>NC_133408.1:47310000-47910000 GCF_049350105.2 Macaca mulatta
TCTACATTCAGTACCACCACGGATTGGTTTTTGCCTTTTTTTTTTTTTTTTTGGGTGGGGGGGGTTGTTTTGGTTTTTTTTTGAGACAGAGTCTCTCTCTGTTGCCCAGGCTGGAGTACAGTGTACAGTGGCACGATCTTGGCTCACTGCAACGTCTGCCTCCTGGGCTTAACCGATTCTCATTCCTCCGCCTCCGGAGTGGCTGGGAATAAAGGCATGCACCACCACACCCGGCTGATTTTTATATTTTTAGTAGAGATGGGGTTTCACCATGTTGGCCAGGCTGGTCTCAAACTCCTGGCCTCAAGTGATCAACCTGCCTCAACCTCCCAAAGTGCTGGGATAACAGGCATGAGCCACGCACCTGATCCACCATAGATCATTAAAATCAGACAGTGACTCCTGGAACCAGATGCTGGAAGGATCATGTTGCAGGTAAATGACAGCTTACTTTCTGGCCACCGCCCTGGGCTGCCTGGATATGTTTGCACATCCACCCTGCGCTGCCTTATGCCATATGCCCCTTGGAGCAATGACAGTTCTTTTCCTTTATAAACTATTCAGATGTTTAGAGGAAGTTTCAAGTTGATCCAACTGCTGTCCAGATTCCAGCCCAACTCTGAGATGTGTCCCCACACTGTGTGTTCTCTGTCCTCTTACATTTGTCCTGTACCAATGGCAAAACTGGGGAGGCCCTTCTAGAAATGACCCAGTTTGCATGTGATGGAAACCCCAGGGATCACAGAAGCTTGAGCATTGCATCCTAAATGGAATCCCAGGATTTCAGAGAGTCATGCAAAATCTATAGAGTGTGGCTTTTTTTTTTTTTTTTTTTTTTTTTTTTGAGAGAGAGTTTTTGCTCTTGTTGCCCAGGCTGGAGTGCAGTGGTGCTATCTCAGCTCACTGCAACCTCCACCTCCCAGGTTCTCCTGCCTCAGCCTCCTGGGTAGCTGGGACTACAGGTGCATGCCACCACACCATGCTAATTTTTTTTATATTTAGTAGAGACGGGGTTTCACCATGTTAGCCAGGACGGTCTCTATCTCCTGACCTCGTGATCCGCCCGCCTCAGCCTCCCAAGGTGCTGGGATTACAAGCATGAGCCACCGTGCCCGGCCTCATAAGTCAGGTTTATAAGCATAGGGTAATGAGAGTGATTGGCTCTTGAAATGAGGTGATGCCAGGAGGTGTGATCTGACTGTGTCCTGTCTTGGGATGATGCCAGCACTCAATCTGATTGGATCCTGGATCCTGCCATGTGATGTTCACTTCTTAATTCAGTCCCCTCTTCAGTTCGAGCACTTAGGTTCCGCCGTGTGGTTGCATGCTTGATTCATCTGGACATGCTCAGGTTACCTAACTTTCACCTAGGGGTCCGTGGCAACTGAAAAACAAATCACAATTTTGTTACGTAAAAGTCGAATCAGATTGATCTGATGCATTTACACTTTGTGTACTGTAGACAGAGGATGCCCTCTTATTGGCCCTGATGAAAAGTAGGCGAGTCCCAAAATGGGGCTTAGCCCACAAGGTTTCTTGGCTTTGCCCAGGAAAAAAATCCAAGGGCAAGCCAGAGGGGGAAGAAAATTGCTTTATGGAAGAGGCAGTGTTACAGCGTTGGGGGTGTTATAGCTCCGTGACTGCTCCTGCAGAGCAGGGAATAGTATCTCAGGACAGTTTTGCAGTCATATTTATACCTACTTTTGTTTTTGTTTTTGAGACTGTCACTCTGTCGCCCAGGCTGGAGTGCAGCGGCACCATCTCCACTCACTGCAACCTCCGCCCCCCAGGTTCAAGCAATTTTCCTGCCTCAGCCCCACTAGTAGCTGGGATTACAGGTGCACACCATCACACCAATCTAAGTTTTTGTATTTTTTTAGTAGAGACAAGCTTTTGCCATGTTGGCCAGGCTGGTCTCAAACTCCTGACCTCAACTGATCCACCTATCTCGGCCTCCCAAAGTGCTGGGATTACAGGTGGGAGCCACCACACCTGGCCTATCTACTTTTAATTTCACGTAGATTAAGGAGCAGTTAGTGCAGAAATTACTAGGGAAGGGGTAGGAACTTCTAGGTTGTCAGCTCATTGTCATGGAAAGGGGTGGTAACTCCCGGGTGTTGCCATTGCAATGGTAAACTGACATGGCACACTGGTGGGCATGTCTTATGGAAAGCCACTTCTACCCTGGCCCCATTTTAGCTAATTCTCAATTTGGTCCAGCGTCCAAGCCCCACCTGCAGAGTCAAGTCCCTCCTCCCACCTCAGCACTGCCGGAAAAGAGCTTCAGGATGGAGCCACACATGCCACTCAAGCCCAAGGGTCCGTCAACAGCCCAGAGCCCTAAATTCATCTGTGTCCAACATCAGGTTCGGCGACTGCTGATTCACATGAATCAACTCCATCATGCAAGCCTCATGACAACCCAATGAGGTAGGTGTTGTTTGAATCCTCATTTTACACACAGAGAAACTGAGGCTCCAAAAGTTCAAGTAACTAGACCAAGAGTACATGGTACAGACAAGATGAGAACCAAGGCCATCTGAGTCCTGCACCCCTCTACTATACACCATAGCTAGGAAGGATATGGCTTGGGCTGACTTGGGAATGAGGCCACAAGGCTGGTGGTGGGGGGGTGGTTTCTTTTGATTTTATTTGATTAGGCACGAAGGTTCTCATAAACATCCTTATTCAGATGCAGGTGCTTTTGCAGTCGTGTGACTGGACATGGGCTAGGACTCTGTTGTCCATGGCTGGAGTCCAAAGCTGAGAACAAAGAAGGAAAAACTTCAGGAGGACACTCCCGGCCCACAGCACGGCACATCAAAGATCCCAGATGCCACCTACGTGACAGGCAGAAATGCTTGCGTGCTTTGCTTGCTCAGCCAGTTTCTCTGCTCCTTAAGTCTGGATGAAAGCAGCAAGAAGGAGAGACAGGACTTTGTAGAAGTCAAATGCCTTCTGCCTATTGGTGGGGGCTTCCCTCTCCTCCTCCATGACTGGTTCCCTCACCCCTCACCATGAAGACAAGTGAGAATGTCTTCAAAACCTAGGGACAGAGGCTGGGTGCGGTGGCTCTCGTCTGTAATCCCAGCACTTTGGGAGGCCAAGGTGGGCAGACCACTTGAGGCCAGGAGTTCAAGACCAGCCTGGCCAACATGGTGAAACCCCATATCTACTGAAAATACAAAAAATTAGCTGGGCGTAGTGGTGGGCACCTGTAATCCCAGCTACTGGGGAGGCTGAGGCAGGAGAATCGTTTGAACCGGGAAGCAGAGGTTGGAGTGAGCTGAGGTTGCACTACTGCACTCCAGCCTGCACAACAGAGGGAGACTCCATCTTAAAAAAAAAAAAAAAAAAGACCTGGGGCAAGGTGGGCAGGAGTCCCAGTCACTGGGAAGACCCCATATCTACAAAAAACCTCATCCTCGACCGGGCACAGTGGCTCACACCTGTAATCCCAGAACTTTGGGAGGCCGAGGCAGGCAAATCACAAGGTCAGGAGATCAAGACCATCCTGGCCAACATGGTGAAACCCTATCTCTACTAAAAATACAAAAATCAGCTAGGTGTGGTGGCACGCACCTGTAGTCCCAGCTACTCAGGAGGCTGAAGCAAGAGAATCACTTGAACCTGGGAGGCAGAGATTGCAGTGAGCCGAGATCACGCCATTGCACGCCAGCCTGGCGACAGAGCGAGACTCCGGAAAAAATGAAATAAATAAATAAACTCAACCTCTAGTTGAGCATTTTTTAAAATAGGAGACTCTCCCGCCTAGGCAGGTGGTGGGTGATTCAACAATCCACTCAGAGGGGAAGGTGGCCAGGGAGGGGCAGTGGCACCGGAGGAGGTCCACGTTCCAGCCATTTGAGTGGCCAAAGGTGCCTGAGTTTCTCACAGATCAAATGGACCCAGAAGCAGGGAACTGGGCTTGAGCGGTCCAACTGGTGCCCCCACCCAAGAATCCCCACAAAAGGAGGTTGTGCAGTGCCCTGCTAGGGGCAGAAGGCAGATCGACCGGGACAGGGGACTGAGTAGTAAGCAGGCCCCCAAGGCCCCCTGAGGGTTTCATCCCTGAACTCCACAAGCCAACGTTTGTGTGGCTGACACACAGTAGCAGTAAGACTGTGTTTTCCAAAAGTGACCATGGCAGTGTTTTTGGTCTCACATGCAATTCCAGAACCACACCACTTCCTATCAAAAGGTGTCATCTGGCTGGGCACCGTGGCTCATGCCTGTAATCCCAGCACTTTAGGGAGGCCAAGGTGGGTGAATCACCTGAGGTCAGGAGTTCGAGACCAACCTGGCCAACATGGCTGTCCCTTCCTTCACTCCCTCCCTCCCTTTCTTTTCTTCTTTCCCTCCCTCCCTCCCTCCCTTCCTTCCTTCCTTCCTTTCCTTCTTCCCTCCCTCTTCCTTCCTTCCTTCCTTCCTTCCTTCCTTCCTTCCTTCCTTCCTTCTTTCCTTCCTTCCCTTTCTCCTCTCTCGCTGGATACTTGTCCTTGGATCCCAGCCACCATCCTGTGAGGAAGCCCAGACCACATGAAGAGACCACTTGCACGTGTTTGGATCCACAGCCCCAGCTAAGATCTCAGCTGACAGCCAGACCAATCACCAATCTTAGGAGCTGGAGAGCCTTCAGGTGGTCCAACCTTCGAGGCCCCCCCAGAGGAGCTGGGTGGAGCATAGATGAGCCATCCATGCGGATCCCTTCGCCAAATGGAAGATTTAGGAGCAAAATAAACAATGTTTTCATTGCTTTCACCCACAAAATTGTTGAATAATTTGTTTTGCAGCTTAAGTAGCTGGAACACTGTGTTACCGAGGGAAGAATAACAACCAACAGAGAGAACAGACTCATAGCCAGATAAGTAAGAGATTTTTGACCCTTTCCCTGTCCGTCCACTTTGCTCAACACAACAGAGAAGCCACAGCTTCCAACAGGAAAATAGAGGGGGAAAGTGTCTCCGAGAGTCAGATCACTCACTCCTGCCACCACAGGGAGAGGGAAGGAGAGGAGGAAAAGCACAGATCACAGTACCCTTCCCACAGCAGGTTCGCCAGCACAGCCCTAGCCGACAGTAAAGAAGAAAACTCAGGCCGGGCATGGTGACTCATGCCTGTAATCCCAGCACTTTGGGAGTCCGAGGCGGGTGGATCACTGGAGGTCAGGAGTTCGACACCAGCCTGGCTAACATGGCGAAATCCCGTCTCTACTAAAATTACAAAAACTAGCCAGGCGTGGTGGCACACACCTGTAATCCCAGCTACTTGGGAGGCTGAGGCAGGAGAATCGCTTGAACCTGGAAGGCAGAGGTTGCAGTGAGCCGAGATCATGCCATTGCATTCCAGCCTAGGCAACAAAAGCAAAAACTCTGTCTCAAAAAAAAAAAAAAAAAAAAAGAAGAAGAAGAAGAAAACTCAGCAAAATGGGACCTTGGGAATCAGATATAAGACTTGGGTTTTATTTTTTTATTTTTTTATTTTTAGACAGAGTTTCGCTCTTATTGCCCAGGCTGGAGTGCAATGGTGCAATCTTGGCTCACTGCAACCTCCGCCTCCCGGGTTCAAGTGATTATCCTACTACAGCCTCCTGAGTAGCTGGGATTACAGGCATGTGCCACCACGCCCGGCTAATTTTGTATTTTTAGTAGAGATGGGATTTCTCCTTGTTGGTCAGGCTGGTCCTGAACTCCTGACCTCAGGTGATCCGCCCGCCTCAGCCTCCCAAAGTGCTGGGATTATAGGTGTGAGCCACCATGCCTGGCCTAAGACTTGGGTTTGAAACTGGGCAGAATCTTAACTAATAGTAGCTAGGAAATATGGAATGTTCTCCAGGTGTCATTTAAAAATCCATTACCTGGCGGGGCTCAATGGCTCACACCTGTAATCCCAGCACTTTGGGAGGCCGAGGCAGGTCGATCACCAATCTGAGGTCGGGAGTTCGAGACCAGCCTGACCAACATGGGGAAACCCCGTCTCTACTAAAAATACAAAAAAATTAGCCGGGAATGGTGGTGGGCGTCTGTCATCCCAGCTACTCAGGAGGCTGAGGCAGGAGAATTGCCTGAACCGGGAGGTGGAGGTTGCAGTGAGCTGAGATTGCATCATTGCACTCCAGCCTGGGTGACAAGAGTGAAATTCCGTCTCAAAAAAAAATGCATTACCCAGGGAAATGGGAGATTCAACAATACAGAGGGGAGCAATCATGGGTGAAAAATAAAAAACTATTTCATGTATGAGCATCTCTGAATTGAGACTGCCCAATAAAGTGATTATATTTGTCATGTAATCAGATTTATTCCTACCCAACAACTAAGTATGGGCACCATGCTTAGGGGCAGTGGGAATGTTTATTTCAAAAGGTAGAGTACATAAGATCTGGCTGAAGGAGTGGGAGTTTGTGTTCTCTGTTCACCTGGATCTCCAAGCTATGTACATTCAGAGATTGTCAGCCAGGCACAGTGCCTCTCACCTGTAATCTCAGCACATTGGGAGGTTGAGATGGGAGGATTGCTTGAGCCTAGGAGTTCAAGATTAGCCTGGGCAACATAGTGAGACCCCGTATCTACAGAAAATTTTAAAATTAGCCAAGTGTAGTGGCGCATGGCTGTAGTCCCTGCTACTCAGGAGGCTGAGGCAGAAGGATCACTTGAGTCCAAAAGTTCAAGGCTGCAGTGAGCTGTGACCACTGCACTCCAGCCTGGGAGACAGAGTAAGACCCTGTCTCAAATATATATATATATATCTATATATCTGGAGAGAGAGAGAGAGTCAATATCCCTTCTTTCCTGAATCTTCTCTCTATTGTTTTTTATTTTAAGACAGAGTCCTGCTCTGTTACCCAGACTGGAGTACAGTGGCATAATCTCAGCTCACTGCAGCCTCCACCTCCTGGGTTCAAGTGATTCTCCTGTCTCAGTCTCTCGAGTACCTGGGGTTACAGGTGCACACCACCATGCCCAGCTAATTTTTTGTATTTGTAGTAGAGATGGAACTTCAGTATGTTGGCTAGGCTGGTCTTGACCTCTTGAACTCTGGTGACCTCCCGACCTCGGCCTCCCAAAGTGCTGGGATTATAGACGTGAGCCACCACATCCAATCTGAATCTTCTCTCTTATTGATATTTTAATTTTTTTTTTTTTTTTTTTTTTTTTTTTTTTTTTTTGAGACGGAGTCTTGCTCTGTCACCCAGGCTGGAGAGCAGTGGCGCAATCTTGGCTCACTGCAAGCTCCGCCTCTCAGGTTCACGCCATTCCCCTGCCTCAGCCTCCTGAGTAGCTGGGACTACAGGCACCCACCACCACGCCCAGCTTTTATATATATATATATATATATATATATATTTTTTTTTTTTTGTATTTTTAGTAGAGACGGGGTTTCACCGTGTTAGCCAGGATGGTCTCGATCTCCTGACCTCGTGGTCTGCCCACCTCGGCCTCCCAAAGTGCAGGGATTACAGGCGTGAGCCACCGCACCCGGCAATATATTTTTAAATTCTTATTAGGCAACACTGAAATGTCCATGAAGATGGTTCACCTATGGGAATGAAAATTACAAGCTATTGTCTTTTGAGGATAAATGGAACATATTCCTTAGTTTCCTACAAAGGGCCCTTGTCTCTTCCTGTGAGACTTTTTCAAATACATATTTTGGACATTTCTCTTTCATTATCAGACTGTGGCAAGGAGGAAATTGCATGCAGAAATAACTCTCTAGGATGAGCAGAGCCTGCTCTATCCCTTTCCAAGCCTTCTGTGACCTCCCAACTGGAAGTGATAGCAGCAGCACCCCACCTGGAGTGGCCACTGCCATGATGCTGGCTGCAATGGGGGAGCCACAGCTGGGACCGCAGCACTCCACGGAGCTGGAGGGAGCTGGGAACACATGGCGCCCCCACTCCTTCCAAGTTGGAGGGACAGGAGACCCTCCCTCCCAGGAGTAGCTGCAGCAACCCAGTCACAGCCGCAAACCCGGGCTCCCCTTCAGCAGTGACTCCACCAGCTTTCACAACATGGAAGTCAAACTTAGGCACCCTAGTTTCTAGGGTGCCCTTCAGGAACTTTTATTCGTTCAGGGCAGCCAGCCAATTTTTAAGCGTAGTGTCTCTTTGTAATCATAAATCATTATGTTTCATTAATCTTTCAACACTTTCGTCTTTGAGTTCTTTCGAAATTCTTGGGTGGATACCACTTGATCTTGTCAGCTGAGCTTGTTTGCTGACAGGTCTAGAACCTTGGGGTTACCAATGTTATTGCCTACATTCCCTCTGACTATCTGTGGGACCAATAACCTCATTTCTTGGAATCCATCCTTAGGAAGTAATCAAAGATGTTGAGGCCAGGTGCGGAGGCTCACACCTGTAATCCCAGCACTTTGAAAGGCCAAGGTAGGCGGATCACTTGAGGCCAAGAGTTCGAGACCAGCGCGGCCAACATGATAAAACCCCATCTCTACTAAAAATACAAAAATTAGCCAGGCATGGTGAGTGCACACCTGTAATCCCAGCTACTTGGGAGGCTGAGGCATGAGAATCGCTTAAGCCCAGAAAATGGAAGTTGCAGTGAGCCGAGATCACGCCATTGCACTCCAACATGGCAACTGAGGGAAACTCTCTCTCAAAAAAAAAAAAAGAAAGAAAAGAGGCCAGGTGCAGTGGCTTACACCTGTAATCTTAGCACTTTGGGAGGCTGAGGCTGGCGGATCACTTGCCGCCTCTGCCACCCCTGAGACAGCACGAACAACCCTTCCTCTTCCTCCTCAGCTTACTCAATGTGAAGATGGTGAGGATGAAGACCTTGATGATGATCTATTTCCACTTAATGAATAGTAAATATATTTTCTCTTCCTTAAAAAACAGTGTTCACATAATATGAATGTAGCAGATACTTCCAAGATACCAACCTCCTCTTCAATACAACTACGACTATGGCTTTGAACAGTGTTTAAAATAATATCAATAAATATTTATTTGTATATGAAAACAGGAAAAAGGTAAACTAAAGCCATGGGGGTTGTGTTAGGGTAGAGGGATTACAGGTAATTATTTTTCTCCATTTTGCAAATTTCCTTTAATGATACTGTCGTTGCTTTTTTTTTTTTTTTTTTTGGATACGGAGTCTAGCTCTGTCCCTAGGCTGGAGAGCAGTGGTGCGATCTCGGCTCACTGCAACCTCCGCCTCTGGGGTTCAAGTGATTTTCCTGCCTCAGCCTCACAAGTAGCTGGGACTATAGACATGTGCCACCATGCCCAGCTAATTTTGGTATGTTTAGTAGAGACAGGGTTTCACCATATTGGCCAGGATGATCTCAATCTCTTGACTTTATGATCCACCCACCTTGGTCTCATAAACTGCTGGGATTACAGTCATGAGCCACCATGCCCGGCCCTTTTTTTCTTTTTTGAGATGGCATCTCGCTCTGTGGCCCAGACTGGGGTGCAACGGCACAATCATAGCTCACTGCAGCCTCAACTTCCTGGGCTCAATCCATCCTTCTACCTCAGCCTACCAAGCAGCTGGGACCACTGGCACATGCCATCATGCACCCAGCTAATTTTAGTATTTTTTGTAGAGACAGGGTCTCATTACGTTGCTTAGGCTGGTCTCCAACTCTTGGGCTCAAGAATCCTCCCGTCCCAGCCTCCCCAAGTGCTAAGATTACAGGCTTGAGTCATCATGTCTGGCCCTGTCATTGCTTTTTAGTTTTCAAACATTTTTTAAAAGGTAAATCTGGCCGGGCACGGTGGCTCACACCTGTAATCCCAGCATTTTGGGAGGCTGAGGTGGGTGGATCACGAGGTCAGGAGATCAAGACCATCCTGGCAAATATGGTAGAACCCTGTTCTCTACTAAAAATACAAAAATTAGCTGGGCATGGTGGTGTGCGCCTGTAGTCCCAGCTACTCAGGAGGCTGAGGCAGGAGAATCGCTTGAACCTGGGAGGTGGAGGTTGCAGTGAGCCAAGATCTTACCACTGCACTCCAGCCTGGGTCACAGAGCGAGACTCCATCTAAAAAATAAAAGTAAATCTCTCCAAGCAGTAAGAGTCATGCAACCAAGCTACTGAGTTCAGTTTCTCCCATGAACTTGTCTCGGAACGTAGTGGAAGTCACAACCATTAAAGCCTGTAGCCCCCCCACCCTTGCACAAGGTGGCCCCCTCTTACGCGTGCCTTACCCTGCAAGGCTGTAATTGTGGTAGGTTGTGAAAGCACTTTGAAGGTAAAAGTGTCTGTTGATACTTCGAAAACTGCTTTTAAACAGCTATAATAGCATATGCCACATGAACAAAGCACAGAACCTTATAACTATGCTTGCTTGTGGAAAGACATCCCTTGTCCACAGACCAAGTATTTGAAACTACCACTCCATACAGCTCCAGGGCCCTGAGAGAATGGTAGCCATGGCAGCTTTGGGAAACCAGCCACCCTTGGCTTCACTTTGATCTTCCTCTGTCTACACCCTTGTTTCATTTCCTCTGCCACAGACGTTCAATTACCAGGTACTATTATTGCTTGATAATAACTATAATTACTACAAGGACTGCCTGAGATGAAAAAGACAGGTGAAATCGAACTTTCACATGGACTCGTGTCTGAGCTGGGGAGTCTGTTTGAGTTTGAGTCAGGGAAAGCCTCAAACCCCCCACCACCCGCTCCCGTTGGTCCCCGCATTAACTGGGGGCGAACAAGGACCAGACCCTCCAAGCTGGAGGCTTGAAAACTCAAGGGCAAGCGCCTGGTCCAGCGATTCGGAAACCGAGATGCAAAGTCCTCCCGCGCTCCTAGAGAGGACCCGGAAGCGCGGCGCGGTCCCGGAAGACGAGGTGCTGACACACTTCCGGCCTTTGTGACTCATTGTGTCTGTGTCGAGGCGTCGGGAGGGCCTATATCCGAGTGCGGTGCCATTCGGCCGGCCTGAGCCCCAGAGTCAGCTCCCCTTTCTCGCCCAGCGCCCCCAGGCCGCTCCCGGGGCTCACGGTGAGACTTGGGGCCGGCCTCTGGGGTGGGCGGGCGGGGCCGCAAGGGTGTGTGCGCGAGGGTGGGCTCCGCAGCTGCGGCCCTGGGACCCCCTCCAGGCGGCCCCGGTGTTGTGAGAAGAGAGTCCATGCCCCTGCCTCCTGGCCGGGCCCGGCCGTAGGAAGCATCGCTGTCCTTGGGAGACGTCCCCACCCCACCTCCGGGACCAGGCTGGGAGGGGGCGAGGGTTTCAGTGGCCGAGGGTGCCCGGAGACGTGGGGAGAAGCCGTCTGCGGGACCCTCTCCCGCAGTGTCGTCATCGCCCTTTGGCATTTCTGCAAAGGGGGTCGCGAGCGAACCGACCCCGGTCTTGATTTTTCTGTTCTCCTTTCGTCGCCATTTGCTTTGATTCCGATGAGGTGTTTTTTCCCCACCTGGTTCCTTCGGGACCTTGAGGTGAAATGAGCGGAAGGATGAGAGATGGACACATTTTGAGGTGCCGCATACGTTTCCAGACCTGCCTTTCCTCCTCCTGCCCTCATCACTGAGCTGTGATTAAACAGTATTTGAAGCCTAGTCATAGTGGATAAAGAAGTGATTGGGATCTAGTAGAGATTATATACACCCCACTCTTTCAGCTTGATGGAATGCTTTGAAGGCTTTGGAAAAGATCTGTCCGGGACGTTGGGTGGATTTTTCAATTCTGGATAGTTGCTCTGTTTGACATGGAGTGGGATGAGAAGTGGAGGGAATTTGTGGAAATTGCACTGTGTCACTAGGAGACTGATTAGCTGAGTGACCTTGGATAAGACGAGACACACTAAGTCTTAATTTCGCCATCAATAAAACTAACTGGATTTTCTCAAAAGGCCCTTCCGACTTCGAAATGATTTGGTCAATGTAGTTGAAAAATTAACTACTGTTTAGCTTGACACTCCTCCGTCCCTCCCCTCCCTTTCCTGCAGTGCCCCCGGTACACAATAAGATACTTTCATTATAGAGAGTGGCTGTTCCATGGCCTGCGACCAAAGAAAGCATTTATTGTACGGGCCAGTGCTAGGCGGATTGGAGGCGGTCAATAAATACTTGTTGAATTGAATTGTGGAGAATTCATTGTAACCACATCAACAAAGCACTGTTAGTATATATGCTGAACACATGTGGGGAAATCGCTGTGTTACATAGGTAACCATGGTGATTTGCCCCAGAATGTGTATCCAGGTTTGTATCTTCTCTAAATTACCATATAATATTCTTGTTTATTTCAGGCAGTTTTCACCACTCTTAAAATACTAACGGGGAAGCTAGCTACTTAGTCTTTTGCTCATTCTCGATTTAAAAGCATTTAAAATACAGATAAATAGCGTATTAAATCTAACATTTTCATTCTGTGGGAGTATCAATATTCTTTGAATAACTACATGTATTTTAAGGTAACTTTTTCATATTAAAACATTTGATAGCTCTTTAAAAAAAATGAGTGTAAAGGGCAAAGGGCAATTTATTTAAACTTTTTTTTTCTTTTTTTTTTTTTTTGAGACAGAGTCTTGCTCTGTCGCCCAGGCTAGAGTGCAGTGGTGCAATCTCGGCTCACTGCAACCTCTGCCTCCCGAATTCAAGCGATCCTCCTGCCTCAGCCTCCCGAATAGCTGGGACTACAGGCATGTGCCACAAGGCCTGGCTGATTTTTGTGTTTTTAGTAGAGAGAGAGTTTTGCCATGTTGGCCAGGCTGGTCTCGAACTCCTGATCTCAGGCAATCTGCCCACCTCGGCTTCCCAAAGTGCCGGGATTACAGGCGTGACCCACCGTGTGCCCAGCCTTTATTTACACTTTCAACACTATGCCCTGGAAAAATACTGGGCTGTTTAGAAAACAGCCTTTGAGCTTGTAACTTCAAGCCCTTGTTTAAGAAAATCATTTGTTTATCCTAGGTGAGAACTGGGGTATCCTTAGCTGCTGGGGGTAATTTTATTTAAAGTGGATGGTATGTCAGTATGGTTTTCAGCCCATATTGACCCAGAGGTAGTTTCCTACTATCTGGAACCCCCACCCTACCCCCATTTGACTGATAAGGATACAAAATGCCAGAGAAGTTAAATACCTCACTCAGGGATGTGCCACTTATTGTGGGAGACTAGAATTCAGTTATTGACGCCTGTGCAGCTTTCACTATTACCGGAGTTGTCCCATTGCTTAATCTGAAAATTGGAATGTGCAGGCTGAAAATTGGAATGTACAGTTACATCTTTTAAGCTTATTGAAAAAAATTAAGACATTTCTGTAGTGCCTAGTAAATGCCAGGCACTATTTTAAGTGCTTTATATCTATTACCTCATTTAATCCTCACAGCAACTCTATGGGACAAATGCTGATTTTTACTCCCATTATACAGATGAGGAAACTGACACATAGAGAGGTTAACTTGTTGACTTGCCTAAGGTCATCAACTAGTAAGGGGTGGAGCAGCTTTAATGCTAACCTGAAACTCATCCAGCTAGCCCATGGAACAAATTTGAGGGCAACATTGAATGTAGAATGAACAGGCTTTTAAAAAATAGTAACATTGGGCCAGGCACGGTGGCTCAAGCCTGTAATCACAGCACTTTGGGAGACTGAGGCGGGCGGATCATGAGGTCAGGAGATCGAGACCATCCTGGCTAATATGGTGAAACCCCATCCCTACTAAAAATACAAAAAAAAAAAAAATGACCGGGCGCAGTGGCTCACGCCTGTAATCCCAGCACTTTGGGAGGCACGAGGTCAGAAGATCGAGACCATCCTGGCTAACACGGTGAAACCTCGTCTCTACTAAAAATACAAAAAAATTAGCTGGGCACGGTGGCGGGCGCCTGTAGTCCCAGCTACTCAGGAGGCTGAGGCAGGAGAATGGCATGAACCTGGAAGGTGGAGCTTACAGTGAGCCGAGATCAGGCCACTGCACTCCAGCCTGGGTAACAGAGCAAGACTCCATCTCAAAAAAATAATAATAATAACATTGTCAATTCAGTCAAGGGTATTTTTAAAACAGGCTTGCAAGGAATCATGCGAAGTGGTCTAAGAAGTACAAAGAGGCATGCTCTTGATAATCTAGTTGAGGAAGAAGGCAAGAAAAATTAGAAAGAAACACCGTGAGAAATTACCTAGCAAATGTTTGGTGAAGAGTATTAGGGCATTTTAGAGACAGTAGAGAAGACTCTGTGCTCAGATCATCTGGCAAACCTAAGATAAAACCCAGCCTTTCCACTGCTGTGATGGGTCTTCCCTGGACCCCAGAGTAGGAGCAGAGAGATACTGAGGGTGAGGAGGACGACCTATCCCAGTTGGGGGCAGAGGGAATGTGCCAATATCCGTGTCTATTTCCCCCAGACTCATATCCTCCTTAGAGTTGTGTCCTGTTGATTCCCACTGACCCAAGAAATGTTCTGCTCAATAGCTGAGGCAGGATAAAACTTGCACAGAAGTAGGGATTTCTGGTGGCTGGACTCGCTGTCACACTAGTTCTGCTCAGTTACCATGTTTGAAGATCCCACCTGGTTATGTTGTAGACAGTCCCCACTTGAATCTACTGCTGTGTCTCCTCCCTTTCCCAGGAAGGGCTTCAGTCACATAGTGACCCTCCAGTGAAAACTGGGTAGTAGATGAGCCCCTTTCCTGAGTGATTTTTTATTTTTTTTTCTTCGAGAAAGAGTCTCGCTCTGTCATCCAGGCTGGAGTGCAGTGGCACGATCTCGGTTCACTGCAGCCTCCATCTCCCAGGTTCAAGTGATTCTCCTGCCTCAGCCTCCCGAGTAGCTGAGCTTAACAGGCATGTGCCACACACCCAGCTATTTTTTCTATTTTTAGTAGAAACGGGGTTTCTCCATGTTGGCCAGGCTGGCCTCAAGCTCCTGAGCCCAGGTGATCCACTCTCCTGGGCCTCCCAAAGTGCTGGGATTACAGGCGTGAGCCACCGCACCTGGCCCTGATTGATTCTTCATTGTCAGCTTCATAGGCCTTCATTTTAGGATCTGTATACCCCCCGTGTTAGGTACAAGATAAATTTTGTATCATGGTTAAAGAGTTTAAATTGGGGAGTCACTTTTATTTCAAATTCTGCCTCTACCATGTACTTGCTGGGTGACCTTGGGTAGGTTATTTAATGGCAGTATACCTCATTTATTTTTATTATTATTTTTTTTTTTGAGATGGAGTCTCGCTCTGTTGACCAGGCTGGATTGCAATGGTGCAATCTCGACTCAGTGCAGCCTCCGCCTCCCAGGTTCAAGCGACTCTTCTGCCTCAGCCTCCCAAGTAGCTGGGACTACAGGCGTGCACCACCACACCTGGCTAATTTTTGTATTTTTGGTAAAGACAGGGTTTCTTTATGTTATCCAGGCTGGTCGTGAACTCCTGACCTCAGGTTATCTACCTGCCTTGGCCTCCCAAAGTGCTGGGATGACAGGCATGAGCCACTGCGTTGAGCCTCTCAGTTCTTTACATAGTGAGATAAGTGTAGCTACCTCCTAAGATTGTTATGTGGTCAAGTGAAAATGCTTAAATACCCGGTACCTAGAAAGCACTCAGGAAACGTTGGCTCTTACTGTTATACTTGAGAGGGTTCTTGAACAGCGAGGAGAGGCAAGTGGTGTTTTAGCTTAGCTTTAAAGGATAAATAGGATTTGAAAAGGCAGAGAGGACTCGGTGGGAAGTCCCAGGTGTGGAGTGTGATGTGAGGAAAGGATGGCAGTCAAAATACAAGGCATATATAGGAAATACTGATGAGAGTGCTTTTGTTGCATAGTGAAGGTTTATGGGGGGATTGATGGGAAAAGAAGCTTGAGGGGAAGTTGGGACCGGGCACTGGAGAATATTGACTACAAGGCCATAGAGTTTTAGAAAGAATAATCTGAGAGGTGGATCGTGGTAGAGAAGGGAGAAAATGAAGGCAGGGAGCCAAAGAAAGGAAGCTGGACTTCATGGAACTAGATAAAAAAAATAAATATGGCCTGTAATCCCAGCACTTTGGGAGGCCGAGGCAGGTGGATCACTTGAGGCCAGGAATTTGAGACCAGCCTGGCCAACATGATGAAACCCTGTCTCTACTAAAAGTACAAAAATTAGCCGGGCATGGTGGTTAGTGCATGTAATCCCAGCTACTCGGGAGGCTGAGGCAGGAGAATCACTTGAACCCAAGAGGTGGAGGTTGCAGTGAGCTGAAATCATGCCATTGCACTCCAGCCTGGGCGATAAAGCAAGACTCCGTTAAAAAAAAAAAAAAAAAAAAAAGATTATTTTTGTGCTGTTATATGTACACAATCCCCTTTTCACCAAAATTAAGAATATGGTTAGTGAGAGCCATATAACTAAAAATGCTTTTGCTAGTTTAAAACTCTTGGTTTAACTCATCATGATAAAGCAGTCGAATTGTCTGTTTCTGAAACTTCAATTTGATGCTTAGTTTTGATGGCTGTAGAGGTGAAAAAGATAAATTCAGAAAGATTTGTAGCTTCAGATGGAAGAATCAGTGTCAGTTCTGCTTAGTAACTTGTGATTGATCCAACCCATCAACCATGCTAAATTTTTCCTGTTGAAATTCAAAGAGTATATTCTTACAAACTAATCAGGCGGTAGCATTTTATATTTTTAACAAATAGGCTTAAGACCCACCTGAAATTCTTCATTTGAAAGATTTTCAAACAGGTTAGAAAATATTTCCTAGTCTCACTATGTTGCCCAGGCTGGAGTGCAGTGGCGCAATCTCAGCTTACTGCAACCTCGACCTCCTGGGTTCAAGTGATTCTCCTGCCTCAGCCTCTCAAATAGCTGGGGTTACAGGCACCTGCCACCATGCCCAGTTAATTTTTTGTATTTTTAGTAGAGACGAGGTTTCACGATGATGGCCAGGCTGGTCTTGAACTCCTGACCGCAGGTGACCCCCGCTCCCCTGCTTCAGCCTCCCAAAGTGCTGGGATTATAGGCATGAGCCACTTCACCCAGTCCCAAGTTCCTAAAATGTGAACATAGATGGGTTTTTCCTGGATACTTGATATCACTTTTGGCAGTTAAATTACAGAACAATGGAACCATTTCATACAGCTGTTCTTGTAATTGCTCTTTCTTCACACTTTTTTTAAAAGAAGCTACTTTCTCACTCATTGGTGACTTTTTCTTTGATTTAGATTGACATTGGTTTTTACCTCCTAATGTGGCCAAAACGTTGCTCTAGATAGAAGCTTCATCTGTGCCATTTTCTTGTTGTTCACGTCTGTTTATATTACTAGTATGTCCTGCAATTGCGGTTTCTCTACAAGAATCTTTTTTTTTTTTTTCTTTTCCTAATAGGGCCTTGCTCTGTCACCCAGGCTGGAATGCAGTGGCGTCATCTTAGCTGACTGCAACCTCAAACTTCTGGTCTCATGCAATCCTCCCATCTTAGCCTCCTGAGTAGCTGTGACTGCAGACACGGTCCCCATGCCCAGCTAATTTTTTTTCTTTTTCACAGAGACAAGGTCTTGCTATGTTGCCCAGGCTGGTCTCAAACTCCTGGCCTCAAGCATCCTCCTGCCTCATCCTCCCAAAGGGCTGGAATTATAGGCATGAGCCACCACATCTGGCCACAAGAATCTTTAAAGCTGCTTGTCTCTTTTATGAGAGTAAGATTAGTTAAAGGTGGATTTTTTTTTTCTTTTTTCTTGTTTTGAGACAGAGTCTCGCTCTGTGGCCAGGACGGAGTGCAGTGGCACGATCTTGGCTCACTGCAACCTCAGCCTCCGGGGTTCAAGTGATTATCCTTCCTCAGCCTCCCAAGTAGCTGGGACTACAGGTGTGCGCCACCACGCCCAGCTAATTTTTGTATTTTTAGTGGAGACAGGGTTTCACCATGTTCACCAGGATGGTCTCAATCTCCTGACCTTGTGATCCACCCGCCTTGGGCTCCCAAAGTGCTGGGATTAACAGGCGTGAGCCACCGCGCCCGGCCAAAGCTAGATTTAGAAATCCATTATTTCACATAACTGGTCTCAGATAAACCGGGCTACATCCCAGTGTCTAAAATGAACAACACCTGTGACAGGTCAGCACAGACTAAGTAAGAGTATTAGTGTCAATTTGTTAAATATGGCTTAATTTCTCTCACTTTTAAGATACAGACATTCTGATTATTTTCTTTCTGTATCCCTTGCAGATCATCTTGTATTTTGGAAACCACAATTTAGACTGCCCAAGGCACCCATAAAAATAGTAAAAGTAGCTGGATGGTACAAAAGTAGGTCCCAGGGCTTCAAATTTGGTTGAATATTGACTCCAGTAGGCAGCCACCTGCTACTGAGCAAACCTAACCCCAGTTATGTCATCTGTAAAACGGCACTTAACAGTTTGGCCGACCTGCTAGGGCTGTTGTGGGGACAAAAGAAGATGGTGCATGTACTGCTTTAAGCCTGGCACCTGCCACTCTGTTAACATTCAGCTCTCTGGGCTGGGCACTGTCAATGCTCTGTTTCGTAACCTGCTGTCCACCTGCAGGTAAATCACTCTGACTCCAGGCAAACACCCTGAGGGTGGAGTTGGCCCGTTTGAGGTTTCTGATTGCAAATCTTGATATATGAAGTGACAGTGGAGACTGTAGTGTTTTACTCTATTTTTTAGGATTTTTTTTTTTTTTTTTTGACAGAGTTTAACTTCTTGTGTCCCAGGCAGGGAATACAGTGGCATAATCTCGGCTCACTACAACCTCTGCCTCCTGGGTTCAAGCAATTCTCCTGCCTCAGCTTCCCGAGTAGCTGGGATTACAGGCACCCGCCACCACACCCGGCTAAGTTTTGTATTTTTAGTAGAGATGGAGTTTCACCATGTTGGCCAGGCTGGTCTCGAACTCCTGACCTCAGGTGATCCGCCTGCCTCGGCCTCCCAGAGTGCTGGGATTACAGGCGTGAGCCACCACCCCTGGCCTCAGGAGCGTTCTGATAGTGCTTCAATGTGTTGCCTCCTATGAAGTGTTAGCAGCACAGATCACTTTTTATAAAGGTACTACAAAGGTACTAATGACTTTTTTTTTTTATACTTCAGGAATAGTACAGAAACACATCATAAAACCTCCCAGGACATAAAGGTGAGCACAGACCCTGTTTGGATCAAGTCAGTTCCTGGAGCCTGAATGATGACTGCTGAATCACGGGAAGCCACGGGTCTATCCCCACAGGCTGCACAGGAGAAGGATGGTATCGTAATAGTGAAGGTGGAAGAGGAAGATGAGGAAGACCACGTGTGGGGGCAGGATTCTAGCCTACAGGACACGCCTCCTCCAGACCCGGAGATATTCCGTCAACGCTTCAGGCGCTTCTGTTACCAGAACACTTTTGGACCCCGAGAGGCTCTCAGTCGACTGAAGGAACTTTGTCATCAGTGGCTGCGGCCAGAAATCAATACCAAGGAGCAGATCCTGGAGCTGCTGGTGCTGGAGCAGTTTCTTTCCATCCTGCCCAAGGAGCTCCAGGTCTGGCTGCAGGAATACCGCCCCGATAGTGGAGAGGAGGCTGTGACCCTTCTAGAAGACTTGGAGCTTGATTTATCAGGACAACAGGTAAAAAGAGGTGAAACCTGTTATGTGTGAGCAGGACACAGACGTTGAAAGTAGAGCCAAAAATATTGGCAGTCTTTAGGTCATTAGGTAGTCACTCTGTCTAAAAAATGTTCTGTCTTTCTCCCTGCATCCACTGGCATACTCATGGTCTGTTTTTAAATATTGTAGTTCCCATTTACAGAGTGATTTACCCACAAGCCCAACCTGTCTGTCTTCAGGTCCCAGGTCAAGTTCATGGACCTGAGATGCTCGCAAGGGGGATGGTGCCTCTGGATCCAGTTCAGGAGTCCTCGAGCTTTGACCTTCATCACGAGGCCACCCAGTCCCACTTCAAACATTCATCTCGGAAACCCCGCCTCTTACAGTCACGAGGTAAGAAGCAAGGTTTCATTTGGGGGAAGGGAAATGATTCAGGACGAGAGTCTTCTTTGTGCTGCTGAGTGCCTGTGATGAAGAAGCACATTAGGCCTGGGCAACATAGCGAGACCCTATCTCTACAAAAAGTAGAAAAATTGGCCAGGTGCGGTGGCTCACGCCTGTAGTCTCAGCACTTTGAGAGGCCAAGGTGGGCGGATCACAAGGTCAGGAGATCGAGACCATCCTGGCCAACATGGGGAAACCCCATCTCTACTAAAAATACAAAAAATTAGCCGGGCGTGGTGGCGGACGCCTGTAATCCTCAGGAGGCTGAGGCAGGAGAATGGCGTGAATCTGGAGGTGGAACTTGCAATGAGGCGAGATCGCACCACTGCACTCCAGCCTGGGTGACAGAGTAAGACTCCGTCTCTCAAAAAAAAAAAAAATAGAAAAATTAGCCGGGTATGGTGACACACACCTGTGATTCCAGCTACTCAGGAGGCTGAGGTGGGAGGATTGCTTGAGCCCAGGAGGTTGAGGCTGCAGTGAGCTGTAATCACGCCACTGTACTCCAACCTGGGCAACAGAGCAAGGAACCTGTCTCAAAAGCTACTTACAGAAAAGAATTAGCCTGGGCATGGTAGCTCACACCTGTAATCCCAGCACTTTGGGAGGCTGAGGCAGGCAGATCACTTGAGGTTAAGAGTTTGAGACCAGCCTGACCAACATGGTGAAACCCTGTCTCTACTAAAAATATGAAAATTAGTCAGGCATGTTGGTGCATGCCTGTAATCCCAGCTACTCGGAGGCTAAGGCAAGAGAATCACTTGAACCCGGGAGGTAGAGGTTGCAGTGAATCGAGAACCCACCACTGAGCTCTAGCCTGGGTGATAGAGTGAGACTCTGTCTTATAAATAAATAAATTAATTAATTAAAAATTTTTTAAAAAGCTGCATGCTTGTTTTTTGTTGTTAGTTATTTTATATTGTTGTCATTATTCCCAAATATTGGGGAAAATGCAACTTACAGACCAATCTCAGGAGTTAAGTTACTACGAAGGCAAATGAACTATGCATAATGAACCTAGTAGACATTATTTATTGAATTATCAGCATTCCAGGTGTCCAGCACATTTTTAATAGGAAAGTTTTGGGAACAGATGTTATTATTTCCAGCCTAGGTTTTAAAGCACTCTAGTATGTCATAAATTATCTTCAAAAGGATCAGAAATCTTGTTTAAAGATCTATTTTATTTAAAATATATAAAAATAATCACTGCACTCCAGCCTGGGTGACAGAGTGAGATTCTGTCTCAAAAAAAAAAAAAAAACTATAGCATCAGTCTTTTCTAGGTTATTTTCAGAAATTTCAAACAATGAGAAAGAATGAAAAAACTTTTGAGGGGAGTTGAGGAACATGAAAAAAGATCATTTCACAGTCTTTTTTTTTTTTTTTTTTGAGACGGAGTCTCGCTCTGTCGCCCGGGCTGGAGTGCAGTGGTGCCATCTCAGCTCACTACAAGCTCCGCCTCCCGGGTTTACGCCATTCTCCTGCCTCAGCCTCCCGAGTAGCTGGGACTATAGGCGCCCACCACCTCGCCCGGCTAGCTTTTTGTATTTTTTCGTAGAGACGGGGTTTCACTGTGTTAGCCAGGATGGTCTCGATCTCCTGACCTCGTGATCCGCCTGCCTCGGCCTCCCAAAGTGCTGGGATTACAGGCTTGAGCCACCGCGCCCGGCCCACAGTCTTATAAATAAAAAGTCAAGTTGTTTTTTCCCTTTGATGGAAAAATGTAATATCATTATCCAATTTTAAAATCAAAGTGTGTGCATAGAATGTCTGTAAAAACAAGGAAATGCTAAAAGTACAGTCATTTATCACTTAATGGCAGGGATATGTTATGGTAAGTGCAATGTGAAGTGATTTTGTTATGCGAACATCATAAAGTATACTTACACAAACCTGGATGGTCTAGCCTACTGCACACCTAGGCTACAGACCTGTACAGTATGTTACTGTACTAAACACTGTAGGGAATTTAACACAGTGGTAAGTATTTGTGTATCTAAACATAGAAAAAGTAAAAACCGAGTATAAAAGATTTTTAGTCCTGGCACGGTGGCTTACGCTTGTAATCCCAGCACTTTGGGAGGCCGAGGTGGGTGGATCACTTGAGGTTAGGAGTTTGTGACCAGCCTGGCCAACAGGGTAAAGCCCAGTCTCTACTGAAAATACAAAAATTGGCTGAGCACAGTGGCTCACACCTATAATCCCAGCGCTTTGGGTGGCCAAGGCAGGTGGATCACCTGAGGTCAAGAGTTCGAGACCAGCCTGACCAACATGGAGAAACCCCGTCTTTACTAAAAATACAAAATTAGCCAGGCATGATGGCACATGCCTGTAATCCCAGCTACTTGGGAGGCTGAGGCAGGAGAATCACTTGAACCCGGGCAGCAGAGGTTGCAGTGAGCTGAGATCACGCCATCATCACGCCATCAAACTCTAGCCTGAGCAACAAGAGCGAAACTAGTCTCAAAAAAAAAAATATATATATATATATATACACACACACCTGTATGGAACACTTATCCGTGAACAGAGCTTGCAGGACCGGAAGTTGCTCTGGATGAGTCAGTGAGTGGTGAGTGAATGTGAAAGCCTAGGACATTACACTACCGTAGACTCTAGAAACACTGTACACTTAGGCTACACTGAATTTATCTCAAAAATTTTTGTTTCTTCAATTTCTAAAAATATGAAAATCAGCCAGGTATGGTGGCTCATGGCTTAATCCCAGCACTTTGGGAGGCCAAGGCAGACGGATCACTTGAGACCAGGAGTCTGAGACTGGTCTGGCCAACATAGTGAAACTCCATCTCTACAAAATACAAAAAATTAGCCAGGCGTGGTGGTGCACGCCTGTAATTCCAGTTACTCAGGAGACTGAGGCACAAGAATCACTTGAACGTGGTAGGTAGAGGTTGCGGTGAGCCGAGATTGCACCACTGCACTGCAGCCTGGGTGACAGAGTGACACTCTGTCTCAGAAAAATAAATAAATAAATAAATAAATAAATAAAAATTAGCTTACTGTAACTTTTTTTACTTTATGAACTTTTTGGGTTTTTTTTAACTTTTTGACTGTTGTAATAACACATAACTCAAAACACAAACATGTTGCACAGCTGTACAAAAACATTTTTTTATTCTCCTATAAGGGTTTTTCTAGTTAAAAAAATTTTATTTTATACTTTTTAAACTTTTTTGTTAAAAATTCATACACACTCCAGTCTGGGCAACAGAGCAAAAGTCCGTCTCAAAAAAAAAAAAAAAGGCCAGGCGCAGTGGCTCATGCCTGTAATCCCAGCACTTTGGGAGGCCAAGGTAGGCAAATCACTTGAGGTTAGGAGTTCGAGACTAGCGTGGCTAACATGGCGAAACTCTGTCTCTACTAAAAATACAAAAATTAGCTGGTTTTGGTGGCATACACCTATAATCACAGCTACTCAAGAGGCTGAGGCACAAGAACGCTTGAACCCGGGAGGCGGAGCTTGCAGTGAGCCGAGATTGCATCACTGCACTCCAGCCTGGGCGACAGAGTGAGACTCCGTCTCAAAAACAAAACAAAACAAAAAAACACGCACCATGATGTTTAACTCCACCACTGTTGATGTCCTTATAAGTTTTCTCCACACTCCACAAGCAGAAGTCACAGGGGGGTGACCTCAGGAAACTGGAGAGGATATTCATGGTCTTAAGCACTTGATTATAGAGTTTAGGTTGCCAGAGTAACAATTTCAAAGACCCTGGCACACACAGTTACTCTTTAGTAAATAGTTCTTAAATGAACTGAGACATGTACATTTATTCTCAATTTCCTCTTTGTCTTGTTTTTCAGAGTGTTTCCTAACTCTCAGAAGGTTAAAAAATTAACTACTTGGGGCCGGGCGCGGTGGCTCAAGCCTGTAATCCCAGCACTTTGGGAGGCCGAGACGGGCGGATCACGAGGTCAGGAGATCGAGACCATCCTGGCTAACACGGTGAAACCCCGTCTCTACTAAGAAATACAAAAAAAAAATTGCCGGGCGAGGTGGCGGGTGCCTGTAGTCCCAGCTACTCGGGAGGCTGAGGCCGGAGAATGGCGTAAACCCGGGAAGCGGCGCTTGCAGTGAGCTGAGATCCGGCCACTGCACTCCAGCCTGGGCTACAGAGCGAGACTCCGTCTCAAAAAAAAAAAAAAAAAAAAAATTAAGTACTTGGGACCAGGCACAGTGACTCATGCCTGTAGTCCCAGCACTTTGGGAGGCTGAGGCGGGCAGATCATAAGGTCAAGAGATGGAGACCATCCTGGCCAACATGGTGAAACCCCATCTCTACTAAAAATACAAAAATTATCTGAGCATGGTGGCAGATGCCTGTAGTCCCAGCTACTCGGGAGGCTGAGGCAGGAGAATCGCTTGAACCCAGGAGGTGGAGGTTGCAGTGAGCCAAGATCACACCACTGCATGCCAGCCTGGGTGATAGAATGAAACTCCGTCTCAAAAAAAAAAAAAACCGTACTTGGTTGGGTGCGATGGCTTACATCTGTAATCCCAGCATTTTGGGAGACCAAGGTGGGAGGATCACTTGAGCCCAGGAGGTCAAGGCTGCAGTGAGACATGTTTGAGCACTGCATTCCAACCTGGGTGACAGCCCATTTTATTATTGTATGGTTTGAAATAGGTACAAAGTTTGGTCATTCCGTTTCAAATTCATTTCTCAAATATACTTGTATCTCACTAACATCATCTGTCTACCAGTAACATTTCCAAATCTAATAGTACTTGGCAAGAGGTGGGGAGGGGGTTAAATTGTACAATTTAAAATTTTCCTAATTCTTATGCATCACAGTTATTGTGATCATATGATAATGTTAAACTTTTGTCTCTCAGCATTTGAACCATGCATACATCTTATCAAAAAACAAAACAAACAAACAAAAAAAACAGTATTTATTGTGGCCAAGTGAGGGAGAAAAGTAGAGGGACAAAAAGTGGCAAAAACTTAGCCAGAGGTGGCCGGACGCAGTGGCTAACACTTGTAATCCCAGCACTTTGGGAGGCCGAGGCGGGCAGATCACCTAAGGTCAGGAGTTTGAGACCAGCCTGACCAACATGGAGGAACCCCGCCCCTACTAAAAATACAAAATTAGCCAGGCATGGTGGCGCGCCTGTAGTCCCAGCTACTCTGGAGGCTGAGGCAGGAGGATCTCTTGAACCCGGGAGCCGAAGGTTGCGGTGAGCTGAGATCGCATAATTGCACTCCAGCCTGGGCAACAAGGACAAAAGTCTGTCTCAAAAAAAAAAAAAAGAAACCTAGAGCTAAGGAGACCTCCTTACTTCCCTCCCTTTCTGGATATTGCTACTAAAGTGTTTTTTTTTGGCGGGGGGGTTTTCATTGAGTCATTGAGACGGGGTCTCACTCTGTCATCCAGGCTGGAGTGCGTGATCATAGCTCACTGCAGCCTCGACCCCTTGGACTCAAGCGATCCTCCCGCCTCAGCAGCCACTGAAGATTTTAAAGCTGTGTTGTGTTTTCTACAAGTGTAGACATAAATGGGATTCTCATATCCTGGTATCGTTCCTTGGACTGGAGGAAATTAGGAGCCAGACTTGAGTCATGGGCTGAAGGTACCCACTTTCATAGCTGAGAATAGGAACCTGGGTTCCCATCCTGGCTCTGCCACTGGGAATGTGACATTAGGGAAGTCATTTGCACTCTCAAAGACTCAGTTTCCCCTTCTTTAAAATAAAAGGGTTGGACCAGGTGATTAGGACCCTTTTATGACTCCTGGTCAGGAGTAGAGGTCTTGGGAAAACTGAGGCCCTGTGTTCTCTCATTTGTGTTGTCTGGAATTCTCTGTTTGGGACCTAAACATTGAACAGTGGCTGGTGCAGGAAGGAATGTGCCCCGAGCCCTTCCTTGAGCAAGGCTCAGAGCAGAGCTGATTTACTCACAGCCCCTTTCTCCTCCCCCAGCTCTTCCTGCTGCCCATGTTCCTGCTCCCCTTCATGAGGGTAGTCCCAGAGACCAAGGGATGGCATCTGCACTATTCACAGCGGATTCCCAGGTGAGCTGTGGCCCCTCTGCTCTCCTGAGTCCCCAGCATCTGCCTCTGTTCCTGAGCTCTCTTCGTGGTCTCCACAGGCCACTCTGGATGCCCCTGCTCTCAAAGAAGCCCCAACCCTGTCCCCTCCTTTTAGCATCTTTCTACCACAAACTTCCCCCCACCCCCAGGTTCTGGCCACCCTTTTCTTCCCAGCATCCTGTAGCTTTGCAGCCACCTCTGTTCCTGACTCCAGGTTTGAGCAATGGGATTGTCCCTGAGTTTGGGGGGAAATGACTGTTTGTCTCCTGTTATTTCAGGCAATGGTGAAGATTGAGGACATGGCTGTGTCCCTCATTCTGGAGGAATGGGGATGTCAGAATCTGGCTCGGAGGAATCTCAGCAGGGACCACAGGCAGGAGAATTATGGGAGCACATTTCCCCAGGGTAAGACGGATGCAGGCTTACTGTCTGGTAAGATGGTTTTGTCTCTGTGTGTTAGCTGTGGAATCTCTGATGTGTTCAACTGGGTGTTGGTGAGGAGTTAGAGACTACCTACCCCCCCACTTTTTTTTTTTTTTTTTTTTTTTGAGATGGAGTCTCACTCTGCCGCCCAAACTGGAGTGCAGTGGCCGGATCTCAACTCACTGCAAGCTCCACCTCCCGGGTTTACGCCATTCTCCTGCCTCAGCCTCCTGAGTAGCTGGGACTACAGGCACCCGCCACCTCACCCGGCTAGTTTTTTGTATTTTTAGTAGAGACGGGGTTTCACCGTGTTAGCCAGGATGCTCTCGATCTCCTGACCTCGTGATCTGCCCGTCTCGGCCTCCCAAAGTGCTGGGATTACAGGCTTGAGCCACCGTGCCCGGCCCCTACCCCCTTTTTTAGACCAGATGGAGAGTGAGAATGTTTGTGTTCATTTAACTCCAAAAGCATGGTACTGTGACCCTGATTCCAGGTGGGTTTTTTATCGCTAGGTAGTTTTCGCTCTTTAGAATCAGAAATAATTGCATTCCAAGTCCTCACCTCTTCAGCCACTCAGTTGCCTGGAAGGCAGTTCTGCTCCGTTGCCATGGATTACAGTTTAGGTGCCTCTGTCGGGGGAATATCTCTTTCCTAGCAGAGATGACCAGGCGAACTGATCATCCGTCTAATCCCAACCCATTGTCCTGGTACTACATTCCCGAAACTACCAAACATCCTTCTGTTGGCTTTCTGTCTTCTTCCATTCTGTGTGATTAGTGTGATTCCAATACACTGCTTTGTATAATTCCACGAACTTGCACCTGGACTGTCCTTGTGATGAGGATTCCCAGCTTCCAAACTTAATGGTGATTTTCTATGAAGAGCTCTGGGTCCTGGATGTGTAGTAAGAACAAGGAAGTTCAAGGGGCATCAGCCAGATAAGACAAGGTGACACTGTTGGCAGACATTTCCATTTGTCTCTGCTGGATCTTAACCCCTCAGGACAGTGCTGCAAGGAAGCCCTCACGTGAGTACAGTAATAGGGAGGTCCGCAGCAAGCTTCTACCTGGAGAGGGCAAAGGGAGTGTGAATACAGCGTGAACATGAAGGATGTTACTAATGAAACATCAAGTTCTGTTTTTGATCAGGCATACATGGGGCTTACAATTTCTCTTGGTACTTGCTCTTTGTGCTGGATGAATTTTTTTTTTTTTTTTTTTTTTTTTTTTTTGAGACAGGGTCTTGCTGTTTCCCAGGCTGGCATGCAGTGCTGCGATCACAGCTTGCTGCAGCCTTGACCTCCCAGGCTCAAGCAATCCTCCCACCTCAGCTTCCCAAGTAGCTGGGACTACAGGCATGCATCACCATGCCCAGCTAATTTTTGCCTTTTTTGTAGAGAAGAGGTTTCGCCATGTTGCCTAGGCTGGTCTGAAACCCTTGGGATAAAGCGATCCACCTGTCTCCGCTTCCCGGAGTTCTGGGATTTAACAGGATCGAACCACTGCACCTGGTCTCCAGCATTGTTTTCTGTTACTTTTTCATTCTTAGTTATTCTGTGTCAGTCAGTGAAGGGTTTAATTATTTATACTAATGTTGTAACCACCTTTTTCACCTACTCCTCTGTTACTTGAGCACTGTCAGCTCTGTGCTCCTCTCCCTGGTGGAGAGAAACTATTCCATGTGTCTGACGGTTCCTGTAGCCTGCCAGGTTCAAAACAAGTTCCTTGGCCAGGCACACCGGCTCACACTTGTAATCCCAATACTTGAGGAGGCTGTGGCAGGAGGATCGCTTGAAGCCGGGAGTTCAGGACCAGCATGGGCAATATAGCAAGACCACTGTCTCTACAAAAAATTTTAAAACTTAGCCAGGCAGGGTGGTGCAGGCCTGTAGTGCCAGCTGCTTGGGAGGCTGAGGCAGGAGGATCACTTGAGCCCAGGAGATTGAGGCTGCAGTGAGCTGTGCTCATGCCACTGTACTCCAGCCTGGGTGACAGAACAAGACCCTGTCTGAAAAACAAAAACAAAACAAAGTTTCTTGACCGGGCGCGGTGGCTCAAGCCTGTAATCGCAGCACTTTGGGAGGCCGAGACGGGCGGATCACGAGGTCAGGAGATCGAGACCATCCTGGCTAACACGGTGAAACCCCGTCTCTATTAAAAAAAATACAAAAAAACTAGCCAGGCGTGGTGGCGGGCGCCTGTAGTCCCAGCTACTCGGGAGGCTGAGGCAGGAGAATGGCGTAAACCCGGGAGGTGGAGCTTGCAGTGAGCTGAGATCTGGCCACTGCACTCCAGCCTGGGCAACAGAGCGAGACTCCGTCTCAAAAAACAAAACAAAACAAAGTTTCTTGTTTGCCTGTTAATCATCAGCTTGTTGATAGAAAACTCATAGAACTGGAGAAATATTTACTTTTCCTTTTTAAACTGTATTCCTTTCTGCTAATACCACTAATCATTTTCTGTGAAAGACCTGTTCTTTTTTTGAACTTACGAATACTTGTTAGAAATGGAACATGATGTTTTAAATGTATACATAAACCTTCCAGTTAATTATCAGGTGATCCAGTGGTAGACCTGTGACCTCTGAAGGCTCCTGCTTCTCATCCCTTCCCTCCTGCCATGACTTGTTCTCTTCCCTCTACTCATTCCCCTTGTGTCTGTTTCTTCCCGTCCTCTCCCCATGTTCCCTCTGTTGTCATTTCCCCTTACTCTCCACTCTTTACCTGTGCTCTCATTTTCCAGATTTTTGTTGTTCCAAAATTAGGACAACAGATCTTTCTGTTGTCCCAGTTTTTCCCCTTGTTTTTCTCCTATTTTACTCCAATTAATATTTTTTTTTTTCTGTTTTTTTTGTTTTTTGTTTTTTGAGACGGAGTCTCGCTCTGTCGCCCAGGCTGGAGTGCAGTGGCGCGATCTCGGCTCACTGCAAGCTCCGCCTCCTGGGTTTACGCCATTCTCCTGCCTCAGCCTCCTAAGTAGCTGGGACTACAGGCGCCCGCCACCGCGCCCGGCTAATTTTTTGTATTTTTAGTAGAGACGGGGTTTCACCGTGGTCTCGATCTCCTGACCTTGTGATCCGCCTGTCTCGGCCTCCCAAAGTGCTGGGATTACAGGCGTGAGCCACCGCGCCCGGCCTACTCCAATTAATATTGTGAAGTCAGGCCGGGTGCAGTGGCTCACACCTGTAATCCCATCACTTTGGGAAGCCAAAGCAGGCGGATCACCTGAGGTCAGCAGTTTGAGAGCAGCCTGGCCAACATGGTGAAACCCCGTGTCTACTAAAAAAATACAAAAGTTACCTGGGCGTGGTAGCATGCACCTGCAGTCCCAGCTGCTTGGGAGGCTGAGGCAGGAAAATCGCTTGAACCTGGGAGGCAGAGGTTGTAGTGAACCAAGATTGCGCCACTGCTCTCCAGCCTGGGTGACAGAGCGAGACTCTGTCTCAAAAGAAGTAAAAATAAAAATATTGCAAAGTCATTTTGCAGCCGTGTAGAAGCTTCCAGGGAAACTGTCACTTGATCCACCTGTATATTGAAAAGAAAAAGGTGCGATTTGAATTTTCTATGTATTGTGTCAGGTGGTGAAAACAGGAATGAGAACGAGGAGTCAACCTCAAAGGCTGAAACCACAGAAGATTTGGCATCACGTGGGGAGACAGCAGGAAGATTCCAGAAAGAGTTTGGAGAGAAACGTGACCAGGAGGGCAAAACAGGAGAAAGACAGCAGAAAATCCCGGAGGAGAAAACCGGGAAAGAGAAGAGAGATTCAGGGCCAGCTACAGGAAAGGACAAAAAAACCACCCCAGGAGAGAGAGGTCCAAGGGAGAAGGGGAAAGGATTGGGAAGAAGCTTCAGTCTGAGCTCCAACTTCACCACCCCTGAAGAAGTTCCCACAGGAACAAAGTCTCACAGATGCGATGAATGTGGTAAATGCTTCACGCGAAGTTCAAGCCTTATCCGCCATAAAATCATCCACACTGGAGAAAAGCCCTATGAATGTAGTGAGTGTGGGAAAGCCTTCAGTCTTAACTCCAACCTTGTCCTGCATCAGAGGATCCACACAGGAGAGAAACCTCATGAATGTAATGAGTGTGGCAAGGCCTTCAGCCATAGTTCCAATCTCATCCTCCATCAGCGCATCCACTCTGGAGAGAAACCTTATGAATGTAATGAGTGCGGGAAGGCCTTCAGCCAGAGCTCAGACCTCACCAAGCATCAGAGAATCCACACGGGGGAGAAACCCTATGAATGTAGTGAATGTGGAAAAGCTTTCAACCGAAACTCGTACCTGATTTTGCATCGGAGAATTCACACTCGAGAAAAGCCCTACAAGTGCACTAAGTGTGGCAAGGCCTTCACCCGCAGCTCCACACTCACTCTGCATCACAGAATCCATGCCAGAGAACGAGCCTCTGAGTACAGCCCAGCCTCCCTTGATGCATTTGGCGCATTCCTGAAAAGTTGTGTGTAAAGGAAGAATTTGCCATCGAGCCATTTCCCCTTTTTGTTTCTAAAATTATTTCAGAGATGTGTGCCCTTGGAGGGAAAAAGAAATACAGCCTCCACGGATTAAAAAAGAAAAATCACACTTAAGGATCCTTCAAGTCACAGCAGCAGTGTTCTGCCTTTATGTAGTAGTTTGGCATATAATCCCTCCACACAGCCCCTGCAGGGAGAAGCTTATCTTACGGATAATCCATGTGAGATTTCCACACAAGATAAAAGCACATGCAGAGTGAAATGTCCAGCTTTTCAGTAATGAGGATACCTTTAAGGCACTCTTGGACTCTCGGCAACCACAACATAATAGTTCAAAGATGAAGATTGGCTCCACGAACGTGATACGGAGGTTAGGATGCTACTTGCTGCAAACAAGCTCTACTTTGGCCAACATCCTGCTTATTCCTCAAAAAAGAAGGACAGTGAAAACGAAAACAACATTGGGACATGCTGCTCAAGCTAGTTATATATACAATATGTTATATATATGATCACTGGTAGCCTACCAAAGCTGTAGAAATCTAGGACTGTGCTAATCAGTATCAAACCAAAGATTTCTATCTCTTCCCGAAAGAGAGGGTATGTGCACCAGTCTACAGTTCCAAAGGACTGCAACAAATGTAGATGGTTCTATCCTCATCCCTGAGATCAGTTCGACTGAAATGGCAACAACTCAAAATACACCTCTCCCTTCTTGAAATCCCTAAAGCACTGTCGCACTCCTAAATGCGTTTCTCCACAAGTTAGCACTTGATTGTATACTGCCTTTTAATCCTTCATTGTTTCATGTATGAAGTTTTTAACCACCCCCCCCCCACCCCCAAAAAAGATTAAGTTGTCAAGGGATATATTTCTATCCCTGCCAGCACAGTGCTGGACATAGTGAGTGCTGAACACCTAAGAGGCACTCATTCAGACTGACTTCTACAGGACCTCTACATCTGTGATAAAGGTCTGTGATAAAGGTCTGTGAATCATGAGTTCCTGAAATATGGTAGCCTGGCCTAGCTTCTAAAGAGGACCTTCATAGCCACAAGGCATGCTAAACCTCTAGGGTCTGATGCTATTTTTGTTCCAAATATAAACGAAAGGCACTAGTCAGCCGCCTGCATAGACTTTCTAAACAGATCAGTGAGTAAATACCATGGAATGTCAGAAATGACTTTATCATCGTCATCTTGAAGAAAAATATGAACACTGATGAAGGCCTTTTTTTTTTTTTTACATCTTTCTGTGGCAAAGCTCTTAGAATTCTTTTCAGTTAGCCGCTGAACAGGATGATGACTTGGGGATTTTCTGAATCATTTGTAACTTAGATACTGGAGTTCAGAAGATGTGATTTTTGTTGCTTTTCAGAAAAAGGAACGTGGTAGGGAGTGTTTTTTCCCACGCTTTTCTAGTAACTTTGCAGAAGCATTAGTTGTTTACTGGCAATTACTAAATGTACATTGTTGCTCTGAGAAACTCAGCAGTGTACTGAGATGTGGCTGGTTGTGTCACCGTCATAGTGCACAGTGACTTTTCTGTTTCTTGTCACTAAAGACTGAGGTGAGGTTATGAGACTTTCACTGGTCCCATCGTCTGTGCGCAGGGTGCAACTGGCTACCTAGAAGCTGATGGCAGGAGAATGTTTCACACACAGGAGATTGTGAGCTGTGTAGGTAGTCATCGCCACTCTAGTAGGACAAGGGTCCTACCCAAGGCTAGGACAGCCCTGCGGAAACAGAAACGTAGACTGAGAACAAACCTCCAGACTATCAGTGTGACCTTCGCATAACAAGAGAACACCATTTATAGTTTGAGACTTTCCCTTGAGAAATTTATACTAAAACTATTACTCATCAATCATTCACTGATCAGCAGCTAAAGTCCGTGAGACCAAATGGTTTTATATGGAACCAACGAAGTGGGAGCTAAAACTCTGCACAGTGGTCATTCTTTGGCCTCTCCTTGGCTTTATGACTTAAACCAACCACAACTTCCCCATAGCTTCTAGGCAGTTTCGTCAGCATTACTTGGGAAAACGTTGTTGCAAGTCAACCAGTCACCAGGATATTTCTACCCATGCAATGGAAGAAAAACCTGTTACTCCAGAAAATATATCTAAGTAACTTTTTATAGTAAAATGGAGGCAGAAAATATCTTAAGGATTTTCTTCAAAGAATAAGCCACAGCAGTGGTTATGTAGAAAACTGCTGGTGCTTTTGAGCAAGGACTTTTGCCCTCTAGAAAGCAACTGAGGCCAGGCGTGGTGGCTCACGCCTGTAATCCCAGCACTTTGGGAGGCTGAGGCGGGCGGATCACCTGAGGTCAGGAGTTTTGAGACCAGCCTGGCCAACGTGGTGAAAGCCCGTCTCTACTAAAAATACAAAAATTAGCCGGGCGTGGTGGCGCGTGTCTGTAATCCCAGCTACTTGGGAGGCTGAGGCGGGAGAATCACTTGAACCCAGGAGGCAGAGGTTGCAGTGAGCCAAGATTTCGCCACTGCATTGCAGCTTGGGTGACGAGCAAAACTCCGTCTCAGAAAAAAAGGAAAGAAACTGGAAGTGAGGTGTGGAACTCTGGGCAATGACCCAAGCACTTATTTTTTAAGAGAGAAAGGACTTGGTCATGTTTACATTGGCCTTTTTTTTTTTTTTTTTTCCTTCAGCCACAACTACATGCTGATATAATTCAGCCATCATTTTTGAGTTTTGTTTTTAAATGAAGGTTAAATGTGACCTGTGCCCTCACATTTAATTCCGTTTCATGGGGACATCTTCCTGACTTTGTTGGATAGCTGCCACTAGGGTTGCTTTGGATCTTCAGCACATGCTCTCCTTGAAGCAGCTATTTGAAGATGTGTTTTCTGAGGAAAACAGGCTACAACTGTTGATTAAGACCACTTGCAGTGCATTCGTTTATCAGATGCTCAGTGCAAAGTGTAATTGGGTCATGGTCAAAAACGCTTGCAACATCTAATTGGCATTCAAGATAGTCATTCAAAAGTTCTTGGCCCACTGAAGTCTAATAACAGTTGAAACATTCTGCAGCTAACCATTAGCATGCTAGTTGTCCTAATGGAAATTTTTGAAGAGTTTTTCAGTATATAACCTACCTTTGCCAGGAAGAGAAGTCAAATCCTCAGGTTGTTGGGTATTTGTTTCTACTCCAGCCTGGCAGGCAAGGCTAAAACCTTAGAATATCGATGTATGAGACATCTTGATATGTAAAGCACTTATTATTAAAGGCATAAAAGTCAAACTACTAAATATGTGTAGAGAGATTGACATGTGGTACGTGGGACAGTTCACATAGACATCAGAGAATTTATTCCAGAAAGGAACCTCCTGAATGTGATGAATATGGCAAAGCCTTTAATCACATCTCAGCCCTTAGCATCAGAAAGCTTACACTGTAAATAAACGATGAATATTATATGTGAGGAAAATTTTCATGTATAGCACTCATTGCTTCAGACAGAAAATTCCGTCAGTATATTCCAATAATCATGTGATGAATTTGAGAAACACTGCAAGAGGGAGCTCAATCTTGGCCGGGCGCGGTGGCTCACCCCTGTAATCCCAGCACTTTGGGAGGCCGAGGCGTGCGGATCATGAAGTCAGTAGTTCGAGACCAGCCTGGTCAACATGGTGAAACCCTGTCTCTACTAAAAATACAAAAAAAATCAGCTGGGCGTGGTGGTGCGCGCCTGTAGTCCCAACTACTCGGGAGGCTGAGACAGGAGAATCGCTTGAACCTGGGAGGCAGAGGTTGCAGTGAGCCGAGATTGCGCCACTGCGCTCCAGCCTGGGTGACAGAGCGAGACTCCGTATCAAAAAAAAAAAAAAAAGAGGGAGCTCAGTCTTAACTGCAGAGAATCTACAGATGAAAAAAAAAATGTGGGGAAATGCTTTAAAAAAAATAACAAAATGTGCAACTTCTTAGAAAAATTGTTAATGTTAGATACTTTATATTTTATATGACCATAATGTCCATGTGTGTTTTGTACCTTCAGTCCGTTATTGTTCTGTGTATTACCTGTAAGCAGATTCTGTATTTTATTTTAGCCTACTTGACAGAACACATCACTCAGAAAATGTGAAGTTTCGGAGCAAACAGTGAAGAAATCAAGTGTGGTTGTAGACAAAATGTCAGTTCACAGAACGGAGCAGCAGGGAGATGAAGGGAAAATCTTCATAGTTCGGTGCTTATCACATCAAGAGATTGGTAAATTTCTGAGGAAAGACAGGCTAATGGGGCACTGAAATGGAACAACTCCTTTAAACATGTGCAGCCTTTTGAGTTTTTCCTCAAAACCAAGAAGTTGACCTCTGAGCTGTCAGGTGACCATTGTGTGCAAAGGGGATGGATTCTCTTGTCAGTAGAGGGTCTTCTGCATGAAGCGAGAGCAGGAAGTGTACTGGAATCACCAATTGGGACTGCTTCAGCTGACCAGGTTCTCTAAACCATAGTCATGCTTTCCCACTAACTCACTCTTAAATCCTTATGCTTAGAAAATTGGGGAAAAGGCGGGCGCAGTGGCTCAGGCCTGTAATCCCAGCACTTTGGAGGCTGAAGTGGGTGGATCACGAGGTCACGAGATCGGACTATCCTGGCTAACATGGTGAAACCTCATCTCTACTAAAAGTACAAAAAATTAGCCGGGCGTGGTGGCAGGCACCTGTAGTCCCATCTACTTGGGAGGCTGAGGCAGGAGAATCGCTTGAACCCAGGAGGTGGGGGCTGCAGTGAGCCAAGACGGTGCCACTGCACTCCAGCCTGGGCGACAGAGAGAGACTCCATCTCAAAAAAAAAAAAAAGGTATAGAACTGGCCGGGCATGGTGGCTCACTCCTGTAATTTCAGCACTTTAGGAGGCCGAGGCGGGTGGATCACTTGAGGTCAGGAGTTTGAGACCAGCCTGGCCAACGTGGTGAAAGCCCATCTCTACTAAAAATACAAAAATTAGCCGGGAATGGTCGTGGGCACCTGTCGTCCCAGCTACTCGAGAGGCTGAGGCAGGAGAATCACCTGAATCTGGGAGGCAGAGTTTGCAGTGAGCCAGGATTGCACCACTGCACTCCAGCCTGGGTGACAGAGTGAGACTCTCTGTCTCAAAAAAAAAAAAAAAAAGAGAAAAGGAAAGACAATTGGGGATAGGAGAGCAGCAAGGTGGGCTTTCCCCGGAATTGTGTGCAGATGCATCCAGTCGCGGCATTGCAGGAAGTCTGTCTGATGAAGCTTGGGAAGCATTTTGCAATATTCCCTTTGTGTTCCTGTGTTCCCTGCTCCCACTTTTCTCCCCCTGGTCTGTGATTATTAGGAGAGAGGTTTTGTGAAGACTCGTTGCTGTGAAAGCATCTTTTTTTAAATTTTTATCCTAGAGTCAGTCACTTCTATTCCAGGTGGTCATGCTGACCTACTTATCCAAAACCAGCTAACCAGGTTCATCCTACCATCCTCATGGAAGACTTTGTGTATGAATTGGAATAACAGTGCTGAAATACACTCAAACAGTGCCAGCAGTACTTCCCGGGGGGGGGGGGGGGCCTATCATCCTCATGGAAGACTCTGTATGAATTGGAATAACAGTGCTGAAATACACTCAAACAGTGCCAGCAGTACTTCCCGGGGAGGGTATATTTCTCTGTGTGCTACTCTGAGCAACTTCTCAGAAATACGAGGGGGCTGAGGTTTTCCCATCTGGGAAATCGGGTGAAAGTCTGCAGATTGTTAAATATAGTATCAGAGAAAAAGAAGTCAGTGATAGAAATAGATCATTTCGTAGACATTAGGGTAGATTTTTATTTCAACTACTACTGGAGAATTTAATAAAAAGCATTATTGTTTGAAAAGTTTTTCTAACATAGATTTAGGGATTTTTTTTTTTAGAATGGACACACTACTGTACATTTAAAAGCAGTTATTTTGCTATTCAGATTTTTTATTATCTGAAAATGAGATTATCTGTTTTACTTTTCAAAGTTTTGTGAAACAAACTTGAAGTTATAGGGAGGTAAGCCATCTCCCAGTCTGCAGGTCAAACAAAAGTTTAGAAAATACTTTTGACATCCCACAATCCAGAATGTCTTAACAGGAGATTTGAATTTCACGATGTGTGGTTCCATCTAATAGCAGACACCACCCCGATCTCATGTTTTCCTGTTACCCTAAAACAGTGGGAGGAAACTGGGTGTTTGGTAGACTTCTAAATCATGGTCTCCGACGACTTGAATCTGAGATTCTCACCTCCATTTACTAAAGAATCATGACTTGGCCGGGCGCGGTGGCTCAAGCCTGTAATCCCAGCACTTTGGGAGGCCGAGACGGGCGGATCACGAGGTCAGGAGATCGAGACCATCCTGGCTAACACGGTGAAACCCCGTCTCTACTAAAAAATACAAAAAACTAGCCGGGCGCGGTGGCGGGCGCCTGTAGTCCCAACTACTCGGGAGGCTGAGGCAGGAGAATGGCGTGAACCCGGGAGGCGGAGCTTGCAGTGAGCTGAGATCCGGCCACTGCACTCCAGCCTGGGCGGCAGAGCAAGACTCCGTCTCAAAAAAAAAAAAAAAAAAAAAAAATCATGACTTAACTCAAACTGCACAGTAATCAGTAAAGTGAATACGTCTTTAAAATGGAATTGTCTCCCTTCAGCAACCACTCATTAAGGAGTGAGACTGAGTATTTTAAGATAGAAAGATCTGTGAGTGATTGAAAGGTGATATTTTAAAACTTGGATTTCATTCCAGTGTCAGGTTTTGAGTTTTAAGTTCCTTTGGTCTGGGGAAGGGTCCAGGCAGCCACAGTTGCCCTAAATCACCATCATTTAGTCTTCCAGCAAGGTTAAGTGCGGTGCGGAAGGAGAAGGGGGACGAGGACGGTAACAGCCCCGTACTCTGTGCTGAGAAAGAGTAATTAGGAGACCTGAAGAGGGGCCGAGGAAAGGCTGTTGGAGCGTGCCGGGGTTGGTACCCGAGCACCTTCCCCTCACCTCAACCAGGGAAGAGCATCTGGCTGCTTTTTAAAGTTTTTAGTCTGCCCTCGCAAGGACAAAGCATGTTAGATTAGAGATGCTTCTGCTGATTGCAGGGGTTCTTATTTAAGAACATATATGAGGGGGGTGGGGTGGGAGGAGACAGGTTGTGGTTATGCAGGAAAATCTTGTCCTAAAAATATATGAGTTTGGGGATAAGGGGTGGGATAGCCAAGCAAAATCGGTATTTTAAAATGAGCATATGTATTTTTACTAACTTTTAGTTAAATACAGATTTTACAACGAGGTCAGCATAAGCCTACATCTATATAGAGAGCTAACTCAGGCATTGTCTTGTTTATTTGTAGACTGGATTAAAAACAACCTGTCCTGTTTTGTCAGTTCCCAGCTTCTTCGTTTAGAATAAATTAGACCAAAAGAAGAAACGTGTCTCTGTATAACCACAGAATGAAGTTACTGTTGTTAAAACTGGATTTTTCACTTTACTAGGTTCCGAAGAGTCCAGATGCTTGGTTAGATGTTCAATATGTGATTTTTTTAAATTGAATTTGTTCATTTAAAATCCTCCTTAACATTTCTAGAAAGACTTCTTTCAATAAATAATGGAATCTTAGAGGAAAAGTGATTTTTTAAAAGCTAGGGAACTCCTCCACTAAAAGTAACCATTGGAAACCTCGATTGAGGGCTAAAGTTTTAATCGTAAGAGAAATGGCAGCATAACGAAATATGTACACATGCATAGTGGTCCATTTTAGGAGGCCAGTGGTGTCTGATAAAGAAATGTTAGAGTAGTGAGGTCGGGGAAGGAAATTGTGGGGATTTGTAATCTCTTTACGTTGTTTCTCTTCTGAGTCATGGTAAAACAATAAATTATCTTCTCTAGGTGGCAGTGCTTGTGCTGGTTTGTTTTTTGTTTTTGTCATCCTTGGTTGCATAAATACACATTGGGGGTGAAGAAAAAAAGTATTTCAAAGTTAAAAGACTGGAGCTGCAACCCACAGACAAAATTCTCATGCAAAACTATTTGTTTACTTTATAAACCAAAATTAAATTTCAAAGGCCTCCCAGTCACCTGAATGGACCTCTCCTCTCAGCCAAAGGCATTCCAAAGTTAACCTGAAAAACTAGTTCAGGCCATGATGGGAAGGGGAAGCCAGACATGCCTCATTATACCCTCTCCTCTTATGGAATTATTGATACAACAGACCTTAAGACTGATAGACATGGCCGGGCATGGTGGCTCACACCTGCAATCCCAGCACTTTGGGAGGCTGAGGCGGGCAGATCACCTGAGGTCAGGAGTTCCAGACCAGCCTGGCCAACATGGTGAAACCCCCTCTCTACTAAAAATACAAAAATTAGCTGGGCGTGGTGGCAGGCGCCTGTAGTCCCAGCTGCTCGGAAGGCTGAGCCAGGAGAATTGTTTGAACCCAGGAGGCGGAGGGTGCAGTGAGCCGAGATCACGCCACTGCACTCCAGCTTGGGCAACAGAGTGAGACTTCAAAGAAAAAGGGTGAACTAGGAGGATGTGTGAGTGTGTCCAGGAGGCATCCAGACACATCTGTGAACTGTTTTTACTTGCACTTCTGACACAATATGTGATTTTTTTGATACACCTACCAATTATCTATCTATGGACACCAACTGGGTGCCCTATGATTCAGTTCAATTCTGACACTACCTATGGCTGGTGCAGACCCCAGCTACACACACACACATTTTTTGAGATAGGATCTTACTGTCACCCAGGCTGGAGTGCAGTGGTGCGATCATCTCACTTCAGCCTGAACTCCTGGATTCAAGCAATCCTGTTGCCTCAGCCTCCTGAGTAGCTGGGACCACAGCTACTTTTTTGTGTGTATTTTTTGTAGAGACTGTCTGGCTATTTCCCAGGCTGGTCTTGAACTCTTGGGCTCAAGTGATCTGCCTGACTTGGCCTCACAGGTGTGAGCCACCACACCCAGCCCTATTTTTTTTTTTTTTTTTGGTAATTATTTTCTTTTATAGAGATGGGGTCCCTCTGTGTTGCCCAGGCTGGTCTCAAACTCCTGTCCTCAAGCAATCCTCCCACCTTGGCCTCCCAAAGTGCTGGGATTACAGGCATGAGCCAGTGTCCGACCCAGAACTGGATTTTGTTTTTCTTTATTTTTGTAAGACAGGGTCTCGTTCTGTTGCTCAGGCTGGAGCGCAGTGGCACGATCATGACTCACTGCAGCCTCAACCTCCTAGACTCAAGCAATCCTCCTGTCTCAGCCTCAGCTGGGACTACAGGCATGCACCACTACGCCTAGAATTTTTTTTTTTTAATTTTTTGCAGAGACAGGGTCTTGCTATGTTGCCCAAACTGGTCTCAAATTCCTGGGCCTCAAGCAATCCTACCACCTCAACTTCCTGAAGTGCTGGGATTACAGTCATGAGCCACCATGCAAGGGCCTAAAATCCAGTTTTAGCAAGAACCCTGCTAAGTTAGTTTAGCAAAAACCTCCCACCCTCCATATCTAATTACTCTTTTTTCTTTTTCTTTTCTTTCTTGATTTTTTTTTTTTAAGACAATCTCTCTCTGTTGCCCAAGCTGGAGGGCACGGTCTCAGCTCATTGCAACCTCCACCTCCTGGGTTCAAGCGAGTCTCCTGACTCAGCCTCCCGAGTAGTTGGGACTACAGGCGCACACCACCACACCCAGCTAATTTTTGTATTTTTTTTAGAGTCGGGGTTTCACTACGTTGGCCAGGCTGGTCTCGAACTCCTGACCTCAAGTGATCCACCTGCCTCAGCCTCCCAGAGTGCTGGGGTGACAGGCGTGAGCCACTGCTCCCAGCCCATATCTAATTACTTTTGATATTTATCTGATCGGGTTCCTTGTCCGCCACCATCCCCCAGGTGATGTCTGATCAGCCTGGCCTGTCTTCAGCAAGAATACCCCTTCCGTCTGATGTTTCCTCTTGGTCATTTTCCATCCACTGACTCCCATCCTACTCCTTGGCTATACATTGCCACCTGCCCATGCTGTGTTCAGAGCTGAGCCCAATCTCTGTCCCCTCACTGCAAGACCCTACTGCAGTGGTTCCTGTGTTTATTAGGATGGTCCTGAATAAAGTCTTCCTTACCATGCTTTAACAAGTAGCGTTAAATAATTTTTTTTCATTACGTTTAACTCCACCATTCCACTTTCATTCCTTTTTTCTTTCAATTTCTTTAGCAAATGTCTTCGCAGCTTTCCAACATGCTGTACATGTCTTCTGCTTCCTGGAAGAAAAAGGACATGTTCAGAGTTGTCATGGGCCAGAGGCTTGCCCAGCCTGCTCTAACGGAAGTCAAGGTTTGGTTACCCTCTACTGGCCAGCTGATGGCAGCAAAAACAGGTGATGATGAGAATGAGCGAGGAAGATCCAGAAAGGCGCCTTTTTGGAGAGAACCATGAACACCTTACTGGAAATGGAAGGGAGGTTCCAGAGACAACACTAAACACTGGAATCTTTTCCTCTCCTGGATTTCTGCTGTAAAGGGCACTGGAATTATTTTTCTTTTGTCAAACCAGTAATCTGCCAGGCATGGTGGTGTGCATCTAATCCCAGCTACTTGGGAGGCTGAGGCAGGAGAATGGCGTAAACCCGGGAGGCGGAGCTTGCAGTGAGCTGAGATCCGGCCACTGCACTCCAGCCTGGGCGACAGAGCAAGACTCCATCTCAAAAAAAAAAATAGCCAGGCACTGTGCCTACTTGGGAGGCTGAGGTGGGAGGATCACTTGAGTCCAGGAGTTGGAGGCTACAGTGAGCTATGATCACACCACTGCACTCCAGCCTGGGCAACAGAGTGAGGCCCTGCCTCAAATAAATAAATAAAAATAAAAAATCTCTTGAGACATAGCAGGCACACAGGATTGGAGAATCTGGCTTGTGCTCTCAGCTTTGATACTAATTAGCTAACTAGTGTACCTTGGATCTGACTTCTTCAGGCACTGGTTTCTTCATCTGAAAACGAGTTTAACCAGATTGTCCTTAAGGTCTCTTTTGACATTAATATTTTACAGCAGCTCAGCCCCTTTGCTCGAGGAGCATCTCAGCCCTGGAAAGGACAATGGGTTTGGAAATAGACGGACTTTCTTCAAGCCCCAGCATAACCACTTAATGGTTTCATAACTAGACAAAGACCCGTTGACCAAGAGGCTGGATGGAGCCCTGCCAAAGCATCAACACAGGTGTGGCTCTTGGAATGTGTGCAGGTTTCCTGGCTCTTCCCTCTGTCCTAGTGATCCTGTTTCCATTTCCCATCTTTCTTCCCCGTCTAACTGACAGGCAGTAGAGCACAGGCTTTGGAGAAAGGAGGCCAAGTTTCACTTCTGACGCTCCCACCTATCAGTTGTGTGATATTGGAAAAGTGACTTTTCTGAGCCTGTTTCCTGGGCTATAAAATGGAGATTTTAGGGCCAGGCACAGTGGCTCACAGTGGCTCCCAGCACTTTGGGAAGCTGAGGCAGGCAGATCACTTGAGGTCAGGAGTTCAAGACCATAGGGGAATGAATTAAAAGGACTAACCATGTGATAATTGTTAAAGCTGGCCAATGGGTACATAGAGGCTGTTTTTGTTTTTTTGTGAGACAGAGTCTCGCTCTGTTGCCAGGCTGGAGTGCAGTGGTGCAATCTCAGCTCACTGCAACCTCTGCCTCCCAGGTTCAAGCAATTCTTCTACCTCAGCCACCCGAGTAGCTGGGATTACAGGTGCATGCCACCGTGCCCGGCTAATTTTTGTATTTTTAGTAGAGACGGGGTTTTCAGGATGGTCTTGATCTCTTGACCTCGTGATCTGCCTGCCTAAACCTCCTAAAGTGCTGGGATTACAGGCGTGAGCCACTGTGCCCTGCCAAGGCTCTTTTTTTTTTTCTTCTTTTTAAGAGAAAGCAAGTTTGTTAGAGAAAGTAAAGAAACAGCCTGGTGCGGTGGCTCACACCTGTAATCCCAGCACTTTGGGAGGCCGAGGCAGGCAGATCATAAGGTCAGGAGATCAAGACCATCCTGGCCAACATGGTGAAAACCCATGTCTACTAAAATACAAAAAACAAAAATTAGCCGGGCGTGGTGGCATGCACCTGTAGTCCCAGCTACTCGGGATACTGAGGCAAGGGAATCGCTTGAACCCGGGAGGCAAAGGTTGCAGTGAGCCGAGATTGCGCCACTGCACTCCAGCCTGGTGACAGAGCAAGACTCCTCAAAAAAAAAAAAAAAAAAAAAAAAAAAAAGAAACAAAAGAATGTACATGGAGCTCATTTTCTCTAATTTTGCATGTCTTTAAACATAAAAAATTTTTAAATTATCCTGGAAAACATCAGGGAAAAATTATGTTGAGTATCTATGAATTCATGACTCGTTTGGACAGGGAATTCCACGTGCAGGCAGCCATGTTGGTGTTACTCAACACATGTGAGTTTTGCAGGACCAGACAAAAGTCAGCTCACTGGGGGCCAGACGGAGTCGTGCTGAGGTCGAAAATACGGAATCTTCAGTCCAGAAACCTGCAACTGAGCCGGAGCAGCGGGAGGAAAAGGCGGGCAAAGACATCTTCATCAAGTCCTGCAGCATCGGAAGGAGTTCAGCCCCTAGGTCTTCTGCTCCGGAAGTTTAGGACCCACAGAAGGGCAAGGCTACTTCTGATTGATGTCACCGTGACTCTGGTCTACAAAGTTGAGGACTAAACTCTGACCGTTTTCTTCTTTTGTCCAAATTCCTATCTAAGGATCCTGGAGAGTCACCCCCTTCAAACCATAAAGCCTCATCAGATGGGTTTTATTTAACCTTATATAACCTGGCTGACTTTCCAACCAGGCTCTGGCGTAACATCACATGGCAGATAAGGAAACCAAAATATTTCCACCCCAAATATGTTTTTTTGCCATATCTTGAAATAGCCCTGCAAAGCTGTCTCTTGTGGGGAAAATCTACACTCGGTAGAGAATCCCTTTCCCTTTCCAGCCAGCCTTTTTCCTGATCCAGGAGAGAATCAACTGGGCAATTGGCACTTTTAAAAGTCTGTTAAGAAATATTTGCAGTCTGTTCTCTTTGAAGCCTGCTGCCTGGAGGCTCCGTCTGCATAATGAGAATCCTGGTCTCCACAACCCCTTAGTTCAGTGGTCCCCAACCTTTTTTGACACCAGGAACCAGTTTTGTGGAAGACAATTTTTTCCACGGATGGTTTCACGGTTTCAGGATGATTCAAGTGCATTACATTTATTGTGCACTTTATTTCTATTATTACGTTGTAATATATAGTGAAATAATTATACAACTCATCATCATGTAGAATTAGTGGGAGCTCTGAGTTTGTTTTCCTGTAATTAGAGGGTCCCATTGAGGAATTACGTGAGACAGCGACAGATCATCAGGTATTAGGTTCTCATAAAGAGTGCACAACCAGGCTGGGCGCGGTGGCTCAAGCCTGTAATCCCAGCACTTTGGGAGGCCGAGACGGGCGGATCATGAGGTCAGGAGATACAGACCATCCTGGCTAACACGGTGAAACCCCGTCTCTACTAAAAATACCAAAAACATTAGCCGGGTGTGGTGGCGGGCGCCTGTAGTCCCAGCTATTCCGGAGGCTGAGGGGAGAGTGGTGTGAACCTGGGAGGCAGAACTTGCAGTGAGCCAAGATCCAGCCACTGCACTCCAGCCTGGGTGACAGAGTGAGACTCTGTCTCAAAAAAAAAAAAAAAAAAAAGAAAGAAAAAAGAAAAAGAGTGCACAACCTAGATTCCTCTCATGCACTGTCCGCAATAGGGGTTTGTGCTCCTGTGAGAATCTAATGCTATGGCTGATCTGACAGCAGGCGGAGCTCAGGGGTAATTAGAGCAATGGGGAGTGGCTGTAGATACAGGTGAAGCTTCGCTCCTGCAGCTCATCTCCTGCAGTAGGGCCCAGTTCCTAACAGGCCATGGACTGGTACCTGTCTGTGCCCCCAAGGATTGGGGACCCCTGCCTTAGGTAACCCAGACATTCCTTTCTATTGATTAGAGGTCTTTAGACAATAACTTTCAGCCAGTTACCAATTAGAAAATCATTGAGTCCACCTATGACTTGGAACATCCCCGCCTGGAATTGTCCTGCCTTTCCCACAGAACCAATGTTCATCTTACATGTATTGATCGGTGTCTTATGTCTCCCTAAATTGTATAAACTCAAGCTGTAGCCCGACCATCGTAGGCACGTGCTCTTAGGACCTCTTGAGACTGTGCCTCGGGCCATTGGTCACTCATATTTGGCTCAAAATAAATGTCTTCAAATATTTTACAGTTTGACTATTTTCATCAATGAAGTATTACTCAATCTCTGACTTCACGGGCCAAGCACGGAGTTCCATGTCCATAAACCTGGACCGAGGTGCTGGGCCCAAGGGTACCCAGTGACCTCGGTCCAGGTTTATGGACAAGGAACTCCGTGCTTGTCCCAAGGGTACTCAGGGACCTTGGGCTCTGAAGTCCACGAGAGTGACCGAGGTGGCTGCCTCAGCCCATGCCCTCCCTGCCCCGGGGAGTCGGGGTTGGGTGGGAGAACCGCCGAAGCCTTCATCTGGTCTGACCGTCTTTGGTAAAAATAGAAAGAGTCCGTGGCTTTTCATTTTGGGGGTCGACTCAGCGCCTCCCTGATGTCTCAAGGGCCAGAGACACAGAGAGGACCTCCCGAATTTCTAGAGGGACCGCTACGGCCCCGCATGACTTTCCCGTGGGGAGGGGCTATGACGCACTTCCGGCTGCGCGGTCCGGAGGTGCGCGGTGCGGTTTCCCGGTGTCCGGAGCGGCTCTGATTCACGGTGAGCCTGCTTTTCGCGGGTTAGCTAGGCGGACAAGAAAGGGAGCGTTGGCTGAGTGGTTTGGGGAGGGCGAAGTGGATTTAGCAGCTGTGGCTTCCGAGGACCTCACCTAGACCGGTCCTAGCAGAGCTGTGGGGAGGAGCTCCCCGTCCCCGCCCAGCCCCAGCTGGTGGAGGCGCTGGCTCCCTGGAAAGCCTTTCTTCCACTTGGGGCTTTAACAAATGAAAGCTGGAAGAACAGATGTTCTGGAAGTTCTTTCGCGTTCCAGAATAGTTTTTTTGTGCGCTCCCCAAGCCAAGCAGTCTATCAGTCTGACCGTGGCTGCCTTTTTTCCCTTTCTGTGAATTGGAGGTCGGAACGCAAGGCTCATTGATGGGAATACGCCCAAGGGGTTGGAAACCTGTGGGAAGCCGAGCGTCATTAGAAGTCTTGGGTAGAATCCAGTCCAAGGAAAGAAATAGTCCCCTCGGGCTTTGTTCGGGCTAGAACGCACACACAGAATAGGGATCTGCTCAGATTTAGAAAAACATTCTTAAAGAACCATGTATAAATAAAGAGTATCAAGACAAAGTTGATTTGGGCTGGGCGCGGTGGCTCACGCCTGTAATCCCAGCACTTTGGGAGGCCGAGGCTGGCGGATCACTTGAGGTCAGGAGTTCGAGACCAGCCTGGCCAAACCCCGTCCCCACTAAAAATACAAAAATTGGCTGTGTGTGGTGGCGCGCACCTGTAATTCCAGCTACTCGGGAGGCTAAGGCAGGAGAATCGCTTGAACCCAGTAGGCGGAGGTTGCAGTGAGCCGAGATCATGCCACTGCACTCCGGCCTGGGCGACAGAGCGACACTTGGTTCCCCCCCCCCCCAAAAAAAAAGGAAAGTTGATTTGGTGGGTGAGGTACTTGGAAACCCACGAAATCTAAGGAACAGTTGAGCTGTGGCAAGGAAAAGAGTTAAGAGGCAAGACAATTGTTTTCAAGTATTGGAAGGCTGCTATGGAGAAAGTGAGTATTGGTTTTGGACCAACCTAGGATTTTTGAAATGATGCAGAATATGATTCAGGTTAAAGAAGAACTCGTGTGGCCGGGCATGGTGACTCATGCCTGTAATCCCAGCACTTTGGGAGGCCGAGGCTGGCGGATCACTTGAGGTCAGGAGTTCGAGACCAGCCTGGCCAAACCCCGTCCCCACTAAAAATACAAAAATTGGCTGTGTGTGGTGGCGCGCACCTGTAATTCCAGCTACTCGGGAGGCTAAGGCAGGAGAATCGCTTGAACCCAGTAGGCGGAGGTTGCAGTGAGCCGAGATCATGCCACTGCACTCCGGCCTGGGCGACAGAGCGACACTTGGTTCCCCCCCCCCCAAAAAAAAGGAAAGTTGATTTGGTGGGTGAGGTACTTGGAAACCCACGAAATCTAAGGAACAGTTGAGCTGTGGCAAGGAAAAGAGTTAAGAGGCAAGACAATTGTTTTCAAGTATTGGAAGGCTGCTATGGAGAAAGTGAGTATTGGTTTTGGACCAACCTAGGATTTTTGAAATGATGCAGAATATGATTCAGGTTAAAGAAGAACTCGTGTGGCCGGGCACGGTGACTCATGCCTGTAATCCCAGCACTTTGGGAGGCTGAGGCAGGCGGATCACCTGAGGTCGGGAGTTCGAGACCAGTCTGACCAACATGGAGAAACCCCGTCTACCAAAAATACAAAATTAGCCGGGCGTGGTGGCACATGCCTGTAATCCCAGCTATTAGGGAGGCTGAGGCAGGAGAATCGCTTGAACCTGGGAGGCAGAGGTTGCGGTGAGCCGAGATCGCGCCATTGCACTCCAGCCTGGGCAACAAGAGTGAAACTCCGTCTCAAAAAAAAAAAAGAAGAAGAACTTGTAACAATTTGTGGAATTCTGTGGCTCAAGAATTATCTAATTTGCCTGCCTAGGGATTTTCTTTGTTTTTGGTTTTGTTTTTTTTTTGAGATGGAGCCTCGCTCTGTCTCCCAGGCTGGAGTGCAGTGGCGCCATCTCTGCTCACTGCAAGCTCCGCCTCCTGGGTTCACGCAGTTCTCCTCCCTCATCCCTCAGCCTCCCAAGTAGCTGGGACTACAGGCCCCTGCCACAACGCCCGGCTAATTTTTTGTATTTTTTAGTAGAGACGGGGTTTCACCATGTTAGCCAGGATGGTCTCGATCTCCTGACCTCGTGATCCACCCGCCTCAGCCTCCCAAAGTGCTGGGATTACAGGCGTGAGCCACCGTGCCCGGCCGCCTAGGGATTTTCAGGTACCCGCTGAGTGTGAAACATTTTAGCACAAGTTGTAAGTGCTGTTCTGTTTTTAGAATCTATGGTAATTTGATTTTTTTTTACACCTCATCTTGTTACAGAATGGACTTGGGGCCCTTTCATAAGGGCATATAAGCTTTGGGAGATTGGCGTAAAGGAGGAGGGAAAATGGACACAGAACAAGGGCCTTCTGTTTATGATAGACCATGAAATTTTGCTTGATGGGCTTCTTGAGATAAACAGTCTAGATAGCTTTTAAAAAGTCACTGTGATTATAGACAATGTGAGTTAGTAATGAAGCGTCTGATTTCTAGCCTCATGCTTTATTTTTTAAGAGACAAGGTATTCCTTTGTCACCCAGGCTGGAGCACAGTGTCACAACCCTGCAGCCCCGAACTCTTGAGCTCAAGTTATACCTCAGCCTGGGCAACAAAGCAAGACTTCGTTTCTACAAATAAATAAATAAATATTTTTAATTAGCCAGATGTGGTGACACACACCTGTAGTCCTGGCTACTTCGGAGGCTGAGGCAAGAGGATTGCTTGAGGCCAGGTGTTCAAGGCTGCAGTGAGCTATCATGGCACCACTACACTCCAACCTGGGCAACAAAGCAAGACCCTGCCTCTGTAATTTAAAAACAATAAAATAAAGACCCAGTGAAGTGGTTCACACCTGTAAACCCAGAACTTTGGGAGACCAAGGCAGGAAGATGGCTTGAGACCAGGAGTTCGAGGCATCCATGAGCTGTGTTTGCACCACTGCACTCCAGTCTAGGCAACAGACCAAGACACTGTCTCTAAAAAAGAAATATTTTAAATTTTTAAAAAATGTGAAAGAGGAGTCAAGGGATGACCCCAGGTTTTTCGGTCTGAGTAAAAAGAACAATGAGAGTTGCCATTATCTGAGATGAGCAGCTTTGGAGGGAGAGATGGGAATTCGGTTTTGGACATGTTAAGCTTGAGATGTCTTACTGGACATCCAGGTGGTAATGGCAAGTGGATAGTTGGTTGTATGAGTCTGGAGGTCAGAAGGGATATCTAAGTTGGAGGTACAGTTTGGGCAGTTGTGAGTATATAATTGGTAATTACAACCATGCAACTAGTAAAATCACCAAGGAGAGAGTGCAGGAAGGAGGAAGGGCACCTGGCCCTCTACTCATTTGTAGTCTTTATGCGTTGTGCATTTGAGTTGTGTGCACCGCAAAACTGATGTGCCACTGGGTGTGGTAGCTCACACGTGTAATCCCAGCACTTTGGGAGACTGAGGTGGGCAGATCACTTGAGGTCAGGAGTTCAAGACCAGCCTGGTGAACATGGTGAAACCCCATCTCTACTAAAAATACAAAAATTAGCCGGGCGTGGTGGCACGCACCTGTAATCCCAGTTACTCAGCAGGCTGAGGCATGAGAATCGCTTGAACTCGGGAGGCAGAGGTTGCAGTGAGCTGAGATCATGCCACTGCACTCCAGCCTGGGTGACGGAGCAAGACTCCATCTCAAAAAAAAAATAAAACCACAAAATTGATGAGCCTAGAATAGATCGCTTAGCTAATGAGCTTACCCAGCCAACTGCCCAGCAGCAATGTCCAAGGAAACTTTTTTTTCTGTAATTTGCAGAGGCAGTCATGTGATCCAGTGGCATCTGTGAATTTGGATTCACCGAGTTTTCAGAGTGTATCCCACATGAATGCTACGTTACCACATGACGCTCCCTGTGTGATGCCAGCAGGTGCTGCATGACTCCCTGCTGACTTGCCATGTTTCACAGGCCAGATCACAGAAGCTGAACAGCCCAAACACCGGTTTCTTTCCTGGTCTTAGGGTGCCCTCCTCTGGATAGAGTATGAAATTTTCTAACAGTTATGTAAAGTTAATCTACCACTGAGGAGATCTCCTCTGTTGTCCAGATTGGAGTGTAGTGACACGATCTTGGCTCACTACAACCTCCACCTCACAGGTTCAAGTGATTCCCTGCCTCAGCCTCCCAAGTAGCTGGGATTACAGGTGCCCACCACCACTCCCAACTAATTTTTGTATTTTTAGTAGAGACAGTAACTTGTAATTTTATGGTAACTGTATTTTCTTCTTTTTTTCTTTTTTTGAGACGGAGTTTCACTCTTGTTGCCCAGGCTGGAATGCAATGATGCGATCTCGGCTCACAGCAACCTCTGCCTCCCAGGTTCAAGCGAATCTCCTGCGTCAGCCTGCCAATTAGCTGAGATTACAGGCATGAACCACCATGCCTGGCTAATTTTGTATTTTTAGGAGAGACGGGGTTTCTCCATGTTGGTCAGGCTGGTCTTGAACTCCCGACCTCAGGTGATCCGCCTGCCTCGGCCTCCCAAAGTGCTGGGATTACAGGCATGAGCCACCGCGCCCGGCCCGGTAACTATATTTTCTTAGGTTTAACATGTGGCCCTAAAGAACCAGAAACCGAAAGGAACCAATATTCCTACCCCACAGAGTCCCATCTTTAGTAAGGCTGTTTCTGGAGTTTATATGATGACCAAGGTACTATGCATGGCCCCAGTTCACCACGTTGGCCAGGCTAGTCTCAACTCCTGGCCTCAAGTGATCTGCTTGCCTTGGTCTCCGGAAGTGCTGGGATTAAGGCCGTTAGCCACCACACCTGGCCACTCCTTTTAAATATTCTAAAGAATGCTCTCCAGCGCAGCTACCTCATTATTTCTTGTTTATTTTAGCCTTTGGTGCTCGGGCCTTTGTTTTAGGAGGTGAGATGGCGTTGCACCTCCCCTGGCTCAATTTTTAAGTATTTCTAAATTTGGGCACTCCAGTGGTATATGCTGGCTACATACAGACTTATTTGACCAAAGAATCCTTTATTCAAGTTATTGGTTATAATACTTTTGTTGTTGTTTTTTGTTTTGTTTTGTTTTGTTTTTGAGACGGAGTCTCGCTCTGTTGCCCAGGCTGGAGTGCAGTGGCGCCATCTCAGCTCACTGCAACCTGTGCCTCCGGGGTTCACACTATTCTCATGTCTCAGCCTCCCGAGTAGCTGGGATCACAGGCGCCCGCCACTGCGCCCAGCTAATTTTTGTATTTTTAGTAGAGACGGGGTTTCACCATGTTGGTCAGGTTGGTCTTGAACTCCTGACTTCAGGTGATCCACCCGCCTCGGCCTCCCAAAGTGCTGGGATTACAGGCGTGAGTCACCACGCCCGGCCTTAGTTATAGTGCTTTTGAACACATTTTGGGAAATAATTCTGATGCATTTTTTTCCGTGCCTTACAGTTTCCCTTTTCATGCTTTGGGTTGCTTCCTGATGTCTTAATTCCACTGCTAAATACTCCACCAACAATGGTTTTTTTTTATTTTAATTTTTTAATTTTATAAAGACTAATCAAAGCCTTAATTTCATAAATATGAACCGTGTTTACAGAATGTTAGCACTAAAGTTAACACATCCGTGTTAGCCAGGATGGTCTCGATCTCCTGACCTCGTGATCCGCCTGCCTCAGCCTCCCAAAGTGCTGGGATTATAGGCGTGAGCCACCGTGCTGGGCTTTTTTTTTTTTTTTTGAGACGGAGTCTCACTCTGTCACCCAGGCTGGAGTGCAGTGGTGCGATCTCCGCTCACTGCAAGCTCTGCTGCCACCCGGGTTAATGCCATTCTCCTGCCTCAGCCTCCCTAGAAGCTGGGACTACAGGCGCCCGCCACCACACCCAGCTAATTTTTTTGTATTTTCAGTAGAGACAGAGTTTCGCTGTGTTCGCCAGGATGGTCTCGATCTCCTGACTTCGTGATCCGTCCACCTTGGCCTCCCAAAGTGCTGGCATTACAGGCGTGAGCCACCGCGCCTGGCCTCAGCCGACTTTTAATATTTTTAAAGTGCTGTCAAGCCAGATCCATGGAGATTGTCATGTGTTTGAAATTAGCATAATTGGTTGTTTTGGGGTGGTTTGTTTGTTTTTTTTGTTCTTTGATTTTGATTTTGTTTTTGTTTTTTGAGGCAGGGTCTTGCTCTGTCACCCAGGCTGGAGTTCAATAGTGCAATCACAGCTGCAGGTCACTGCAGCCTCAACCTCCTGAGCTTAAGTGATACTCCCACCTCAGCCTCCTGAGTAGCTGGGACCACAGGTTTGTGCCACCACACCTGGCTAATCTTTGTATTTTTTGTGGAGACGGGGTTTCACCATGTTGGCCAGGCTGGTCTCAAACTCCTGACCTCAAGTGATCCACCCGCCTCAGCCTCTCAAAGTTCTGGGATTACAGATGTGAGCCACTGCACCTGGCACTCGGTTTGTTTTGTTTTTATTTTTTGAGACAGAGTCTTGCTCTGTCACCCAGGCTGGAGTGCAGTGGCAAGATCTCGGCTCATTGCAACCTCTGCCTCTCATGTTCAAGCAATTCTCATACCTCAGCCTCCCAAATAGCTGGGATTACAGGTGTGTGCCACTATGCCTGGCCAATTTTTGTATTTAGTGGAGACAGGATTTCACCATGTTGGCCAGGGTGGTCTCGAGTCCAGGCCCGCCTCGGACTCCCAGAGTGCTGAGATTACAGGCATGAGCCACTGTGCCCGACCTCAGTTATTTTTAATGTACTAGTTAATTACACGCTTCGAGCATGACCCAGGTCATACTGACAGGCCCAGTCATTTGACTAGTGAGTTTTCCTTTTTTTTTTTTGAGACGGAGTTTCACTCTTGTTGCCCAGGCTAGAGTGCAGTGGCGCAATCTCCGCTCACTGCAAGCTCCGCTTCCAGGGTTCACGCATTCTCTTGCCTCAGCCTCCCGAGTAGCTGGGACCACAGGTGCCCACCACCACGCCTGGCTAATTTTTTGTATTTTTAGTAGAGATCGGGTTTCACCATGTTAGTCCGGATGGTGTCGATCTCTTGACTTCATGATCCCCCTGCCTCGGCCTCCCAAAGTGCTGGGATTACAGGGGTGAGCCACCGTGCCTGGCCTTGACTAGTGAATTTTCATTGCTCAAGCTGAATGTCTTAGGTTTAAACAGATGGCATCTAGCCAGTAGATAGCTTGATAAAATCCCAGAAACTATAATATCTATAATGGTGAAATTCTGAACTAGTTTTGGAGCAAAGTTAATTTTAAAATTGTGCCACATTGCACTTTTTAGGAGAGTGGAGACCACTGAAATCAAAGTAGGATATCCTGAGCTAATTGCAGAAAGACTTTTTTTTAGAGATGGAATCTCACTCTGTTGCCCAGGCTGGAATGCAGTGGCACGATCTCTGCTCACTGCAAACTCCGCCACCAGGGTTCAAGCAATTCTCCTGTCTCAGCCTCCCAAGTAGCTGGGATTACAGGCGTCCACCACCATGCCTGGCTAATTTTGTATTTTTAGTAGAGACAGGGTTTCACCATGTTGGCCAGGCTGGTCTCAAACACCTGACCTCAGGTGATCCACCCGCCTCGGCCTCCCAGAGTGCTAGAATTATAGGCATGAGCCACTGTACCCAGCTCATTCCAGAAAGATTTTGAGCAGTTGTTTTTATATGGTAGTTTTATGGTGGACATAATTTCCACAATTTATTGTGCTAAAGGTATGGCTGTAAAGACCCAAAAACACTTCAGTTTGATTATTTTATGGTAACTATATTTTCTTAGGTTTAACGTGTGACCCTAAAGAACTGGAAACCCAAAGGAACCAATATTCCTGCCCCACAGAGTCCCATCTTTAGTGAGGCTGTTTCTGGAGTTTATATGATGACCAAGGTACTAGGCATGGCCCCAGTTCTGGGCCCTAGGCCTCCACAGGAGCAGGTGGGGCCTCTGATGGTAAAAGTCGAGGAGAAAGAAGAGAAAGGCAAGTGCCTTCCTAGCCTGGAGATGTTCCGCCAGCGGTTCAGGCAGTTTGGGTACCATGACACCCCCGGGCCCCGAGAGGCCCTGAGCCAGCTCCGGGTGCTCTGCTGTGAGTGGCTGAGGCCCGAGATCCACACCAAGGAGCAGATTCTGGAGCTACTGGTGCTGGAGCAGTTCCTGACCATCCTGCCCCAGGAGCTCCAGGCGTGGGTGCAGGAACACTGCCCGGAGAGCGCTGAAGAGGCTGTCACTCTCCTCGAAGATCTGGAGCGGGAACTGGATGAGCCAGGACACCAGGTAGGCGGGAAGACCTTTGTTATTCTAGGAGATTGGGAGCCAAACATTCTAGGCAGGAACAAGGGTTTGTCCATACAGTAAGCTTCGCTGAATGGAAATTTCTACTGAATTAGACCTTGTTTCTTCCTATATTTCTCTGTCATCCAAAACTAACTTTTAGCCTTGGGAATGGAACAGGATGGGTGTTTTCCTTTTCTCTTTCCTAGAGGTTCTGTATAGCTCTCCTGGGATTTTCATTCTTGTTCTTAAAGTGAGCCATGCACAAACCCAGCCATTCCTAATTGTTTTTAGGTCTCAACTCCTCCAAATGAACAGAAGCCGGTATGGGAGAAGATATCCTCCTCGGGAACCGCAAAGGAATCCCCGAGCAGCGTGCAGCCACAGCCCTTGGAGACCAGTCACAAATACGAGTCTTGGGGGCCCCTGTACATCCAAGAGACTGGTGAGGAGCAGGAGTTCACTCAAGATCCGAGAAAGACCCGAGGTGAGGACCAGCCGTTAGACTCCTGTTCAGTGCCCCGGGCCTCTGTGGTTGGAGAAGCAGAATAATTTGTAATTCTTTGTTGTGAGGTGATTTCATAGATTGACTTGATTGGTTGGGCTGACTGGGTGGACATAGTCCCCTTTCCTCCCCCAAGTAAGCCTGTCTTCACCTGGGCCCTAGCATGGGGATGGATCACTCTTAAAGGATCAGTTTCTCTTTGAAGTTTCGGTATTACAAATAATTTTTTTTTAAAGGGTCGATTGAAGTGAGTTTAATAAAGAAACTGTTAACAGAGGTGTAGACAGTTCGAATGAACCAGTAAGGAATAGTGTTGCACCCGACAACAGTGAAAAGCTGTTACTCCCTGTGAGCCTAAAGGGACGGGCAGAGGCGGGGCCTTGTTACCAGAACCAGGTAAGACCTATAGTCTTGGAGGAGGGGGTCACTCGATAGAAGTTGTGGCTGCAGGCCCTGCCGTGGGGTGAGGAGAAAACGGAATAAATACCCCAACTGCACCCTCCTCCTGCCCTTAAATCTCCTGCTTTTGTTCCCCAATGGCAAACCCAGTTGGCAGCCAGAGGGCAGGAAAGACAAGACAGTGTGGCCCTTAGGGTCAGCTTACTGGGGCACAGGCGGGGGCAGAGAATGGATCTGGGAAGGGCAAATGGAAAATAATTGGCAGCCTCCTTTCTGAAGCTATGGAAAGAGATGGGGCGTTTTTCACACGTCAAAGATACATTAGGTGACTACTCCTGAGCTCAAATCTCCATATATTATGGTTTATAGAATAATCTCAGGCCACAAATGGTCATCCCCTGTCAGGGTGTTTTTGTGTGTTTTTCTGAGACAGGGATTCCATCTGTCACCCAGGCTGGACGGCAGCCTCAATCTCTGGGGCTCAAGTGATCCTCCCGCCTCAGCCTCCCAAGTAGCTGGGACCACCGTGTCTGGCTAACTTTATATTTTTTTTTTGTAGAGAGAGGGTCTCACTATGTTGCCCAGGCTGGCCCTATGTTATTTTGTTATTTTATGGTTTCTACTCTTAAGTACCTTCATTTACCTGAAGGATTAGAACTAAATTTTTGAAACAAGAGTTAATGTTTAATTATATGTTTGCAAAAATATGGCATGTTATTCCAAATCCTAATAGTTTCAAACCAGGACTTTGCTTACGTGTTGGTGGTGTAGGCCACTATTTATGTGTGTGGTGTGATTTCATGACAAGAGTCCATGGCCCTCAGAAATCTCCCTCCGTGCTTGCTGTGTCTGAAACGTGAAACTCCCTCGTGGAAATAGAGTTTTGAGCCGAGTTAAAAATCACATTTTCTAGGAAAAGTAAAAAATTAAACTCTTTTTTTTTTTTTTTTTTTTTTTTTTGAGACGGAGTCTCGCTTTGTCGCCCAGGCTGGAGTGCAGTGGCCGGATCTCAGCTCACTGCAAGCTCCGCCTCCCGGGTTCACGCCATTCTCCTGCCTCAGCCTCCCGAGTAGTTGGGACTACAGGCGCCCGCCACCTCGCCCGGCTAGTTTTTTGTATTTTTAGTAGAGACGGGGTTTCACCATATTAGCCAGGATGGTCTCCATCTCCTGACCTCGTGATCTGCCCGTCTCGGCCTCCCAAAGTGCTGGGATTACAGGCTTGAGCCACCGAAAAATTAAACTCTTAACTAAATTCTTCACAGTTTATGGTGAACTCAGTAGACCTCTCCAGGCAATTGGGGTCTCCCCAGAGTTGCCACAGTAATTAGAGATAAAAATAGCCAGAGACCTATCTGGTCAGTTTTATTTTCCATATCTCTTGGTGTAGCCCCTTGGCAGTATTACACAAAGAAGAGGGTGGAGTGGAAGGATTATCAGAGCCAGGAACAGGCTTGGGTTTTAGTACCCAGATGGGACAGAAGACAAAGCTGCTGGGCCCTCCTAAGGAAAGGGAAGTTGACTCTGAAAGCTTTAGAAAGCATAAAGTCTTTATTTTTTTTTTTTGAGATGGAGTCTGCCTCTGTCTCCAGGCTGGAGTGCAGTGATGCAATCTCAGCTCAGTGCAACCTCTGCCTCCCAGGTTCAAGAGATTCTTCTGCCTCAGCCTCCCAAGTAGCTGGAACTACAGGCACGTACCACCACGTGCCCAGCTCTTTTTTTTTTTTTTTTTTTTTGAGACGGAGTCTCGCTCTGTCGCCCAGGCTGGAGTGCAGTGGCCGGATCTCAGCTCACTGCAAGCTCCGCCGCCCGGGTTCACGCCATTCTTCTGCCTCAGCCTCCCAAGTAGCTGGGACTACAGGCGCCTGCCACCTCGCCCCGCTATTTTTTTGTATTTTTTAGTAGAGACGGGGTTTCACCGTGTTAGCCAGTATGGTCTCGATCTCCTGACCTTGTGATCCACCTGTCTCGGCCTCCCAAAGTGCTGGGATTACAGGCTTGAGCCACCGCGCCCAGTCTTTTTTTTTTTTTTTTTAAACAGAGTTTCGCTCTTGTTGCCCAGGCTGGAATACGGTGGCGCCATCTTGGCCCACTGGAACCTCCACCTTCTGGTTTCAAGTGATTCTCCTGCCTCAGCCTCCTGAGTAGCTGGGATTACAGGCGCCCGCCACCATGCTCAGCGAATTTTTGTATTTTTAGTAGAGATGGGTTTCACATTGGCCAGACTGGTCTCGAACTCCTGACCTCATGATCCGCTCTTCTCGGTCTCCCAAAGTGCTGGGATTACAGGCATGAGCTACCACGCCCAACCAAGAAATTGTTAATAAAAACACAAACAGGCACCTTTGATAAAAACAAAATAGAATTTCTAAAAGTGAAAACTGTAGTCATTGAAATTAAGAATGCAGTGGCTGTTTTAAATAATCAAGGACATGATTAGTAAACAGAGGTAGATGTGAGGAAGTCATCTGAAATACTGCTTAGAAAGATGAAGGTGGCAGGCATTGGACATCAGTATGGGATCAGATGAGGATGTCCAGCGTATGTTTAATAGCTGTTCCAGAGGAGGAGGACAGAGTTGGAGAGGACAGACATGGTGGCTCACACCAGTCATCCCAGCACTTTGGAAGGCCTAGGCTGGCAGATCTCTTGGGGCCAGGAGTTCAAGACCAGACTGGCCAACATAGTGAAACCCTGCCTCTACTAAAAATAAAAAAATTAGCCGGGCGCGGTGGCTCAAGCCTGTAATCCCAGCACTTTGGGAGGCTGAGACGGGCGGATCACAAGGTCAGGAGATCGAGACCATCCTGGCTAACACGGTGAAACCCCGTCTCTACTAAAAAATACAAAAAACGGCCGGGTGCGGTGGCTCAAGCCTGTAATCCCAGCACTTTGGGAGGCCGAGACGGGCGGATCACGAGGTCAGGAGATCGAGACCATCCTGGCTGACACTGTGAAACCCCGTCTCTACTAAAAACTACAAAAAAAAAAAAAAAGTAACCAAGACATAAAAGACAGATTACCACCTCAAAGGAATGCTGATTAGACTAATTGCAAACTACCCAGCAGTAACAGTGCAGCCTGGAAGACAATGACATAAATAGTCCTGGTAAATTCTTTTTTAATTTTTGCCTCATTCAGCTGTTTTTTAAAATGTTAACTTTTGGCTGGGCATGGTGGCTCACACCTGTAATCCCTGCACTTTGGGAGGCCAAAGCAGATGGATCACTTGAGGCCAGGAGTTCGATGCCAGCCTGAGCAACATGGTAAAACCCCATCTGTACAAAAAATACAAAAATTAGCCAGGTGTGGTGACTAGTGCCTGGGGTCCCAGCTACTTGGGAGGCTGAGGCAGGAGGATCATTTGAGCCTGGGAGGTGGAGGTTGCAGTGAGCTAAGATCATGCCACTGTACTCCCACCTGGGCAACAGAGCCAGACCCTGTCTCAAAACAAAACAAAAATAAAGTTTTATGAAGTTACTTCTTTCCCACACATGTAGTCCATGGCTGTGCAGTGACTCGAAGAGAAGTCTGCGTGTAGGCAAGCGATTGCTAATTATGGAGAGTGAAAAGGACTTTAGCTGCTGAAGCTCTGACCCCCAGCAGATGGGGAGGAGAGAGTGAGCCTGGAAGCAGCTGATAGTCACTGTCAGCAAAGGAAGGAGACAGCTGGGCAGAGAGAGAGAAGCTGTCAGGGCAGTTCCTAGGGAAGGGGAAAGGGCTTTGGAGGAAGGTAGCTTGCTGACAGGCTTCCGTACCCTCAGAGGACTAACAGTTCTCAAAGGGGGCCCATTTTTCAGAGGGAATTTCTCTTACTCCCCTTTTCCCTGATGTGGATGACCAGGTGGACTTTGAAGAGGTGTGACTGCCTGGTGAGGCGTTCTAAAAAGATAAACTGGTTCCATCTGGTTTCAACAGTGAGTGTCACTTTATAACTAAATTACAAGACGTAGCCAGTGTGAGTGAAATGATGAGGTTAAGCCCTCCTGGAGATCACGCACTTTCGTTCCGATTGATACGGATCTGGGGCTGGAATGATTGTAAATGGTCAGAATGTCCTGATTGCTTTTATGTTCAATTGCTGTGGGAACATGGGTTTTTGTGAGTTTGCCACTCAGCCTCTTCCTTAATTGTCCTTGTCATTTTCCTTACCTCTGGCCCTGCAGCAATCAATTTTTTTTAATTAAAAAAAAAAATTTTTTTTTTTTTTTTAATTAAAAAAGGCCGAGCGTGGTGGCTCATGCCTGTAATTCCAACACTTTGGGAGGCCGAGGCGGGTGGATCACCTGAGGTCAGGAGTTCTAGACCAGCCTGACTATGGTCTAGAACATGGAGAAACCCTGTCTCTACTAAAAATACAAAATAAGCCAGGCGTGGTGGCACATGCCTATACTCCCAGCTAGTCAGGAGGCTGAGGCAGGAGAGTCGCTTGAACCTGGGAGGTGGAGGTTATGGTGAGCCAATATTGCACCATTGCACTCCAACCTAGACAACAGGAGCAAAACTCCGTCTCAAAAAAAAACAAAAAAAAAAGCTGGGTGCGGTGGCTCACGTCTGTAATCCAGCAGGTGGATCACCTGATGTCAGGAGTTTGACACCAGCCTGGCCAACATGGTGAACCCCATCTCTGTGCTAGGTGCTTCTGGTCCCAGCTATTCAGGAGGCTGAGTCAGGAGAATCACTTGAACCCAGGCGCGGAGGCTGCGGTGAGCCAACATAACACCACTGCACTCCAGCCTGGGCAACAGAAATAAATAAATAAATATTTTTTAAAAGATAGGGTCTCACTTTGTTGCCCAGGCTGGCACAATCATGGCTCACTGCCGCCTTGACCCACTGCAACCTTGACTTTCCAGGCTTAAGTGATCTCACCTTAGTATCCCAAGTAGCTGGAACCACAGGGGCACACCATGCCTGCCTAATTTTTTTATTTTTACTTTTTGTGGAAATAGGGTCTCCTTATATTGCCCCAGCTGGTCTTGAACTCCCAGATTCAAACCATCCTCCCACCTCAGCTCCCAAAGTGCTGGGATTACAGGCGTAAGCTCCTGTGCCCGGCTACCACTTTCCTATGTCCTGCATTTTGCCTTCTGTATGTGAAGTTGTTTTTCTGGCAGAAAAAGCCATGTTCTCTTCACATCCTAATGCTTCGGGTGGGGGCTTGTGTGAAAGTGTGGTATGGAGGCCGGGCCTGGTGGCTGACGCCTGTAATCCCAGCACTTTGGGAGGCTGAGGTGGGCGGATCACAAGGTCAGGAGATCAAGACCATCCTGGCCAACATGTCGAAACCCCATCTATACTAAAAAAAAAATACAAAAAATAGTGGGTGTGGTGGCATGTGCCTGTAATTCCAGCTACTCTGGAGGCTGAGGCAGGAGAATCGCTTGAATCAGGGAGTTGGAGATTGCAGTGATCCGAGGTCGCCTGCATTCCCGCCTGCTGACAGTGAGACTCCGTCTCAAATAAAGAAGTGCAGCATTGTAAACTAGATTGCATGCTGATTTACTTGTATCTGTGCGCTATCATGAGCTCTATTTAGTCACCCTTCAGTATCTGTCAGTCTCACCTGATGGTTCTATTTCTCTGGTAAACAGTTTCTTCCTCAGAACAAGAAACAACTGAAGTATCCTTAATCTGCTTATTGTTTCAGATTGCAGATTGAGTACCCAGCATGAGGAATCAGCAGATGAGCAGAAAGGTTCTGAAGCAGATGGGCTCAAAGGGGATATAATTTCTGTGATTATCGCCAATAAACCTGAGGCCAGGTTAGAGAGGCAGTGCGTAAAACTTGAAAATGAAAAAGGAGCAAAACCCCCTCTTCAAGAGTCAGGCTCCAAGAAAGGTAGAGAATCAGTTCCTACTAAACCTACCCCAGGAGAGAGACGTTATATATGTGCTGAGTGTGGCAAAGCCTTTAGTAATAGCTCAAATCTCACCAAACACCGGAGAACACACACTGGGGAGAAACCTTACGTGTGCACCAAGTGTGGGAAAGCTTTCAGCCACAGCTCAAACCTCACCCTCCACTACAGAACACACTTGGTGGACCGGCCCTACGACTGTAAGTGTGGAAAAGCCTTTGGGCAGAGCTCAGACCTTCTTAAACATCAGAGAATGCACACCGAGGAGGCGCCGTATCAGTGCAAAGATTGTGGCAAGGCTTTCAGTGGGAAAGGCAGCCTCATTCGTCACTATCGGATCCACACTGGGGAGAAGCCTTATCAGTGTAACGAATGTGGGAAGAGCTTCAGTCAGCACGCGGGCCTCAGCTCCCACCAGAGACTTCACACCGGAGAGAAGCCATATAAGTGTAAGGAGTGTGGGAAAGCCTTCAACCACAGCTCCAACTTCAATAAACACCACAGAATCCACACTGGGGAAAAGCCCTACTGGTGTCATCACTGTGGAAAGACCTTCTGTAGCAAGTCCAATCTTTCCAAACATCAGCGAGTCCACACTGGAGAGGGAGAAGCACTGTAACTGCCACGTGCGCTCGTGTTGTCGTGGTTGTTTTAAACTTTAGCATCTGAACACCAGGAAGAAGTCTTGTCGTTGCAGCAGCATTGATTCCAGTGATAGAGTTTGTGTCACTCAACATCGGGATGCCTGAGGAGTGAGAGCTCCACAGCAACACGACAGGCAGGAGGTCCTCAGAAGGTGTCGGGAGGTTCCACACTCGCCAGTTCACTGGAGCCAGAGTCCCTTCCCCACACTTAGGGTCCCAGTAAACCATGCCAGCATTACCTTTTGCATAGTTAAACTGATGTGTATCCAGTCTAGTTAAGGAAGAAACATTAAGACTTTAATTTTTAACATATATTCAAGAATTTTAATTTGTAAAGAATTGAGCCACATTGAACACAATTGAATGAGATTCAGAATAAACTTATAACATCTTGTAATGCCTCAGGACTGTTATAACAAATGATGTGTTGGTTATTGAATACTTACAGATGGAGAAAACTATTCCTACTGGTTTCGCTTTTAGAAAATTTGGATTTGGGGTCAGGCACAGTGACTCATGCCTGTAATCCCAGCACTTTGGAAGGCTGAGGCGGTCGGATCACCTGAGGTCAGGAGTTCGAGACCAGCCTGGCCAAAATGGCAAAACACTGTCTCTACTAAAGATACAATTAGCTGGGCATGATGGCAGGTGCCTGTAGTCCAAGCTACTTGGGAGGCTGAGGTGGGAGAGTCGCTCGAACCCGGGAGGCAGAGGTCGCAGTGAGCCGACATTGCGCCACTGCACTCCAGCCTGGGTGACAGAGCGAGACTCCGTCTCAAAAAAAAAAGTAAAGTGAATGCTTTCACTAGATAATAACTGCATACCAAGAGCCAGGGGCCATGTTGAACCGTCCCAGCACAGCTGTTGTGGATGGGTTTGTGGCAGACAACCATTAACGGCCACAACTCATCTGTTTTTTACAGAAGCCATACAGAAGGAGTGTCTTTTGCATCTTTGAGGGCAGTAATAATCACTTCAGTTCCATTCAGGGTGTGGTATTCTTTTTTTTTTTTTGAGATGGAGTTTCGCTCTTGTCCAGGCTGGAGTGCAATGGCGTGATCTTGGCTCACCGCAACCTCTGCCTCCTGGGTTCAAGCGATTCTCCTGCCTCAGCCTTCCTAGTAGCTGGGATTACAGGCATGTGCCACCATGCCCAGCTAATTTTGTATTTTTAGTAGAGACGGGGTTTCTCCATGTTGGTCAGGCTGGTCTCGAACTCCCGACCTCAGCTGATCCACTTGCCTCAGCCTCTGAGTGCTGGGATTACAGGCGTGAGCCACCGCGCCTGGCCAGGGTGTGGTACTTCTTTCTTGCCACTTTGATTGGCTGGGGAAGGGCAGGGTGTGCAGGAGTTTCCACTTGACCCTTTTTCCTATGACCTACCTGTGCTACAGGTTAAGTAACCAATGTGCTGGGCATCTATCCCCCTGCTAAACATATCCCAATTATTTTCTCAGGGACATGGCCATAGGGTGAGTCTGTCCCCACTGGGCCCACTGAGATGGATTTGGGCCAGGACTCCATTTATCAGCTGACCTCTGTCTGGAGGGCAATGGTAAGTTTTAGATTTGTGTCATCTTAGATCCTATATCAAAAAGCCTCAAAAGGCCTGGGCATTCTGTTTTCCTAATACATTAGTGAACAGCCACAGGTCCTTTGGAGAAATATTTATTGTATATACTTGTGGTACAGTTGGAAGGTCTTCAAAAAAACCCAAACTCCCCTTGAGTTGATGGATTCCGAATCTCAGAACTGGCTCAGATCTGGAAAGTAGCGGAAGGATTGCAATTTCCCATTGTTAACAGCTGGTATCAGCCTTCTCATCCACTCTTGGGATTTTTTTGCTTATACAAATCAAAGCCTCACCCTGTTGGCTGAAAGTTTTTGCTAAGAACACCAAGGGTTATTAGTCAATGCCACAGATTCCTGTGGGTCAAGACACCCTAGTGGGCCAGGAGTGGCTCCTGCCTGTAATCCCAGCACTTTGGGAGGCTGATGCAGAAGGATTGTTTGAGCCCGGGAGTTCGAGACCAGCCTGGGCAACATAGTGAGATCCCATCTCTATTGTTTTTTTTAAATTCATATTTAAACAAAAATAAGGCCGGGTGTGGTGGCTTACGCCTCTAATCCCAGCACTTTGGGAGGCCAAGGCAGGCAGATGACGAGGTCAGGAGATCGAGACCATCCTGGCTCAGTGAAACCCCGTCTTTACTAAAAATACAAAAAAAAAAAAAAGAAAGAAAAATTAGCCAGGCGTGGTGGTGGGTGCCTGTAGTCTCAGCTACTCAGGAGGCTGAGGCAGGAGAATGGCATGAACCTGCGAGGTGGAGCTTGCAGTGAGCCGAGATCGCACCGCTGCACTCCAGCCTGGGTGACAGAGCAAGACTCCGTCTCAAAAAATAAATAAAAACAGGCCGGGTGTGGTGGCTCACACCTGTAATCCCAGCACTTTGGGAGGCTGAGGCAGGTGGATCACCTGAAGTCAGGAGTTCAAGACCAGCCTGGCCAACATGGTGAAACCTTGTCTCTACTAAAAATACAAAAAATCAGCCGGGCGTGGTGGCGGGTGCCTGTAGTCCCATCTTCTTGGGAGGCTGAGGCAGAATAGCATGAACCCAGGAGGCGGAGCTTGCGGTGAGCTGAGATTGTGCCACTACACTCCAGCCTGGACGACAGAGCAAGACTCCGTCTCAAAAAGAAAGAAAAAATACAAAAATTAGCCGGGTGTGGTGGCATGCGCCTGTAGTCCCAGCTACTCAGGAGGCTGAGGCAGGAAAATTGCTTGAACCCGGGAGGCAGAGGTTGCAGTGAGCCGAGACTGCGCCATTGCACTCCAGCCTGGGTGACAAAGCGGAACTCCATCTCAAAAAAAAATCACCCTAGTTGCCACTCTGGCCTTGTTGCCCATCATGGTAATTGCGTCCACTTTACCTGTGAGAGCTCAGTGCCACTGCCTGGCCTCTGCTGACCAGTCATCCTATTAACAACAGGGAACTCTGTTCTGTGGCAGAATCTCCTACTGTTAACCCTGCTGAGGCAGCTGTCACTGAACAATCCCGGTGTTGCCCTCAGTTCATCCTTTATTGTCTGAGTGAACGGGAAGCTATTTAGGCCCTCTGAGATAACATAGGTGTTTGGTTCTCAGGACTCATGTAAGAAATTCATTTTAACACACACTGAGTCTGCTGACACCCTTTCTCTGCTCATCATTTCATCAACTCTACTTCATTTACTGTAGGCCATCATTCCTCACCAAGTATTGGATTGTGTTTTTTTTTTCTTTTCATAGACGGAGTCTCATTATATTGCCTAGCCTAGTTCTGAACTCCTCGGCTCAAGCAGTCCTCCCATCTCAGCTTCTTGAGTAGCTGAAACTACAGATGTGTGCCACCACGCCCAGCTAATTTTTTTTTTGTAGAGACTGGGTCTCACTGTGTTGCCAGGGTGGTCTGGAACTCCTCAATTCAAGCAGTTCTCCTACCTCAGCCTCCCAGAGTGTTGACACTACAGGCGTGAGCCACTGCACCCAGCTGATGATTTAATACGTGAAAACCACTTGGAAAAGAGCCAGGCAATGCTGACACAGAGTATATGCCATGTATCAGCTGCTGCTACCATCACTTGCAAATCCCATCTCCTCTATAACCTCAACTCTGAAAACCTCTGAAAACAGTATCTTTCCACTTCAGCTTTACTGAACCTGCCCAGGGCTTGATGCTGGTTAGATGGAGAAGGATGAGGAGTATAATCAAAGAAAACTTACAAAATTTTGACCCTGACAGGTTTACAGAAATTTTAAGAGAGGGCAATAAATGGGAAAGTGAGATCTGGTTTGAAACATACTATGAAACTGTAGAAAGTCCAGTAGTAACTGCTCTGCAGTCCACTGGAGACCCACGACTGAGGCTTGGGAGAGCCATCAGGACAACATGGGCAGATTTTTTTTTCTTCTTTGAGACAGAGTCTCGCTCTGTTGCCCAGGCTGGAGTGCAGTGGCCTGATCTCAGCTCCCTGCAGCCTCCACCTCCTGGGTTCAAGTGATTCTCCTGCCTCAGCATCCCGAGTAGCTGGGATTACAGGCACATGCCACCAAGCCTGGCTAATTTTTGTATTTTTAGTAGAGACGGTTTCACCATGTTGGCCAGACTGGTCTCGAACTCCTGACCTCATGATCCACCCACCTTGGTCTCCCAAAGTGCTGGGATTACAGCCTTGAGAACACAGGCAGATTTAAAACTTATTTGCATAGGCCGGGCGTAGTGGCACATGCCTGTAATCCCAGCACTTTGGGAGGCTGAGGCAGGCAGATCATGAGGTCAGGAGTTTGAGACCAGCCTGGCCAACATGGTGAAACCCTGTATCTACTAAAAATACAAAAATTAGCTGGGCGTGGTGGTGGGCGCCTATAATCTCAGCTACTAGGGAGGCTGAGGTTGCAGTAAGCCAAGATTGCTCAACTGCACTCCAGCCTGGGCAAGAGCGAGACTCTGTCTCAAAAAAAAGAAAAAAAAGATAATCTATAAAGTAATTTTATTTTATTTTTGAGACCGTCTTGCTCTGTCATCATGCGGTGGTACAATCACAGGGGCTCACTGCAGCCTCAACTTCTGGGCTCAAGCAATCCTCTTAACCTCAGCCTCCCGAGTAGCTGGGACCGCAAGTGTGCACCACCACACCCAGCTAATTTTTTTTGGAGACGGAGTCTCACTCTGTCGCCCAGACTGGAGTACAATGGTGCGATCTCGTGTGTAAGTGATTCTCCTCCCTCAGTCTCCTGAGCAGCTGGGATTACAGGCACGCGCCACCACACTCAGCTGATTTTTTGTTTGTTTGCTTTTAGGAGATGGCGTTTCACCATGTTGGTCAGGCTGGTCTCAAACTCCTGACCTTGTGACCTGCCCACCTTAGCCTCCCAAAGTGCTAGGATTACAAGTGGGAGCCACGGCACCCAGCCCTAATTTTTTAAAAATTTTGTTGTAGAGATAGGGTCTTGCCACATTGCCTAGGCTGGTCTGAGGAGATTCTACTGCCTTGGCCTCCCAAAGTATTGGGATTATAAGCATGAGCCACTGCACCTAGCCTATAAAGAAATTTTAGTGTTGGGCACAGTGGCTCACGCCTATAATCCCAGCACTTTGGGAGGCTGAGGCTGGCAGATTGCTAGAGCTCAGTTTAAGACCAGCCTGGGCAACATGGTGAAACCCCGTCTCTACTAAAAATACAAAAATTAGCTGGGGCATGGTGGCGCACACCTGTAGTCCCAGCTACTCTGGAGACTGAGGCACAAGAATTGCTTGAACCTGGGAGGCAGAGGCAGCAGTGAGCCAAGATGGCGCCACTGCATTCTAGCCTGGGCAACAGAGCGAGACACTGCCTCAAACAAAAAAAGAAAAATTTAAGTCAACTTTCAGATTCCATTTATAGTCACCAACATGTCTTTTTTTTTTTTTTTTTTTTTTTGAGATGGAGTTTCGCTTTTGTTGCCCAGGCTGGAGTTCAGTGGCGCGATCTCAGCTTACTGCAACCTGCAACTAACTCTTGGGTTCAAGCAATTCTCCTGGCTTAGCCTCCCGAGTAGCTGGGATTACAGGCATGTGCCACCACACCCAGCTAATTTTGTTTTTAGTAGAGACGGGGTTTCTCCATGTTGGTCAGTATGGTCTAGAACTCCTGACCTCGGGTGATCTGCCAGCCTTGGCCTCCCAAAGTGCTGGCTGGCATTACAGGTGTGAGCCACCATACCCAAGCCAACATGTCTTGTTTTAACTGAAATGTACGGTCCAAACTGCACAAAACCACACTCAATCTCTTCTGAAAAACTATTCTGTTTAATAGTGCACTTCATTTATGCTACAGGATGAGCAGGGTTAGGAAAACACAATGGAAGGTCATCCCGTCGGTTGGGAATACTTGGAGAACGCCATCCTCACCCAGCAACGAGCTCTGCCATCAGGCTCAGGCACAGCCTGCCTTCTCTGGGCTTCGCTTTTTTTCCCCCTCCTTTTGGGCTTTGCTCTTTATCTGCATTAATCTTCAGCTGCTGAAGAGTCAGAGGTGGAGGCAGGAGCGGTCAGAGGTGAGAGGGCAGGGTAGGCAGGCCGAGCGAGCTCCTTGAAAGCATCCTTACCCATTGAAAGCATCCTTACCCAGGCATTTAGAGAAAAATCATTTTCATCACTGGAGTGGGAAGAGGACGAGAGGACAGGAATCAGAGGCCAACGCTAAGTGCTTCTGACCCTCTCCCTCACAGCCGGTTACTAGCTGTTTGGATAGATTTGCCCATTCAGCCCCAGGACAACTGGGGAGGGCGGGGGTCTGCCGGCAGTATACCGGGTTTCTCTTGGAAACATGGTCTGGCTGCTCCAAGAGCCCTAAAGGACATCATCGTCACAGAAGATGTTTCTGGAATCTCTTTCACCCTCAATAAAATAATCCCTCAATGCCAAATTTCCATAATTAATAAAATCATGAAACAAAACAGCATGTTCCTTATCGAAACTTAAAGCTGGACTAGGAACAGTAACTTTGAAATAGTCTCCGTTTCCTCTCCCTAGCAAATAACAGGACCCAGAGCGTCCTTTCCACTGCTGTCTGTGCTGACTACGTGGACTCCAACTAAAGGAATCCATCAAATTCTGTCCCGACTGTGCTTCCGTCCCCACCTTGGAAAGGTTCCTCTGCTGTGAGAAAAATGGTTTAGTGCAAACTCCTTTCCTAAATGGGGTGACTGGTCCCAGAGCTGCTTTCTGTTCCCAGCACACCATCCGCTTGCCTTGTTGCTTTCCAAGGCTGGTGCGATTTCTGGTAAAATTCACCGATTTGCCCAATCTGCCCCATTCTCTAAAATGAAAGGTCTGAGTTGGAAGGGACACATCCTAAGCTGTTGAGATTTATAGAGTAAGGCAAGACCTCTTGAGACTCAGGGGAAGTGAGGAAAATGGGTGTGTGGCTCTTTCACGTGGACTCTCTGATATTTAACTCGGTCGTAACTCTGAGGGAGCTTTTGCTCATGCCCATCCCATTCAAAGGCTTCTCTCCAGTGTGAATTCTCTGATGGCGAACAAGAGCCGAGCTGTACCTGAAGGCTTTCCCACACTCGCTACATTCATAGGGGTTCTCCCCGGTATGGATTCTTTGATGCTGAATAAGGCCTGAACTGTAGGTAAACTTTCCTCCGCATTCCATACATTCGTAGGGCTTCTCTCCAGTGTGGATTCTCTGGTGCTGATAGAGGTGTGAGCTCTGGCTGAAGGCCTTCCCACACTCATTACATTCATAGGGTTTTTCTCCAGTGTGGATTCTCTGATGGTGAATAAGGGTGGAGCTCCTGCTGAAGGCCTTCCCACATTCATTGCAGGCGTAGGGTTTCTCACCAGTGTGGATTCTCTGATGGTGGGTGAGGGTGGAGCTCCAGCTGAAGGTCTTCCCACACTCATTACATTCATAGGGTTTCTCCCCCGTGTGGATCCTCCGATGCAGAATTAGGGCAGAGCTACAGCTGAAGGTTTTCCCACAATCACTACATTCATAAGGTTTCTCCCCAGTGTGGATTCTCTGATGCTGAATAAGGTGTGAGCTCTGGCTGAAGGCCTTCCCACACTCATTACATTCATAGGGCTTTTCTCCGGTGTGGATTCTCTGATGTTGAATAAGGTCTGAAGTTCGATTAAAGCTCTTGCTACATTCATCACACTTATGGGGTCTGTCTCCCACGGGGAGTCTCTGATGTGAGATAAGGTTGGAATTCACAGTGAAGCTGTTCCCAAAGTCATTATATTTCTCGCTTCTTTCTCCCATGGGGGTTATCTTCTCCTCAACTGTCACTTGACCAAAATCTTGCATTTTCCTGGTCAATCTTTCTCCAGGGGAGTTCCCCAGTGGCCTCTTTAGACTGACTTCTCGTTCATAGGCTTCTTTAAACTTGAGACCCTGAGAAATATCCTTCTGAAATCTTCCCAGTAGGACCCCATGTGATCTTGTGTCTTCAGAAATTTCTTGATCATTTTCAGTTCTGGTCTCACGATCTGACACAATAAAAAATGCAAATGTCACTTGTTCCTTGGGGAAGAAAGAGTGAAAATCACAGGACAGGATCATCATAATGAATACTTACAGTGCCAAGAGCACATGCCTGCAAAAAGGCCTGCCCCATATGTGTGCTGCTAAGGCAAAATGAGACAACCAGGCTAAGGAGACAGGGAAGGGGCAGGGCAGAGAGCAAAACCAAGGAGAACAGAGCTGGAAGTGGAGAGACAGCTGAGTGTGTGTGGAGGGGAGGACGGATCAGGCAGAGAGGTAGGGAACCAATATTAGAAGAGGAAGGTCATATTGCTTCATGAAGTGACAAAGCCTTTAGAGAGATCAGGCAGTGGATATAACTGGGGACACAGTGACTGCAAGAAGGGAAAGCAAGTACAGTACAGTTGGTGAGAAAAAGGGGGAAGGGTGAGGAGAGACAGCAGCAGCACAGGAAGGAGCAAGGGGGAGGATGCTAGCGGCGAACATGGCCCCATAAGAAGAGCAATCATGGCACTTGTCACGCCACAAATGCCAAGCCCATGGAAACGGCAAGACAGCTGAGTCCACCTCTGGGCCCTATGCATAAAAGGCTATGCTCGCACGTAAGGCTATGCTTGCACGTGAGGCTATGCAAAGAATCTCAGTGTGTGACGTCTCTTCACTCCTTTGGAGTTTCTAAAGGCAACTCTGCGCACAGAGGATAAATGTAAAGGGTCCAGAGAGTTTGCATTTTTAGCTTAATTGGTATTTTAAAAAGTAAAGACAGGGTAATGTGTGTTAGGGACAGGAACAGCTGTTTCTCCTTCACCTGAACAGGTACCTCTTTCCTCTCTGCTATCAGTTCCCTTTAAACCCAGGCCCCTTGACTCTTCCTCTCACTCTAGCAGAGAGATGGTGGCAGGATTCAGAAATGGGAATTCTGCTCATGGGAAGAGTTTATCTGCTCACCCTGAGAGTCCCAGAGCTCAATTCCACACCCCGGATCTGCCAGAGAGAGAAGGGAAATGTACAGGGAGGTCTCAAATGAGACTCAGGAACGTCTCCTGGCTCTGTTTGGGAAAATGCCCACTAAGAGTGGTGTGAGAGACAAGGAATTCTACATCCTAAAGGTTAAGAAACTAATTTCTTAATTTTTCTTGTTTTTTGTTTGTTTGTTTGTTTTTGAGACAGGGTCTCACTCTGTCACCCAGGTTGGAGTGTAGTGGCGTGTTCTTGGCTTACTGCAACCTCCGCTCCCAGGTTCAAGCAATTCTCCTGCATCAGCCTCCCGAGTAGCTGGGATTACAGGCACATGCCACCACCCCAGCTAATTTTGTTGTATTTTTAGTAGAGACGGCATTTCAACATGTTGGCCAGGCTGGTCTCAAACTCCTGACCTCAGTATCTGCCCGCCTCAGTCTCCCAAAGTGCTGGGATTACAGGCATGAGCCACCGCGCCTGGCCTCATAACCTTTCTAAGTTTCTACAGAGCAGCAGGGGTACTAGGTCCGGAACAAAGCAACAGGTCCCTAGAGGTTACAGAAGGGGAGTAGAGAAGCAGAGAAGGGGGGAGGACAGAGACATGGGCACAGAGCAGCACCTCATGTGTTCGGGGATCACAACACAATAATCCTTCAGAGAAGTCTCTGGATTATATATTAAGTCCTGAGAATAACATGGAAAAAGTACCAGATTTGGCCAGGTGCGCTGGCTCACACCTGTAATCCCAGCACTTTGGGAGGCCGAGGCAAGCCGATCACCAGAGGTCGGGAGTTCGAGAGCAGCCTGACCAACATGGAGAAACCCCGTCTCTACTAAAAATACAAAATTAGCCAGGCGTGGTGACACATGCCTATCATCCCAGCTACTCAGGAGGCTGTGGCAGGAGAATTGCTTGAAAGCAGGAGGCGGAGGTTGCGGTGAGCCAAGATCACGCCATTGCACTCCAGCCTGGCAACAAGAGTGAAACTCCATCTCAAAAAAAAAAAAAAAAAAAAAAGGTACCAGATTTGGAGTTAAAGACTAGGCCCCAAGTTTTACCACTCATCAGCGCAATCGATGACCATGCATGCACAAAGCATTGAGACCTCTACCCTCACCTCCACTTTATTTACTTATTTATTTTTTGAGACAGGGTCTCTCTGTCACCCAGGCTGGAGTGCAGTGGTGCCATCTCAGCTCACTGCAACCTCAGCTTCCCAGGCTCAAGTGATCCTCCAACCTCAGCCTCCCAAGTAGCTGGGACTACAGGAATGTGCCACCATGCCTGGCTAATTTTTTGGATACTTGGTAGAGACAGGCTCTCGCCATGTTGCCCAGGCTGGTCTTGAACTCTTGACCTCAAGTGATCCTCCTGCCTCGGCCTCTCAGAGTGTTGGGATTACAGGTGTGAGCCACCTCACCAGGTGAGGTGGCTATCACTTTCCTTACCTGTAAAATGAGGAATAATACTAGCTGCCTCAATTAATGTGTTACTGTGAAGATTAAATGAAAGAATATATATGAGAATGCTTTATAAGTTGCAAACTACTGTATAAATGAGTTAAGATTATTGTTCTTACAATTTTCCAAGACTAAGTCAATCCTTAGCCAGGCTGGGCACAGTGGCTCATGCCTGTAATCCCAGCACTTTGGGAGGCCAAGGCAGGTGGATCACTTGAGGTCAAGAGTTTGAGACCAACCTGGCCAACATGGTGAAACCCCGTCTCTACTAAAACAAAACAAAACAAAACAAAAAAATGCAAAATGTAGCCTGGTGTGGTGCGTGCCTGTAGTCCCACCTACTTGGGAGGCAGAGGTGAGAACCTGAGAATGCTTGAACCTGGGAAGTGGATGTTGCACTGAGCAAAGGTGGTGCCATTGCACCTCAAAAAAAAAAAAAATCTGGCCGGGCGCGGTGGCTCAAGCCTGTAATCCCAGCACTTTGGGAGGCCGAGACGGGCGGATCACGAGGTCAGGAGATCGAGACCATCCTGGCTAACACGGTGAAACCCCGTCTCTACTAAAAAAATACAAAAAACTAGCCGGGCGAGGTGGCGGGCACCTGTAGTCCCAGCTACTCGGGAGGCTGAGGCAGGAGAATGGCGTAAACCCAGGAGGCGGAGCTTGCAGTGAGCTGAGATCCGGCCACTGCACTCCAGCCCGGGCGACAGAGCAAGACTCCGTCTCAAAAAAAAAAAAAAAAATCTGCTGAAACAGTCAGCTCTTTTCAGTGACTAGATTGTTACTAACAAACAAACAAGCAAAGAAACACCAGTGAGTTTTGTAGAGAAGGCACAACTCCTTACCCAGTGAGAACACATTCCCGTAATTCTCCAGCATTACATCTCTATAGAGGTCCCTCTGAGCAGGTTCCAAACGCTTCCACTCCTTCCGGATGAAGTACACAGCTACATCCTCAAAGGTTACCAGCTCCTGAAACAACACATGCTGGCATGCAATTTCAGGGTGAGGAATGTGAATGGCAGCACCAAAAAAATAACTGAGGATGGGGTGAAAAATGCACATTTGGGAAGGGAGGAAAGGAGGGCAGGGTGGAGGAAGAGAGACAAGAGTCCAAGATGGAAGGTGAGAGTCCATGATTCAGCAGGACAGAACCATGGGCCTGATGGAGGCAATCAGGGTTTAAAGCTCTGAATGGGATGTCATTGCACAGAAAATGGAAAGGAAAAGGATGAAGGGAACCACAGCTTACCTGGGACTTGGCCTTTAGGAGTGCAGCTGCCAACATCTCATCCCCCAGGCTGTCCTTGTCGGAAAAGGCAGGAACTTTTGAAGGAAGAGCTGAAGGGCAATAAAAGGGCCCAGGAATGAGTCCATCTGCTCTGTGACCTCCCAACCTGCTGACTTCCCAACCCACAGAAAGCTCCCGGGGTCCTGGGACAACACAGGACCCTCTCTCTCACATTTCTAAGTTTGCTTCCTCTGCAGCTAGCTCAAGGGTGTCCAACAAAGGCACACTCAGAGCGGGTCCATCCTGCCTGAGCAGATGGCCACAGGCCTAGTCATTCTAGGCCTCCAGTCTGCCCCGGGCCCCCTCTTCTCTCTCCAGTCACTCTTCTCTCAATGAAGCTGCCCAGTCCTATCTTAGTGATGACTGCATTCTTGTCCATTCACCCAAGTTTGGCCAGAAACATACGATCCTGCTCTTGCATGGTCTATTTTTTTTTTTTGAGGTGGGTTTTGCTATGCTGCCCAGGCTGGTCTCAAACTGCTGGGCTCAAGTGATCCTCCCGCCTCAGCCTCCCAAGTAGCTGGGATTAGGGATTACAGGCGTGCACCACTGCACCCAGCATGAAGTTCTTAGACCAGAGAAAAACCAGCAGCTCCACCCCAGCCCTAACTGGAAACACAATGCCCACAGCTCCTTTCTCTCCACCCCAGATCAAATCTGTACACTAGAAATGTTTCCTGTTTCTATGTTGGATCTCTTATCTTTTTCTGCAATTCTTTTTTTTTTTTTTTTTTTGAGACGGCATCTCGCTCTGTTGCCCAGGCTGGAGTGCAGTGGCACGATCTCGGCTCGCTACAACCTCCGCCTCCCGGATTCAAGCAATTCTCCTGCCTCAGCCTCTGGAGTAGCTGGGACTACAAGCGTATGCCACCGTGCCCAGCTAATTTTTTGTATTTTTAGTAGAGATGGCCACTGTGTTGGCCAGGATGGTCTTGATTTCCTGACCTTGTGATCTGCCCACCCTAGCCTCCTAAAGTGCTGGGATTACAGGAGTGAGCCACCGCGCCTGGCTGCAAAATATATTTTAGTGGCTTCCTATTCACTCTTATCTTTTTGCCTGTGACCCACAAAATGATTCCCAAGTGCTTCCTCTAAAAGCATGCTCCTAAAAAGCACAAACTATGCCTATGAAGTCAGCCACATAGAATGCCCAAAAAATGGAATGACTGACACGGTTTCCTTAGTCTCACGTGAGGTACTCACAACCCTTCAAAACTGCCTCAGTGGCCAGGTGCGATGGCTCACACCTGTAATTTCAACACTTTGGGAGGCCAAGGTGGGCACTGAGCTCAGGAGTTCAAGACCAGCCAGACCAACATGGCAAAAACCCCGTCTCTACAAAAATTAGCTGGGCGTGGTAGTGGGTGCCTGTAGTCCCAGCTACATGGGAGGCTGAGGCAGGAGAATCACTTGAACCCAGGAGGCAGAGGTTGCAGTAAGCCAAGACTGTGCCACTGCACTCTAACCTGAGCAACAAGCAAGACTCCGTCTCAAAAAAAAAAAAAAAAAATCTGCCTCAATTATCAAACCTATCAAGCTGTCATTGATTACTGTTTGGTCAGCTTCTCCACTAGGCTGTGAGTTACTGAATGACGAAGAGTGTGTCTTATTCACGTCTAGATTCTAGTAGTTAGCCTAGTACCTGGTGAATGAGCGATTTCAATGGATGACTGCTGCTGAATGACTGAGTAATAGAATGAATAAGTCCTTATTCCTCACCACTCTCAAGCAGGGCCTGAGGTTCCTGAGATACGAGATCGGCCTGAGTTTCCATGGAAGGGCAAGGTGCTCTCTGGCCTCCTACGTGCAGACTCAGTGGGAAGCAGGTTTTGAAGGAGAATGAGGAAGCACTGCAGAAGCAAAAGTTCAAGGTTCAAAGATAATTCAAAAAAACCTCCTGGATACAGAAAGATGGGAGCTAGCATTTCAGTGACTACCCAGGAACAGTGAGAAGAAATGCGGCAACTGGGACTAGTCTTTTATTTATTTATTTTTTTAAATAGAGTTTCACTCTTGTCACCCAGGCTGGAGTGCAATGGCGCAATCTTGGCTCACTGCCACCTCTGCCTCCCAGGTTCAACTGATTCTCCTGCCTCAGCCTCCCAAGTAGCTGGGATTACAGGATCACGCCACCACGTCTGGCTAATTTTTGTATTTTTTGTAGAGACAGGATTTCACCATGTTGGCCAAGGTGGTCTCAAACTCCTGACCTCAGGTGATCCACCCACCCCAGCCTCCCCAAGTGCTACGATTACAGGCGTGAGCCACCACGCCCAGCCTGGGACTAGTCTTTTAGATCCTGGTAAATACAATCCTTGAAATGAGACTACCACAAGGACCACAAAAAGGGCCCAGGTTCCTCAACAATATCCCACCGTTGGCTGCCCCCACCACTTTGAGTCATATTTATAACAAAATGCAGGAGTGGGTATATACATTTACTGGCATAAAAAGACTACTCCCAGGCTGGGCATGGTGGCTCATGCCTGTAATCCCAGCACTTTGGGAGGTCGAGGCGGGCAAATCATGAGGTCAGGAGTTCAAGACCAGCCTGGCCAGCATGATGAAACCCTGTCTCTACTAAAAATCCAAAAAATTAGCTGGGCATGGTGGTGTGCACCTATAATCCCAGCTTCTCGGGAAGCTGAGGCAGGAAAATCACTTGAACCCAGGAAGCGGAGGTTGCAGTGAGCCGAGATCACGCCACTGCACTCCAGCCTGGGCAATAGAGCGAGACTCTGTCTCAAAAAAAAAAAAAAAAAGCCAGGCGCGGTGGCTCAAGCCTGTAATCCCAGCACTTTGGGAGGCCGAGATGGGCGGATCACGAGGTCAGGAGATCGAGACCATCCTGGCTAACACGGTGAAACCCCGTCTCTACTAAGAAATACAAAAAATAGCCGGGCGAGGTGGCAGCGCCTGTAGTCCCAGCTACTCGGGAGGCTGAGGCCGGAGAATGGCGTGAACCCGGGAGGCGGAGCTTGCAGTGAGCTGAGATCCGGCCACTGCACTCCAGCCTGGGCTACAGAGCGAGACTCCGTCTCAAAAAAAAAAAAAAAAAAAAAAAAAGGAAAAAATACAAAAATCAGATGGGCATGGTATTACATGCACCTGTAATCCCAGCTACTTGGGAGGCTGAGGCAGGAGAATCGCATGAACCCAGGAGGCAGAGGTGGCAGTGACCCGAGATCACGCCACTGTACTCCAGCCTGGGCAACAGAGTGCAACTTCGTCTCAAAAAAAAAAAAAAAACCCTGGATTTTATCCACTTCTCATTATCTCTTTACTCATTTGCTCACATACCAAATGTTTGCTGAGTGCTAACTCTATTGCAACTCACAACTGCAAGCAGTAAAAAAAAATCAGGAATGCAAAAAGTATGTGCTTCATAATTAGACTGTTACACTCACATAAGGCATCAAAGGAAGAGGGTTAGATAAAAGAATGTTTGAGAGAATAAAAGAAAAAAAAAGAACAAAGGAAGAGGAGTCCTGTTTGAAAGTCAATTACAAGTTTGGACAACTCTGGTCTTTGGGTAGCATGGGATACAGAATGTCCAATACCAGTGCCCTTACACAGTGGAAAGCACTGACTCAGGCACAAGCCAGGCCACTGGCAATCAAGGTGACACACCTTATCGCCCTCCTAGCAGGGTCCCTTCAACAGTGTCTCAGAGCCAACCATCATATCCTCTTATCAACCACCTTTACAATCTCCAGGGCTATTTATGAGCTGACACCCTCAACAAGTCAGCTTTCAGTACAAACTCCTAGAAAGGCAGGTCAAAGGTCTGACTCCAGAGAAAAAGGCAATGCTCCCTCTCACAGCTGGGTTAAGCAAAGCTGGAACTCAAAGGCATATTGTTGAGAACAAGCACCCAGTGTCTGGAGCAGTAAACAGTGTTTCTCACAGAAAGAAAACTCTCCATTGTGCCCCCATGGCTTCAGGTCCAGGCGGGGCCCTTCCCCTGCTCTGTTGCCAGCCTCACTCCCTGGTGCTGCCCCTGGGGGCCGAGATAGATGGTCTGGTAGTGAGAATGAGACACAGAAAGCTTTACCTGCCTGATTATTTCCTTCCTTCTTTGAAGTCAGTCCCTAGAAGGCCAAAGGAACAATTACTGGGAATTTAGCAGCCTCTCTTCAAGTTCCCGGGAATTCTGACTTTTGTCGATGCCAATGCTGTGTGATTAAGGGGAAAAAAAGGAATTTAAAATATTCATGCAAATATCTTTTTTTTTTTTTTTTTTTTTTTCCCATGTGAGACAGGGTCTGACTTTGCTGCTCAGGCTGGGGTGCAGTGAGTTTAAGCTCACTCCAGCCTCAAACTCCTGAGTTCAAGTGATCCTCCCAGCTCAGCCTCCCAAGGAGCTGGGACTGAAGGTGTGCACTGCCACATCTAGCTGAGTTTTTTTAAATTTTTTTTGTAGAAATGCAGCCTCACTATGTTGCTCAGGCTGGTCTCAATCTCCTGGCCTCAAGTGATCCTCTCGCCTCAGCCTCCCAAAGCGCTGGGATTACAGGTGTGAGCCACCGAGTCCACCCTAAACTTCATTTCTAATCAAGATATTTAGAGAAAAGGAAAAAAAGAGAGAATACTTATTATATGCTAATAAATACCAATTAAGACCACCACCACAACTAGTAGTATTTGTGTTGCACCCGTGGAGAGATGAAAGGGAATGGTAGGTTCTCAGGTCCACCTCCACCCAGGGTAAGAAAGTTCTAACGTTCTGTCAGCTAACTTGCTAGATACTGTCCTCCCAACTACTTCAGCAGGGGATCCACACTGTACAGCTGAGCCATTAGAAGTTTTCAGGTGATTCGCTGAAAATCTATCTCCTTGGACCTTCACCTCACAGAGACCTACTGCATCACAGAAATTCAATGACTGGCCACATGCAGTGGCTCACGCCTGTAACCCCAGCACTTTAGGAGGCTGAAGTGGGAGGAGTTCCAGGCTACAGTGACCCATGATGGCACCACTGCACTCCAGCCGGGGGCAACAGAGCAAGACCTTAACACGCACAAAAATTTTAAAAGGGAAAAAAAAAGTGCCGGGAGTGGTGGCTAACGCCTGTAATCCCAACACTTTGGGAAGCTGAGGCGAGTGGGATCTCAAGGTTGGGATCACTTGAGGCCAGGAGTTGGAGACCAACCTGGCCCAAAGGGCGGAACCCCGTCTCTACTAAAAATACAAAAAAATTCGCCGGGTGTGGTGGCGGGCGCCTGTAGTCCCAACCACTCCGGAGGCTGAAGCAGGAGAAGCGCTTGAACTGGGAAGCGGAGATTGCAGTGAGCCGCGATCGCGCCACTGCACTCCAGAGAGAGACTGTCTCAAAAATAAATAAATAAAAAATTTTTTAAAAACAAAAGAGCTTCAACAACAGGATCTTCTTCTTCCACCTGACTGTCCATCAAACACGTATAATCAAATGATGCCCACTCTCCAGAGATGTCTTTTCTGGAGAAAATAATACGCTTAGTTCCTCTAATTAGTCCATCGGTTTCAGGTTCATCACTCTGCTATCCTCTCCTGGAGTTTACACAAGCCCTTCAAAGTGTAAACACCGACATGGATTCAATCCCACTTCCAGAGAGAGGATCAAACCAGGAATCTAATACAACCGAAAACGGAGCCTGAGCCGGGTGTATCACTCGATGCACTGGGCTCCAGCAGGATTACCCCTGGGATCGGAGTCTGCACCCACTCCCAGCCCTCGTGCTAACTGCGTAAGCTTCGCAGAACTTCTCTGATCCTTGGACCCAGCTCTGTAAAAATAAACTTCCTCTCCTGTCACGGGCGCGAATTACTGTGTTAACATCAAATAAAAACGTCTGGGAGAAGTACCAAGTTAGGGTCGCTGTCATTAGCTGCTTTCAAGAGAGAGGCGCCCCTATCACTCTGCTGAAACTTTTGAACGCTCCAGCTGGGGCGCCGTTTAAGTCATAAAACCAGAACCGGAGCCCCATTACTAACCCCTACGCAGGCTCCCGCTAGGCTAGGGGGATCCCTGGGGAAGCGGAGTAGAGGACGGGCTGCAAGGGACGGAGGGGCGCCTCCCCGCACCCTGCTCGGGACCGGCCGGGGAACCCTAAGGGCCGCAGCGGCACAGACACCACCCCCTTCCCCGGCGACCACAGCCTCCGTCTCACCGCGAGACCCGGGGACGCGTGGACTCACCCTAGGGGACAGGGACGACAGATTTGGGGGACCGGACACGGACCAGGCCCTGTTGGACCCTGTCACAGACCCACACACCGGGGACAGAACAAAGAACGGAAGTTCCCCCTCGTTTCGCTTCCGGGTCGGTTGTTCTTGACACTCACCCGTGCCCCCAACGCCCACTTGTTCTGTCTAGGAAAATGGGAGGTCCTCGCCTCTCTGTGGTTTGCTGACTCAGGGCAGCTGGCAGGCGGCGAGGGCAAGGAGCCCAATCGCTGACGCGGCACTCGGGGATCTTTCGCTGCGGGGCTGGCCGGCTGCGCCCTCTGCTGGCCACGCACGTGCGAAAGCGGCCGACCACGGTCCTGGGCCTCAGGACATGTGCTCCGGCGTCGCCTGCCTTGGTGGCCGGCAGCTGGGGCGCGCGGAGATGTCGAGCCCGCGCTTCTCAGGCTTGCTCACGAAGGGCAGCAGTAAATATACAATTCTTGAGGGATTCATCAATATTAAAAAATGGACCCTGATTTAAAACTTGCCTCTGAACAAACCGATTTTTTGTTGGCGTCTTGCAAAAATGCCCCCTTTAAATTACCCACATCTGAAGAAAACATTCCAGCCCATCACAGAGTTGACATGAGGAAAAAACCCATGTACAGATGATGAGAGCAGAGAAGAGGAAGCTACCGGCCGGGCGCGGAGGCTCACGCCTGTAATCCAAGCAGTTTAGGAGGCCGAGGCGGGCGGATCACCTGAGGTCAGGAGTTCGAGACCAGCCTGGCCAACATGGCAAAACCTCGTCTCTACTAAAAATACAAAAAAATTACCCGGGCGTGGTGGCGGGCGCCTGTAATCGCAGCTACTCTGGAGGCTGAGACAGGAGAATCGCTTGAACCCAGGAGGCGGAGGTTGCAGTGAGTCGACATCAAACCACTGCACTCCAGCCTGGGCCACAGAGTGAGACCGTGTCAAAAAAAAAAAAAAAAAAAAAGGAAGCTACAGGTGGAAGCGAGGCGGGATAGGTAGTCAAGGAAGTGACCATGTCCTGGAGATGCGGCAACCGTGGTGACCACACAGTCAACACAGTAAGCTCCAGCATTTGCATTGTAATTGAACTCATTCAAGCAGAGCTCTCTCCAGTAGGGACTGTCGCCTGTAGGGAGCATGCGCATTTTGATTTCACCTGTCCCTTTGCTCATTATCATAGTAAAAAACACGCCCCGGGTGGAGATTTAAGATGCTAATGAAACATGCAATATATCAACAAGCCTGTACAGCCACTGCGCATGTGCACCTAGAGGACCACCCAGAACATGGTTACTAGTAACACCTCTCCCACCCCCTTATGAATAATTGTGTAAGACCCCCCCACAAAGGGGGTCTCTCTAGAGCCAGCCTTTGCTGTTTCATCCTTAGGAGCAGCCTTCCCTGAACGATCTCTCTCTCTCAGGGTGTACTGTCTACTCTGCACTTAACTTTCAAGATATTATTTTTCTTTTGCAATAAATTATGCTGGATTTCCTTTGACATGTTTCTTTTTTTCTTTTTCTTTCTTTCTTTCTTCTTTTTTTTTTTTTTTTTTTTTTTTTGTTGTTGTTGTTGTTGTTGAGACAGAGTCTCGCTCTTGTCACCCAGGCTGGAGTGGAGTGGCGTGATCTTGGCTCACTGCAACCTCCGCCTCCTGGGTTCAAGCGATTCTCATGCCTCAGCCTCCCAAGTAGCTGGGACTAGAGGCGTGTGACACCACATCCAGCTAATTTGTTTGTATTTTTAGTAGAGACAAGGTTTCACCGTGTTTGTCAGGCTTGTCTCGCACTCCTGACCTCAAATGACCTGCCCGCCTCGGCCTCCCAAAGTGCTGGGGTTACAGGTGTGAGCCACCGCGCCCAGCCTCCTGTGTGTTTCTTTCAATGTTTTATTTTCTTTTGAGATGGGGGTCTTACTCTGTCACCCAGGCTGGAGTGCAGTATTGTAATTTTGGCTCACTGCAACCTCCACCTCACAGGGTCAAGCAATCCTCCCACCTCAGCCTCCTGAGTAGCTGGAACCCCAGATGCATGCCACCATGCCCAGCTACTTTTTTGTAGAGACAGGGTTTCACCATGTTGCCCAGATTGGTCTCAAACTCCTGAGCTCAAGGGATCTGCCCACCTCAGCCTCCTAAAGTGTTGGGATTACAGGTGTGAGCCACTGCACCTGGCTTTAAATTATTTTAAACTAAGAAGATAAGAACTGAGGTATCACAACAGCTGTCAATAGAAGGAAAGCACCTCATCATGTTCATGCTTTCCTGTTCATGCTTTCCTCTGCCTTCTTCAACATATGAAGTTTTGTGTTTTTTTGTTTTTTTTTTAGAGACAGGGTCTCACTCTGTCACCCAGGCTGAAGTGCAGTGACATGATCCTACCTCACTACAGCTTCAACCTCCTGGACTCAAGCGATCCTCCCTTCTCAGCCTCCAGAGTAGCTGGGACCACAGGCACCCACCATCACACCTGGCTTCCTTTCTGTTTTGTAGACTGGGTGCTGCCAGTTCATGAATCCCTAATAAAGCCAACTCAATCTTTAAAATTCAATTTGTTGGCCGGGCACAGTGCCTCATGCCTGTAATCCCAGCACTTTGGGAGGCTGAGGCAGATGGGTCACCTGAGGTCAGGAGTTTGAGACCAGCCTGGCCAACATGGTGAAAACCCGCCTCTATTAAAAATACAAAAACAAAAATTAGCTGGGAGTGGCGGTGGGCACCTGTAATCCCAGCTACTTGGGAGACTGAGGTGGCAAAATAGCTTGAACCCGGGAGGTGGAGGTTGCAGTGAGCTGAGATTGCACCACTGCACTCCAGCCTGGGAGCAACAAAGCGATACTCCATCTCTCTCTCTCTCTGTCTCTCTCTCTCTCTCTCTCTCTATATATATATATACACACACACATATATAAGTATGTTTATGGCCTGTTTCCCACAACTAGAGTATAAGCTCCATGAGGTCAGGACTTTGTTTTGTTCAGTGATGTAGCTGCTGCCTGGTAGGCACTCCCAAATATTTGTTAAATTAATGACTGACAGGTGGATAGATAACCACTGACCCATACCAAAAAGGGGCACTTGCTTTTTGTTTGTTTTTCGTTTTGGGGTGCGGAAATTTTTTTGGTTTGTTTGTTTGTTTTGACACAAACAAACATGGCGAAACTCTGTCTCTACAAAAAATACAAAATTTAGCCTGGCGTGGTGGCACACATTTGTAGTCCCAACTACTCGGGAGGCTGAGATGGGACAGTCACTTGAGTTCAGGAGGTTGAGGCTGCACTGAACTGTGATTGTAACACTGCACTCCAGCCTGGGTGCAGCAAGACTCTGTCTCAAAAACAACAATAACAAACACAAAACAAAACAAAAACGAAAAAAAGAAACGTTTAGCGAACTTAGTTCTGAAACGCACACAATCAACTGATTCGATGTCAGAGTCATCTTTAAATTCCACAATAATGGCTGTTTTATGAGCTGTATAATTATCTGAACAATGTTTCAAAAGCAGTAGAAACAACAAGGCAAAGGAGAGCAGTGCAAACTATCAACTTTACTAACCCTAGAATAATTCTCATCTTGTTTTTATTTTAACCTTTAATCTAGCCGAGAAGCACTATGCTCCTTGGAAGCTGCCTAGCATTCTTTAAAGAGATACATTTTTTTGGCCAGGCATGGTGGCTCACGCCTGTAATCCTAGCACTTTAGGAGGCCCAGGCAGGCAGATCAGTTGAGGCCAGGAGTCTGAGAACAGACTAGCCAACATGCTGAAAACCGGTCTCTCCTAAAAATACAAAAATTGGCCCGGTGTGGTGGCGCAAGCCTGATATCTCAGCTACTTGGGAGGCTGAGGCACGAGAATCATCACTTGAACCCAGGAGGTGGAGGTTGCAGTGAGCCAACATCTCCCGAAAGAGATACATTTTTCTGACCTCGTTTTTCCAAACAGAAACAAGGCCTTATGTACTTTTCTTTGACAACCCTCTCAGTTTGTCCAGACCTGGTTGGTTTATCGCTGGGGACTAGAATAAGATAAATTCTTTTTTAACTTCCCTTTGGCCAGAAGACCCCTCTTCCTGCAGGATTTCTCAAGTCTGTTCCACTGAGGGTTGCCGGCCCCTTCAACTTGCCTTCATCCAGGCTCCTAAATGGAGAGATTGCATAATTTCCCTGTAAATTACAACTATCAGCCGGGCGCGGTGGCTCAAGCCTGTAATCCCAGCACTTTGGGAGGCCGAGATGGGTGGATCACGAGGTCAGGAGATCGAGACCATCCTGGCTAACACGGTGAAACCCCGTCTCTACTAAAAAATACAAAAAAATAGCCGGGCGAGGTGGCGGGCGCCTGTAGTCCCAGCTACTCGGGAGGCTGAGGCAGGAGAATGGCGTAAACCCGGGAGGCGGAGCTTGCAGTGAGCTGAGATCCGGCCACTGCACTCCAGCCCGGGCGACAGAGCGAGACTCCGTCAAGAAAAAAAAAAAAAAGTTACAACTGTCACCATACGGGGCTGTTCAGGGTCATAACACAGTTCTCCACCTGCTTTCTAGGAGCTTACACTGTGGGTGGGTATACAGACATCTAGAGCCAGAGTCTGTCTGGCTCTTTCTACATGTCTGTACCCCTTTTTGTAGGGAAGGCAGGAGGAGCAGTGTGTGCAACTTGCTTAGGCTTAGGGGTAAGGAGGGGGTGGAGCAGCCTAGGCTTGCCAGATGTGAATTTTGGGGGTTTTTATGAGAGAGCATCTTGCTCTGTCACCCAGGCTGGAGTGTGGTGGCGCGATCTCAGCTCACTGCAACCTCTGCCTAGCAGGTTCAAGTGATTCTCCTGCCTCAGCCTCTCCAGTAGTTGGGATTACAGGCATGCACCACTGTGCCTGGCTAATTTTTGCATTTTTAGTAGAGACAGGGTTTCACCATCTCTACTGGTCGAAACCAGGCTGGTCTTGAACTCCTGACTTCAGGTGATTCACCCACCTTGGCCTCCCAAAGTGCTGAGATTGCAGGCATGAGCCACTGCGCCTGGCCAGGAACTCAGTATTTAAGGGAAGAAAGCATGCAAGAGGAAAATAAAGCAGAAGGAGAGGCAGTGAGGCAAATGTTTTTGGTTTTGTTTTGTTTTGTTTTTCTTGAGACAGGGTCTCGCTCTGTCGCCAGGCTGGAGTGCAGTGGCGCGATCTCAGCTCACTGCAACCTCTGCCTCCCAGGTTCAAGCGATTCTCGTGCCTCAGCCTCCCAAGTAGCTGGTACTACAGGTGCGTGCCACCACTCTCAGCTAATATTTTGTATTTTCGGTAGAGATGGAGTTTCACCGTGTTAGCCAGGACAGTCTCGATCTCCTGATCTCGTGATCTGTCCACTTCGGCCTCCCAAAGTGCTGAGATTACAGGCATGAGCCACTGAGCCCAGTCCAGCAAATGGTTATTTTACTTTATTTTTTGAAATAGAGTCTCACTGTGTTGCCCAGGCTGGAGTCCAGTGGGTCCATCTCAGCTCACTGCAATCTCCACCTCCCAGGCTCAAGCGATTCTCCCACCTCAGTCTCCTGAGTAGCTGAGATTACAGGTGGGCACCACCACACCCGGCTAATTTTTGTATTTTTAGTAGAGATGGGGTTTCACCATGTTGGCCAGCTGGTCTTGAACTCCTGGCCTCAAGTGATGCACTCGCCTCCCAAAGTGCTAGGATTACAGGCATGAGCCACCGCACCCTGCTGCAAATGGTTACTTTTTTTGTGAGGTTCTCATTAGTGTTTGGTAAATCTACATTTTATGTAAGATACAATAAACATTTGAAAAGAGGGAGTGGAGGAAAAAGTCAATTATGCATCTGTCTCATGATAGGTGGAGGGATGATTCCTGGTCTCTTCCTTGTTCTATAATTGGGAAGATGAGCTTGTAATCAACATTGTCAGTATGAGATTTCACAGAACTCGGATTAGGGCTGGTTTATAGGGGGAGTGTTTATGCTGAAAGATTTAGAGGCTAATGAGGAATTTCCTGGCAAGCAATTTGTGAGGGAGACCATCTAGGGAGGTATATGCCCTTTGCCATTGTAGGAACCTGGCTTATGTATGAGGCTATGACACAGGGTTGTGGAATTACAGCTATCTGGGAACAAAAAGGAAGGGAGTTTTGCCTCAGTTCTCAAGCATAAATTTCTTCAGCATGCCCCCACCATACCCAGCTAATTTTGTTTTCATTTTTTGTAGAAACAAGGTCTCACCATGTTGCCAAGGCCGGTCTCAAATTCCTGGGTTCAAGTGATCCTCCCACCTTGGCCTCCCAACGTGCTGGGATTACAGGTGTGAGTCACCATGCCTGGCCTTGTGGAGTTATTTTATTTATTTATTTATTTATTTATTTATTTATTTATTTTTGAGACGGAGTCTCACTCTGTCTCGCCCAGGCTGGAGTGCAGTGGTGCGATCTCAGCTCACTGCAGCCTCTCCCTCCCGGGTTCAAGCAATTCTTCTGCCTCAGTCTCCCGAGTAGCTGGGACTACAGGCACATGCCACCACGTCCGGCTAATTTTTGTATTTTCAGTAGAGACAGGGTTTCACCATGTTGGCCAGGCTGGTCTCAAACTCCTGACCTCAAGTGATTGGCCAGCCTCGGCCTCCCAAAGTGCTTGGATTACAGGTGTGAGCCACCATGCCTGGCCTTGTGGGGTTATTTTCGAAAGTCCTTGAGACAGTCCCTATATCAGACATGCAAGCATGAGCCCTTCTGCTTGGTGTTCTCATGACTCCAATTTGTTTGGACTTGACAATGTGATTTTTGTCCTGGTATCTGCAACTTTCACAAGATGGAGCAACTCAACACCAGATTCCATCCCAAATTATTCCTTCATTCACTCAAAAAGTATCTAGGCACCAATGTGTTAGGTACCGTGTTGGTCACAGGGGATACCACGATGAACAAGAGAAGGAAACACAGGCTCCTGAATGCGAGAGTGAGGCATGTGGAAAGCAGACACGGAGAGCTGGGTGTGGTGGCTCATGCCTGTAATCCCAGTGCTTTGGGAGGCCAAGGATGGAGGATCGCTTCTGTCAGGGAGTTGGAGACCAGCCTGGACAACCTAGTGAGACTCCTGTCTCTATCAAAATAAAAAAATAATAATAAAATTAGCTGGGTGTGGTGGGGTGCACCTGTAATCCCAGCTACTCGGGAGGCTGAAATGGGAGGATCACTTGAGCCCGAGAGTTTGAGGGTGCAGTCAGCTGATATCAGGCCACTGCACTTCAGCCTGGGCGACAGAGCGAGACCCTGTCTCAAACAAAACAAAACAAACCACCACCACCAGACAGACATGAGGGCCAGTGCAGCTGTAGCCTGAAGATCAAGGGCTAGAAAAGTAGAGGCCAGACCGGGGCCAGATCAGGCAGGGCCTTGCAGGCTGTGGTTAGTTGTCTGGATTTTATTGTGAGGGAAATAACACGACATGTCATTCATTCTGCAACAGCCTTAAGAACTAGGAGTTCTTATCCCAATTTTACAGACGAGGACGATCAATCAAATCGTTAACTAATTTGTCCAAGGTCACCCGCAGGCGACAGGCGGGGACAGGGTCTGGGAAAACCGGCAGGCACCGAGGCCCAGAGGGCGTCGGGCTTCCCTGCACCGAGTGCCGCCCGCCGCGACCCGGGAACTGCCTGCTCCCCGGACGCCAGGCCCGCCGCTTGCCGCGGAGACACAGAACATGCGCTGCTCGCCTTACGGAAGCCGGGAGGGAAGGGGGCGGGGCCGAGGCTGGCGGGCGCGGGGAAAATGGCGGCGGCGGCGGCGGGTGCAGCTACAAACGGGACCGGAGGGAGCAGCGGGATGGAGGTGGATGCAGCAGGTAACGGGCCGTGCGCGGGCGGCTTCCGGAGACCTCCTTCAGGGGTGCGTTGAGGCCTTGCTGTGCTCCCGGGAGAAGGGAGGAGGGCGGAGCAGCAACATCTTTCTCTGGGATAAGTTGCGGGAGGAAAAGTGTGGCCCGGGCTCCGTCGTCCCCCACTGCTATCTGCAGGGAAGAACGTGGGGCCCGGACTCTCACCCTCTCTCTTTCCCTCCACCCTTAGTAGTTCCCAGCGTGATGGCCTCCGGAGTGACTGGGAGTGTTTCCGTCGCTCTCCATCCCCTTGTCATTCTCAACATCTCCGACCACTGGATCCGCATGCGCTCCCAGGAGGGGCGGCCTGTGCAGGGTGAGTGTTGGGCATAGACTCCAGTCTCCTCTCCTTGCTCACCTCCCCCAGACAGTGGTCTTTTCCCCTTCCTTTACTGGATCCAATTCCCCTCCCCCAAATCATCGTTTCCCCAATACTTGGTTCCCACTCATCTTAGACCCTCAGGTCATAGAAGTCTCTTTAACGTTACCTTTTCCATGTCATTCTCTCCCAGTGATTGGGGCTTTGATTGGCAAGCAGGAGGGCCGAAATATCGAGGTGATGAACTCCTTTGAGCTGCTGTCCCACACCGTGGAAGAGAAGATTATAATTGACAAGGAATATTATTACACCAAGGAGGAGCAGTGTGAGAGTGGAATAGATGTGGGGAAGAGGAGTGGGAGTTAAAAAAAATGTGCAAGGTGGGGAAGATGGAGAGGGTTGGAAAGAAACCCGAGAGGACGCCAAGAACAGAGGAGAAAAAGTGAAGAGAGTAGCTGGAGAGATCTCAGAAAAAGAACACGTTCAGAGTTCTTTCTCAAAAAGAAAGTAAAGGATGAGAGAAGACAGGATAGAAGGGAGTAATTATTCTAAACTGAGCCAGGATTTGAGGAAGGAGGAGAAGCTGGTGAAAATACACCAGGAGTTTCACATTGAGGAAGGATGGTTTAAAGGACTATGTCAGGCCGGACGCAGTGAATCAGGCCTATAATCCCAGCACTTTGGGAGGCCGAGGCGGGTGGATCATGAGGTCAGGAGTTACAGACCAGCCTGGCAAACATAGTGAAACCCCATCTCTACTGAAAATACAAAAATTAGCCTGGCATGGTGGTGCGTGCCTGAAGTCCCAGCTACTCGGGAGGCTGAGGCAGAATTGCTTGAACCTGGGAGGCAGAGGTTGTGGTGAGCCAAGATCGTGCCACTGCACTCTAGCCTAGGCAACAGAGCAAGACTCAAAAAAAAAAAAAAAAAGAATTACTGTGTGTTCTGGCCCTTTCCCCTCCAGTTAAACAGGTGTTCAAGGAGCTGGAGTTTCTGGGTTGGTATACCACAGGGGGGCCACCTGACCCCTCGGACATCCACGTCCATAAGCAGGTATACATGCTCACACCTGTGCATGCTGGGGCAGAGAATGGAGAATGAGGGGAAGGAGAAAGGTGGGGGTCACTGACTTCTGTGCATTGTCCCTCTCTTCCAGGTGTGTGAGATCATTGAGAGCCCCCTCTTTCTGAAGTTGAACCCTATGACCAAGCACACAGATGTGAGTAATACCCCATGCCTACTCTGTCGTGATTGTCACTGTTGTCTTTTACTGTGTGATACTCTTCTATTGGGGAATGCCAGGTGCCACTTACCAGCTGTAACTCTGTCTTAGTCATTTCATCTCCAAACTGTGAAGGGAGGTAATCCCTACTTCACTGGTTTCTTGGGAAGATGAGATGAGAGGAAATGGGTGAAAGCAGCTCGTCCAAATGTTGGCATATAGTGTTCAGGTTTCTCCATCTCCTTCACAGCTTCCTGTCAGCGTTTTTGAGTCTGTCATCGATATAATCAATGGAGAGGTAATACCCTACCCTTGAACCCTCAGATCCTGCTCTTGGCCTCTTTCCTGCTTTTGATTCTCCCTTTGTGGGTTACCTTGCCTTGTAGGCCACAATGCTGTTTGCTGAGCTGACCTACACTCTGGCCACAGAGGAAGCGGAACGCATTGGTGTAGACCACGTAGCCCGAATGACAGCAACAGGCAGTGGAGAGAACTCCACTGGTAATGGAGGGGATTACTTGGAAGTGGGGTTGGAAGGTGTGGCCACATCCCGTCTCAACCTCCTCCTGTCCTCGTCCCTTTGCAGTGGCTGAACACCTGATAGCACAGCACAGCGCCATCAAGATGCTGCACAGCCGCGTCAAGCTCATCTTGGAGTACGTCAAGGCCTCTGAAGCGGGTAGGACAGGGGCTTCCTTGGGCACTTCCCTGGCATTCTTCCTCTCCCTCCTGGGGAAGTGACAGCATCCAAACTAATGCAGCCTCTTTTTGTGCCTTTAGGAGAGGTCCCCTTTAATCATGAGATCCTGCGGGAGGCCTATGCTCTGTGTCACTGCCTCCCGGTGCTCAGCACAGACAAGTTCAAGACAGATTTTTATGATGTGAGTTTAAAACCTGGATGGGGAGGTGGGGCTCATGCTGTCACTTTCACGTGGAGGACCGGGGACTGTTGTTCCCTGGGCATGCCACGAGGGATCCCCTGAGGAATTTGTCCTTTCTGTTCCCTCCCAGCAATGCAACGACGTGGGGCTCATGGCCTACCTCGGCACCATCACGAAAACGTGCAACACCATGAACCAGTTTGTGAACAAGTTCAACGTCCTCTATGATCGACAAGGCATCGGCAGGCGAATGCGCGGGCTCTTCTTCTGAGGAGGGTACTTGAAGGGCTGATGGACAGGGGTCAGGCAACTGTCCCAAAGGGGAGGGCGCTACACTTGAGAGAAACCGCTGTCATTAATAATAAAGGGGAACAGCCCCCGAGCACCCCTGCTGGTGGCTCTGTCCTCTCTGTTAGGCACCACACTGGTTTGTCAACTTGGATGTTCATCGAGGTTCATCGTGAGCCTTGCTCACAAGCCCTTCTGATGCTTTTCCATGAGGGAGGCACTGCCATTTCAAGTGACCCCGTGTCAGTCACATGGACTGTCGTTAGCATCCAAGGCTGCCTGCTTCCACCTAAGCGGTCTCTGTTCTACACTTTAATGTCACCCTTGACGACATCTTATACATAGCCCAGCCCTATAAACGTGACAACTACTTTCCCGAGCGAAATTAACTTTTCACACATGCATAAAACAAGAGATAGTAAGCAGATTTTTATTAGAAACAAGTCCAAGCCTTGATCCTGTGGGCATTGTGAATTACCAGGAGGGAGTTTCTCAATGACCGTTTACTACATATTTTGGAGAGGCAGCTAGGAAGTGGTCTAAAGGTCAGGATTGCTGTATGTGATCACTTGTGCCGATTTTCATCACCCGCTAACCAGAGCTTTAGAGTGGGAGTTGGGAACTAAGTGGTTAAGTAATGACCTGTCTGCTAGAAAAGGGGAAAAACCAAGAGACCCTGCATTTCATACTGGCGCCGTATCCCCAGAGCCTGACTGGCACACAGGCAGTGTAAGACTAAATAAGGGAGTCGGGGGGCTCAAAAAGTGGAGCCCCAGCTCAAGTATCTCCAAACAGCAGGGACCACTTAGTCTTTGCCACATCCCCAGCATCTATACTGGGGCCTGGCAGGGAGATGCAGCTTACTCAGACAATTTACTGAGTCGATGAAATAGGAGCATAAAAAAGGAACAGGTAGGAATCTAAAAAACACAAAAGGCCCAGGCTAGAAGGTGGCAATCTACAAACACTTTATTAGCAGAAGGAATAAGTGCAGCATAGGAGAAAGAGGGGCTCCTCCTTCCCCTCAAGGGCATCACTGCCCCTTCCCAAGGGGCGGGCCAGCAGGGAACAAGAGGACCCCAGGCTTGCAAGCACGCTGGAATCAGACAAAAGTGATCCGTGTCCGGGAAGCATTGACCTGCCAGACATTGAGCTCCTCGTATTCATCCAGAGCCACCTGGAACTGGGCGGGTGTAAAGCCGCGAGATATGCAGCGCTGCTCTGCCTCAGAGAACCGGACGCTTCGGCCCCCTGAGACCAGTTCACGGATGGTGGCAAATACCACATCTGCTGGTCTCTGAGCCCTGAAGGAAATGAGTAGGTGTGTAAGGTCAGGGGACAAACAGGAATGCTCGACATCAACAGAGAACAATGATGGTCAGTGTTAGAATTGAGGCCAGCCTCAGACACATGGACACAAAAGCCAAAGTGACTCAGCTTTGTCCTTCACTAAACCACTCACCTAGCTGTCTGCCCCTTGTCTCCCAGAAGAGAATCCTTTGACATCTCCATTAGCCTGATGGCTTCATTCACATCTTCCTTCTCCACCACGTCCACCATTCGCAGACGCGCCTAAGGGGAAGGTAGGGGACAGATGGGAACGGGAGGAGGGCAGTGGAACAAGGTCAGGGAACACCCTTGTTCTGGCTTTAAGGCTGGGCAGCCCATGGGTCGCCTACTCACAAAACAGGAGAGGAGCCCCCCACCCCCCCCAGCATCCGCAGTGTTGGGCCGGCACTGTCAGACCGAGACAAGTGCAATGCCCAGGGCAGCGTCCAGCAATTGCCCAAGTCTCCGCCTCTCAACACTGGCCAGTCCCGGAGTTCAGCTGTCCTGTGAGGGAGACCAGACCCTTTTGAACTCCACTGGGCTCCCCAGCATGACAGATGGAGCTTGGGGAGCTCAGCCAAGACAACTGGCAGAGAGAACGTGTCCTGGGGGCTCGGGAAGTGCTAGCTCAGCAGTAGGTCGGTTAATCACACTACCTGCACGAACAGCACTTTGGAGCCCCCAGGACTGAGGTCCAAGACGGGAGGACAGAAAGGAAGGTCTGTAGCACAGGATCTAGGACATGGAGTGAAACAGATCCCAACCACCCGCTCAGTGAAGGTTAACAAGTGGGGAAAAGGCCTTTCCCTCCACGGACGCTGTGCGTGCCCTGCTGGAGCAGCAAGTACCCACAGTGCGGTAGCACGGAGAGGACCACTATCTGCACTGTCAGCACTTTAGCCCCAGCAGGGCTGGAGCGGGAGGGACTCGGCGATGAGAGCATGGTAAGGAGCTGCCACTTTAAGGGTCAAAACAGATGGTCCTCCAGCAGTTTGGGCACTTACCAGAGCAGTGGAAAGGCGCAGGATAGCCAGCAGGGTCCGAGCGGAAGTGTAGGTGGCATCCTTACTAGCCCAAGCCTCTCGCCTCATCTCCACATACGCTGCTGTGATGTAGTCAGCCAGAGACTCTGGCACTGTGGGCTGCTTCTCGCGGCACATGGCTATGTAACGCCTGTGGGGGAAGGTTCATGGGGAAGCAGAAGAGGGAGATGGGGAAGGGAGTGAATATGAGCCCATGTTGTTTTCTGCACCAGGGCTCCCCATTTAACACGGTCCCCTCCAGGAACTTTAAGTGGAAAAAAACAAATTAGTGGGTATTTGCTTGGCTTCAATATCACTGATGGATTTCACCAAACATATAGCCCCCAAGGACCCTCCCAAGTTATTTCCTTTTTTTTGGGGGGGGGGGGGAATGGCCTTTGTAAGGGTAAGACAAATCCATCTGTCAGTAATAGATGATCCAGACCCCTCCTCTGAGCGCATGACACGGCAAAACAGATATATTTAAAGAGAATAGTTTACAGAATATTTAAAAGGGAGTAAAAACCTGAGGGAACACTGGAGGCTCGTGGAAAAATAGCGATAGAGGCCGAGTATCCAGAATGCCTGGGAGCAGGTGTTTTAGACTTCAGATTTTGGAGTATTTGCACATACATAATGGGATAGCTTGGGGATAGGACTCCAGTCTAAACATGGAATTCACCTGTATTTCATATACAACCGACACATATAACCTGAACACAATTTTATTAAAAATATTTTTGTGGGCCAGGCACAGTGGCTCATACCTGTAATCCCAGCACTTTGGGAGGCAGAGGCGGGCAGATCACTAGGTCAGGAGATTAAGACCATCCTGGCCAACATGGTGAAACCGCTCTCTACTAAAACACAAAAAATTAGCTGGGCGTGATGGCGTGCACCTGTAATCCCAGCTATTCAGGAGGCTGAGGCAGGGGAATCGCTTGAACCTGGGAGGGAGAGGTTGCAGTGAGCTGAGATTACGCCACTACACTCCAGCCTGGCGACAGAACAAGACTTTGTCTCAAAAAAAAAAAAAAAAAAAAATTGTGTAGGAAAGTTTCCCATGTCCCTATTGTATAAAGTGTGGAATTTTCCACTTAAAAGCTGATCTCAGGCTTTGGTCATGTCCGAAGCGGGAAGTGGTGGTGTGAAAAACACACGCTAAGATTAAGCACTTTTTCAGGAGGCTCGCATGGCCCACTCAACGTTTGCCCGTCTGCACCCAGCTCTCCTACCTCATGAGCTTCATGTCCAGAGGTTCGAACTGGGAGGGGGGCTGCCGGCTGTGCTGGTGCACATAGGTGATGTGCTGGGCCAACCTGGATAGAGGGGAGGCCAGGAGGAACATCCTTTTTAGGGCTACACACCCATGTCCTCTTAGGTGTCCCTCCCTTGACTCTGCCACTTCCTTACAGTATAGGAGGGACACGCTTTCCTGAAAATCCTCATCAGCATTTCAGCCCCAACCCACCATTTCCCCGAGAACCGTGGACCAGCCCCTGATGCAAGGGGGAGGCTCTGGGGTTTCCAGGAGCACAGTATTTGTTTTGATTCACCTCCCCTCCTCCCTATAGATCATTACAGGGGACCTCTCTTTGGGTGTTGAGCTCCATTCACCGTAGGTCATTGTCTCGGTCAGGCCGGTCCTGAATCAGCCAGAGGAGGTCAAACCGGGAGAGCAGCGCGGCAGGCAGCTGTATGTTCTGCTCCAGGCTGCGGCGGGGGTTGTAGCGCCCATAGGCAGGGTTGGCGGCAGCCAGGATGGAGCAGCGGGCATTGAGTGTAGTAAGGATGCCGGCCTTGGCAATGGAGATGGTCTGCTGCTCCATGACCTCGTGGATGGCTGTGCGGTCGGCCTCGGCCATTTTGTCAAACTCATCAATGCAGCACACGCCCTGGTCAGCCAGCACCAGAGCCCCACCCTCTAAAGTCAGTTCTCCACTCACGGAGTCTCTCAGCACAGCTGCCGTAAGCCCCACTCCCGAGGAGCCCCGGCCTGTTGTGTACTGGCCTGGAAGAAAAGAAATAAGGAACCATAAGAGAGAAAGAACAAGAAGGGGAACAAACAAAGGACAATAAATGGGCCAGGGAAGCAAGGCCTGTGCTGGGATCATTCCACTGCCTCCCCCAGGCCTTCTTGAGACGCCCGAGGATCTGTGGGGGGCTGGCAACGTTCCCCTTCCCCTCCCACCGGTTCTCTTCAGAGCACAACTGTGGCTCACTGACACCCTGGCTCCTGGGCTCAAGCCATCCTCCAGCCTCAGCCTCCCAAGTAGCTGAGACTATAGGCACTCACTACCACACCCAACTAATTTTTAAAACTTTTTAGTAGAGGCCAGGCGCAGTGGCTCACACCTGTAATCCCAGCACTTTGGTAGAGGCCAAGGCAGGCAGATCATGAGGTCAGGAGTTCGAGACCAGCCTGCCCAACATAGTAAAGCCCCATCTCTACTAAAAGTACAAAAATTAGCCAAGTGTGGTGGCACGTGTCTGTAGTCCCAGCTACTCAGGAGGCTGAGAAGGGAGAATCGCTTGAACCTGAGAGGCAGAGGTTGCAGTGAGCCGAAACCACGCCATTGCACTCCAGCCTGGGTGACTGAGACTCCGTCTCAAAAAAAGGAAACAAACAAACAAAAATACCCAAACAAACAAACTTTTTAGTAGACCAGCCTGGTCTCAAACGATCCTTCCGCCTCAGCCTCTCAGAGCATTGGGGTTACAAGTGTGAGCCACCATGCACCCCCATTTTTTGAATAAACACTGTGGCCCTATCTGTCACTATGTTCACCTCTCCCAAGGCCCAACTACTTACTGCGGGGGGCCAGCCGATCAATGTACGACAGGAGTTGAGACTTGGCCACACCAGGATCCCCCATCAGACAGATGTTGATGTTGCCTGGAGGAAGGGAAGGCAGCCCTGGAATGACTCTTCTCCCAATACTTAGACAACAACAGAGCAATTTTGAGTTCTGCCTCCCTCTAACACCCAGCATTACTTCTAAGCCCTCCCTGTGTCCATGAACGCAAGATGTCCACTCTTATACTCTGACCTACAGAGACACTTGTCATCCTTTTTCCCTCCTAAATGACTTCATCCCCCCGAGCCTCTCCCTTTTTCCTTCTTACCCCGGATCTTCATGCCTCGAGGAGACTGGTCCACACCCCCCACTAGCAGAAGCAGCAGTGCCTTCTTCACATCTTCGTGCCCATATATTTCTGGGGCGATTGAAGCTGCCAGCTTTTCGTAGAAATCCTCTTCTGTAGAGAAGTTAAGGTTGTATTTTTTGGGGGAAAAGGGGGCTAGGATGTAAATGGAATTTCCTCTATCTCCCCTGCCCCTCACCTGCAATCTGCCTCAGCTCCTCCCTGCTGAGCTCTCCAGCCCCAGACTCATCATCCTCACTCTTGTTCATCTTCACAATCCGATGGGCTTCCAGGTAGGTTTCTGAGAGTAAACCCTTGGGCAGGAAAATGCCAGGATACAGATGCAATCCCTTCAACTTGCCCATCACTGGATTCCCTAACGATTTCTTGACAAATCCCTGGGTTCTGTTTGGGGTTTTGCTGCCCACTTTTCTCTGTGCGAGTAGAATGAGTAGGTGAGGGAAAAGGGGACGATCCTCATGTCAAACTCTTCCTTACCTGTACCACCTGTCGGAACCCAGTGCGCAGGATTGGCAAGAAGATACCAGTGACGCTGACGTGGTCTCCAGGCTGGGCAATTCTCGTGTTCTCTCCTTCTACCAGCACCGTGATACTACGAGGGATGTTTCCCACGGGCACTTGATCACTCTAGGGGAGAGAAAGGCACATAAGGCCAGGAGAAATGGACGAGGACCCAACCTTCCCTCCCTAGGCATCCCACTCAAAGGCTCCCAGGCTGCCTAGTCACAGACAAGCCCACAGGAGGGCTACTGAGTTTCCCCTTCCCAAGGCTCTCAGAAATTCTAGTTCCACTTCCCTCCTGCACTTCCCTCTTTCGTTCTTCTTTTTTCCTGCCACTCCACAAGTGACTACAGGATTCAAGTGGACTCTCAATCCACCTGCCCAGGGCCACGTACCCCAAACTCACATGTTCTTGCATCTTCATCTCCTGGAATTTGATGAATTTGGAGCCCCGTGTCTGCAGATACAGCCGCCCTCCTGAGCGGTTGGTTTGGCACTCCTGGCTTGGGCACATGATCAGAGGCATGAAAGTTGGAGACTGGATCTAGGATGTGAGAACAGAAGCACCAAAAGGAAGTCAGAAGCAAAAGAGCCCCATTGGGTCGGTCGGTTCCTTGAATCACATTTTCTCTTCATGGCAGACATCTTGGAAGTGTCAAGAACCCTTTGAACTTAACTCTGGGTCAACAACAAACACCCAAGAAATAGGTAGAAAGACCATGACATACCCAACAATGAAAGGCAAACACACAGACAACTTTTACAAGCAAAGAAAATGATAGGCATCACAGGATCAAATTAATCTCTACAAAACGACTAATGGGTAAGGGCTTTCCTGCTCCTTGCTCCACACGTACCGGCTGGTAGGTCTCTGCCCCACACTGGTCACAAGTGTAAGTGGCCACCACCATCTTGGGTTTGACTTCAGAGACACGAGTGACAATTCCACGCACAGTCACCAATTTCCCCACAGAGTCAGCCCGCACTTCCCGGATCACACGAGGCTTGTTGCTACTTGGGCCTTGAAAATACAGCTCACTAAGGGGAGAAAACAGTCACAAACAAGATCCTGGAGAACCAATCCCTACATACTTCCCAACAGAGACCACTCACAATCTGCGCATGAGTTCAGCAGGGTACTGGTTCTGGGGGCTTCGGGCTGTTCCAGGGTCCCGACTCCGCTGCTCCATCATCAGCCGATGCTCAATGTAAACGTCCAGGACATCTTTATTTACCACCTAAAGGAGAACAAAATAAACAAATAAATAAATAAACGAGCAACAGGATGGGGAAAGGAGAGCGCAGAGAACACGAGACTGAAGTGCCCCTTCTTTCTGCCTGCTCAGAAAACATCAGTATCTGAGCAGCCTCTCTACAGAAGCTTAAATGCCTTTCCCTTTGTTTGCCATTGTTCTCTAGCCACTCACTTCCCTCTCCTTGTACTGAGGCAGCAGCTCTTGTACGGAATCGGCAAAGAGCTTTGCGTAGCGCCTGGCATTCTCACAAATTGAGTCCACCAACTCGGGGTCATCCTCGGCTACGTCGTCCAGGTCCACATACAGAGCCACTTGTTCCCGATGAGCCAGCCGAACCTCAGGTGAGGAAGAGACAGAAACACCTCAAAGCCACATTCACCTTGTGCACCAGTGTTCATATGTGAAGATACATTACTGAGAACTCAGCACAGGCTCTGGGTATCCACAGGGGAGAACACAGCACCACTTAGAGAGATACTTGCTTCTCAGCCCCCAAACCCTCTAATTATTACCTCTTTAATAAAACCAGCCAAGCTACTTCTTATGGCTCCTTATGCACCCCACTTCCCCATTCCCTTTACCCAATCTTATACTTACCAACTGGTTCCCATACTTGAACTGCTTCTTCCCAAGTTCATCATCCTGGTAGAACTCTTGTAAGAACTTCTTAACCTTTTCTGTAACGTGAAATGTAAAATCATAAAACATAAACTTTAAGACACATCACTGCCCATCCCTCTGATAGAAATCTAAGATACCTATTTTCGCTTAAAACACAGCCTATGAACTAATAATATGAACATTTAAATAAACTACCGAATTCTCCCCAAAGTGGGCATAACTCTTTTGCACAGTCTGTTTTAACCAGCGAAGAATAAAGAGCCCGGGGCAGTGCACAGGGCGATCCAACATCTATTCCCCAGGGGAATTCCTGTCCCTACTTTAGTTTAAAATCCTAGCGCCGTTCCCCATTGGCCTCCCACACTCCGGCCTCAAGGTTCTCAGCTTTCTTTCCACCCCCATGATCCCCTGCCTTCTTTGGGTCCCCCGAGCCCCTTATCTCACCGAGACCTCCGCCACCAGGCAGGTCCCGCACCCCACCACCGCTCCCGCCAGCGCTTCCGCTCTTAGTAAACAAAGAAGCACATGGGCCCGGATTCCAGCCGCTTCACAGCCCGGGATTCCTCCGCCCGAGGCGGGAGCCAGTTCAGCCATTGGCCAGCACGCCCAGGGCCACTGCGATCCCAGCCCACTGCCGCCTTTCCCGGGCCCGAGCGAAGCTCCCGGATCCCAGGCACGCCCCCCCGGGTCGCAGCTCTCTCCGAGGCCGCCACGCGGAAGGACACTGTTTACACGACACTCCCTCCACCCGCGTCGCGCCACTTCCGCCCGGCTCCACTTCCGCTCGGAGGGCGGCCTCAAACGGCCAATCCCGGCACGCAGCGGCCCCGGCTTGCCCGCCCCCGGGGCCTCCGCGCGCCTCGGGGAGGCGGCGGGAACCTGGGAATATCCAAAAGCGCGGAGGGAAGCGGGTCCGGGGTCCAGAGCCCTTAAAGAGTCTCCTGAGGTCCTCGGCGCGACTCTTCCCTGTGCAGCCCCCAGCCGGGTAGCGCCCCCCAAGCCCCCCAACCCCACGACTCTATAACACCTTTCCCAAGTGGGATTACTACCTTTTCTTCAACGTCGATGCCCCTCGCGCGCCTTCCAGGTCCCGTGGGCCTTAGCCAGGCCGCAACCCGACCCTGCCTCTGGCGTCGCGCGCCCCAGAACCCGCTGACCCCGGTCCTCGAAAACCCCAGCTCACATCAACAGGTGTTCCCCGGGAGGCTCCCCGCGCAGGACGCCCTCCCAGGCTTGTAGACCCGTACCTTTCTCTAGCGCGTAGTCCTTCAGTGCCATCGCTGCCGAGGCCCGTGCGGCAGCTCTTGGCGGGCTCAGAGGTCTTGCTTCTGGGGAAGCTGAGAACGTCCGGGCGGTGGACTGTGGCCGGCCAACCGAAATTGGCGCGAAACGTCGCCCCCCACGTGACCAGCGCCACTGCGTGCGGGCCAATCGGAAAAGCCGGCCCTTTCTCCCTCCCGCTAGCCGCAAGCCAATCGCCGGGCGGGCCTCGAATGAGTGACGGGGAGGCGGTGCGGGAGTCGGAAGGGAATCTCCGGGCGGGGTGGGGCGGGCGCCGGGTTTCCCGCGGTCCAAGCTGGCGCGGGCGGAGGAGAATCGCTCTTAAAGGGCCAGCGCACGCGCGTTCTTTTGTTCCGGGGCCTCAGGGCGGGGCAGGCCCAACTTTCGCCGTCTTCTTGTCTGCTCTCCAGGACGGCCATGATTTCCCAGTTCTTCATTCTGTCCTCCAAGGGGGACCCGCTCATCTACAAAGACTGTATCCTAGACCCTCGGGGCTGGGAAGGGGCGGAGGGACCGGGCGGGAGGGGCGCCCAGGGCCAGCCCGTGTCGCAGGATCCTTCACTGAGTCCTTCCACCCGCCAGTCCGCGGGGACAGTGGCGGCCGGGATGTGGCCGAGCTCTTCTACCGGAAGCTGACGGGACTGCCAGGAGACGAGTCCCCGGTTGTCATGGTAACCACTGGCGGGAGGCGGGTGAGGAGCTGGGCCCGGGCGGGCCGGGTGGGCGCCGTCTCCCTCCCAGGACTGGTTCCATGGTAGCTTCCACTTGGGGGTTGTATTTCTCCAAGTAAAACTAACAAGAGGCCCGGCGCGGTGGCTCACGCCTGTAATCCCAGCACTTTGGGAGGCCGAGGAGGGCGGATCACCTGAGGTCAGGAGTTCGAAACCATTCTGACCAACATGCTGAAACTCCGCATCTACTAAAAATACGAAAAAAAAATTAGCTGGGCGTGGTGCGGGCGCCTGTAATCCCATCTACTCGGGAAGCTGAGGCAGGAGAATCGCTTGAACCGAGGAGGCAGAGGTTGCAGTGAGCCGAGATCCGGACACCGCACCCAGCCTGGGTGACAGAGCGAGACTCCGTCTCGGGGTAATGGGGGTGGGGGAAAAAAAAAAACGTCCATTGGGCGCCAGCAACACACCAGGCCCAGCTCCCTGCGTGACTCCATTATCAGCAACTTGGGGTAGTTACTATAATTAACCCCGTTTCCACATGGGAAGCTGGGCTCAGGGATCTGTCATGTATCTCCCAAACTAGTAAGAGGCATCGGGATCCCAGCTCAGGTCTCCTGGGTTCTGATTACTCCACCTCCCTTTTCCTAACCCCTCTTCTCCCTGCCTGTGTTTCAGCATCATGATGGCCGTCATTTCATTCACATCAGACACAGCAGCCTGTATTTGGTGGTCACAACTTCAGAAAACGTTTCTCCCTTCAGCCTCCTAGAACTGCTCTCCAGGTGAGGAGGGTTGGGCTGGGCACCTGCTAGCTGGCAGGGTTCTCAGAGGAGGAGGAAATACACGCTCCAAGTGTTTCCTCAGGTTGGCCACTCTTCTGGGCGATTACTGTGGCTCCCTGGGCGAGGGGACCATCTCCCGCAATGTGGCTCTGGTCTACGAACTCCTGGATGAAGTGCTGGTGAGAATCAATGATCCCCTTCTGTGGCCCCCACCTAATTCCCCTGGAGATACATCTGCTCTTCTACTGTGGGATGCTGTGGTTAGGCCAAGTCTATTTTTTTTTTCCTTTTAGAGACGGTCTTGCTCTGTTGCCCAGGCTGGAGTGCAGTGGTGCAATTATAGCTCACTGCAGCCTGGAACTCCTGGGCTCAAGCTATTCTCCTGCCTCAGCCTCCTCCCCTGTGTCCAGCTCATTGTTTATTTTTTGTAGAGACGGGAGTCTCGCTCTGTTGCCCAGGCTGGTCTTGAACTCGTGGTCTCAAACCATTCTCCTATGTCTCGGCCTTCCAAAGACCTGGGAGTACAAGAGTGTGCCACCATGCCTGGCCCCACTCCCCCTTTTTACCCCTTCCCTCCACTGACCACTCGGACTGTCCTTCCTTTACCACTAGGACTATGGCTATGTACAGACCACATCCACAGAGATGCTGAGGAATTTCATCCAGACGGAAGCTGTGGTCAGCAAGCCCTTCAGCCTCTTTGACCTCAGCAGCGTTGGCTTGGTCAGCAGAGGGAAAGAGGAGGGTGAGGAAGGAGAAGAGGGGTTGGCTGGGGTTGTCAGACCTGATGATTGATTGCTTTGGATGCTTTACAGTTTGGGGCTGAGACACAACAGAGCAAAGTGGCTCCCAGCAGTGCAGCCAGCCGCCCTGTCCTGTCCAGTCGCTCTGACCAGGTGAGGGAGGAATCCATGGGGTCAGACCCTCTGGTTTTGCTCTGGGACCCCAGAGTCCAAGATCTTACGTTGGGGCGCAGTGGTTCATGCCTGTAATCCCAGCACTTTAGGAGGCCGAGGTGGGCGGATCTCCTGATGCCAGGAGTTCGAGAGCAGCCTGGCCAACATGGTAAAATCCAAAAATGCAAAAAAAAAAGAAAAAGGAAAAGATCGGCCAGGCGCGGTGGCTCAAGCCTGTAATCTCAGCACTTTGGGAGGCCGAGACAGGCGGATCACAAGGTCAGGAGATCGAGACCATCCTGGCTAACACGGTGAAACCCCATCTCTACTAAAAAATACAAAAAGCTAGCCGGGCGAGGTGGCGGGCGCCTGTAGTCCTAGCTACTCAGGAGGCTGAGGCAGGAGAATGGCGTAAACCCGGGAGGCGGAACTTGCAGTGAGCTGAGATCGGGCCACTGCACTCCAGCCCGGGCGACAGAGCGAGACTCCATCTCAAAAAAAAAAAAGATCTTGACACCTCTCCCACCTCCCCTAGATGTGGGTATCCCTTCCATCACCCATGTCCCCACCCTAGAGCTGTAGCTTTGACTGTCCTGTCCTTTCTCCCTGTCTGTCCATTTCAGAACATAGGCTATTCTGCTTCCAACCATCCAAACCCTCTCTCTTTCTTAGAGCCAAAAGAATGAAGTTTTTTTGGATGTGGTCGAGAGATTGTCTGTACTGATAGCATCTAATGTAAGTCTGAGCTCCCAAACCTGGAGCTGAGGACAAATGGGACTTGAGAAACATGGTGGGGTGGTTAAGACTCCCAGCAATGGCCACACAGTGGCTCATGCTTGTAATCCCAGTGCTTTGGGAGGCCGAGGTAGAAGAATTATTTGGGGCCAGGAGTTTGAAACCAGCCTGGGCAACATAGCCAGACCCCGTCTCTACAAAAAATACAAATAAACAAGTTACCCAGGCATGGTGGTGTACACCTGCTGTCCCAGCTACTTGGGAGGCTGAGGCAGGAGGATCATTTCAGCCTAGGAGGTTGAGGCTGCAGTGAGCCGAGATTGAGCCACTGCACTCTAGTCTGGGTGACAGAGCAAGACCCTATCTCTTTAAAAAAAAAAAAAAAAAAAAAAAGGCGGGGCACGGTGGCTCCTACCTGTAATCCCAGCACTTTGGGAGGCCGAGGTGGGTGGATCACTTAAGGTTAGGAGTTTGAGACCAGCCTGTCCAACACGGTGAAACTCTATCTCTACTAAAAATATAAAAATTAGCCATGCATGGTGGCAGACATCTGTAATCCCAGCTACTTGTGAGGCTGAGGCAGGAGACTCTCTTGACCCTGGGAGGTGGAGCTTGCAGTGAGCCGAGATCACGCTGCTGCCAGCCTGGGCGACAGAGCGAGACTGTCTAAAAAAAAAAAAAAAAAAAAAAAAAAAGACTCTAACCTTGATTCCCCTGCCTCTCAGGGCTCCCTGCTGAAGGTGGATGTGCAGGGAGAGATTCGGCTCAAGAGTTTCCTTCCCAGCGGCTCTGGTGAGGCCTCTGCAGGCGGGACCCAGGGTTGGGGTTAGGGCAGGTTCCTTGGTGTGTTAAACCGTGGAGTTTGCTGAGCTCCCCTGATGTTCTCTCCTCCAACAGAGATGCGCATTGGCTTGACGGAAGAGTTTTGTGTGGGAAAGTCAGAGCTAAGAGGTGAGGAAAAAGTGGGTCTTTCTCCCCTTGGAGTAGGTCATTGCTGGAGAGTTCATGGAGGGAAGTCAGAGATGGAGCCTCCCCACTTCTTGCTCCTCTCCCAAAACATGGGTCAGGAGTGAAGTCTCTCCCTCTCTTTCCAGGTTATGGGCCAGGAATCCGGGTCGATGAAGTCTCGTTTCACAGCTCTGTGAATCTGGATGAGTTTGAGTCTCATCGAATCCTCCGCTTGCAACCACCTCAGGGCGAGGTCAGGGTTGGGGTGGCCTCATAAATTCCATCCACCATGGGGAAGGGGGGCAGTGGGGGCATGAGACCAAACTAACCTTGTTGCTCTCTGGTCTCTCAGCTGACTGTGATGCGGTACCAACTCTCCGATGACCTCCCGTCACCGCTCCCCTTCCGACTCTTCCCCTCTGTGCAGTGGGACCGAGGCTCAGGCCGGTGAGACCATTTCCTGGGTTCTAGAACTACCTTGGAACCCAAGCCGAGACCTGTATGTTCCCAAGACTCACTGCAGAGTGGGGGTGGTGGTAGTGGTGATGGAGTGCAAATTGGAAAAAGGCTTGGGCTGGGCGTGGTGGCTCACACCTGTAATCCTAGCACTTTGGGAGGCTGAGATGGGAGGATCACTTGAGCCCAGGAGTTCCAGACCAGCCTGGGCAACATAGCGAGACCCTGTCACTCTGGAAAAAAAAAAAAAGGAAAAAGGTTTGGCTAATGGAGTTGGGCTGGACTTCAGCCCTTTTCTCTCTTGGGGGTACAGCCCATACCCACACAGCCCCGCATGGAGGCCCCTGGTGAGGAATGGTGAGATGCCAGTAAGAGATGGCCTGAGTCATGGTATTTTACCCTCTCATCCAGGCTCCAGGTTTATCTGAAGTTGCGATGCGACCTGCCCTCGAAGAGGTAAGAGTGAGGCCGGCGCCTGGCCGAGTTCAGCTCTGTGGGACAGGAGACAGGGCCAGGGCACCTGCTACTTCTCCCTTCAGATGCAGCTGCCAGCCTCAGAATCCAGTTAAGGTAGAGGCTGTAGCATTTGGGAAGGTGGGGGACACCTGTGCTGAAATCCTGTTGTGACATTGAAGAGGAACAGGACAAGGGACCGTGCCTTCCTGGGGCTGACTTTGTTCCTGTCTCCTCTGTAGCCAAGCCCTCAATGTCAGGCTGCACCTTCCCCTGCCTCGAGGGGTGGTCAGGTGAGTGTGTGCACCCACCACAGGGAGATTCCTGGGGAGAGAGTGAGCTCAGCACGACAGGCCTGCCCCAAGAAGGCGCCAAGCCCAGCACCTTCCCTTTCCAAACTCCAGCCTGTCTCAGGAGCTGAGCAGCCCAGAGCAGAAGGCCGAGCTGGCGGAGGGAGCCCTTCGCTGGGACCTGCCTCGGGTGCAAGGAGGCTCTCAACTCTCGGGCCTTTTCCAGGTATTCGCTGTGGACCCCCGGCCCCTCTCCTCCCACCATCACTTAACAGCCCCCCTACACTCCCGAAGCAGTGCTGCCTGGTCCCCCCAGCGTGGTCAGCTTCCTGCCCTCTTTCCTCCCCCTGCCTCTGCCCCTCACAGATGGACGTCCCAGGGCCCCCAGGACCTCCCAGCCATGGGCTCTCCACCTCGGCCCCTCCTCTGGGTCTGGGCCCGGCCAGTCTCTCCTTTGAACTTCCCCGGCACACGTGCTCCGGCCTCCAGGTTCGATTCCTCAGGCTGGCCTTCAGGCCGTGCGGCAATGCCAACCCCCACAAGTGGGTGCGACACCTAAGCCACAGCGATGCCTACGTCATTCGGATCTGAGGCTCCCCAAACGAGGACACGGCAGCCAAGGCGGCAGTTTGTCCCACGGAAGGACAGTCTTTTTCTTTTCCAGCCTCCTGGTCTTGGGACTCTCAATCTGGGCAGGAAGAGTCCTCAGTCCCGAGAGACCAGGATGGGGCAATGGGCCCAGCCTCTCTGTGGTATCTGATGCAGGAAGGACTGCAGTGGATCGGAACTTACAAACCAAACTTTTATTCTGAGGAACTGACTGTACAATATCTAAAAAGAAAGTGACATGAAAGGAAGCAATCTACAACTTCCTTCCGCTTAGTATGCATGCACGTGTGTACATGTCTGCATGTGTGGGAATCTGGGGGCTGGCAGGTGGAGCATCACGAAGCAGGCTGAGGGGAGCCAGAGTTGGGGGGCTGGGAGCCATTCGCTTTTGGAGTCCCTGGAGCTGGAGGGGGACTGTCCCCAGCTTCCTGCTTCCCCCCGCAGAGGGCACTGCTGCTGAGTGGAGAGGGGGATGATGCCGGTGGAGGAACTGGAGAAGGATGGGAAACGGGGCCTCCTTTGCCCTCCCCTGTTGGGGGAAGTGAGACCACAATATACTTCTGGACACTCCCGGGACCAGAAGGAGCAGTGCTGGGGGGTGCGGTGGTGGCGGTGGAGACCAGCTTGACGATGGGCTGCACACTGGGGACGGTGGTGGTGACGGGCGAGGTGGTGGTGGAACCTGAGCCAGGGGCCGAGGTGCTGAGGGACAGGACCTGGATAGAAAGGAAAAGCGGGTCCGCTTGCCCTGTGCCCTCCCTGCCCCTCAGAGGCCTGGCGGGGACACTTCACTTGCTCCCTGCCTGAACAAGTTATTCCTGTAGTTGACCCCATAGACAGCTGTGGCTGGAGACCTTGCTCATGCAGGGCAGCTACGGCCCTGCAGAACCGTGGTGGGTGCCTCTTTCAGCTCCTGACTTTGGGCCCAGAGGGGACTGTGCTCTACTCCTGGGCCTCCCTAGGGTGCTGTGAGGCAACCTGGGCCCTCCGGATGCTCCCTGTCCCACACAGCTCTGCATACCTGCTGGGTGGATGGGGCGCTGGAGGACGACGACATTACAATAAACTTGGTTGGAGGAGGGGAAGGCTGTGGTGGGGCAGCTGCTCGCGCAGACACCAGTGTCTGGACAGGAAGTGCGATGGAGCCAGGAACCTTCAGCAAGCCAGGGGTGCGAGGGCCAGGCTGAGGGGCCTGCGAGAGGGTCAGCGTGGGCCGGGGCTGTGGGGAGAAGAGGAAAGGGGATGTGGCAGCATCTACTAAGAAGAGTCTGAAGGGAGAGGCCTGGGCTCCCCTTGCTCTTAGTGGCTCTCACTGGGGCTGGGCATCCTCACTCAGGGCCTGGTTGCCCTGAGACGGCTGACTTGGGGCCCGCGTGGCTGTGTGAATGCCCGTCCCACACTGGGGTCCTCCTCCACCTCCTATTCCTCCTCCCCACCCGGCCACGGACCTGCGTGATGGTCAGAGTGGTCCTGTTGACCTGCTGAGCCTGCAGAGCAGCCTGGGCCCGAGCCTTGACCACATGGGAGCAGAGGAGGGGCCCAAGGGACCCGAATTCTGCCCGGTAGGCATCCTGATTGTCAGGCGGTGGGCGCAGCTTTGCCAGAACAGGGGCACAGTGTTTCTGCAGACAAAAAAAAGCCAGGTAGAGGGAGGGCTGGTGACACTCTGAGAAGAGCCTTGGGGATGCAATAAAAAAGGACATTCCTTATCATCTCAGTGACCCTGATGGAGGCCAAACCATGCTGAGCTGTTAGTGTGTGTACAGAACACTGTGGGCTTGCTCAAAACAAAAGATGGGCACGGGGCCAGGTGCGGCATCTCACGCCTGTATCCCAGCACTTGGGAAGCTGAGGCAGGCAGATCACTTGCGGTCAAGAGTGTGAGACTAGCCTGGCCCAAATGGAGAAACCTTGTCTCCACTAAAAATACAAAAACTAGCCAGGCATGGTGGCACGCCCCTATAGTCCTAGCTACCAGGGAGGCTGAGGTACTAGAATGCTTGAACCCAGGTGGTGGAGGTTGAAGTGAGCAGAGGTTGCATCACTGCACTCCAGCTTGGGTGACGGAGTAAGACTCAGAAAAAAAAAAAAAAGAATGGCTGGGCGTGGTAGTTCATGCCTGTAATTCCAGCACTTTGGGAGGCTGAGGCTGGCAGACCACCTGAAGTCAGGAGTTCGAGACCAGCCTGGCCAACATGGTGAAACCCTGTCTCTACTAAAAATACAAAAAATTAGCCAGGCATGGTGGCACATGCCTGTGGTGCCAGCTACTCGGGAGGCTGAGGCACAAGAATCGCTTGAACCTGAGAGGCAGAGGTTGCAGTGAGCCTGAGATCATGCCACTGCACTCCAGCCTGGGTTACAGGGTGAGACTCCCATCTCAAAAAAGAGAGAGAAAAAAAAAATGAAAACATGGGCACTAACATGTGAATGAACTTGCTAAATACTGTGGCAGGACAGTTAATCAAGAGGGCATTTGCTTTGTACAGAGACCACACAGTAACACAGAAGCACTGGGGAAGGATGGTCCAAATGCCAAAGGCTGAGCATGTGAGCCCTTCTTTCTTTTTGGAGGAGTGGTGGTCTCCCTCTGTAACCCAGGCTGGAGTGCAGTGGCACAATGATAGCTCACTGCAGCCTTGAACTTCTGGGTTCAAGCAGTCTTCCCACCTTGGCCTCCCTAGCAGCTGGGACCACAGGCACATGTCACCACTCCCAGCTGTTTGTTTTTCGTAGGCGGGGTCTCGCTACATTGCCCAGGCTGGCCTCCTAGGCTCCCAGAGTGCTGGGATTACAGGCGTGAGCCACCACGCCCAGCCAGCCCCCTTATTTTTTACTCAGCTTGAGTCTCAGTCTTTCATCTGTAAAATAGTATCAGACTTTGCAGTATGTTCTGAAAACAGGAGGCAAAGATGGGAGTAGGTGAATAAAATACGCCATATGCTTGCTAAACGCCGGCTGTCTCTCGGGGGGTCGGGGGCGCAGGTGCAGGGACAGGGGCTTCGGTTACCAGCAGAAGGCTCTGCACATGGTCTGCTCCAATCCGGTCAATGTTGCTCAACACAGGGCCGTCCAGCACACTGCGGATCCGCTCCCCTTCCTGCTGTAGCCGGGGCAGAATCAGAGTCTTGATAACCTGTTGGAAGGGAAAGGAAGAAACCAAAGCCGGAGGGTCACCAGGGTCTCCCAGGTGGGGGCACAGTGCCCTCTATAACCTCATGACTGCGTCCCCTCCCCCATTTCTTCCTCCCAGAGGCCTAACATCGTGTCCCAGCTCAGCCAAGCCTGCGATGGAGCCATAACGAGTCGTCCAGGGCGTCTTCTCGTCCACCCAGCTCTGTAAGGGGAAGGAAATAAACTAAGATGAAGGGGTCTGAAAGGATGATTGATAGGGACCCACGTCTTTCATAGACACTTTCCTTGTAAATCATTAAGACATGACAGTGAGGCCAGGCGCGGTGGCTCACGCCTGTAATCCCAGCACTTTGGGAAGCTGAGGCAGGCAGATCACCTGAGGTCAGGAGTTCGAGACCAGCCTAGTTAACATGGTAAAACCCTGTCTCTACTAAAAACACAAAAATTAGCCAGTTGTGGCCAGGCACAGTGGCTCACACCTGTAATCCTGGCACTTTGGGAGGCCGAGGCAGGCAGATCACCTGAGGTCGGGAGTTCTAGACCAGCCTGACCAACATGGAGAAACCCCGTCTCTACTAAAAATACAAAATTAGCTGGGTGTGGTGGCACATGCCTGTAATCCCAGCTACTCAGGAGGCTGAGGCAAGAGAATCGTTGGAACCCAGGAGGCGGAGGTTGCAGTGGGCCGAGATCGCATCATTGCACTCCAGCCTGGACAACAAGAGCAAAACTCCGTCTCAAAAAATAAATAAATAAATAAATTAGCCAATTATGGCTGCAGGCACCTGTAATCCCAAGTACTCAGGAGGCTGAGGCAGGAGAATTGCTTGAACCCAGGAGGCAGAGGGTGCAGTGAGCAGAGATCGCACCACTGCACTCCAGCCTGGGCAAGAGTGAGACTCCATCTCAAAAAAAAAAAAAAAAAGGCATTACAGACAAGCCTCAAGGCCCTTAGAGCCCCACAAGTTCCAGTCCCTCTTCCCTCTGCCCTTGTTTCCAGTGTCACTTCCCCCAACCAGAGGTGGCCAGTGATGAAACCAATGGTGCTCAAGTTTCCCTGGCTCACCTTGGTGAAGGTCTTGGTGATTCGGGACTGGATGTTGTTAGTGGTTGTGCTAAAATGCTTGCAGATCTGGGCCACCAGGCGGGCAGCAAAGTCTCGAAGTGCCCAGTGATTGTCCACATCTGGTCGCAGGCACAGCTGTCTGCTCACGATGCAGGTCATCACAGCCGGAATCAGCTCATGGACCTAAGGGAGAAAGGGCGGGGCAGCTGATTCTGGTTTTGTTTGTTTGAAACAAAGTCTCACTCTGTCACCCAGGCTGGTGTGCAGGGGCACAATCATGGCTCACTGCAGCCTCAATCATCCAGGCTCAAGCAATCCTCCCATCTCAGCTTCCCAGGTAGCTGGGACCACAGGTATGCACCACCATGCCTGGCTAATTTTGTTTTTGTTATCTTTTTTTGTAGAGACAGTAGTCCTACTACTATCCTCAGGTTGTCCTCAAACTGCTGAGCTCAAGCGATCCTCCCATCTCGGCCTCCCAAAGTTGCTGGGATTTCAAGTGTGAGCCACCGCTGACCACTGACTTCCTGTTGGTGGCAGCAGGGTCCCTGGTCCCTGGAAGGGAAGGTGGGCAGGACCACTCACGTATTTTTCTAGATAGAGCGTGGGGTTGTCCATCAGCGCCTTCACCATACGCATCAGGTAGATGAGTAGGGCCAGGTTGTTCTGAACCACATTCACACGGACCTGCGGGAGGGAGGAGTGCTGGGCATGGGGCAGGGAGACCCTCACAGGAGCTTCCGCTGCCGTCCCTGCACAGTGGAACCTCATGCTCTCACCCCCTCCGAGATGAAGGTACTGAACCGTGGCAGCATCTGATACAGCCCGGGGTCCGTGGCAATGCTTTGCAGGGCTTCCTGTGGGAGGAGGGAAGCCAGTCAGGTGGGGGTAGGATGTGGGGAGCAATTCATAGGACCCCCAGGAGGAGGAGTCTCAGGGCCAGGGCAGGCTGGTGGGGCCCTCACCGCCCTCTTGGCCTCGCAGGAGCCCACACAGGCCTCGGTGATCTCCTTGTAGTAGAGCTGTTGCTCCACAGACAACTCATGGATGCTCCGGGGCTTCAGTCGCAAGGGGGCCCCCTCCAGCAAGGGCGGTGCCTTCTTCTCTTTCCCTGTGTGATTGGATAGGTGGGTCTGACAAAGAAAGCTCCAGAAGAAACCTCAGTAACAGAAGAACCTTAACCCTCCACTTCCCCTGAGACTCAGGAGACCCAGCTTCTTCTTAGGCTTCCCCATCCTTTCTGGGGCTCTCTGGCCCTGACCTCAGCCACTTCACCAATGGCCACATGGAGGCTTGGCATGGTGGCTCACACCTGTAATCCCAGCACTTTGGGAGGCCAAGGCAGGCGGATCACATGAGGGTGAGTTTGAGACCAACCTGGCCTACATAGCAAAACCCTATCTCTACTAAAAAAAACTACAAAAATTAGCTGGGTGTGGTGGTGGGCACCTGTAATCCCAGCTACTCAGGAGGCTGAGGCTGCAGTGAGCTGAGATTGTGCCACTACACTCTGGCCTGGGTGACAGAGTGAAACTCTGTCTCAAAAACAAAAAAAGGATACAAAACAAATGGCCACGTGGCTTTGGGCAAGAGTCCAGAGAGGCCTGGCCTAGGAGGACTGACCTTTGCCGTCAGCTGCGGTGGCCCCTTGACCTTTGCCCTTCAGGGGTCCGTCTTCCTCTTGGCCTGGCTTGGCTGACTTCAGGGGTTCTGTGGCTTCGGCCTTCTGTTGCTCTTTGGGAGCTGGTGGGAAAGCAGGCACAGTGGGAGGCGTGACGAGAGTAGCAGGAAAAGTAAAGGGAGGAGGCTGGATGCGGTGGCTCACGCCTGTAATCCCAGCACTTTGGGAGGCCAGGGCGGGTGGATCACCTCAGGTCAGAAGTTCGAGACCAGCCTGGCCAACATGGTGAAACCTCATCTCTACTAAAATTACAAAAAATTAGCTGGGCGTGGTGGTGTGTGCCTGTAGCTCTAGCTACTCAGGAGGCTGAAGCACAACAATCGCGTGAACCCAGGAGGCAGAGGTTGCAGTGAGCCGAGATTGTGCCACTGCAGTCCAGCACTCCTGCACTCCAGCACAGGCAACAGAGTGAGACTCCATCAAAAAAAAAAGGTGGAAGGAGGGGGAAAGGGACCCAGAGATCCAGAGGGTGGGGCATGGAGGTTACCTGGGGGTGGGTTCTCGGGGATAGCTGGCTGGCAGCCCTCGATGCTCAGCCAATGAGCTGCAAGGAAGGCAGGTGTCAAGGTGAATTGCCGCGCATGGACACTGGGGAGTTGTTCCATGCATGTTTCCACTCCTGCTCCCCTTGCAACTCACCAGGGATCTCACGCTGAGCTTTTCTTCTATTGTGAGGCTACTCACACCCACACGCATCTGTCCTCTTTTCCCTCCTCCCTGCCACCCTGCTCTCCCCTCCCCCAACCTTTGAGGCAGACGTCCAGGGGCACCCGGGGCAGAGGGGTATTGATGATGTCGCTCAGATCAACCTCCTTCTCCTCGTAGAAGTAAAGCTCCCGGCCCCCACCAGAGGCGAAGCGGAAAGGAATGAACTCCTGGGCGTGGAAGCCATAGAGTGGCTGTGGCAGGAGAGAGGGGCACATGTGAGAAAGGAGCCGGAGGAGACCTGGCTGAAGGATGGCGCCTCACCCCAACCCCATCGCCCTGTCCCCATCACCCGCCCCCTGCCTGTCTCCCCAAATCACCTCGACATTCTTTAGCTTCAAGGCATAGTCAATGTCACTGGTGGTGAGCTTCTGCCGCTTCCCCATGTGCATGAACTTCAAGGCATCCTGGGGTGGGTGACAGAATAGACATCAGCCCAAAATCCTAAGGACGGGGCCCCGGGCGACATCCTGGACCCAACGTGGAGCTGGACAGAAGGGCTGGGTCACCTGTGCAATCTCTTTGATGCGGTAGCTGACCTCATCCGTCAGCAGCTGGCAGGTCTCCTCCTGAATCTGGGCGATGCCCATGGATTCAGCCACCACCTTCATGGACTCCGAGGGCAGCACGGTGTTGCTAAGCTTCAGCTTCTTCTCCTCAGCCATTCTGGAGTCCCTCTTCTCCCTGGAAGGATGAAGCCCCCGGTGGAGAGACGGAGACCCTGGCAGAGGAATGGGGCAGGCAGAAGAAAAAGAAATGTGAGGCCAGGGGCGGTGGCTCAAGCCTGTAATCCCAGCACTCTGGGAGGCCAAGACGGGCGGATCACGAGGTCAGGAGATCAAGACCATCCGGCTAACATGGTGAAACCCCGTCTCTACTAAAAATAATAAAAAATTAGCCAAGTGTGGTGGCGGGCACCTGTAGTCCCAGATCCGGCCACTGCACTCCAGCCTGGGTGAGAGCGAGACTCCGTCTCAAAAAAAAAAAAAAAGAAATGTGAGACACGGGGACGGGGCCAATAAAGGGAGGACAGTGGGGAGAGGGGAGGAACTCGGGGTGTCTTCTGTCCATCCCCACATGAGTTAGCCCTGAGGTGTAACAGAGAAAGATAGAAATCTGGGCTGGTGACAGGTGCCGTGGCTCACACCTGTAATCCCACCAGCACTTTGGGAAGCCAAGGCGGGCGGATCACTTGAGGTCAGGAATTCAAGACCAGCCTGGCCAACATGGAGAAACCCCATCACCACTAAAAATACAAAAATTAGCAGGGCGTGGTAGTGCACACCTGTAATCCTAGCTACTAGAGAGGCTAAGGCAGGAGAATCACTTGAACCCAGAGGGCAGAGGTTGCAGTGAACCAAGATCATGCCACTGCACTCCAGCCAGGGTGACTCCGTCTCAAAAAAAAAAAAAAACTCTGGACTGGGCCTAGTGGCTCATGCCTGTAATTCCAACACTTTGGGAGCCCGAGGTAGAAGGATCACTTGAGCCCAGTAGTTCACAACCAGCCTGGACAACACAGCGAGACCCCATCTGTACAAAAAATACAAAAATTAGTTGGGTATACAGGCACATGGCTATAGTTCTAGATACTTAGGAGGCAGAAGTAGGAAGACTGATAGAGCCCAGGAACTCCCAGGCTCAAGCAATCCTCACACCTCAGCCTCCCAAGTAGCTGTGACTATAGGTGTGTACCACTGTGCACAGCCAATTTTTTGGCGGGGGGCAGAGACAGAGTCTCACTATGTTGCCCAGTCTGGTCTTGAATTGCTGGGTTCACGCAATCCTCCTGCTTTGGCCTCCCAAAGTGTTGGAATTACAGGCCTGAGCCAGCAGGCCCAGCCCAGATTTCTGTCTTTTTCTGTTACACCTCAGGGCTTCAATCCCAGCACTTTGAAGTCTTGGGCTCAAGCAATCCTCCAGCGTTGGCCTCCCAAAGTGTTGGAATTAAAGGCGTGTGTCGAACTGCCTGGCCCAGGCTCAGCTTTCCTTATCTTCACAGTAATGCCATCCGTCCAGACACTTGTTCTTTATCTGAGCCTTCACAACAAATCCACCAGGTAGGCCAGGCGTGGTGGCTCACGCCTATAATCCCAGCACTTTGGGAGGCCAAGGTGGCTGGACCACTTGAGGTCAAGAGTTCGAGACCAGCCTGAGCAACATGGTAAAACCCTGTCTCTACTAAAAATACAAAAATTAGCTGGGCATGGTGGCGCGTGCCTGTAATCCCAGCTACTTGGGAGGTTGAGGCAGGAGAATCACTTGAACCTGGAGGGTAGAGGTTTCAGTGAGTTGAGATTGTGCAGCTGCACTCCAGCCTTGGCGACAGAGAGACTCCATCTCAAAAAAAAAAAAAAAAAAAAAGCCGGGCGCGGTGGCTCAAGCCTGTAATCCCAGCACTTTGGGAGGCCGAGACGGGCAGATCACGAGGTCAGGAGATCGAGACCATCCTGGCTAACACGGTGAAACCCCTTCTCTACTAAAAAAAAAATACAAAAAAACTAGCCGGGCGAGGTGGCGGGCGCCTGTAGTCCCAGCTACTGAGGAGGCTGAGGCAGGAGAATGGCGTAAACCCGGGAGGCGGAGCTTGCAGTGAGCTGAGATCCGGCCACTGCACTCCAGCCTGGGCGACAGAGCGAGACTCCGTCTCAAAAAAAAAAAAAAAAAAAAAAAAGATAAAAAAATAAATCCAACTGGGCACGGTGGCTCACGCCTGTAATCCCAGCACTTTGAGAGGCCAAGGTGGGTGGATCATGAGGTTAAGAGATCGAGACCATCCTGGCCAACATGGTGAAATCCTATCTCTACTAAAAATACAAAAAATTAGCTGGGCATGGTGGCACGCGCCTGTAGTACCAGCTACTCGGGAGGCTGAGGCAGGAGAATCGCTTGAACCTAGGAAGCGGAGGTTGCAGGGAGCCAAGATGGTGCCACTGCACTCCAGCCTGGCGACAGAGTGAGACTCTGTCTCAAAAATCAATCAATCAGGCCGGGTGCAGTGGCTCACGCTTGTAATCCCAGCACTTTGGGAGGCCGAGGTGGGCGGATCACGAGGTCAGGAGATCGAGACCATCCTGGCTAACACGGTGAAACCCCGTCTCTACCGAAAACACAAAAAATTAGCGGGACGTGGTGGCGGCTCCTGTAGTCCCAGCTACTCGGGAGGCTGAGGCAGGAGAATGCTGTGAACCCGGGAGGCGGAGCTTGCAGTGAGCGGAGATGGCGCCACTGCACTCCAGCCTGGGCGACAGAGCGAGACTCCGTCTCAAAAAAAAAAAAAAAAATCAATCAATCAATCAATCCACCAGGTAGTCCAACCTGACTCCCCTGCTCCCACTGCTTGGCCCAGGTCACCACCATCTATCCACTGGGTAAAAAAAGCCTCCTAACAATGTCTCCCGGTGTCTACCCTTGCCTCTCTCTACATCTGTTCCTAATGTTGCAGCCAAAATGCTTCCGTCAAACTGTAAAGCAGATTGTCATTTCTTTGCTCAAACCCTCACAGTGGCGCTCCACTTGCCATAGAGTAAAATCCGAAATCCTTATCATGGCCAGGTATAGTGGTTCAGCTGATGCCTGTTATCTCTGCACTTTGGGAGGGTGAGGTGGGAAGACTGCTTAGGCTTAGAAATTCCTGACCAGCCTGGGCAACATAACAAAACCCTGTCTCAGGCCGGGTACAGTGGCTCACGCCTGTAATCCTAGCATTCTGGGAGACCAAGGCAGGCGGACCACTTGAGGTCAGGAGTTCAAGACCAGCCTGGCCAACATGGTGAAACCCTATCTCTACTAAAAATACACAAATTAGATGGGCGGGCACCTGTAATTGCAGCTAGTCAGGAGGCTGAGGCAGGAGAGTCACTCGAACCCAGGAGGCGGAGGTTGAAGTGAGCAAAGATATGTGTCACTGCACTTCAGCCTGGGTGACAAAGCAAGACTCCTTCTCAAAAAAAAAAGACAAAATCCTTATAATGTCCCACAAAGCCCTTCAAAATTTGCCTTCTCCCCATTATATCTCTGATCACTCTTCCTTCCTTCTTCCACTTTGATCCAGACACATATGTCTTCTGGCTGCTCCTTAAACTTGCCAGGCATGCACTTAATAGCTTTTGCTCCATTCCCTCTGCCTGGAATGTTCTCCCAAATGTCTAATTGGCTGCCTACCCTGACCACCCTATTTAACTCTGCAGTCTGCCCTCAGAGTGGGGGCAGCCCACTTCTTCTTTTCCGTAGCATTTAACATCTTCTGAGCCTGGCGCGGCGGCTCACGCCTGTAATCCCAACACTTTGGGAGGCCGAGGCCGGCAGATCATGAGATCAAGAGATCAAGACCATCCTGGCCAACATGGTTAAACCCTGTCTCTACTGAAAATACAAAAATTAGCCGGGCATGGTGGCATGCGCCTGTAGTCCCAGACACTCGGGAGGCTGAGGCAGGAGAATCGCTTGAACCCGGGAGGCGGAGGTTGCAGTGAGCAGAGGTTGCACCACTGCACTCCAGCCTGGCAACAGAGTGAGACTCCGTCTCTGTCCACCATGTAAACAGGGCTCTTCTCTTTTTTTTTGGAAATAGAATTTCACTCTTGTTGTCCACTCTTGAACTCCTGACCTCAGGTGATCCGCCCACCTTGGCCTCCCAAAGTGCTGGGATTACAGGCGTGAGTCACTGTGCCTGGCCAACAGAGCTCTTTATTATGTTCACTGATGTATTCCAGGAGCCCTGGGACATCATAAATATTTGTGAAGTAAATGAATTAGTTGTAAGGCTTAGAGATGTTGGTGCTCAGTAAATACTTGGTATCACTGTTATTAATAGGTCATAGGCCCAAGCTTTGAGCCTACACTGTAGTTAAAAGCAAAGTGGAGCCAGGTGCAGTGGCTCACGCCTGTAATTTGGGAGACCAAGGTGGGAAGATCACCTGGGGTCAGGAGTTCGAGACCACCCTGGCCAACATGGTGAAACCTTGTCTTTTTGTAAAAACACAAAAATTAACCAGACATGGTGGCGGGCGCCTGTAGTCCCAGCTACTCCAGCTACTTGAGAGGCTGAGGTGGGAGAATCGCTTGAACCCAGGAGGTGGAGGTTGCAGTGAACCGAGATCGTGCCACTGCACTCCAGCCTGGGCGATAGAGGGAGACTCCGTCTCAAAAAAAAAAAAAAAAAAAAAAAGCAAATTGGAGCCAAGAGAGGTAGCTCACCCCAGCACTTTGGGAGGCAGAGGTGGGAGGATCGTTTGAGGCCAGAAGTTTGAGACAGACTGGTCAACATGTGAGACCCCCATTTCTGCAAAAATTAAAAAATTAGACGGGCGTGGTGGGGTGAACCGGTCATCCCAGCTACTTAGGCGGCTGAGGCGGGAGGATCGCTTGAACTACTGAGGAGTTGGAGGCTGCAGTGAGCCAAGATGGTGCCACTGCACAACAGCCTGCGCAACAGACGGAAATCCTGCCTCAAAATAAAATAAAATAAAATAAAATAAGTGGCACACTTGGAGCTGGACATTAGGAAGATTAACATCAATACTGTTCAGGAGTAGTACAAGTAGGGTGGGGCCGTGCTGGAAGGATGGGAAGAGGGAGGCCGAAAAAGAAATTAGTTCTTTTCAAACCATCCCTAATCTCCTTCCCCACTTTTATAAGTCTTATCTATAGGAAACACAATTATTGGAGACATACTCTGTGCCTGGCGCCGGGTTTACAAGAGGCGGTCGTGTCCCACTTCCCTGGCGAACTCCTACGAATCCTTCAATACCCGGCGGTACCCTCTGCCAGTAAAGGCTCATAAAACACGCTACAGTCACAGGATCTCCTCAGATCAAGTGGAGGCGGCAGGAAGGCGTCCCAGGGGAGGGTTAACTTGAGCGAGATCCCAGCAGAGAAGCAGGTCGAAGATCCCCGGGCAGCGCGAAATGAGGCTCAGAGAGTCCACCCCATCTCCTGCAACATCTCTCCTATGCAGGCACACACACGGGGTCCCCACGAGCACAGACACACAACCAACCGTCCTCTTTCCAGTCCCCACAAGGGACTTTCAAAGGGTCTCCTCCCGGGTACCACTCAGACCCGCCCCGGCCAGCCGAGCACGGGCAGCAAGAAAACTCTAGCCGCAGCCGGGACGCCGCTCAACCGGCGCTCGGCGCCATCTTGGCCCCGCCCCCTCCTGGAAGCAGGTCCTGGCAGAACCGAAGAGCAAGTCACTGCCCCTTCCCCGTGCCAGAATAAGTCCTCTAGGCTTACAGAATGAAATTATATTTTAAAAATTTGTTTCTACATCTACATATAAGGACCACTCCCTCTTGATGTAATTAGTGTAATTTATTCCTTCACTACCCGGCTGCCAGGACCTTCAAGAGGCGCCACAAAACGGAGGCAGGGAAACCCGGAGCAACGAGGCCGCACCCCTGTTGGGCTGATCTTGCGCATGCGCCGATCTTGCCAGGCTGGATTTAAGGTTGCCGCCAGCCGCTGGGAATTTAAAGGACCCACACTGCCTCTCCGAAGTTGGTTTGAAGGCAAGCGGTGGTTGTTTGTGGACGGCGCTTTGTCATGGGACCTGTGCGACTGGGAATATTGGTTTTCCTTTTGGCCGTGCACGGGGCTTGGGCTGGGATGCCGAAAGAGGACGACGATGACGCAGAACGCTTGCCCAGCAAATGCGAAGGTATTTGAAGGGGGTAGCCCCTGTGGGCATCGCCCGGCCACACCTCCTTCTTCTAGGCCGGACATCCTGGACTGTATTGGGTGGGTCACCCGACCTCCTTGAAGGCTTGAGGGAGGTTCTGGTGGAGCTTGGCTGAATTTGGATGGGGTCAAGGAAGCGAACGTGTAGTGCCACCTCAAAGCTGCATCCAGAGAGAGCCTGCATTTTTTTGGCTGGCTTGGACACCCCCGCCAATGGATTGTGGGAATTGTAGTTCAGGGACCATCGGCCCTGGACTGCCAACTTTTAGAGCATCTTCAGTGCGTGTTTGCCTCATGTCACCAGACCTTAATCTGCAGAGACTGCAGGAGCCGGGTGTGAGGCTCAGGCCTTGTGGACATCCGCTGCCCTACCCTAGCATAGACGCTCCCAAATTACAGGCCCCACGCCCCCCTGAGGGGGTTTGAGGGTGAGTAACTCAGCCTTTGAAGCTCATAAACAAAAGGAGGCCGTACAAGTAGGAGAGGTTCCCCATCCGGTGAGACTTTGCAGACGGTGCGTACTATATGGATTTTTCAGCAAGCAGCACCTTCCACAGCTGCACTAGTGTGGGGCCCATTTGAGAAAGGGGACTGGCCCTGATGCCCTAGTTTGCTGCCCTCCTGACTTTACGTTTCTTCCCTGGATTCTTTTTCTCTTCTCTTCACCCCCACAAAACTGTATTTCAGTATCATGAAAGGCAGTCATGATAGTCTCATGACTTAGTCCTCATCTCTGTCTCCTTTCACCTCCGTGTCCCGCTCTTCTCCCCTGACTTGTCAATCTTTTTAAACAGACTTAATCACCTAATTGTATCAGTCCTTGCTTTAACACCTCTGCAGGCCTTCTATCGGAATACAGCCAACAGGCCTGGGCACAGTGGCTCACATCTGTAAACCCAGCACTTGGGAAGGCCAAGGTGGGAGGATCACTTGAGCCCATGAGTTCAGGCCCAGCTTCACCATATCTTGTCATCCTTGGTTTATCTGTCCCAACTACACTGACAGAGACCTGTAGATAGAGATAATAGGTTTTATTGCTGTTATATTGTTAGTATGCATACAGAAGGAGCTCAATAAATAACTGCAGGATAACAGTGAATACTTATACAGTACTCACTATGTGCCAGCCTTTATATATGTTGATTTAATCCTCATCACACTCCTATGAGGGACATACTATTATCCCATTGTATTTATTATACACACACACACACACACACACACACACACACATATATATATATATATTTTTTTTTTTTTTTTTTTTCTTTTGAGACAGAGTCTCATGCTGTTGCCCAGGCTGGAGTGCAGTGGTGCAATCTCAGCTCACTGCAACCTCCGCGTCCTGGGTTTAAGCGATTCTCCTGCCTCAGCCTCCCAAGTAGCTGGGATTACAGGCGCCCACCACTATGCCCAGCTAATTTTTGTAGTTTTAGTAGAGACAAGGTTTCACCATGTTGGCCAGGATGGTCTCAGTCTCTTGGCCTCGTGATCCACCTGCCTCGGCCTCCCAAAGTGTTGGAATTACAGGCATGAGTCACCGCACTGGCCTATTTATTTTTAATATATTTTACTTTTTTTGAGATGGAGTCTTCCTTTGTTGCCTGGGCTGGAGTGCAGTGGTGAGATCTCAGCTCACTGCAACCTCCACCTCCTGGGTTCAAGTGATTCTCCTGCCTCAACCTCCCGACTAGCTATTACAGGTATGCACCACCACACCTGGCTAGTTTTAGTAGAGATGGGGTTTCACCATGTTGGCCAGGCTGGTCTCGAACTCCTCAAGTGATCCGCCCATCTCAGCCTCCCAAAGTGCTGGGATTACAGGCATGAGCCACCGCTCCTGGCCTATTATCCCATTTTAAAGATGAAGAAACCGAGGCACAGCAAGCAGGAAGATTGCCACACAGCTGCTAAATGGCTGAGCCAGGATTCCAACCAGCCAGTCTGGCTCCAGAGTCTGCACTTGTATGCTCTGCTGCCTCAGGTCATCTGCAGAATGAATGACTGGTGTGTTTGTCTGTCTTTCACCTCCCCTGGACATTTCTCCTCCCCACCAGTGTGTAAGCTGCTAAGCACAGAGCTACAGGGGGAGCTGAGTCGCACCGGTCGATCTCGAGAGGTGCTGGAGCTGGGGCAGGTGCTGGACACAGGCAAGAGGAAGAGACATGTGCCTTACAGCGTTTCGTGAGTCCTTCATGCTCCTCCCCTTTCCAACCCCCAAGGGAGCTCTGGGAGTTCCTACAGCATCCAGGGAATCTGTGTTTCCTCTCTTTCCACAGAGAGACAAGGCTGGAAGAGGCCTTAGAGAATTTATGTGAGCGGATCCTGGACTACAGTGTTCACGCTGAGCGCAAGGGCTCACTGAGATATGCCAAGGTCAGACCCTTCCCCAGGGCAGGACCCCACTTCTCAGAAACAAAGATCTGTATCCCCTGAGGTTATCTGCCCATCATTTCACCATCATGGGACTCACCTGTGAATCTCTAGCAGTTGACAAAACTGAAATGGCAGAAAGGGGAAGGGGGGGGGGTAGGGTGGTGGGCTGGGCTGATGCCAAATTCTTAATCTCTCAGGGTCAGAGTCAGACCATGGCAACACTGAAAGGCCTAGTGCAGAAGGGGGTGAAGGTGGATCTGGGGATCCCTCTGGAGCTGTGGGATGAGCCCAGCGTGGAGGTCACGTACCTCAAGAAGCAGGTAGGATCAGATACTGCACCATCCAGGGAGGTGAGAAGGGAACCTGAGAGAGAAGCTAGGTTCTAGGGTTCGACTGTAGGGGGCGTCTACCCCAAGCATGGGGAATGGGGCAGAGTGAGGACTGTGCCATTGATTAAAGTAGGGCCAGGACCAGTGGGGCACGGTGGCTCGGCTCACACCTGTAATCCCAGCAATTTAGGAGGCTGAGGCAGGTGGATCACCTGATGTCAGAAGTTCAAGACCAGCCTAGCCAATGTGGCGAAACCCCGTTTTTAATAAAAACACAAAAATTAGCCGGAGGTGGTGGTGTGATCCCAGCTACTCGGGAGGCTGAGGCAGGAGAATTACTTGAACCCAGGAGGTGGAGGTTGCAGTGAGCCGAGATCACACCATTGCACTCCAGCCTGGGCGATGGAGCAAGACTCCATCTCAAAACAAACAAACAAACAAACAAAAGAAGAAATCATAATGAGCTGGGTGAAGTGGCTCACAACTGTAATGCTAGCACTTTGCGAGTCCAAGGGAGAAGGAGTGCTTCAGGTCAGAGTTCAAGACCAGCTTGTGCAACATAACAGACCCTTCACTACAAATAATAATAATTTTAAAGAATTTTTTTTTTTTCCGAGACGGAGTTTCGCTCTTATTGCCCAGGCTGGAGTGCAATGGCACCATCTCAGCTCACCGCAACTTCCAAATCCTGGGTTCAAGCAATTTTCCTGCTTCAGCCTCCTGAGTAGCTGGGATTACAGGCGCCTGCCACTACACGCAGCTAATTTTTTGTAATTTTAGTAGAGACGAGGTTTCATCATGTTGGCCAGGCTGGTCTCGAACTCCTGATCTCTGGTGATTCGCCTGCCTTGGCCTCCCAAAGTGCTGGGATTACAGGCGTGAGCCATTGGGCCCTGCCTTAAGGAAAATTTTTAAAAAGTAATAATGGGCCGCGTGCGATGGCTCACATACGTAATTCCAGCACTTTGGGAGGCCGAGGCAGGCGGATCACAACATCAGGGGTTGAAGACCATCTGGGCCAACATAGTGAAACCCCATCTCTACTGAAAATACAAAAATCAGCCGGGCGTGGTGGCATGCATCTGTAGTGCCAGCTACTCCGGAGGCTGAGGCAGGAGAATCGCTTGAACCTGGGAGGTGGAGGTTGCAGTGAGCTGAGATCCCACCACTGCAGTCCAGCCTGGACGACAGAGCAAGACTCCATCTCAAAAAAAAAAAAAAAAAAAAAGGTTGCTAATGATATCCACCATCACTTATCAAGCACCTACTGTGTCCCAGACTCTAGATCACATACTTTGCATCTGCAGCCTCATTTTACCCTCAACAACCTGATGTGGTAGGTGCAATTACCGTACATATTTTACAGCCAAGGAGCTAAAACTCAAGAGTTTAATAACCTACTTGGCAGAGTAGGTGCTGGTAAATGTTTGTTGAATGAATGAGGATCGCACATCTAGTAGACCAAGCTTAGCTTCCTGGCTACCTGCCTCTCCAAAATCAGTCAGGTTGAGGAGGGAGAGAAGACAGGAGGGATCTCAAATTCCTCCAGAGCAGATACTCTTCTGGCCCTTCTACTTGACCAGTGTGAGACCATGCTGGAGGAGTTTGAAGACGTTGTGGGAGACTGGTACTTCCACCATCAGGAGCAGCCCCTACAAAATTTTCTCTGTGAAGGTCATGTGCTCCCAGCTGCTGAAACTGGTAAGCGTGGGGACTGAACTCCTCTCCTGCCAAGCCATAGCCTCCCCTGCTTCCAGGACTAATATATGAATTGTTTTCTGTCATCCAATCTAGCATGTCTACAGGAAACTTGGACTGGAAAGGAGATCACAGATGGGGAAGAGAAAACAGAAGGGGAGGAAGAGCAGGAGGAGGAGGAGGAAGAGGAGGGAGGAGACAAGATGACCAAGACAGGGGGCCACCCCAAACTTGACCGAGAAGATCTTTGACCCTTGCCTTTGAGCCCCCAAGAGGGGAAGGGATCATGGAGAGCCCTCTGAAGTCTGCGCTCTCCCTGCTCCACAGCTTTCAGGGTGTGTTTGTGAGTGACTCCACCCAAGCTTGTAGCTGTTCTCTCCCATCTAACCTCAAGCAAGATCCTGGTGAAACAGCATGGCATGGCTTTCGGGGTGGAGGGTGGGGGTGGAGGTCCTGCTCCTACAGATGAACTCCATCCAGCTCCTTAATTGGCAGGTGTATGTGCTGACAGTACTGAAAGCTTTCCTCTTTAACCAATCCCCACACCCACCCAGAGGTCAGCAGTGGCACTGGAGCTGTGGGCTTTGGGAAAGTCACTTAGCTCTTTAAGTGCTAAAGTGCTTTTAGACCCTTCCAAGGAAGAGGCCAGAACGGACATTCTCTGCGATCTATATACACTGCCTGCATCCAGAAGGCTACACACCAGCAAACAGTGAAGGAGAATGGGACACTGGGTCATGGCCTGGAGTTGCTGATAAATTCGGTGGGGTAGATACTTGGTCTACTTCAGATCAGTGTCACCGAGAGCCCACCATATAGTTTCATAGGTGCTAAATTTTCTATATTGCTATTAAACTTTTTTCTTTTTTTCTAAAAACTAGTTGGGCCCAAAGTTTCAAACAACAGCAGGGCACACATAGCTAGCTGGTCAATGAGGCAGAATGGCCGCTGTCTTGTTAAGCTGAAGCTGCAGGCTGAGCAACATAGTGAAACCCCACCTCTATACACACACATACACACACACAAATTAAGAAGACTGCAAGGCTGGTGGTGTAGCGCCTGTAGTCCCAGTTACTACAGAGGTGGAGATGGGAGGATCAGTTGAGTCCAAAAGATCCAAGACCAGCCTGGAGGCTGGTCGAGGTGATTCACACCTGTAATCCCAGCACTTTGGGAGGCCGAGGCAAGTGGATCACCTGAGGTTAGGAGTTCGAGAGCAGCCTGGCCAACAATAGAGAAACCTCGTCTCTACTAAAAATACAAAAATTGGCCGGGCATGGTGGTGGGCGCCTGTAATCCCAGTTACTCGGGAGGCTGAGACAGGAGAATCGCTTGAACCCAGGAGGTGGAGGTTGTGGTGAGCTGAGATCGTGCCACTGCACTCCAGCCTGGGTGACAGGGTAAGACTCCGTCTCAAAAAAAAAAAAAAAAAAAAATTCAGAGGGGCGTGCACGCCTGTATTCCCAGCACTTCCGGAGGCCGAAGCAGGAGGATCGCTAGAACCCAGGGGTTCAAGGCTGGGGAGAGCTATGATGGTGTCCCTATACTCTAGCCTGGGCGACAGGGAGAGATTTTGTCTCAAAAGAGAAAAAGATCAGGCGCGGTGGCTCACACCTGTAATCCTAGCACTTTAGGAGACCAAGCCTGGAGGATCGCTGGAGCCCAGGAGTTCCAGACCAGTCCTGGCAACAGAACTAGACCCTGTCTCTACAAAAAAAAAAGAAAAAATAGAAATCTTAGCTGGGCCTGGTGGTGCGCGCCTGTGGTCCAAATACTCAGGGGGCTGAGGCGGGAGGATCACATGAGCCCAGGAGGTCGAGGCTGCAGTGAGGTCTGATCGCGCCACTGCACTCCAGCCTGGACAACTGAGCATGACCCTTCCTCAGAGCTAATGGCGCTTCATAATTCTGCAGTCCAAGGAAGCTTCTGGGGTCGCGGGGCGGAGAACCGCCAGGAGGCTGGAGTCCAAACGGCCTCCTGTGGCAGACGGTAAAGGCGCCGGAACTACAGCTACCTCCGCGTCGCCGTTTCGGCCGCCATATCTGGGTGCACGGGAACTCGCAGAGGACAAACTCCCACGCGCGTTTTCGCTTTCTGCGCTTTCCTCGAGTGAGGCAAGACTTAGCAGAGGCCCAAGGTAGAGCGCGGCTAGGATTCGATAGAGGGGAATACAAAGGATAGCCTTAGGAGAGTGACGGGCAAGGACTTACGTACCGCTACAGGAACGGGGCGGGGGCCGAGGATGCCGAGGGAGGGGCGGGCCCAAGTGTGAGGGGAGGCTGGGCGATACCATCTTGGGCAGGGAGGGTGATACCAACTTAATGGGAGGCGGGTGGCAGAGAACCGAGGCTTAGGGGCAGTGGCGGGGCCGGGCTCGGGTGGGGGATCGCAGAGGGATAGGACGGTCGCCCACTGCTCCATTTCCTTTCTTCCCAGCCCGTCCCTCCCTGCCAGGAGCAGCCTCATGCGGACCGAGCCATTGCGCGGGGCGTCCCCTCTGCTGGTGCCCGGCGACCCCTACTCCGTGGTGGTTCTGCTGCAGGGCTACGCGGAGCCCGAGGGGGTGGGCGACGCCGTGCGCGCCGACGGCTCCGTAACCCTGGTCCTACCCCAGACCCGGGGCCCGGCCTCCAGCCACCGAAAGTCCCCGCGCGGGAGTGGCGGCGCAGAGGCCGCCCTGGAGGATGCGGCCTGTGGCCCCATCCTGGTGGACACCGGGGGCCCCTGGGCTCGGGAGGCGCTGCTGAGGGCGCTGGCGGGGCAGGGCGTGGCCCCGGGAGACGTGACGCTGGTTGTGGGGACCCATGGGCACTCAGATCACATCGGGAACTTGGGGCTGTTCCCAGGCGCGGCTCTGCTGGTCTCGCACGACTTCTGCCTCCCCGGAGGCCGCTACCTGCCCCACGGGCTGGGTGAGGGGCAGCCCCTGCGCCTGGGCCCGGGGCTCGAGGTGTGGGCCACGCCGGGCCATGGGGGCCAGCGCGACGTGAGCGTGGTGGTGGCCGGCACGGCTCTGGGTACCGTAGTGGTGGCGGGAGATGTGTTTGAGCGAGATGGGGACGAGGATTCGTGGCAGGCGCTGAGTGAAGACCCCGCAGCCCAGGAGCGGAGCCGGAAGAGAGTCCTGGTCGTTGCCGACGTGGTCGTACCTGGTCACGGGCCCCCCTTTCGAGTGCTCAGGGAAGCCGCGCAGACCGAGACGGAGGGTGGAGGGAACAGCGAGCAGGAGCCGGTGGTCGGAGAGAGGAGCCCGCCCCGCACTGATCAGCCCAGAGAGGGACTGGACTCTTGTAAGCCCTAACATCCAGGAGTTGCTGGAGACAAAGTCAGAGCAGTCAAGGGTGAGAGCTTCCAGCCCTTCCAGGAGGCTAGTTTTCCAGTGAGGACAGAGTGCACCTGACATCAGTATCATTGCCTATCTCTGCCACCAAACTAAGATCAAAGGACGGGCTCAGCTCCCTGTGCATTCTCCCTGGGCCTCAGTAAAATGGGGGAAGGTTCCTGGGAGAGGTCTCCAAAATAAAAATGGAAACTGCATTGAAAATCATAGTGCCCTAATGTAAATGTGAAGCATTGACGGTGATAATCGTGCAAACATGGTAATCTGCAACTGCAGCAGGGGCATACTTTGGCCAGTTGCCCCTTTCTTATAGGATGGAGGTTGCTGAGAGAAGGTGCAGGGCACAGAGATGACTCTTTAGTCACCTGACTTAACGTATCTGTTCATATTTTTTTGTCACACAGGCTGGAGTGCAGTGGTACAATCATAGCTCACTGCAGCCTCCAGCTCAAGCCATCCTTCTGCCTCAGACTCCCAAGTAGCTGGGACTACAGGCAAGTGCCACTATGCCCTGCTACTTTTTTTTTTTTTGAGGTGGAGTCTCACTCTGTCGCCCAGGCTGGAGTGCAGTGGTGTGATCTCGGCTCACTCTGAGATCTCGGCTCACTCCCGCCTCCCGGGTTCACGCCATTCTCCTGCTTCAGCCTCCCGAGTAGCTGGGACTACAGGCGGCCGCCACCATACCTGGCTAATTTTTTTGTTTTTTGTTTTTTTCTTTCTTTCTTTCTTTTTTTTTCTTTTGAGGCAGAGTCTCGCTCTGTCGCCCAGGCTGGAGTGCAGTGGCGCAATCTCGGCTCACTGCAAGCTCCACCTCCCGGGTTCACACCATTCTCCTGCCTCAGCCTCCGGAGTAGCTGGGACTACAGGCGCCTGCCACCACGCCCAGCTAATTTTTTGTATTTTTAGTAGAGATGGGGTTTTGCCATGTTAGCCAGGATGGTCTCGATTTCCTGACCTCGTGATCCACCCACCTCGGCCTCCCAAAGGGCTGGGATTACATGCTTGAGCCACTGCGCCCGGCCATTTTTTTTTTGTATTTTTAATAGAGACGAGGTTTCACCGTGTTAGCCAGGATGGATTTTTTTATTTTTATTTTTTTGAGACACAGTTTCACTCTGCCCCCACAGGCTGCGGTGCAATAGCGCAATATTGCACTACAGATTGCACTGCAACTTCCGCCTCCTGGGTTCAAGTGATTCTTGTGCCTCAGCCTTCCCAGCAGCTGGGATTACAGGCTCACACTACCATGTACAGCTAATTTTTATATGTTTAATAGAGAGAGAGTCTTACCATGTTGGCCAGGCTGGTCTCAAACTCCTGGCCTCAGGTGATCCGCCCACCTCAGCTTCCCAAAGTGCTGGGGTTATAGGTATGAACCACCACGCCTGGCCATCAGCTAATTTTTTTTTCATTTTTTTTCAGAAATGGTCTCACTGTGTTGCCCAGGCCGGTCTTGAACTCCTGACCTCAAGAAATCCCACCTTCTTGGGCCCTCTGCATCTTTTTTGAGACAGAGTTTTGCTCTTGTTGCCCAGGCTGGAGTGCAATGGTGCAATCTCGGCTCACTGCAACTTCCGCCTCCCCGGTTCAAGGGATTCTCCTGCCTCAGCGTCCCGAGTAGCTGGGATTACAGGCACCCACCACCAGGCCCGGCTAATTTTTTGTATTTTTAGTAGAGACGGGGTTTCACTATGTTGGCCAGGCTAGTCTCAAACTGCTGACCTCAGGCAATCCACCCTCGTCGGCCTTCCAAAGTGCTGGGATTACAGGCGTGAGCCACAGAGCCTAGCCCTGCCCCTGCCTTTATTCACTAATTCTTCGTCCAGTGGATACTTAACCCCTGCAGTGTCTCAGGCACTGCCTAAGTTATGGGATACAACCAAGAGCCCGCTGGACAAACTCCCTGTCCCTCATGGAGATCACATTCTTTTTTTTTTTTTTTTGAGACGGAGTCTCGCTCTGTCGCCCAGGCTGGAGTGCAGTGGCCGGATCTCAGCTCACTGCAAGCTCCGCCTCCCGGGTTTACGCCATTCTCCTGCCTCAGCCTCCCGAGTAGCTAGGACTACATTAGCTGGGACTACAGGCGCCCGCCACCTCGCCCGGCTAGTTTTTTTTTGTATTTTTTAGTAGAGACGGGGTTTCACCATGTTAGCCAGGATGGTCTTGATCTCCTGACCTCGTGATCCACCTGTCTCGGCCTCCCAAAGTGCTGGGATTACAGGCTTGAGCCACCGCGCCCGGCAGTTTTTTGTATTTTTTAGTAGAGACGGGGTTTCGCCGTATTAGCCAGGATGGTCTCGATCTCCTGACCTCGTGATCCACCCGTCTCGGCCTCCCAAAGTGCTGGGATTACAGGCTTGAGCCACCGCGCCCGGCAGTTTTTTGTATTTTTTAGTAGAGACGGGGTTTCGCCGTATTAGCCAGGATGGTCTCGATCTCCTGACCTCGTGATCCACCCGTCTCGGCCTCCCAAAGTGCTGGGATTACAGGCTTGAGCCACCGCGCCCGGCCGAGAGTGGGCTCTTTTATTTAGGATGTCAGGAAGAGTCTTCGTGAGGAGATGATGTTTGTTCAGAAAACCAAATGAGAAGAAAGCCAGCCATGTGTGGATCTGGGAGAAGGTCATTCCAGGCTCAGGAACAGCAGGTATAAAAGCCCTGAGACAAGACAGCTTGACTCACTGGAGCGGCAAGAAGACCCATGGTAGGGCTGGATGTGGTGGTTCACGCCCATAATCCCAGCACATTGGGAGGCTGAGGAGGGAGGATCACTTAAGCCCAGGAGTTCAAGACCGGCCTAGGCAGCATAGTGAGACCTCATCTCTATAGAAAATTTAAAAATTAGCCAGGTGTGGTGGTGCCTGCCTGTAGTCTCAGCTACTCAGGAAGCTGAGGTGGAGGCTCACTTGATCAGGCTACAGTGAGTTGTGATCTTACCGCTCCACTTCAGTCTGGAGAACACAGCAAGACCCTATTTCTAAAATTAAAAAAAAAAAAAAAAAAAAAAAAAGGCTGGCACAGTGACTCACGCCTGCAATCCCAGCACTTTGGGAGGCTGAGGTGAGCAGATCACTTGAGGTCAGGAGTTCCGGACCAGCCTGGCCAACATGGTGAAACCATGTCTCTACTAAAAATACACACACACACACACACACACACACACACACACACACTAGCTGGGCGTGGTGGCAGGTGCCTGTAATCCCAGCTACTTGGGAGGTTGAGACAGGAGAATCATTTGAACCCAGGAGGCGGAGGTTGCAGTGAGCCAAGATCGCGCCACTGCACTCCAGCCTGCGCAACAGAGCAAGACCCCGCTTTCTCAAAATAAATAAATAAATACATAGCTGGGCTTGGTGGCATGTGCCTGTAGTCCCAGCTATAGGTTGGGACATCCATGTACTCCCATGCTTCAGGAGGCTGAGGTCCTTGTCCCCAGACTGACTTCAGATTTGGGTATCCTCATGCAATATATGGTTCTACAATCCTCAGCATGTTTTTTTGTTGTTGTTGTTGTTTGTTTGTTTGTTTGTTTTTTGAGACAGAGTCTTGCTCTGTCACCCAGGCTGGTGTGCAGTGGCATGATCTCAGCTCACTGCAACCTCTGCCTCCCGGGCTCAAGCAATTCTCCTGCCTCAGCCTCCCGAGTAGCTGGGATTACAGGCACACGCCACCACACCCAGCTAATTTTCTGTAGTTTTAGTAGAGATGGGGTTTTACCATGTTGGCCAGCTGGTCTTGAACACCTGACCTCAAGTGATTCACCTGCCTCAGCTTCCCAAAATGCTGGGAACACAGGCTTGAGCCACCATGTCCAGCCAGGTGATTTTTATTTTGTTAAATTTTTTTGTATCCTTTCAAATTTTCTACAAGAAGCATATATTACTTTTGACAATTAGGAGAAATATTTCATTTTACATATCAGCACTTAAGAGTCTATATATATATATACACACACACACACACACACACATAGTTATCCTTTCCAAGAGGGTGGTTCTGATAAACTGAAATGCCATCTATCTCATATCTTTGCAAGGCTTGTTGATACCCTAAATGGAGACTCGAACATAAAATGACAGTTGTCACATGTGCTGGTGTAGAGCTGTGGGCTCTGTCCCCCACCCTCATCTCAGCACTGCTTTTCATGTGGGAACTAAACCTCTATCAGGCTTCCCCCTCCCTTCACCTTTCCTGCCACCATCCATATCCCAATTCTTTTTTTTTTTTTTTTTTTGAGAGTTCACCCACTGAAGTGCAGCAGTGCAATCATAGCTCACTGCAGCCTCAACCTCCTGGGCTCAAGCAATCCTCTCGCCTCAGCCTCCCAAGTAGCTGGGACCACAGCACATGCTACCATGCTGGGCTAATTTTATTTTTTGTAGAAAAGGGGTCCCGCTGTGTTGCGCAGGCTGGTCTCAAACTCCCAGATTCAAGCAGTCCTCCCACCTCGGCCTCCCAAAGTGCTGGGATTACAGGTGTGAGCCACGGCGCCCAGCCCCACATCCCAATTCATGCTGGTAGATCTTATGGACTTCATGAGGCAGAGGTAGGAAAAGAGGTCCCAATAGCTGAGCAAAAAGGCTTCCAGGCTTAATGGTCACACTGGCTTCCCCATCAGCACAGCCCTGGGACCCCCAGATGCACTCAGGTGGGGCAGGTGAAAGAAAGGAGCAAGTCCACCTTGTTGTGGACAATGAGCAGGCCTGGGTGGATGCTGTCTGGCAGGGCCAGGCTGGAGGTCATTTCCCAGTCACCTGTAAAGGCCACAGGGAGACGAGCAAAGGCGGCTCGGAGGAGCTGGTTCACCAGGAGGGTGAACCAGTCACTGCCACACACAGACTTATAGCCGGTGGTGGCCAGTTTGATGACCCAGAAGCGTGCCGGCTTCCCGGGCCAGCAGGGCTGCCATGGCCACCTGGATCCCTGCCAGTCATCGCACAAAGATGGATGGAGGGAAGGTGGTAAAATGGGCACCCAAGCCCAGCACCACCACCATGTGGGGTCCCCTGGCCAGGCCCCTCAGCTCCCATGCCACAGACTGCAGGGAGGCCACTGGTTTACGGGCCAAGCGTAGGGGCCAGTCGTGGGAGCGCCAGTGCAGCATGATGTCCTGAGCGGTCTCCGCTGCCATCAGGGGCCCCTTCTGGTATGTGGCATGTAGATTCACTGGCTTCAGGGCTGTCGGGAGGACAAGGAGTGGAGATCCGGGGTTAACATAGAGCTGTACTTCCTGTTTTAAAAATACATTGGCCACGCCAGGCATGGGGGCTCACACCTGTAATCCCAGCACTTCGGGAGGCCGAGGTGGGCGGATCACGAGGTCAGGAAATCAATACCATCCTGGCTAACACCATGAAACCCCATCTCTACTAAAAATACAAAAAAAAAAAAAAAAAAAAAATTAGCCGGGCATGGTGGTGGGCGCCTGTAGTCCCAGCTACTCGGGAGGCTGAGGCAAGAGAATGGCGTGAACCTGGGAGGTGGAGCTTGCAGTGAGTTGAGATTGCGCCACTGCACCTCTAGCCTGGGCGGCAGAGTGAGACTCCATCTCAAAAAATAAAAATAAAAATACATTGGCCAGGTGAGGTGGCTCACACCTGTAATCCCAGCACTTTAGGAGGCCAAGGTGAGTGGATCACCTGAAGTCAAGAGTTTGAGACCAGCCTGGCCAACATGGCAAAACCCCATCTCTATTAAAAGTACAAAAAATTAACCGGGCATGGTGGTAGGCGCCTATAATCTCAGCTACTTGGGAGGGTGAGGGAGGAGAATTGCTTGAACCGGGGAGGTGGAGGTTGCAGTGAGCTGAGATGGCGCCATTGCACTCCAGCCTGGGCAACAGAGCAAGACTGTCTCAAAAACAAAAAACAAAAAACAAAAACAAAGGATGGCTGGGCGCAGCGGCTTATGCCTGTAATACAACACTTTGGGAGTCCAAGGTGGGAGGATCGCTTAAGGCCAAGAAATTTGTGTGTGTGTTTTGAGACAGAGTCTGTTGCCCAGGCTAAAGTGCAGTGGTGTGATCACAGTTCACTGATCCTCCTGCCTCAACCTCCCAAGCAGCTGGTACTACAGGTATGTGTCACCACGCCCAGCTAATCTTTGTATTTTTTGTATAGACAGGATTTCACTATGTTGCCCAGGCTGGTCTCAAACTCCTGGATGCAAGCGATCCTCCCACTTCGGCCTCCTAAAGTGCTGGGATTACAGGCGTGAGCCACCATGCCTGGCCCTCCCAAAGTTCTTATTTTTTATTTTTGTAAAGACTGAGTCTTTCTGTGCTGCCCAGGCTGGTCTTAAACTCCTGGGCTCAAACAATCCTCCTGCCTTGGCCTCCCAAAATACTGGGATTACAGGTGTTAGCCACCGCATCCAGTCACTCTTACCACTTTTATCTCCTAAAAATAAATACCAGAACGCTGTGTGAAGTTCTGACATCTCATTTCAAATCCAGTCACACATTTTCAAATGCCCCATCCACACGTTCCACTAGAAACCCCCTCCCATCTCTTTAACCCATTTAGAAGAAGTATGAAATAAATCCTCGGGCCGGGCGCGGTGGCTCACACCTGTAATCCCAGCACTTTGGGAGGTCGAGGTGGGTGGAGCACAAGGTCAGGAGTTCGAGACCAGCCTGGCCAATATGGTGAAACCCCCGTGTCTACTAAAAACACACACAGAAAAAAAGTTAGCCGGGCTTGGTGGCGCATGCCTGTAATCCCAGCTAATCGGGAGGCTGAGGCAGGAGAATTGCTTGAACCCGGGAGGCGGAGGTTACAGTATGCTGAGATCGCGCCACTACACTCCAGCCTAGGTGACAGAGCAAGACTCCGTCTCCAAAAAAAAAAAAAAGAAAGAAAGAAATCCACATCTTTTTCCACTCTACTGCCTCATTCCCAGTTCAGACACCCCTGTGATTTTCAGTTTGAATCACTCTGTGGTTGTCCAGAGTTGTCTGGTCATCTCCAGTTATTCCAGAACCAATCTGTAAACAAGTATTGTCAATCTCCAGCAAACTTCCTTTACTGCCAGCTCCCTGTTTCCTTACCAGTTTAGCCTCTCCTCACCTCACATGTTGACTCCGCTGTTATAACTGGGCTTTGTTCTTTTTTGTTGTTGTTGTTATTTATTGTCATTTTTTGAGATAGGGACTCACTCTGTCACCCAAGCTGGAGTGCAGTGGCCCAGGCTGGAGTGCAGTGGCATGATCTCGGCTCACCGTAACCTCCGCCTCTCGGGCTCAAGCTATCCTCCCACCTCAGCCTCCCGAGTAGCTGGGACTATAGGCGCAAGCCACCACACCCAGCTCACTTTTTGTATATTTGGTAGAGATGGAGTTTTGCCATGTTGCCCAGGCTGGTCTCTGTGGTTATCTTATAACTGGGCTTTGGTCTTTTTTATTTTGTATTTTTATTGTTTATTATTATCATTTTTCTGAGATGGGGACTCACTCTGTCACCCAGGCTGGAGTGCAGTGGCCCAGGCTGGAGTCCAGTGACTTGATCTCAGCTCACTGCAACTTCTGCCTCTCGGGCTCAAGCCATCCTCCAACCTCAGCCTCCTGCGTAGCTGGGACTACAGATGTGAGCCACCATGCCCAGTTCATTTTTTGTATTTTTAGTAGAGACAGGGTTTTGCCACACTGCCCAGGCTAGTCTCAAACTCCTGGGCCCACGTTATCTGCCCACCTCAGCCTCCCAAAATGTTGGGATTACAGGCATGAGCCACCGAGCCCGGGGAAAGCAGGCTTTGCTCTTTTTAAAAATTGAATCTGTCCAACAAACTGAAAACTCGACTTAAAAACATGGTGTCTCCTACTTGTCACAACATAACCCCCTAAATCCTAGTTTCTCTACAACTCATTTTAAAATTTTTATTTATTTTTTAGAGAGCAAGTCTTGCTCTGTCACCCAGGTTGGAATGCAGTGGCACAATCATGGCTTACTGCAGGCTCAAACTCCCGGACTCAAGTGAGCCTCCCACCTTAGCCTCCCCAGTAGCTGAAACTACAGGAGCGCACCACCACACCGGTGCACCACGACATCGGGCTAATTTTTAATTTTTTTCTAGAGATGGGGTTTTGCGATGTTTTGCCCAGGTTGGTCTTGAACTCCTGGCCTCAAGGGATCCTCCCACTTCGGCCTCCCAAAGTGCTGGGATTACTGGTGTGAGCCACTGCGCCCGGCCTACAATTTTTTTTTTTTTTAAAGTCTTTTGTTGCCCAGGCTAGAATGCAATGACACAATCTCTGCTCACTGCAACCTCTGCCTCCCAGGTTCAAGCCATTCTCCTGCCTCAGCCTCCCCAGTAGCTGGGATTACAGGTGCCCGCCACCAGCCTGGCTAATTTTTGTATTTTTCGTAGAGACAGGGTTTTAGTAGAGATGGGGCTTTGGATTTTTAGTAGAGACGGGGCACCGTCTCTACTAAAAGTCCAAAACCCCATCTGTACTAAAATACAAAGATAAAAACCCCGTCTCTTCGAAAAATACAAAAATTAGCCGGGTGTGGTGGTGGGCGCCTGTAATTCCAGCTACTGGGGAGGCTGAGGCGGGAGAATTGCTTGAACCCGGGAGGCAGAGGTTGCAGTGAACCGAGATCGTGCCATTGCGCTGCAGCCTGGGCAACAGAGCGAAACTCCGTCTCAATAAATAAATAAATAATAAATAAATAGATAACATCCCAACTCTATTCCTCCAGCACCCCCCAGCAAAGCCTCGGTTCCAGTCACGGTGATCTACACTCTTGCTCTCCCATAAGAGCCTCCGATCATCTCCTTCCGAGTTGAGATTAGGCACCGTCTGCACACTCCATCTCTCAACCCTTCCCCTGCCCCAAACCCAGGTGTCCCGTCCCTTCACTTCACTCCCCTGACATCCAGGCATCTTGCCCCATCGGCGCGATAGACGTTTTCCGCCTCCTCACCGTTCCTGTTCTCCTCTTGTTCCTCAGAGGCCCCACTCCCTCCCTCATGAGTGCTCAGAGGGCACGGTGTTACACAGATACTGCCACCAGTGCCCCAGCGTGGAGTCCCCCATCATGTGGACGACGTGGCCAGCCAGGCAGCCCAGGATGCTGTTGATGGTGGAGAAGGAGCGGGTGGAGCAAGACAGCGAGTGCCGCACATCGTCGCTGTGGTAGAAGCCAGAGGACTTAGGGGCCGGGAGCCCCCCCCACACCGGGAGGCATGGTTGTTCAGGGGATGGAACTGTAAGCAAAGCAGTCAGTGGGTACAGAAGGGGCGACAGCCGCGGGTGTGGAGTACATGCTGCTCTTTCTGCAAACCGCACTGCCACTTACCCAGGCTCCTGTTTCTCGCCTTGGCCCCCTGGATTGGAGAAATGCTCTTTGAGAGGGCCTTGTCTGTCATATTCCTGAAGAGAAACCGGTGGGCAGGAGGGGAGGTTTTCATGGAAGTGCCTGGGGGGAAGGGATCCTGGGCTAAGGCAATATGGGGGTTCTCAGAGGAAATGAGGTTCTCAATGTGAAGGGCTTTCCTATTCCAGCATCAGACTCCTGATGAGGGATAGGGAGGAGGAGAGGGGTTGGAAACTGGATTTCAGGGGTCCAGTTCTTTGAATTTTCGTGCCTTGGGGATTTCTTTTTCTTTTTTCTTTTTTTTGGATACAGAGTCTCACTCTGTCGCCCAGGCTGACGGGTGTGGTGGCAGGCACCTGAAGTCACAGCTACTCTGGAAGCTGAAGCACAAGAATCGCTTGAACCCGGGAGGCGAAGGTTGCAGTGAGTTGATCATACCACTGCACTCTAGCCTGGGCAACAGAGCAAGACCCTGTCTCAAAAAAAAAAAAAAAAAAAAAAAAGAGGAAGGAAGGAAAGAAAATAAAAAACATACTTAATAACGTAATACAAGAAGATACTGGAAGTCTTTTTTTTTTTTTTTTCTTTTGAGACGGAATCTCGCTCTGTCGCCCAGGCTGGAGTGCAGTGGCATGATCTTGGCTCACTGCAACCTCTGCCCTCTGAGTTCAAGTGATTCTCCTGCCTCAGTCTCCCGAGTAGCTGGGATTACAGGCACCTGCCACCGCGCCCGGCTAATTTTTTGTATTTTTTGTAGAGTCAGGGTTTCACCATCTTGGCCAGGCTGGTCTTGAACTCCTGACCTCATGATCCACCCGCCTCAGCTTCCCAAAGTGCTGGGATGACAGGCGTGAGCCACTGCGCCCAGCCTACTGGAAGCCTTTTGTAAGAAGTCTTAACTCGCCTCTTGGTCTCGCTAAACCCACTCCGTCGGATTCTCACTCCCGCTTCTCCCAGAAATGGCTAAACCTAGTGTCAGTTCTCAGCCACAGTCATTGCTTGTGGCTGAGCTCAGTGCTCCGTCCTCCCTGAGACACACTCTGCAGCTCGTTTCCTGGACACCTCACTCTCCTGGCTGCTGCTTTGCGATTCCTCCCTTCCTCCTCAACCTCTTTCTATTGGAGTGTGCAGGCTCCATCCTTGCTTCTCTTTGTATTTACATTTACTCCTTTAGTCTCTCGTTGCCTGATGACTTTAACTTCCACGTTTATCTCTCCAGCCTGGACTTGTCTGGATGGACTTTAAAAAAAATCCAGATTTTTTTTTTTTTTCTTTTTTTGAGACAAGGTCTCCCTCTGTTGCCCAGGCTGGAGTGAGCACAGTGGTGTGATCTTGGCTCACTGCAACCTCCACCTCCCAGGTTAAAGTGATCCTCTGGCCTCAGCCTCTCGAGTAGCTGGGACTACAGGCATGTGCCACCATACCCCGCTGACTCGTATCTTTAGTAGAGATGGGGTTTCACTCATCGTGTTGGCCGGGCTGGTTTCGAACTCCTGACCTCAGGTGATCTGCACACCTCAGCCTCCCAAAGTGCTGGGATTACAGGCATGAGCCCCTGTACCTGGCCAATAAATGAATCACTTTCATCACCTCGACTACTACAGCCTGAGTCCAAGACACTGTCATCTCTTGCCTTGAGGGAAGAGAGAGACCCTCTCATATTGTTTTATATTGTTTTATACTCAGTACCTGTTTTAAGAAAAAACAAGGAAGTGAAACCAAAGACAGGCAGCCCAGCATCAGGCCCAAAACTGGGCCTGGGCCTGCCTGGCCTAAACCTAGTAGTTAAAAATCAACTTATGACTTAGAAACTGATGTTATCCATAGATTCCCGGCATTGTATAAAAGAACACTGTGAAACTCCCTGCTCTGTTCTGTTTCGCTCTGACCACCGGTGCTTGTAGCCCCTGTCACGTACCCACTGCTTGCTCAAATCAATCACGACTCTTTCATATGAAATCTTTAGTGTTGTGAGCCCTTAAAAAGGACAGAAATTGTGCACTCAGGGAGCTCGAATTTTAAGGCAGTAGCTTGCCGATGCTCCCAGCTGAATAAAGTCCTTCCTTCTACAACTCAGTGTCTGAAAAGTTTTGTCTGCAGCATGTCCTGCTACAGCCTGATTACTGAAGAGCTTCCTACTTCTCATTCTCCCTGCTTTTCCCTTCTCCAGTTCATTCTCATTTTTCCCCAATTAAAAAAATTGGGATTAAAATACATATACATAAAATTAACCATCTTGACCATTTTATAATTAACCGTCTTGGCCTTCTTTTTTTTTTTTTTTTTTTTTTTTTTTTGTGAGATGGAGTCTTGCACGGTCACCCAGGCTGGAGTGCAGTGGCGCAATCTCAGCTCACCACAACCTCCACTTCTCAGGTTCAAGTGATTCTCCTGCTTCAGCCTCCCAAGTAGCTGGGACTACAGGTACGTGCCACCATACCTGGCTAATTTTTGTATTTTTAGTAGAGATGGGGTTTTACCATATTGGCCAGGCTGGTCTTGAACTCCCAACCTCATGATTCGCCTGCCTCGGCCACCCAAAGTACTAGGATTACAGGCATGAGCCACCGCGCCTGGCCTGATTTACTTACTGTTAATGTTTATGGTTAGTCGTCCCTTCCTCTTGTCCTATAGAGACTTTACCGGATCAGAGACCTTTGTTTGTTCACTCTGTATTCCCAGTGCCTAGAGCAGGACCATGTAACAGGTGCTCACGATGCATTTGCTGAACGAAGGAATGGACTGATTGGAGAGGTTATGTCCTAGGAGGAGGAGGGGGAAATTTGCTATTGGTGTGTGTGAGGGGATGTATTAAGGAATATTCCTGCAATCTGGAAAGATGACCAGGCATGGCCTCCCCTAAGAGTATCAGGGTCCCGGCCGGGCGCGGTGGCTCAAGCCTGTAATCCCAGCACTTTGGGAGGCCGAGGCGGTGGATCACGAGGTCAGGAGATCGCGACCATCCTGGCTAACATGGTGAAACCCCGTCTCTACTAAAAATACAAAAAACTAGCCGGGCGTGGTGGCGGGCGCCTGTAGTCCCAGCTACTCGGAGGCTGAGGCAGGAGAATGGCGTGAACCTGGGAGGCGGAGCTTGCAGTGAGCCGAGATCACGCCACTGCACCCCAGCCTGGGTGACACAGCCAGACTCCGTCTCAAAAAAAAAAAAAAAAAAAAAGAGTATCAGGGTCCCAATACCCTGTAGAGGTGACAGGAAGCACGTGCAGGATAAGCCCAGGGATGCTGGACCCAGGTGGAGATGCCTGCCCACCCAGCAGATGCCAAGACCACACAGGTTTGCACAGTGGGCACTTTGGGGTGACCACCATGGACAGAGGACTAAGGAAGGATTCCTGATGGTCAAGTTGGGTTTCTTTGCAGGGTCCAAAGTGAGGAGCATCCTCCCCACCTGCCTAGCAGCAGGGGTCCTCAGAATTGGATTAAAGTTGATGTAACGAGGCCGGGCGCGGTGGCTCAAGCCTGTAATCCCAGCACTTTGGGAGGCCGATCACGAGGTCGGGAGATCGAGACCATCCTGGCTAACACGGTGAAACCCCGTCTCTACTAAAAAAATACAAAAAACTAGCCAGGCGAGGTGGCGGGCGCCTGTAGTCCCAGCTACTCGGGAGGCTGAGGCAGGAGAATGTCGTGAACCCGGGAGGCGGAGCTTGCAGTGAGCTGAGATCCGGCCACTGCACTCCAGCCTGGGAGACAGAGCAAGACTCCGTCTCAAAAAAAAAAAAAAAAAAAAAAAAAAGTTGATGTAACGAAAACCATGGGCCGGGCAAAGTGGCTCACACCTGTAATCCCAGCACTTTGGGAGGCCAAGGTGGGTGGATCACCTGAGGTCAAGAGTTCAAGACCAGCCTGGCCAACATGGTGAAACCCCGTCTCTACTAAAAATACAAAAATTAGCCGGGCGTGGTGGCGTGCGCTTGTAATCCCAGCTACTTGGGGGGCTGAGGCAGGAGAACTGCTTGAACCTGGGAGGCGGAGGTTGTAGTGCGCTGAGAACACACCACCGCACTCCAGCCTGGCTGACAGAGGGAGACTCCCTCTCAAAAAATATAAATAAATAAATAAAGTTGATGTAAAGAAAACACCTGACCTTGGGGTTGCAAATTCATGTTGACTATACATTCACCAAGTGCGATTATTCATTCATTTATTTATTTATTTATTTATTGAGGCAGTCTCCCTCTGTCAGCCAGGTTGGAGTGCAGTGGCTCGATCATGGCTCACTGCAGCCTCTGCCTCCCAGGTTCAAGCAATTCTTGTGCCTCAACCTCCAAGCTGCTGGGACTACAAGTACACACCATTGGGCCAGGCTAATGTTTGCATTTGTAGTAGAGACAGGGTTTTGCCATGTTGCCCAGGCTGTTCTTGAACTCCTGGCCTCAAGTGATCTGCCCCACCTCAGCCTCCCAAAGTGCTAGGATTACAAGCATGAGCCACTGCACCCTTCCCCAAGTGTGATGATTTAATGTTTGTTTTCTTTCAGCAGCCTGATGGCTCCCATGGGCATGGGATGGGGCCACACCTGCCTGGCTCTCCTATGCTTGGGACCTCCAGCACCTTGGACAAGGTCTGGCACAGAGTAGGGCGGGGTGAAATAGCAACAGATGCCTGAAGTGAGATCTTAAGAGCTATAAGCACTTTCTGTACATTACTATTATTATTATTATTATTATTATTATTATCATCATCATTATTATTTTTGAGTCTTGCTCTGTAACTGAGACTGGAGTGTAGTGGTGCTATCGTAACTCACTGTGACCTGGAACTCCTGGGCTCAAGTGATCCTTCCACTTCAGCCTCCCAAGCTGCTGGGGTTACAGGCATGAGCCACTGTGCCCAGCCCCATCCATTAACTTATTTGTTCCTCATCGCAGCTCTGAGCTAGGTACTATTATTTTCTTTCTTTCTTTCTTTCTTTCTTTCTTTCTTTCTTTCTTTCTTTCTTTCTTTCTTTCTTTCTTTCTTTCTTTCTCTTTCTTTCTTTCTTTCTTTCTTTCTTTCTTTCTTTTCTTTCTTTCTTTCTTTCTTTCTTTTCTTTCTTTCTTTCTTTCTTTCTCTCTCTCTCTCCTTCTCTCTCTCTTTCTCTTTCTCTCTCTTTCTTTCTCTCTCTCTTTCTCTCTCTTTCTCTCTCTCCTCTCTCTCTCCTCTCCTTTCCACAGAGTCTCACTCTGTTGCCCAGGCTGGAGGAGTGCAGTGGCTCGATCTCGGCTCAATGCAACCTCCGCCTCCTGGGTTCAAGCACTTCTCCCTGCCTCAGCCTTCCGAGTAGCTGGGATTACAGGTGTTTGCCACCATGCCCAACTACTTTTTGTTTTGTTTTGTTTTTCGTTTTTTGAGACGGAGTTGTACTCTTGTTGCCCAGGCTGGAGTACAGTGACACAGTCTCTGCTCACTGCAACCTCTGCCTCCTGGGTTCAAGCAATTCTTGTGCCTCAGCTTCCCAAGTAGCTGGGACTACAGGCGCACGCTGCCATGTCTGGCTAAATGTTGTATTTTTAGTAGAGACAGGGTTTCACCATGTTGGCCAGGCTGGTCTTGAACTCCTGACCTCAGGCGATCCACCCACCTTGGCCTCCCAAAGTGCTGGGATTACAGGCATGAGTCACTGCGCCTGGCTTTTTGTTTTATTTTGGTTTTTTTTTCCAGTGGAGACAGGATTTTGCCATGTTGGCCAGGCTGGTTGAACTCCGGACCTCAGGTGATCCGGCTGCCTCAGCCTCCCAAAGCGCTGGGATTACAGATGTTGAGCCACCATGCTTGGCCTATTATTCCTTTTCACAAATAAGAAAAAACTGAAGTATTGAGTGGTTAAGTGACTTGACCTTAAGTCATCAGAGATGACATAAATAGTAATTGGCGGCTGGGTGAGGTGGCTCACACCTGTAATCCCAGAGCTCTGGGAGGTTGAGGTGGGAGGATTGCTTGAGCCCAGGAGTTTGCGACCAGCCTGGGCAACATATCGAAACCCCATCTCTAAAAAAGAAAAAAAAAATTAGTTGGACTTGCTGGAGCCCACCTGCAGTCCCAGCTACTTGGGAGGCTGAGGCAGAAGGATCACTTGAGCCCAGGAGTTGGAAGCTGCAGTGAAGCCATGATTGCATCACTGCACTCCAGCATGGGCAATAGGTCAAGACCCTGAAAGTTACTGGTGAAAAGTAACTGGTAGAGCAGAGATTCCAACCTAGGCAATCTCGCTGCAGAGGTGAACTTTACCTCTTCGTGGCATTCTGAGGCGGCTCCTGCAATAAATAATAGATTGATTTCCAATCGACCAATGCAAAAGGGACACGTGGTTCTTCTTTTCTAACCAAAGAGAGCATACGCATTAGACTGGAAAGACCAGAGTTTCCTAGTGCTAAGTTCTCAGGCTGGGGACCGAGTGCCACTGGAAATTTCCCAGACAAAAAGCTGCTTGGAGCCTCCAGGGTCCGGCATCCGGTAAGAGAAGGCGCTGCAGGAGCCTCCAGCTTAGCCCGCCTCTCCTGGGTACTTCGCCCTGGCCCCGCTACCTCCAGGCATCCGAGCGGCCGCTGTTAACTTTCGTGCTCTTTGGCGCCGCCTTCTGCAAGCCCGCGGAGCAGCAGCCGTCTCGACTGCCGTCCCTCTCCCGGGAGCGCAGCAGCCTCTTTAATTTCTTTTTCTTTTTCTTTTTCCTTTCCTTTTCTTTTCTTTTCTCTTTCTCCTTCTTTTCTCTCTCTTCTCTTTCTTTCTTTCTTCTCTCTCTCTCTTTCTTTCTTCCTTTCTTTCTTTTTTTAGAGACAGAGTCTTGGGCCGGGCACAGTGGCTCATATCTGCAAGACTCCATCTCATAAATAAGTAAATAAATAAATAAACTTTATGTAGCCATGAGGTATCACTGTGTTGCCCAGGCTGGTCTTGAACTTCCAGGCTCAAGCGATCCTCCCACATCATATTCCAGAGTAGCTGGGACTACAGGTACACACCACCATCCCTGGCTAATTTTTTGTTTTATTTTTTATAGAGATGGGGTCTCACTATGTTGCCTGGGCTCAAGTGATCCTCTCACCTTGGCCTCTCGAAGTAGTGGGATTACAGGCATGAGCCATTAAATGCGCCCAGGCTGGAAGGAGGTTTTGGTTCACCAAACATAGTCCTCCTCTTGCTGGCAGGTCTCCAGCAGTTGCTCCACTTGTCTTATACCGGTTCTGACCCAAAGCCTAGTGTCTAAGCCACCACCAAACACATCTGCAGGTCCCTTCTCGTGTTTAAACTATATGTCTGTGGCTGGGCATGGTGGCTTACGCCTGTAATCCCAGCACTTTGGGAGGCTGAGGCGGGTGGGTCACTTGACATCAGGAGTCTGAGACCAGCCTGGCCAGCATGGTGAAATCCTGTCTCTACTAAAAATACAAAAATTAGCTGGGCGTGGTAGCACACACCTATAATCCCAGTTACTCGGGAGGCTGAGGTAGGAGAATCGCTTGAACCCGGGAGGTGGAGGTTGCAGTGAGTCAATTGTGCCACTGAACTCCAGCCTGAATGACAGAAAGAGACTCCGTCTCAAAAAACAAACAAACAAAAGCAATTATATGTCCGTGGGTTTTGCTAAATCCCACAGAGAATAACTCGCATCTCTGTCTCCTGGTCCTCATTGGTGCACCTGCACACCCTTCCCTTGCCACCAGAGGGGAGTCTAGGCTTGCCTCCAACTCCCTGGTCTCCAGCTCTCCCTACCCCGACAAACCCTTCCTTCTCTGGGCCTCAAAACCTGGAGTAAATCCCCCTTTTCCCTTCTATCTCCTCTGTTGGCAACCCAGCCTCCACCATCTCCATCCCAGACGTAGAACAAGGAGCTTGTTTACACATAGAAGAAAGAGAAGTGCTGAGTTAGGGAGTAACTAATGAAACTGAATCTCTGAGGTCCTTGGGATTACTTGCACAGTGGGTTAAAAAGAGAGAAAGATGCCAGAGAAGATGGACAGATCACAAAGGGCAAAGCTGCATAAATGCACAGGTCGAAGGGAGAGCTGGGAAAGTGTTACCAGATGGTGCTGTGCAATTCCAGGCTCTTGGTGTCCCGAACAAAGAACTGGACAAGGCACACACAGATAGCAAAGCAAAGCAGCAAAACTGTATTAAGCACAGTATTCCACTCTCAGAGGGCAGAGCAGACTGATCTCTGCCAGATGAGATCAGCATTAGTTCAGTGTCCTGTTTATTTTTTTTTTTAGACGGAGTCTCTGTCGCCCAGGCTGGAGTGCTTTGGCGCAGTCTCGGCTCAGTGCAATCTCCGCCTCCCAGGTTCAAGCAATTCTCCTGCTTCAGCCTCCCGAGTAGCTGGGATTATAGGCACACGCCACTATGCCTGCCTAATTTTTGTATTTTTAGTAAAGATGGGGTTTCGCCATGTTGGCCAAGGTGGTCTCGAACTCCTGACCTCAAATGAGCCGCCTGCCTCGGCCTCCCATATTGCTAAGATTGCAGGCGTGAGCCACTGCGCCTGGCCAAACCTCTGCTTCTTATCTTGCTTCTTGCTCACCCCCGCCTTCATCTTGCTGTATTTTTTATTTTTTTATTTATATTTTTTGTCTTTCTTTCTTTTTTTTTTTGAAACGGAGTCTTGCTCTGTCACCCAGATTAGAGTGTAGTGGCGCGATCTTGGCTCACTGCAAGCTCCGCCTCCTGGGTTCATGTCATTCTCCTGCCTCAGCCTCCCGAATACCTGGGACTACAGGCGCCCGCCACCTCTCCCGGCTAATTTCTTTTGTATTTTTAGTAGAGATGGGGTTTCACTGTGTTAGCCAGGATGGTCTGGATCTCCTGATCTCGTGATCCGCCCACCTCGGCCTCCCAAAGTGCTGGGATTACAGACGTGAGCCACTGCACCCGGTGCTATTTGTTTGTCTTTTTTGTATTCCTTTTGTTCACCTTGCTTTATAGCAAAGTAAAAGCACTTTGCTCTCTGCTTTTAGTTATTCTGACCTTTAGCCAACTTTTAATTCCCTTTGCTATTCTTCTGCCTTATGTTCCTTATACTCCTGCCTCAAAAGGAGTGGGTGGGCTCCCGCTCTCTCTTTAGCCCCCAACAAAACTCCCAAGTCTCCAGTAAGCATGAGCCTAAGTTGGCCCTGCCTCATGGGAAACATATCCACATGGCTTGAAATTGCAGGACAAACAAAGGCTCAGCAGTTCCTCCCAGGGAAGGAAGCTAGTCAAGGTGCGGTGGCTCACACCTGTAATCCCAGCACTTTGGGAGGCTGAGCCAGGAGGATCGCTTGAGCCTAGGAATTCAAGATCAGCTTGGGCAACATAGTGAGACCTTGTCTCACAAAAAATAAAAATTAGCTGGGCATAGTAAGGCGCACCTGCAGTCCCAGCTACTGGATAAGCTGAGGCAAGATCGCTTGAGCCTGGGAGGCAGAGGTTGCAGTGAGCCGAGATCACGCCATGACACTCCAGCCTGGGCAACAGAGTGAGACCTTGTCTCAATATAAATAAATAAAGACACTACCAACAGGCTAAAAAGGCAATCCGTAGAATGAGAGAAAATGTTTCCAAATAATCAACCCCTGATAAGGGATTGATATCCTAAATATGTAGAGAACTCCTAAAACTCAAACAGTACAAAACAAACAACCTGATTCAAAAAAGGGCAGCCAGGCACAGTGGCTCAGGCCTGTAATCCCAGCACTTTGGGAGGTTGAGGTGGGTGGATCATGAGGTCAGGAGTTTGAGACCAGCCTGGCCAACAGGGTGAAACCTAATCTTTACTAAAGAAACAAAAAATTAGCCAGGTGTGGTGATGCATGCCTGTAATCCCAGCTACTCAGGAGGCTGAGGCAGGAGAATCGCTTGAACCCAGGAGGCGGAGGTTGCAGTGAGCTGAGATTGTGCCACTGCACTCCAACCTGGTGACAGAGGAAGACTTTGTCAAAAAAAAAAAAATGCAAAGGACTTGAATAAACATTTCTCTAACGATAGGCAGCATATAGTCCCAGCTACTCAGGAGGCTGAGGCGGGAAGATTGCTTGAGCCCAAGAGTTTGAGGCTGCAGTGAGCCATGATTGCGCCACTGCACTCCAACCTGGGAGACACAGCAAGACCCTGTGTTAAAAAAAAAAAAAAAAAAAAAGGCCAGGCACTGTGGCTCACGCCTGTAATCCCAGCACTTTGGGAGGCCGAGGCAGGCAGATCATGAGGTCAGGAGATCGAGACCATCCTGGCTAACACGGTGAAACCCCGTCTCTACTAAAAATACAAAAAATTAGCGGGACGTGTGGTGGGTGCCTGTAATCCCAGCTGCTCGGGAGGCTGAGGCGGGAGAATGGCATGAACCCAGGAGGCGGAGCTTGCAGTGAGCTGAGATCGCGCCACTGCATTCCAGCCTGGGCGACAGAGCGAGTCTCTGTCTCAAAAATATATATATATATATATACAAAGGCCAACAGGTACATGAAAAGATACTCAGCATCACTAATTAGAGAAATGCAAATCAAAACCACAATGAGATCCTACCTAACATCCATTATGATGCCTACTGTCAAAAAACAGAAAATAAATGTTGGTGAGGATATGGAGAAATTGGAACTCTTGTGCACTATCACTGAGAATGTAAAATAGTGCAGCCAATGTGGACAACACTATAGTGCTTCCTCAAAAAATTAAAAATAGGCTGGGCGCGGTGGCTCATACCTGTCATCCTAAAACTTTGGGAGGCCGAGGAGGGCGGATCACCTGAGGTCAAGAGTCGGAGGCCAGCCTGGCCAACATGGTGAAACCTTGTCTCTACTAAAAGTAGAAAAATTAGCCAGGTGTGTTGGCAAGCACCTGTAATCCCAGCTACTTCGGAGGCTGAGGCAGGAGAATCGTTTGAATCCATGAGGCGGAGGTTGCAGTGAGCCGAGACCATGGCATTGTATGCCAGCCTGGGCAATAAGAGCGAAACTCCATCTCAAACAAACAAGGCCAGGCACGGTGGCTCATGCCTGTAATCCCAGCACTTTGGGAGGCCAAGGCAGGTGGATCACCTGAGGTCAGGAGTTCAAGACCAGCCTGGCCAACATGGCAAAACCCTGTCTCTACTAAAAATAGAAAAATTAGCCAGGCGTGATGGCATACGCCTGTAGTCCCAGCTACTCAGGAGGCTGAGGCAGGAGAATTGCTTGAACAGGGAAGCAGAGGTTGCAGTGAGCAGAGATCATGCCACTGCACTCCAGCCCAGGCGACAGTGCAAGACTCCGTTTCAAAAAAAAAGGTTAACATAGTGAATTTCATGTTATATGTATTTTACCGCGATAAAAAATAAAGAAAGGAAAGAAGGGAGGGAGAGAGGGAGGGAAGAAAGAAGGATAGAAAGAAGGAAGGAAGAAGGAAGGGAGGGAAGGAGGAAGGAAGGGAGAGAGGGAGGAAGGAAGAGGGGGGGAAGGAAGGAAAAGATTCTCAGCTTCGCCAGAACTAGTCACAATAATATTGACTTATCTGAGGCTAAACACTGAGAAGTTTGAATTAATGTCCAGAAAAAAGAGATACTGCGGAGGCAACTCAGTTTGAAGCCAATTGTTATTTAGTTTAATATAAGTGGTTTGTTGCTTTGTAAATACGTAGGTTTATATCTTTGAGCTTCCTTCTGCTTTCTCCCCCTATTTATTCCTAGTAAAGCTCTTTTTTGAAGAATTACAATTTTTTTCCCCCACAACTAAGAGGAAAAGAAAACCTCTACTTTTGCACCAAGGTAGGGAGAGAGTAGGGTATTCTTCTAGACCAAGTATGAAGGTCACAGTGACCTCAGTTTTAAGAACTGGAGGCCGGGTACGGTGGCTTATGCCTGTAATCCCAGCATTTTGGGAGGCTGAGGCAGGTGGATCACCTGAGGTCGGGAGTTTGAGACCAGCCTGACCAACATGAAGAAACCCCATCTCTACTAAAAATACAAAATTAGCTGGGCGTGGTGGCGCATGCCTGTAATCCCAGCTACTTGGGAGGCTGAGACAGAATCACTTGAATCTGGGAGACAGAGGTTGCGGTGAGCTGAGATCGCGCCATTGCACTCCAACCTGGGCAACAAGAACGAAACTCTGTCTCAAAAAGGAGAAAAAAAAAAAATGAGAAAAACTGAAAAGGAGCTGGTTGAGTTGGAGGAGAAATGTTACAGCCTGGGAAAGAGAAAGCATGAATAACTTAGATTTCTATTATCTCAAACAAACTCTTTTGGGCTAGTGTTTTGGACTCCCTTACAGCTACCTCTGCCTGATACAATTTGCTCACTCATTCTCCTTTCTTTCTTTCTTTCCTTCCTTCCTTCCTTCCTTCCTTCCTTTCTTCCTTCCTTCTTTCCTCCCTCCCTCCCCTTTCTTTCTTTCTCTCTTTCTTTTCTTTCTTTCTTTGTTTCTTTCTTTCTCGTTCTTTCTTTCTTTTTTCTTCTTTCTTTTTTCTTCTTTCCTTTCTTCCTTTTCTCTCTTTTTTTTTTCTGTTTGTTTGAGACAGGGTCTTGTTCTATCACTTAGGCTGAAGTGCAGTGGTGCTGCCTCAGCTCATTGCAGCCTCTACCTCCTGGGCTCAAGCGAATCTTACACCTCAGCCTCCCAAATAGCCAGGACTACAGGTGCCTGCCATCAGATCCAGCTAATTTTTGTATTTTTTGTAGAGACAGGGTCTCCCTATGTTGCTCAGGCTGGTCTCGAACTTTTGGGCTCAAGTGATCATCCTGCCTCGGCTTCCCAAAGTGCTGGGATTACAGGCATAAGCCACTGCACCCGGCCCTCATTCTCTTTCTAAGAACTTGTTCCACTCTGACACTTCTGCTCCTGGATTAATAGCGGGAAATAGAATGAAGAAATGGAGAGCTTTTCTCAGCCTCCTTGTCCCAGATTAGAGGAACTACTTCAAGCTTTAAGGGTGGAGAGAGATAAGCAGAAAGAGAAATACTCACCCAAATTGCAATGGCTGATACCACAACCACCGTCTTATGCCACTTGAACTGTCTGACCAATAGGTCTGTGGAAGCCTAGAGTTGTTTATTAGACATCGGACCTGTGCTCAAGACCCTAGGTAGAAAATTTTTAAAATCCAAGGGTCTGTGAGAAACCATCAATGTAGGAGATGTATATCAATAATGGCAGTTTTTGAAGTTTCCAGTTGCATGATTAAATAATTAGAAGCTGTGTTCAGCAGTGTTTGTAATACATAATGAAATAATTCTACAACTTGTCAGTGTTGTAGAATCAGTGGAAGCCCTGAGCTTGTTTTCCTGCAACTAGAGACCAGCCTGGCCAACATGGTGAAACCCTGTCTCTACTAAAAATACAAAAATTAGCTGGGCATGGTGGTGCACGCGCCTGTAATCCCAGCTACTCGGGAGGCTGAGGCCGAAGAATCGCTTGAACCCGGGAGGCAGAGGTTGCAGTGAGCCGAGATTGTGCCACTGCACTCCAGCCTGGGCAACAGAATGAGACTCTGTCTCAAAAAAAAAAAAAAAAGAAAAGAAAAGAGAAGCAACTGCTGTCTACTCTCTACTTTCTCTCCCTGCAGCCCCACCTTTAATTGGGAGTTTTTGTCCTTCTCAGCATTTAGTTTTCGGGGCTAAGGGAAGACCCAGGAATTCAGACAATCATCCCTTAGAAATTCCAGGCATCCTACCACTCAGTTGATCCTTTTCTTTCTTTTCTTTTTCTTTCTTCCTTTTACTTTTTTTTTTTTTTTTTTTTTTTTTTGGAGACAGGATCTCGCTCCGTCACCCAGGCTGGAGTACAGTGGGGGTGATCATAGCTCGCTGCAGCCTCAACTTCCCAGACGCAAGCTATCCTCCCACCTCAGACTCCCAAGTAGCTGGGACCACAGGCACTTGCCACCATGCCCAGCTAATTTTTTGATTTTTTGTAGAGACAGAGTCTCTCCCAGGGTACTGGGATTACAGACGTGAGCTGCCATGCTCAGCATGAGTGCTTTTTTTCTAACTCTGAATTTTCATTGTCTTTTTTTTTTTTTTTTTTTTTTGAGGTGGAGTCTCACTCTGTTGCCCAGGCTGGAGTGCAGTGGCGCGATCTCGACTCACTGCAAGCTCCGCCTCCTGGGTTCACGCTATTCTCCTGGCTCAGCCTCCCAAGTAGCTGGGACTACAGGCGCCCACCACCATGCCCGGCTAATTTTTCTGTATTTTTAGTAGAGACGGGGTTTCACCGTGTCAGCCAGGATGGTCTCGATCTCCTGACCTCGTGATCCGCCCGTCTCGGCCTCCCAAAGTGCTGGGATTACAGGCTTGAGCCACCGCGCCCGGCCCAATTTTTTTGTAGCGACAAAAGTAAAACGTTTCATTTCCCTGTAATGTAAGATACAAATTTGTCTGGAGGAAAAACTCCTGTTAACTAAAATATTAATACAAGGTACAAAGACAAAAGTAGAGTTCTTTGGAGAAAACTTGAGATGATAGAGACCCTGAGGGTAAAGTAGGGTCATTGTTGCAGAAACTGAGGGAGGAAGGTTGTGCTCAAGGATTTGTAAGGTAGTGGTTCAGCATGCTGGTTTCTTTCCAGGTCAGTAGGTTCCATCATAAGCCGTGGTCACATTCAGCTACCTGTTCATTGAGTGATCAAACAAGACTGGGAGCTGAATACACACACACCAAAAAAAACTTCACCTGAAGCCCTGCTACTAGTCCAGGAAGTAACTTTGTGTGTCTAGACACCTACACCTTCCTGAAGCACGTTAGTCGTCCCATCTGCCAGGAAATCAATCTTCCAAAACATACAAACCTTTTTTTTTTTTTTTTTTGAGACAGTCTGGCGCGTCACCCAGGCTGGAGTGCAGTCACACGATCCCGGCTCACTGCAAGCTCCGTCTCCCAGATTCACGCCATTCTCCTGCCTCAGCCTCCCGAGTAGCTGGGATCACAGGCGCCTGCCACCATGCCTGGACAATTTTCTGTATTTTTAGTAGAGACGGGGTTTTACTGTGTTAGCCAGGATGGTCTCAATCTCCTGACCTCATGATCCCCCCGCCTCGGCCTCCCAAAGTGCTGGGATTACAGGCGTGAGCCACCGCGCCCGGCCACAAACCTTTTTACAAAATAAAGCCTGAGCTTCAGCTGAGATGCTTCGGGAGAATTGAATTGTTCAGTGGCAATGGTGCGATCTCAGCTCACTGTAACCTCCACCTCCCGGATTCAAACAATTCTCCTGCCTCAGCCTCCCGACTAGCTGGGATTATAGGCATGTGCCACCACATCCAACTAATTTTTGTATTTTTAGTAGAGATGGGGTTTCTCTATGTTGGCCAGGCTGGTCTCAAACTCCTGACCTCAGGTGATATGCCTGCCTTGACCTCCCAAAGTGCTGGGATTATAGGCATGAGCCACTTTGCCCAGGCCTCACAGGCTCACTTTTTTTTGTTTGTTTGTTTTTGAGACAGAGTTTTGCTCTTGTTGCCCAGGCTAGAATACAATGGCGCAATCTTGGCTCACCGCAACCTCCATCTCCCGGGTTCAAGAGATTCTCCTGCCTCAGCCTCCCAAGTAGCTGGGATTACAGGCATGCGCCACCACGCCTGGCTAATTTTGTATTTTTAGTAGAGACGGGGTTTCTCTATATTGGTCAGGCTGGTCTCAAACTCCCTACCTCAGGTGATACACCCACCTTGGCTTCCCAAAGTGGTGAGATTACAGGCGTGAGCCACCGAGCCTAGCCCATAGGTCACTTCTAATCATGACAGTCACCATATAAAACTGAAGCTGCCAGTTACCAGGGCAGCACAGTCACACACTCTGATTAGTCATTGCTTTTCCTCTCAAGAAATTGAAGCTAATTCTGGCTGATTACAGATAAAGGGAATTAATAAAAGTATCCTGGGCAGCCCATACAAGTATTAGGAGACTGGAGATGAAAACCTGAATGCTGATCTTCCAGGAACTATGCCCTAAAATCATGCTCAGACCTCCATTGCTGCAGCCCTACTCAGTGGGGTAGGAGAGACTCCTGCTGTCATTCACACTGCACCAAGGATGCATGCCTTTCTGTGCCAGGAGTCTAGCCTTGCAAACTACCACCACTATTGAGGGCCAGGTGCCTCTAATACCACCCTCACCAGCAAAATAGATCCCGTGTTGACCTCATTTTCAAGTTGCTCATGTGTGCATTGAAGGAAGTGACATTATGAAAGCCAAGAGGAGATAAGATTTCCCAATAAAGGAAGGCGTGGTTGGTCTATGCTGTTGACTTTAAAGTGGGAAAAAAAAAAAAACCCAATAATCTTCAAATGAACTGTGGCTTTTGGCCTGACTACCCCCAATAGAGACAACTGAAAAAAGATTTAAAATAAAAATATTTATGGCTGGGCATGTTGGATCACACCTGTAATCCCAGCACTTTGGGAGGCCAAGGTGGGTGGATGACCTGAGGTCAGGAGTTCAAGACCAGCCTGGCCAACATGGCAAAACCCCATCTCTACTAAAAATACAAAAATTATCCAGGTGTGCTGGCACACACATGTAATCCCAGCTACTTGGGAGGCTGAGGTAGGAGAATTGCTTGAACTCAGGAGGTGGAGGTTGCAGTGAGCCAAGATTGTGCCACTGCACTCCAGCCTGGGTGACAGAGCGAGACTCCGTCTCAAAAAATAAAATAAAATAAAAATATTTAAAAAGCATCAAAGACCTTGTATGACACTGAAGAATTATCAGGAGAGAACTGGGGAAAGGATTGGAGCTCAAATAGATGGCTTAGGGTTGATTCTAAACCAGGGATATTTGTGAGTAAAGACAGCAGAGACATAAAGCTTGGCTTTTGTCATTCTCAAGAGTAGAGTGGGCTGGGTGCAGTGGCTCATGCCTATGATCCCAGCAGGTGGGAGGCCGAGGTGGGAAGATCACTTGAGCCCAGGAGTTTCACACCAGCCTGGGTAACATAGTGAGACCCCATCTTTTTTTTTTTTTTTTGAGACGGAGTCTCACTCTGCCGCCCAGGCTGGGGTGCAGTGGCCGGATCTCAGCTCACTGCAAGCTCCGCCTCCCGGGTTTACGTCATTCTCCTGCCTCAGCCTCCCGAGTAGCTGGGACTACAGGCGCCTGCCACCTCGCCCGGCTAGTTTTTTGTAATTTTTAGTAGAGACGGGGTTTCACCGTGTTAGCCAGGATGGTCTCGATCTCCTGACCTCGTGATCCGCCCATCTCGGCCTCCCAAAGTGCTGGGATTATAGGCTTGAGCCACCGCGCCCGACCCCATCTTTAAAAACAAACAAACAAACAAACAAACAAAAAACCAGCCAGGTGTGGTGGCATGCACCTGTAGTCCCAGCTACTTGGGGGGCTGAGGCAGGAGGATCTCTTGAACCCGGAAGGTCAAGGCTGCACTGAGCTGAGATTGTGACACTGCATTCTAGCCTGGGTAACAAGGTGAGACGCTGTGTCAAAAAAAAAAAAAAGAAAGAGAGAGATAGAGTGAACATGGGTGAAAGTCCTTCAGCAACTGGGAAGGTAAACTTTAGAGAAGCATCTTCTGCTGTTTGTCAAGACTCTAATCCATGGGCATTCACTGAAAGGCAGAGATGTATTTTTGGTGGCTTCATGCATTAGAGCAATGGGAGTTGGAGCTTACCATTCACCAAATGGAAGACGCCATGTAACAGTTGCTATACTGGGTTGAAAACTGAAGAATTTTACTCTGTTTGTTGGGGTGGACTGTACTCCCAGGAATTTTTCTGTGTGGTCACAGAACTTCAAATTATGTGTCTGAACTGTTAAGTACCTTAGATATCTAATAGCGGAAACTGTTTAGAGTAAGATAATAGTGCCTTAGGTCTTACAGTATACATAAAAGTATTTTTTCAAATAAAATGTCCAGAAAACAATCAAATATCACAAGGCATGTAATAAAGCAGGGCAGCCAGAACAATAGAAACAACAGACTACAGAAACATGTACACACACATACACACACAGACACACAAGGGCTCCAGATGTTGGAATTATCAGACACAGATTGTAACGCTTACTATATTCAAGGAAATAAAAGTCTAATTTTAAGATCTCAGTGGCCGGGCAGTGCAGGTCACACTTGAAATTCCAGCACTGTGCAAGGTTGAGGCAGACAGATCACTTGAGACCAGAAGTTCAAGACCAGCCTGGGCAACATAGCGAGACCTCATCTCTATAACAAACAATAACAAACAAAAATTTAAAAATAAATTCGTGGATTTAGGCATGTTTGTTATGTTTCAATTCACTGCAGTTATTGTACTGATTGATTTCAAAATATTGTTTTTTCTTTTTTGTCCAGTGGAAGCCTCTTCAAGTTGGCTTTTGAATTCTTTTGACACAACCCTAGTCACCAATAAAGTTATCTTTTTATTGATTGATTGATTGATTGATTGAGAAGGAGTCACGTTCTGCTGCCCAGGCTGGAGTGCAGTGTCATGATCTCCATTCACTGCAACCTCTGCCTCCCAGATTCAAGTGATTCTCCTAAGCCTCCTGAGTACCTGGGATTACAGGCACATGCCACCACGCCCGACTAATTTTTGTCTTTTCAGTAGAGATGGGGTTTCAACATGTTGACCAGGCTGGTCTGGAACGCCTGACCTCATGATCCGCCTACCTCGGTCTTCCAAAGTGCTGGGATTACAGGCGTGAGCCACCGTGCCCGGACCTAAAGTTATCTTTAACTTCATTCCGTAGTTTTATAATTGCTTTCTTTTTTTTTGAGACTGAGTCTTGCTCTGTCGTCCGGGCTGGAGTTCAGTGGTGCAATCCTGGCTTACTGCAACCTCTGTCTCCCAGGTTCAAGTGATTCTCCTGCCTCAGCCTCCTGAGTAGCTGGGATTACAGGTGCCTGCCTCCACATGCAGCGATGTTTTGAATTTTTATTAGAGACAGGGTTTGGCCACGTTGGCCAGGCTGGTCTCAAACTCCTGAGCCAAAGCGATCTGCCCGCTTTGGCCTCCCAAAATGCTGGATTACAGGTGTGAGCCACTGCACCCGGCCTCCATCTTTTATCTATCTACAGCTTCTGCCTGCAGAGTGGCCTAGAAACTATGTTATCCCATAAAAATGGGCACTCACAATCCCCAGATATGCATTTCCAATTCCTCACAAATCCTCAGAGAATCAACAAATTCCAAGTTTGGGGCATAAATAGGTACAAAGTGAGCCTGAGAAGCTTTTTTTTTTTTTTTTTGAGACAGAGTCTCGCTCTGTTGCCCAGGCTGGAGTGCAGTGGCACGATCTCGGCTCACTAAAACCTCCGCCTCCCAGGTTCAGGCAATTCTGTGCCATAGCCTCCCAAGTAGCTGGGATTACAGGTGCCCACAACCACACCCGGCTAATTTTTTGTATTTTTAGTAGAGATGGGGGTTTCTCCATCTTGCCAGGCTGGTCTTGAACTCCTGGCCTCGTGATCCACCTGCCTCGGCCTCCAAAAGTGCTAGAATTACAGGAGTGAACCACCATGCCCAGCCAAGTCTGAGAAGCTTTCTAATGCCAGAGTTACGTCAAAAAGGACACAAGCCAACTCAGCAAAAATTGTGAACATTTGAATATTAGAGAAAACAATGATTGTACTGATTGAGCTACATCAAATCAATAAAAATCTATGTGTCCATAATGGCATTCAAAAAGGTAAAGCCATTTGTCACACTGGACATGGCAGCTCACACCTATAATCCCAACACTTTGGGAGGCCGAGGCAGGCGGATCACTTGAGCCCAGGAGTTCGAGACCAACCTGGGCAACATGGAGAGAACCTGTTTCTACAAGAAATAAAAAAATTAGCCAGGTGGGGTGGTGCACGTCTGTAGTCCCAGCTTCTCAGGAGGCTAAGGTGAGAGGATTGCTCCAGCCCGGGAGTTCAAGGCTGCAGTGAGCCATGATCACACCACTGGACTCAAGCCTGTGCAACGGAGCAAGATCCTTTCTTTAAAAAAAAAAAAAAAAAAAAAAAAAAGGGCTGGGTGCAGTGGCTCACGCCTGTAATCCCAGCACTTTGGGAGGCCGAGGCGGGCGGATCATGAGGTCAGGAGATCAAGATCATCCTGGCTAACACGATGAAACCCCATCTCTACTAAAAATACAAAAAAAATAGCCGGGATGGCGACATGCCCCTGTAATCCCAGCTACTTGGGAGGCTGAGGCAGGAGAATTGCTTGAACCCGAGAGGCGGAGGTTGCAGTGAGCTGAGAGTGCACCACTGCACTACAGCCTGAGCAACATAGCGAGACTCCATCTCAAAAAAAAAAAAAAAAAAGTTGAACTGATACTTCACAAAATATGATATCCCAAAAGACAAACCTGTCTGAAAATGTGATCAACCTCATTAATATTTAGGTAAATGCAAATAAAAACCACAATGAGAAGCCATCACATATCTAAAAGTGTGGCAATACTGGCTAGGTGTGGTGGCTCATACCTGTAATCCCAACACTTTGGGTGGCTGACGTGGGCAAATCACGAGGTCAAGAGATCGAGACTATCCTAGCCAACATGGTGAAACCTGTCTCTACTAAAAATATAAAAATTAGCTGGGTGTGGTGGTGCGCTCCTGTAGTCCCAGCTACTCAGGAGGCTGAGGCAGAAGAATTGCTTGAACCCGGGAGGCGGAGGTTGCAGTGAGCCGAGATTGCGCCACTGCACTCCAGTCTGGGCAACAGAACGAGACTCTGTCTCAAAAAAAAAAAAAAAAAAAAAAAGTGTCGTAATACCAAGTGTTAATGGAGCTGGAGATAACCGGGAACTCTGACACATTGCTAGAGGAGTGTGAGCTGGTCTAACCAGTTTGATTTGCAGATCATAGATAAAAAAGATAGGGAACTCTGATTCATTTTTTTCTGGCAACCTGCTCTATCTACCAAAAGCAGATAAATAATATACCAAAAAGAAACTATAGTCCAATCTCATTTATCATAATGGATTTTTAAAATTCTAAGTAAAGCAGTACAACAAATGGGTAGTATAATTTGTTCCAGTAGATTTTATTCCAGAAACACAAAGATAGTTAAATATCACTTGATCTTAGCCAGAAGGTCGAGAAGCGATAAAGATGGTTAAATATCAAGAATACTGCCACTGGCTGGGCACAGTGGCTCACGCCTGTAATCCCAGCACTTTGGGAGGCCGAGGCGGGTGGATCACCTGAGGTCGGGAGTTCGAGACCAGCCTGACCAACATGGGAAACCCCGTCTCTACTAAAAATAGAAAATTAGCTGGGCCTGGTGGCACATGCCTATAATCCCAGCTACTAGGGAGGCTGAGGCAGGAGAATTGCTTGAACCTGGGAGGCGGAGGTTGCGGTGAGCCGAGATCGTGCCATTGCACTCCAGCCTGGGCAACAAGAGTGAAACTCCGCCTCAAAAAACAAAACAAACAAACAAACAAAAGAATACTGCCACCATAATTTATTACATCAAAATCTTCTTTTTTTTTTGAGACGGAGTTTCATTCTTGTTGCCCAGGTCAGAGTGCAATGGCACAATCTTGGCTCATTGCAACCTCCGCCTCCTGGGTTCAAGGATTCTCCTGCCTCAGCCTCCCCAGTAGCTGGGATTACAGTCATGTACCACTGCACCTGCCTAATTTTTTTTTTTTTTTGTATTTTTTGTAGTGATGAGGTTTCACCATGTTGGCCAGGCAGGTCTTGAACTCCTGACCTCAGGTGATCCACCCGCCTTGGTCTCCCAAACAGCTGGGATTACAGGTGTGAGCTACCATGCCCAGCCTTGATTGTTGTTTCTAACAAGTCTTAAAAGACACCCAGACTTCAACAATTGTTACTATATTCAGATTTTTTTGGTTTGTTTTTGAGACAATCTTGCTCTTTTACCCAGTCTGGAGTGCAGTAGCATGATCATGGCTCACTGCAGCTTCAAACTCCTGGGCTCAAGCAATTCTCCCACCTCAGCCTCCCCGGTAGCTGGGACTACATGTGCGGTATCATGCCTGGTTAATTTTTAAATTTTTAGAGATGGGGTCTTGCTATGTTGCCCAGGCTTCTAGAATCACTCTTCATATTACTCACTAACACTGCCTCCACCACATTAATACGGCAACAGGTCTAGAAATTATTTAAAACAAAAATTTCCAATGTTTACATTGTGTGATGTATGTATGTATGTATGTATGTGTGTGTGTGTGTGTGTGTGTATCATTCCAAGGTACTGTTTCTAATTTTTTCCTGCAGAGAATATTCAGTATTGTATCTGCATTGGCTAGCTGGTGATTCTATTCACCATCACATTGTCCCAGACTGAATCTGAAGACAAAAAACCACTTTGGGAACAAAATCTTTTTTTTTTTTTTTTTGAGATGTAGTCTCGCTGTCTCCCAGGCTGGAGTGCAGTGGCGTCATCTCGACTCACTGCAAGCTCCACCTCCCAGGTTCGCGCCATTCTCCTGCCTCAGCCTCCCGAATAGCTGGAACTACAGGCGCCCGCCACCACGCCTAGCTAATTTTTTTGTATTTTTTAGTAGGGACAGGGTTTCACTGTGTTAGCCAGGATGGTTTCCATCTTCTGACCTCGTGATCCGCCCGCCTCGGCCTCCCAAAGTTCTGGGATTACAGTTGTGAGCCACCGCGCCCGGCCAAGGGAACAAATTCTTGTCTTCAACAAAGAGCGGTCTTGAGTAGGCATAAAAGTAGCATTTGAAGGTTGGGCGCCCAGCCTTGAATAGCTTTTTACATGCATTGCACGTTATTTCCTTTTATTATCACGTTTTTTGGGTCCAGTCTTAAACCTGGGAAGGCATTCGTTTGGGAGGTCACACTAGCGGGCATCCTGGTTCAGGCGGAACCCAGACTCTAGAAAGCGCGCGCGGAGCCACACGGTCAACCCTGTCCCACTCCTGGCCCTCCCACACCGTCCCCTCCGCGGAAGCACTCCCGCCTCCTCTCGCTCAGGCACTGACTGAGAGGCGGGGAGATGGGTGTTAAAGAGGGGATATCACCAATCAACGTGCGCCTCCGGGAAGGAGCGCTTCGCACTGGCTGGTTGGGTCTGACGACGTGGCCACGATCCAATCCTCATGCTAGAGGCGCGGCTAAAGGGTAGGGAAGCAAGCAGAAGGAGGAGCGCTCCGGGTGCGAGCACGTGACCGGGGCCTGAAGCCGGAAGCTACCTATCTGGTAGGGAGCTCCACCAGCACCGAAGACTGCGATGGTGAGTGAGGACGCATGCGCGGGAGGACCCGCCGGGGGTTCCGCGTCTCTGCTCCCCAATCTGTGTGGTTTCCCCCTCGTGGGTCTGCGCTCCACCCTCACCTCCTATCCGCTCGGGGAGGAAGACGGGATGGAGATGGGAGGGATGGCGATGGGAATGCTGGGGAGGGGTCTGTGGGAGGGTGTTCTGGGGCTGCGGGTAGTCTGCAGGTCAGGGGCGGGGAGGTGGAGAGAGGGTCTGGGGGCAGGGGCCAGTGGGGCAGCGAAGTCCCCTCGGAGTAGCATAGGTGGAGCGTGGAAGGCCAGGGGAGCCCGGGGGCCGAGAGTGGGGGCAGATGGAGGCTCGGGAAGATCAGTATTGAGGACCATGTAGGGGGAAGGGAGCCGGGAAAGGACCTGGCTGGGGAATGAGAAAACCTGGGGCCATCGCCAATCAAGAGACTTGGGTTTGTAGGTGAAGGGTATCAGGGGCCATCCATCCCTCTAGCATGCTTCTCACTACTTGCATCTTTACCCACTAGACTTCTGCACTGACCCAGGGGCTGGAGCGAATCCCAGACCAGCTCGGCTACCTGGTACTGAGTGAAGGTGCAGTGCTGGCGGTGCGTTCTGGGAAAGGGAGGGGGTCCCTTAGTGCACACAGCCCGGTAACCCCTTCTAATATTGGCCCTTCTTTTCTCGACTTTTACCTGGTTTGCGGTCTGGCATCTATTAGGTTGGTACAAAAGTATTTGCAGTTTTTGCAATTACTTTCAGTAATCAGTCTGTGGAATCTTAGTCTCCTAACGGTTGCGGTTTATTTATTTACTTATTTATTTACACTTTTTGAAACTGAGTTTCATTCTTGTTGCCCAAGCTGGAGTGCAGTGGTGCGATCTCGGCTCACTGCAACCTCCGCCTCCGGGGTTCAAGCGATTGTCCTGCCTCAGCCTCCAGAGTAGCTGGGATTACAGGCATGTGCCACCACGCTCGGCTATTTTTTTGTATTTTTAGTAGAAACGGGGTTTCACCGTGTTAGCCAGGCTGGTCTCAAACTCCTGACCTCAGGTGATCCATCTGCCTCAGCCTCCCAAAGTGCTGGGATTACAGGCGTGAGCCAACATCCCTGGCCTTTATTTGATATTTCTTAAAGAGTCATTTGTATTTTGTTCCATAGTACTGTATAGTGTTAGGTCTCTAGATGTTTTTGATTTAGCTAGAGACAAAGCTTAAGGTTAAGTGTTGAAAACAATACAGGTGGTAAAAGACTATTGAAGGAATCCAGGATATTAAAAATTCAACATGTTATGACAAGGTAACTAACTTCCCTGGAGGTAGGAATTCAGCCCAGCTTAAAGGAGAGTATTTACAGTGGGGAGGTGGACATATTTGCAGGTGTGTGGCACTGACCTTTCTAAACTGATGGTAAGTCTGTGCTGAAAAGATTTGGGAAGATTTGAGGGAAGAGGAAGATATGGTCAGGGAGGATCTGATTGTGAAGGATCTTCAAGGCCAGGTTAACACACTTGAACTTATTCTTCTTGGAGGTAATACAGCTTGAAAGGTTTTTTAAACAGAAACAAGACCCAGTGAGGTGGTTGAGCAATATTGTTGTTAGTGATGTGAAGATGGGCAGAAGGAGGCATCATTAAGAGATTAGACTGGGCCAGGCATAGGTGGCTCACGTCTTTAGTAATCCCAGCATTTTGGGAGGCCAAGGCGAGTGGATCACGAGGTCAGGAGATCTAGACCATCCTGGCCAACACGGTGAAACCCTGTCTCTGTTAAAAATACAAAAACAAAATTGGCCAGGCGTGGTGGTGGGCGCCAGCTACTCGGGAGGCTGAGGCGGGAGAATGGCGTGAACCAGAAAGGCGGAGGTTGCAGTTAGCCAAGATTGCACCACTGCACTCCAGCCTGGGTGACAGAGCAAGACTCCGTCTCAAAAAAAAAAAAAAAAAAAAAGAGATGAGACTGGGCAAGTGGCAGTAAGAAGGAGCAAGGAGAGAAGAGTTTTGTTTTTGTTTTTGTTGTTTTTTGAGACAGAGTCTCGCTCTGTGGCCCAGGCTGGAGTGCAGTGGCATGATCTCAGCTCAGGGCAACTTCCGCCTCCCAGGTTCAAGCGATTCTCCCGCCTAAGCCTCCTGAGTAGCTAGGATTACAGGCGTGTGCCACCACACCCGGCTAATTTTTGTATTTTTAGTAGAGATGGGATTTTGCCATGTTGGCCAGGCTGGTCTCGAACTCCTGACCTTGTGATCTGCCCACCTCAGCCTCCCAAAGTGCTGGGATTACAGGCATGAGCCACCGCGCCCGGCCCTTTTTTTTTTTTTTTTTTTTTAGGACAGAGTCTTGCTGTCACTCAGGCTGAAGTGCAGTAGTGTGATCACATCTCATTGCAGTCTTGAACTCCTGGGCCCAAGCGATCCTCCCACCTCAGCATCCCAAGTAACTAGAACTATAGGCAAGCACCACCACGCCCAGCCATTAAAAAAAAAAAATTTATAGGGACAGGGGTCTTGCTATGTTGCCCAGGTTGGTCTCGAAGTCCTGGCCTCCATCAGTCCTCCTGCCTTGGCCTCCCAAAGTGCTGGGATTATAGGTATGAGCTACTGTGCTTGGCTGGGAGAAGATATTTTAAAGAAGGAATCAGTATATCTTGCTAATGACTAGAAATAGGTAATAAAAGAAATACTTCTCTAGCTAGAACTTTAAAGCCTGGAAGAGTGATGATGCCTTAAGAAACATGTTCCTTAAGGCCGGGCGCGGTGGCTCAAGCCTGTAATCCCAGCACTTTGGGAGGCCGAGACGGGCGGATCACGAAGTCAGGGGATCGAGACCATCCTGGCTAACCCGGTGAAACCCCGTCTCTACTAAAAATACAAAAAACTAGCCGGGCGAGGTGGTGGGCGCCTGTAGTCCCAACTACTCGGGAGGCTGAGGCAGGAGAATGGCGTGAACCCGGGAGGCGGAGCTTGCAGTGAGCTGAGATCCGGCCACTGCACTCCAGCCTGGGCGGCAGAGCGAGACTCCGTCTCAAAAAAAAAAAAAAAAAAAAAAAAAGAAACATGTTCCTGTGTGGTGGCTCACACCTATAATCCCAGCACTTTCGGAGGCTGCTGAGGTGGGTGGATCACTTGAGGTCAGGAGTTTGAGACCAGCCTAGCCAGCATGGTGAAACCCCATCTTTACTGAAAATACAAAAAACTAGCCTGGCATGGAGGCACATGCCTGTAATCCCAGCTACTTGGGAGGTTGATGCAGGAGAATTGCTTGAACCCAGGAGGCAGAGGTTGCAGCGAGCCAAGAGTGCACCACTGCACTCCAGCCTGGGCGATAGAGTGAGACTCCGTCTCAAAACACAAACAAACAAATCAAAAAAGGAAGTAGACTGGAAAGGAGGTGGATAAGGATAAGGTGAAATTTGATGGCCCAACTTTAGACATTGAGTTTGATGTAAAATAGCAGTTAATATATATTGCTAGCTCAGCAAAAGGAACTAAATCTAGTGGAGGCCCATATCAAGGAAGAGGGAAGAGGAAGTTGAGACAGTCACCAGAAAAGAGGAACCCTAAGCCACTGTCCCATCACTTACTCTAGGGGTCAACAGAGGGAGGGATTCAAGGACAAACGGAATGTTTATGTTGGAGATTGTGCAAACAGGGCAGCAAGTGTGAAGATTGAGAAAAAGATGGAGCCATTAACAGGTCAGTGGTGGGCAGGCATTCATTTCGGAGAATGTGGTTTTATCAAATAGGCAGGGACATGGGAGAAATCCAGTTTCACGGGGTTAGAAAAGCATGGGTCAATAAAGACATGGATGGCCAAGCACGGTGGCTTACGTCTGTAATCCCAGCATTTTGGAAGGCTGAGGCGGGCAGATCATTTGAGGTCAAGAGTTTGAGACCAGCTGATTAATATGGTAAAACCTCGTCTCTACTAAAAATATAAAAAATTAGCCAGGTGTGGTGATGCTGGTATATACCTGTAATCTCAGCTACTTGGGAGGCTAAGGCAGGAGAATCACTTGAACGCGAGAGGCCAAGATTGCACCACTGCACTCCAGCGTGGGTGACAGAACGAGATTCCGTCTCAAAAAAAAAAAAAGAAAAAAAAAAAAAGAGAGATGGATAAGCTGCTGCTCATCCGGGAAAGTCCAGTATTACGGGAAACAGGATGGCATCTGGAGGGTGACAACATAGGGGGAGATTTCAGGTTTTTTCCAAAGCTGGGTGACCCAAGGGTACTGGCAAGCCAAGGGGGAGATGGTCTAAGTGTGAGAGCCAAGGGGACTGTGCCTGGAATTCCGTCCCGAGCCTGTGCCGTAATGCTCGCCCCCTCCCTCCTCCGTCTGCATGCAGTCATCTGGGGACCTGGAGAATGACGAGCAAGCAGCCAGTGCCATCTCTGAGCTGGTCAGCACGGCCTGCGGTTTCCGGCTGCACCACGGCATGAATGTGCCCTTCAAGCGCCTGTCTGGTGAGCCCCTGTCCCTGCCCTTGGTGGTAGTACTGGGAGGAAGGGCCGCTTCCAGAGGCTTCTCTTCTTCCTCCCAGCCTCCCACCATCTCCTCCTGGGGTCTCTGGTCTGGCCACTTTCCTCCCTTTGGGACTCCCCTGTATTAGAATTGTGAATGAGAAGGCAAGAGAAAGGAGATGTAGCAGAGGCCACTCATCTTCAAATCTCTGAGCCTGGAACGATAGAATTTCTTTGGCTTTGATCCCAGCCAATGTGCGTGTGGCCCCGCCCCATGGAGTCTGTTGCACCCACTAACTCTGTGCTCCCTTCCCTCTCCTGGGGCGGGGGAAGGTGTGTCTCTCCTCCAGTGGTCTTTGGAGAACACACGCTGCTGGTGACGGTGTCAGGACAGAGGGTGTTTGTGGTGAAGCGGCAGAACCGAGGTCGGGAGCCCATTGATGTCTGAGCCTGCCGGAGGGCGAGGGTCGGAGAAGCGGATTGGGTCCTGGGCCTCTGTGATGAGGCAGGCACAGCCGTCAGTCTTGGCTTGCTGCTAGAACTAGGGCCTTCTGCTCGCCCACCTCCTACCCCTACCTGGATGGGCCAAAGCTTGGAGACTGTGAGCTGTGTTAAGGAGAACAAGGGCAAGGAGACCTCCCTTTGTGCTCCCTCTCTCCCTCCCTAATAAACATGAGCCTGATGTTCTCTAGCCCAGGGACATGTGTGTTTAGTGTGGGAATGATTACACCCCATGTCTGTCTTCCACCTTCTGGGGAGAAAGTCATGCACTTTAGCCCAAGTTGGGTGTGGCAGGGGTGCCTCTGTGTGCTATAAAACTGGGAAATAGAAAAAGCTGGAGGGGAAGGGAGTCACTCTGAGCCCTGGCGACTTCTGCTCTTCCCATCAGTACACAAACTAGTCATCCTTCTCCCTCCTGAACAGGCATTTAATAGTCTTATTTCAGTTGGAAGCAATAGTTGGAGAATAAGTTACAGGAACAGACCAAAAAAAAAAAAAAAAACCACAACAACTTAAAGTGCTTCAGGCTGCAAAAGTAAACATGAGGGGCAGGAGGCCACCTGCCTGGCCCTGTCCCCAACCCCTGAGACAGGACGGTCACTGTCAGGGGCCCTTAGCCATCACCACCCTCTAATCTCAGCCCTGCAGGAGGGAGGGAGGGAATGTCAGAGGTGGGAAAGAACTCAAAGGGAATGAGGAAGATACTTTGTAAACTTAGAACCAGGGTAAAGGGCGGGGGGCAAGGGAGCTCTGGAAACCCTTGCCCTGGCCTAGGGGTGGGGCCAGCCCCCCCCCACAGGAACTCGGGGAATACTGGTGGCTTAGTCCCAGCCATGCCCGCCCACTTCACAGCTTTTCCCCCGTCCCTGATCAGCAGACACAGACAGGCAGCTCTGCCAGGCCTCTTCACCCCCGTCTGGGAGGCATCCCAGGGGAGGCACAGCCCGGGAGCAGGGATCCCCTCTGGGGGCATTGGGTCTCTGGAGTGTAAGAGGGAACAGAGCTGGCACGATGCTACTTGACGGGTTCCACCACCAAGACCTTGCACTCGCGCTTGGCAATCTTGTCCAGAGACAACACAGCCTTGTCCGGGGGCAGGTAGAGGGGGCGGCCAACAGGAGAGGCCACAGGGGGCGTGATGGCCCTGCGCTCCATCACACTGCCCGACCTGGGGGAAGGCAGAGGCTGTGGGCGCTGGTCAGACCCGGCACCCTCCCTGCTCCCAGCCTCTACCCCATCCCATGCCACGCCCCCTGGTTCTGTACCTCATGAGGTGGCTTCGGGAAGGCTGCTGGTGGGAGAAGGACTGGGAGCGGCCCAGGCTAGCCTGATGCCTCTCCACCAAGTCCCGGACAGCAGGGCTGCTGGGGCTGCTCTTGCGGGAGAGAGGCCGGGCCTCGGGTGGAGGGTGGGACACGCTGGCGGTGAACTGCAGCTTCAGTTTCATGTGCTGGCTTAGCTGGGGGGAGACGCAGGTCAGCATGCCAGCTCAGCTTCCAGGGCCCAGGCCTCCTTCCAAATGGTCTTCCCCATGTGACAGACTGATGTCAAATCTAAATCCCACCTTCCCTCTGCCCAGCTTTTTATTTCATCCCTAAAATCTAAGGGTCCTGCCTCCATCCACCCCAGCATTCTGCATCACTCAGCACTCAGCTCAGACCCTCCCCAGCCCACCTCGAAAAGTCCCGTCCTCAGAGCCTGGAAGGCCACACTGAACGTGAGAGCGCTGCCCTTCCGGGAAAAGCCGAGGTTGTTGAGAGGCGTGTGGCAGACGATGGAGTCCAGGGCAGCCTGCATAGCCCGGCGCTCCTCCTCACACAGCTGCTTTCCTGGGGGCAGAAACAGGGACCAGCAAACACTACAGCGTTCCTCATTCCCACAGGGCCTTCGCCAGCACATCTGATTCTCAAAGCCACTCTGTGGAGTAAACTGAGCAAACGTTATCTTTTGTGCATGTTGTAGATAACAACGGCTAATACTTACTGTGTGCAAGGCATGTCATGTATATTAACTCAGTATCTGCATGACAACCCCATGAGATATGAGTTGCTGTATTTTAGAGGTGAGGACTCTGAGGCCCAGAGAGGTTAAGTAACTTATTCAAGGTCACACAGCTAGTAAAAGAGAGAAGTAGAGTTCACACCAGCAAGTGCAGCTCCAGTGTCTATGCCCTGAAAGTCACTCTGCCCCACTGCCTCTCTAAACTCTCCATCTAGGACACTGGGGAGATGACCCAGGTACAGGGCGGAAGCCACCTGCCACAAGTCACCTCCTGTGGTGGGGCTGGCACCAAGTTTGGCTGTTATCACTGTCCAGCCTTCCTGACTTTTTCCTTTCTTTTCTCCTCCCTGGGGATCAGATCCCCACCTGGCAGCTGACCTACCAGCCTGTGCATGCTCTGGGGTCCACACGAGCCTCACAGCAAGGAAGTCTTGGAGATTGTTGAGCAAAGTGTAGGTGACAGTGAATCGCTCGTAGGTCCGAACAGGGGACTCACAAGAAGCGGTCATCACGAAACACGGGCGGTCCAGGCGGACACTGGGCAGGCTAGGAGTGGTGAGAGAGGGATGCTGGCTGTGTGTGTTAAGCCACAAAGGCGAATGCCACAGTTCCTCCGGGATCCACACTCACCGGTAGTGGGTGTAGATGCTCTGAGTGAAGGGCAGCTTTGGGGTGGACCACTGAACCACAGCAATCAGGGGAACTTCCAGGCCCTGCGGGAGGGACAAAGGGGGTTGGGGCAGGTATTAAGAGTGCCCCTCCCATCTTGAGTCAGCTGCATGGTCTTTCCCTCCCACTGCCTTATCACTTTTCTTTGAACACACCAGCCCCTTATGCTCACCTCCTTGGCCCCTGGAGGGGGCTGCTCACCCCCTCGCAGCTGAAACAGGAAGTTGTGTTCCTCCAGGGCATTCAGTGGGCAGGGGAAGCAGCCAGAGGTCCCAGGTAGGCGGCAGAAGGAGCCCATGGAGACTTCCCCAGACTGGTGACTAGCTCAGAAAAGAGAACAAGGCATGGTCTCCCCATGCCAGAGCTCAGTCCCTGAAGCCATCCCCACCACTTCACAGCCTCGCCCCTCCCAGGACCTCACCAGACATTGTCCACCAGCAGCACAGAGCCATCGGGCATGACAGGTAGATAACTGGCGTTGAAGTTGGGGAGGATTCGGATATCCCAGATGGAGATTTCCTCCTGAGAGGAGCTGTTCAGCACTGTGGGAGAGGACCAGCTTGGCTCAGAATAGCTGGACCCCTCAGGCCCCACCTTTACCCAGAAAAAACCGGATCCCACCAGCCTGCCCAGAGGAACTGCATCCAATCAGTTCCCTTGCTGCTCCCCGAGGCTGGAGCTGGCAGACCTGCTTACCCTTGAGCACGGTCAAGTGTTTTCCAGCCACAGTGAACTGCCGGCATCTCAGAACCGGAGGGGGCAGCAGAGTCAGCAGCGTGCTCACTGCGGGAGGGGTTGGGGGCAAGAAGTGATGGTCTGGGGGCTGACCTCACCTCCAACCCAGAATTCTCACCTTCCTCTTCTCAGAGCCCATTAGCCACTTTCCAGTGTGACCCCTCCCCTCTCTCCCTCAATTCCAAGAGACTCTAGCCCTTCGCCTCTTCGTTGTCCTGCCCACCTTGGGCCTTGAAAGCGCTCTGCTCGCCCCGGAATGTCTCCCCAGGAGATCGGGTCTGCAGCAATCGCAGGTAGCCTTGATCTCTGACCTCTGGTGCCTCAACCTCCCGCTTCCACACAGTCACTACAATCTGTCAAGAGGAAAGACAGATGGCTGAGCCCGGAAAAGGTGTCTTAATTAGGACAACAGCTCCACTCCTTGCTCATCTTACCTTGGCCTTAGGTGTCCCTGGGGGCAGTCTATCCAGTGAAACGGTGAGTGGGAAGATGACCTCATCTGTGGAAACAATCGGTTCCTCCACAGGCAGCTGGGGTTGGGAAAGGGATGAAGAGGTCAGGAGCAAGTCAGAGGCAGCCTGCAGCCTTTCCCTTTAAGACCAGCAGGTCATCTGCCTCCTGCTTTACGCCCCCAGCAAACCCCCTCCGCCCTGTGCCGGGTCCCCCAAAGCTCCTCACCGTGGTCGCTCCCCCTGAGGTAGCAGGGCCCGGGCCGTGGGTGAGAAGGGGGCTGCAGCCTCGGAACAAACCCCCACCCCCAGGATCCCCTCCCCCTGGGGGCTCCGAATCCTGGTCGCCGGCACCGCCGCCACCCGGCATCCCGCCTCCGGCGCTGACCGAGGCCAGGGCGGCCAGGGCGGTTGCCAGTTCTGCCCAGGCTCCTCTGGAGCCCAAGCCCGGGCTGCCCCCGGCGCCGGACCCCGCACCGCCCCGGCAGCGCAACACCAGCAGAAACCGGACAGTCTCCCCCAAGTACAGATGGTTGCGCCGGGGCAGCGCCCGGTACCGGCCCGGGTCCCCTGCCAGCTCCGCGCGCGGCGGCAGCGGCACGGCCGGGAAGTACATCGAATAGTCGCACTGGGACTCCATGGGGCGGCGAGGACGGCGCGACCGGGAGCCCGGACCGGAGGCCGACCCCCAGCGGGGCCCTCTAGGGTAGGTCCAGAGGGTCCCGACACCTCGGGCTGCTGCGCGCGGCTGGGGCGGCCCGAGAGACCGGCCCGGTCCCGGCACCCGGGCAACAAATCCGGAACCGAGACCCGGCGGCGCCGGAACCGGGGTACTGAGCCGAATGACTGGAGAGAAACCGGAAGCGGAAGGGAGGGGGCGTGGCCGCCGTGGCCCCGGAATCTGCGGGTGCCCGGACCGTGGAGGAGGGGGCGGGGTCCCGCTGCTCTGAGGCTGAGAGAATGCAGGCCGGGGCTGCGGCCAGGCGTCTTGGAAAAGAAATGTAAGAACCCTGTCGGCCAGGCGTGTTGGCTCACGGCAGTAATCCCAGCACTGTGGGAGGCCGAGGCGGGAGGATTGCTTGAGGCCTGGAGTTCAAGACCTCCCTGGCCAACATAGCAAGACCTCCTCTCTGCAAAAACTTTAAATAAATTGTCCGGGTGCGGTGGCGCGCGCCTGTACTCCCAGCTACTTAGAAGGCCTAGGCAGGAGGATCCTTTGAGCCCAGAAGTTTGAGGCTGAAGTGAGCTATGATTGGGACACTGGTGCAGCCTGGATGACAGAGTGAGATCTTGTCTCAAAAAATGAATAAATAAATAAATAAATAAATAAACCTTCCAACCCCACTTCTTCCAGGAAGATTCTCCATCCCTCCCCTTTCCATCCTCCATAAATCAAGTAGAAGTTTCAAATTATTTATTCATTCAACAAATATTTCAGAGAGAAATGAACAGTCTAGTAGCAAATATTTCATAGAGAAATGGATGTATCATTCCAACTCACCACGCCTCAAACTTTCTGTGGCTCACTCCATCTTTTGCCCACCTAGGGAGCTTTGGTGATGTGGATCTGCCTTGGGGCAAGAAAGGGGAAGGGGAAGCCAGGCGTAGTGGCTCACGCCTATAATGGCAGAACTTTGGGAGGCAGAGGCGTGTGGATCATCTGAGGTGAGGAGTTCAAGACCAGCCTGACCAACATGTTGAAACCCTGTCTCTACTAAAAATATAAAAATTAGGCCGGGTGCGGTGGCTCACGCCTGTAATCCCAGCACTTTGGGAGGCTGAGGCGGACGGATCACAAGGTCAGGAGTTCGAGACCAGCCTGGCCAGCATGGTGAAACCCCATCTCTACTAAAAATTAAAAAATGGCCGGGCGCGGTGGCTCAAGCCTGTAATCCCAGCACTTTGGGAGGCCAAGACAGGTGGATCACGAGGTCAGGAGATCGAGACCATCCTGGCTAACACGGTGAAACCCCGTCTCTACTAAGAAATACAAAAAAAAACTAGCCGGGCGAGGTGGCGGGCGCCTGTAGTCCCAGCTACTTGGGAGGCTGAGGCCGGAGAATGGCGTGAACCCGGGAGGCGGAGCTTGCAGTGAGCTGAGATCCGGCCACTGCACTCCAGCCTGGGCTACAGAGTGAGACTCCGTCTCAAAAAAAAAAAAAAAAAAAAAATTAAAAAATTAGCCGGGCATGGTGGTGCACACCTGTAGTCCCAGCTACTTAGGAGGCTGAGGCAGGAGAATCACTTGAACCTGGGAGGCGGAGGTTGCAGTAAGTCAAGATGGTGCCATTGCACTCCAGCCAGGCAACAGAGCGAGACTCTGTCTCAAAAAAACAAAACAAAAAAAACATTAGCCGGGTATGGTGGCACACGTCTGTAATCCTAGCTACTCTGGATGCTGAGGCAGGAGAATCACTTGAACCCGTAAGGCAGAGGTTTCGGTGAGCCGAGATCATGCCACTGCACTCCAGCCTGGGGGACAGAGCGAGACTCTATCTCAAAAAAAAATTAAAAAAAAAAGAAAAATGGGGAAGAAAGAACAAAATGAGTAGAGGGTGAAGGAGGAAAGCACTGTTGGGAGCCCAGCAAAGAGGACGCTTGCATCAGGACAAAGACTCATCCCTCTGGGAGATGCAGAAGTGGCATCTTGCTGCTCCCCACTCATCACATGTGCCCTTCAAACGTGGCTGCTCTTCCACCTAAATCTGTAGTCTGATGTCTATGGGGAGAGTGGCCTTGAAGTCTTGAGAGGCAGTGAGACGGTAGGGGGGAACTGCTTGGCATCCAGCTTGTCCTTATACTGGAGCTCAGGGGTAGCCAAGCGCTCACACTCCTCTTGGTCCTGAGGGCTCAATCCACTCCGAAGTATATAGCCCAAAACCTTAGCTGACCCAAACTGGAAGGGGCGGAACCGGTGATCAGTGATGTATTTGGGGTCAGAAGCCTCACCCCCTGCCAGACAATGTTTGGCTAGGGCCTCTCGGCGAGCCCGGAGCTCGGCTACAGCTGTCTGCAGCCGGCGCTGGCCGTATTTCTCTATCCGTGCCCAGAGACTGCGGTTGAAGTGGACGTAGAGAGCCCAGTCCAGGTTGTTCCAGGCTCGGGCCCGTGCAGTCAGCTGTTGGTCCTCTGCAGTCAGTCCAGTGTTGCTGAAAGTGCTGAGGTCTTGCTTACGTCCAGCCTGGGCATTGTGCATGAAGCCTACCACGTCATCTAGACCCCAGCACAGGGCATCTGCCAGCAGAACCAATGACTCATCGAAGTACTCAGCCACCATGACCAGGTCAAAGACAGAGTCCAGCCAAGCCAGACCCCACTGGATGAAGGATGAAGACCCCAAATCGAAAGAGGCAGGGCTTGATATCTGGCTGCGATGATCAGCAACAGTGGAAACAGGATGGATGAGGGCATTGGGATTGAGGGTTTGGGCTCGAGGGCCAGCACCAGAAGGCAAGACCTGAAGCTGTCGGGGGTCGGGGTCTCTGGGGGGATGAAGATTCCCTCTCTTGGCCCTCTTCTCTGGGGGAAAGGGCAGGCCAAAGTCAAACCATAGTAAGTTGCGAGCGTAGTGGTCCCCACGGGCCCCAGGCCTGTAGAAGGCTCGAGGATTGGCCAGGAAGGCAGCCAAGGATGGTGACTTGCGGAAGGCTGATGAGGTGGATTTATAATAAGAGAAGGCAGAGCGAGCCAGAGCCGCTGGGTCTCGGACAATGGAAAAAAAGAAGCTGTCAGAAGGCATGACTTGAAGTACCTGCAGAGGAGGGAAGACAGAAGAGAGAGAATTGGGCTGGGGAGAAGGTATGCATAAGTATGCACAAGCCATGTGTCCACTGACCCGGCCTCCTCAAACCTCCTTCTCCCAGCTCTGCTAGGAATCCCCAGCTTCCATCACTTGTTGCGTGGCAAGTTACTTAACATCCCTGAGACTCAATTTGCTTACCTGCAAAATGAGGATAATCATACTTTCCCAAGTGATTATGAAAGATACATGAGATAAAACATACAAAGAAACCTGGAGGATGGAGCCAGGCATGTTTTGTGTGCCTGTCGATGCAGCTACTCGGGAGGCTGAGGCAGGAGTATGGCTTGAGCATTGCTATGTTGCCGAGGCCAGCCTGGACAACATAGCGAGACCTTGCCTCTACAAAAATAAAACTAAAAAAATTAGCAGGGCAATCAATGATAGACTGGATAAAGAAAATGTGGCACATATACACCATGGAATACTATCCAGCCATAAAAAAGAATGAGATAATGTCATTTGCAGGTGCATGGATGAAGCTGGAAGCCATCATGGTGCTCAGCAAACTAACCTACTCCAGCAAACTAACACAGGAACAGAAAACCAAACACCACGTGTTCTCACTCGTAAGTAAGTGGGAGCTGAACAGTGAGAACACATGGACAGAGGGAGGGGAACAACACAAACTGGGGCCTGTCGGGGTGGGGAGCAAGGGGAAGGAGAGCATTCAGACGAATACCTAATGCATGCAGGGCTTAAAACCTAGATGACGGGTTGATCAGTGCAGCAAACCACCTTGGCACATGTGTACCTATGTAACAAACCTATGTGCTCTGCACATATATCCCAGAACTTAAAGTAAAATAAAAATAAATTAGCAGGGTATCCTGGCACACACCTGTAGTCCCAGCTACTTAAGAGGCTGAGGTGGTCGGATTGCTTGAGTTCAGGAGTTCAAGACAAGCCTGAACAACATAGCAAGACTCTGCCTTGAAAGAAAGGGGCCGGGTGCAGTGACTCACACCTGTAATCCCAGCAGTTTGGGAGGCTGAGGCAAGTGGATCACAAGGTCAAGAGTTCAAGACCAGCCTGGCCAAGATGGTGAAATCCCCGTCTCTACTAAAACTACAAAAAATTAGCTGGGCACGGTGGCAGGTGCCTGTAATCCCAGCTACTCGGGAGGCTGAGGTAGGAGAATTGCTTGAAGCTGGGTGGCAGAGGTTGCAGTGAGCCGAGATCACGCCACTGCACTCCAGCCTGGGCAACAAAGTGAGACTCTGTCTCAAAAAAAAGAAAGAAAGAGAGCCAGAGCAAGAGGGGGAAGGAGGGGAGGGGAGGGGAGTAAAGGGAGGGGAAGGGGAGGGGAGTAAAGGGAGGGGAAGGGGAGGGGAGGGGCTTGTCAGGGGATCGGGGGCAAAGGAAGAGAGAGCATTAGGATGGATGCCTAATGCATGCAGGGCTTAAAACCTAGATGACGGGTTGATAGGTGCAGCAAACCACCATGGCACATGTATACCTATGTAACAAACTTGCATATTCTGCACATGTATCCCAGAACTTAAAAATTAGCCAGGCACTAATTTTTAAGGGGAGGGGAGGGGAGGGAAAGGAAGGGAAAAAAAGAAAAAGAAAAAAGAGAAAGAAGGGAGGGAAGGAAACCTGGAGGATAGGAAACTCCTGGAGAACATTAATTTCCTCGGGCATTTCTGTCTGCCTTAGTCAGTAAAACCTCTAGAAACCAACCTTTGTACTCATTTCTCCAGCAAAAACCTGTTGAGTGCCTGGGAGAGGCATCACTGGCAGCAAAGGGGCAACTATAATGCCATCTCAGGCATAGGCAGCAGGTGGGCAGGCCAGGCCCAGAATCACTGAGGGGTAAAGCACTTCAGGGACTCCTGGGCATCCCAGAGAACAAAAGACACCCTGGGCCGGGGCACTGGGTGCCTGGTAGGATGCTGCCCTGAGGGCTGGGACATGTGATTCCACCATTCTGCAAGAAGGAAGGTGGAAATCAGGCTGCACCACACCCTAACATGGCCCTGCAGGCTGATGCAGGTCAGAGCCTAGCTCCTGATCTCCTTAAAGGGTTTCTGCCTCCAAAAATGACTTCCATCATTGAATCTGACTTCTGTCATGGTGTTCCTCAATCGGCTCTGCAAATATGGCACACCTGAATAGCAGCCTGTGAATGCTCTTTTTTTTTGGGGGGGGGGGACAGGAAATTAGTATTTTTCAAATAAAACTTTTCAGTGTTTATTTTCTTCTTATTCTTATTCTTCTTACTTTTTTGAGACGGCGTCTCACTCTGTCGCCCAAGCTGGAGTGCAGTGGAGCGATCTCGGCTCACTGCAAGCTCCGCCTCCCGGGTTCACGCCATTCTCCTGCCTCAGCCTCCTGAGTAGCTGGGACTACAGGCACCTGCCACCATGCCCGGCTAATTTTTTGTATTTTGTTTAGTAGAGACGGGGTTTCACTGTGTTGACCAGGATGGTCTCGATCTCCTGTCGTCGTGAACCGCCCTCCTCGGCCTCCCAAAGTTCTGGGATTACAGGCGTGAGCCACCACGCCCAGCCTCTTATTATTTTTTAAGAGACAGTGTTTTCTTGCTCTGTCACCTAGGCGGCATATCATAGCTCACTGCAGCCTTGAAAACTCCTGGGCTCAAGGGATTCCCCAAACTCAGCCTCCTGAGTAGCTGGGACTACAGGCACACACCAACATACCCTGTTAATTCTTAATTTTTTTTGTAGGGATGGGGTCTTGCTATGTTGCCCAGATTGGCCTCGAACTCCTGGGCTGAAGTAATCCTCCCACCTTAGCATGCAAAAGCACTCGGATCACAGGCATGCGCCACCATGCCTGGCCCTGCAGGTCTCTTTGAAGGCAGAGGGGAAAGTGAAGAAAACAGTCTTTGGCATCTGGACCTGGAATAAAATCCCACTCTGCCATTTACTAATTCTGTGACTTTGGGAGGGTTATCGAAGGTTTCAGAGCCATCATTCCTCCATCTAGAAATCGGAGTAACTGGGTAACACTTACCTGGAAGAATGTGCAAGTGTCTGGAACATGGTAGATATTCAGTGAATGGTGGTGTCAATGAAGGCCATCATCCTAGCCTCTGGAGAAACCTACCTCAAAGGTCACTGTCATTGCCTCACTCCTGCCAGTGGCCTTTCGCTGCCTATTAGAGCATGCCCATGTCCTCAGCTGGTGTCTCCAGCTCCAGCTTCAACAAGGGTGACTTTGCAGACCCTGCAGAACTTCCACACCAGTACAGACGTTCTCCCTTTTATATGCACATACACACATTTACCCCACCATGTCCTTGCTGGTGTTTTGCTCCCTCTAAGAATGCCTCATGCTGTCCTTACCACAAGCCACATCCACCTTTTCCTTTAAAACCCCCTACTCTCGGCTGGGCACAGTGGCTCACACCTGGAATCCTAGCACTTTGGGAGGCCGAGGCGGGCGGATCATTTGAGGTTAGGAGTTTGAGACCAGCCTGGTCAACATGGTGAAACTCCATCCCTACTAAAAGTACAAAAATTAGCCAGGCGTGGTGGCAGGTGCCTGTAGTCCCAGCTACTTGGGAGGCACGAGAATTGCTTGAACCCGGGAGGCACAGGTTGCAGTGAGCTGAGGTGGCACCGCTGCACTCCAGCCCGGGGAAAAGAGCAAGACTCTCAAAATAAATAAATAAATAACATCAAAATTAAATAATAAAGTAAAATAAACCCCCCTCTCCAGAAAGCCTCACCTCTTTGGTGAATACTCTTCTCACCATTCCAGATACAAACGCACGCACAAGCCTCGGAAGGAGCCTTGACTTTGGAGTGCGTGGACCTGGGCTCAACTTCCAGCTGGAGCCTTGACTTTGGAGTGCATGGACCTGGGCTCAACTTCCAGCTCTGCCACTTTCATTTTCAATTTTATTTATTTATTTATCTTTCTTTCCTTTTTTTTTTTTTTCTTTTGTGAAACGGAGTCCCACTCTGTTGCCCAGGCTGGAGCACAGTGGCACGATCTCAGCTCACTGAAACCTCTACCTCCCAGGTTCAAGCAATTCTCCTGCTTCAGCCTCCCAAGTAGCTTGGATTACAGGCATGCACCACCACACCTGGCAAATTTTTGCATTTTTAATAGAGACAGGGTTCACCATGTTGGCCAGGCTGGTCTCGAACTTCTGACCTCAGGTGATCTGCCCACTTTGGTCTACCAAAGTGCTGGGATTACGGGTGTGAGCCACCGTGCCCAGCCTATTTATTTATTCATCTTTCAAGACAGGGTCTTATTCTGCCACCAGGTTGGTGTACAGTGGCATGATCTTGGCTCACTGCAGCCTCGACTCCCTTGGCTCAAGTGGTCCTCCCATTTCAGCCTCCTGAGTAGCTGGGACTTCAGGCTTGCACCACTGCCCTTAGCTATTTTTATTTATGTTTATCTTTTTGTAGAGACGGAGTCTGCTATGTTGCCCAGGCTACTTTTGAACTCCTGGGCTCAAGTGATTCTCCTGCCTCAGTCTCCCAAAGTGTGAAGATCACAGACGTGAGCCACCATGCCTGGCCTTAATCTTTATGTTTTTAGCAATAGGATCTTGCTTTGTCACCCAGGTTGGTGTGCAGTTGCACAATCATAGCTCACTGCAGCCTCCAACTCCTGGGCTCAAGCAATCCTCCTGCTTCAGCCTCCTGAGTAGCTGAGACTACAGGCATGCATTACCACACCTGCCTGATGTTTTAAATTTTTTGTACAGGTGGGGTCTCGCTATATTGGGCAGGCTGGTCTCAAACTGCTGGGTTCAAGTGATTCTCCGCCTCAGCCTCCTAAAGTGCTGGGATTATAAGCGTGAGCCACTGTGGCTACTGGGTGCCATTTTCTAACTGTGAAAGTCTCTTCACCTCCCTGAGACTCGAACTCCACATATGTGTAATGGAGACACTTAAAATGCCTTCTTGGCAAGGTGATGGGAAGATTAGTACTCAGCATTGGTAAATATTCAGTTTAGTTTCTTCCCCGTATGTTTCAATTACACATTGATTTTCTTCCTATAGGAGCCCTCAGCTTCCTGTGTGTGTCTGAGTATGTGAATGTGTATGTTCTTCTCTCCCCCATTAGAATAGAAGTTCCTGGAGGTCAGGATTGGGCTTCCACCCAGCTATTCTCAGCTGACCTCACGTGATCTGCCCCTGTTGGTTTCCCAAAGTGCTGGGCTTAGCCCCGGGCTAAACGTACAGCTGATCCTCAAAATGTGGCAGACATGGTGAGGAGGTTGAAGAAGACAAGTCAGAAGGCAGTGGGGGAGCTGGGGCCCTGGTGTGACAGTGGAAGGGAGGCTAAGAAAGGGAAGGGGCATGTTGTCCTAGGTACTTGCGAGGCTGAGGTGGGAGGATTGTTTGAGGCCAGCCTGGGCAACATAGTGAGACCCCATCTCTACAAAAAATAAAAAAAAATTAGCCAGGTGTGGTGGCGTGCACCTGTAGTCGCAGCTAGTTGGGAGGCTGAGGTAAAAGGATCGCTTGAGCCCAGGAGTTTGAAGTTGCGGTGAGCTATAATTGCACCACTGCATTCTAGCCTGGATGACAGAGTGAGACCCTGTCTCTCTCTCTCTCTCTCTCTCTCTCTCTCTCACACACACACACACACACACATATACACACAGAGGCTGGGCAAGCTCACTTCTGTAATCCCAACCCTTTGGGAGGCCAAGGTGAGCAGATGGCTTGAGCCCAGGAGTATTTATTTATTTATTTAAGCCCAGGTGTTTGAGATCAGTCTGGGCAACATAGCAAGACCCCATCTCTACAAAAAAATTAGAAAGTAGCCATGTGTAGTGGCACATGCCTTAGCCCTAGCTACTCAGGAGGCTGAGGTGGGAGGATCCCTTGAGCCTGGGAAGTCAAGAGCTATGATTGTGCCCCTGTACTCCAGCCTGGGCGACAGAGCAAGACCCTGTCTTCCAAGAAATAAAAAAAAAGAAGGGTAAGGGGCACCTGGAGGGAGAGTTGGAGGCTCGAAATTGGCAGGGCACTGATGCCAGGGAAATACATTGGTGAAAGAGAGAGACTGTAGTAAGCGCCAGAGAGAGAAGGGAGAGAGGAGGACTTGGGCTCCCAGAAACTTCGGGGGAAGGGACACCTGTAGAGAGGATGGCAGGGAGCCCCACCTTTATGGCCCCCGTGTCCAACTTTAGGGTGAGATGATGCCTGGGGAGCCCTCAAGTCTGGGCCCCCTCCCTTGGTGGTGTCAGCCTGAGCCCATCTCTTGCTGGTCCCTCCCACCCCTGCGACACTCCTTACCTCTTTCAGGTTGAACCTCATGTGGTGACAGAGGATGTGGAAGGGGAGCTGGGTGCCTCCAGTCTGGGGGCGGTAGCCTTTTACCCTTGAGGCCTGGAAGAGCCTTGGGTAGCCAAACTGGTAGCGGGCAGGGAGGGCGAAGCGCAGCCCGTGCCGGTCCCCGTAGCGGTGAAGCAGGCTCAGCACAGAGCTGCTCCCAGATTTATGCGTCTTCAGGAACACCAGTCGCTGCCGGGGTGGGCAGGACAGAAGGGCTGGTCGTAGAGATGGGGCCAAGGGCTGTCGGAGCTGTGGCCCTGGTAGCCTGGGAAGAGATGCAGGGGGAGTGTCCTGTCCCTCAGCAGCAAATGGGTGGAAGGGACAGAGGACATGGAGGCTTCCGAGTCCCTAAGAGTCACCAGCCCCAGGCGGGATGGGGAAGAGCAAGTGTGGGGCATCTAGAAGGAGCTGGGGCAAAGTGGGAACTTACCTCCTCTGGAAGGGCCCTCCCAAGAGCTGGAGTGCAAAGCCAATGGTCATGAAGACTCCCAGAGCCACCCCTAGGCTCCGAGGTCCCCAGAGCCGCAGCGTCCTGGCAGGAGACAGAGGGCCCATGTGGCACAGGGAAGGGTGAGATGAGAGAGGGATGGAGCCAGGGCCAGGAACAGGGGCAGAGACAGCTGGAGAAAGCCGTGCAGCCGCGGAAGGCGCCGGTTGCAGATCGGGGGGTCATTCCCCAGGCCTGTTTGCAGTCTTGGTTGAGTCTGCCCCCTGAGTTAGCAGATTTTTGCCTCTGTCAGCGTCTAGGAGGGAAATGAGGGGGGAAGAAGGGAAGTCTAAGGAGAGAGGCAGAGTGAACCTTCTCTCCTGCTGCAGCTGAGACCTGATTCAGGGAAGGGGAGTGGCTGGGAATGCGGTCTACACCCAGACTGTCCTAGGTGGCCCCACAACTACTCCCTCCGCTCTATCACTGTCTTATCTCCAATTCCCCCAGCTCCCCACCTACAGTTGTCCCTGAGCCTCGGGGACTTAGAAGGGAAGGAGAGAAAAAGCCCCAGCTCATGAATGAAACAGCCAGCAAAAGAGAGATCAGACCAATCAGCTCATTAAGACAGTCAGGTCAGACTATGGTCGGGACCCTGGCTTCCTCCTGAGCCCCTCTGGGTGTCACAGATGGGGATGAAGAGCCCTATCCCAGGGCCAGGAAGGGAAGCCATACAGTGGGAATGAGGATCAGACAGGACACAGGTGGATGAACCCAGGCAGGAGGAAGGGAGGTTGGACTTCCAGGAGTGGCATTGCAATGGGCAAGAGCCACTGTGTTCTAAATTCCCACACCTCTTTTTCCTCTGTCTCAGCACGGGGCAGACCCCCATGTGCGACAGGGGCTGGGGGAGACGTGTGGCTACTTGTGAAGCCCAGATTCCCGGACTTAACCCTCCATGCCACTTTCCAACCTTATCAGTGCACCCGGAGGAGACTGAAAGGGTGGGGCTGGAGAGGGAGAGAGAGATAGAGAGAGAGAGAGAGAGACAGACAGACACAGAAAGACAGAGAGACTATGACACAAAGATATGGAGAAAGGCACAAATACTAACTGTAGAGTTCCTTCTCAAGCCCGAGCTTCCTAATCAACCAGGAGTCCAGCCCCGCCCCTTCAGATTACAACTCACGATCAAGGACCACAGCCCCCTCCAACAAGCCCCGACAGCTCCCTGCTCCGATGAGCCAGGGGTAACCCCAGGCAGAGAGAAGCCACACTTTTACTCCCGGAGACCCGGCCCCTCTGGCATCACTCCCCAATTCCCTCCCCGATCACAGCCTCTGGGGTCCAGCTGTGTCTCCCCTACCCAGAGCCCTTCATTTCCTTCCATCCATCTCTCCCTTCCCATGATTGGAGATCCCAGCCCTCTGTCCCCTCCAGCTTTGGTGACTGCCCAGTCAGTTGCCCCTGCCGGGGTCCCATGAACCCCTCACGTCTCCTCCCATAAATTAGAAGGTCCCTCCACTGGTCCTATCCTTGGTTTCACTTCCCACTCACCAGGCCACAAGGGGAGCAGCAAGGGAAATCAGGCCGGGCCCTCCCGCCCTCCCCAGCCACCGCCCCACTCTTGGCTCAGCTCAACTTTCCCCAAGAACTTTCTCAGCGCCCAGGCTCCTCCCTCCTCCCTTTGTCCCGCCAGCCCCAGCAGCTGCTGTAGCTTTGATCGCAGTTCTAGGTCTCTCCCCCGCTGCATCTTCCCCTCTCCGGCAGGGCACCCAGACTCCCCTTGGAAGACACCACTTCCACCCCCCTTTCACACTTGGGAATCAATCCTACCATTTTCTCTTGGCTTGCCGCAGAACAAAAGATTCATTCAGGCGGCAGAAAGAAAGAAGGAAGGAAGGAGAAAGTGATATTTGAAAGCAGACATTGTCAAAGATATGGCAAGGTAGCCAGAGACTGATGCTCAGAGAACAAGGCCTCCCATCCTGAAGGCAGGGGACAGTGGTGTGGTCACCTTAATAATGCCTCGTGGCCGGGCGTGGTGGCTCATGCCTGTAATCCCAGCACTTTGGGAGGCCGAGGCTGGCGGATTGCTTGAGGTCAGGAGTTCGAGATCAGCCTGGCCAACATGGTGAAACCCCGTCTCCACTAAAAATACAAAAACTAGCTGGGTGTGGTGGCAGGCGCCTGTAATCCCAGCTACTCAGGAGGCTGAGGCAGGAGAATCATTTGAACTGGGGAGGAGGAGGGAGGTTGCAGTGAACCGAGATCGCACCATTGCACTCCACCCTCACGACAACAGTGAGACTCCATCTCAAAAAAAAAAAAGCCTCATGTTCAAAGAGCATTTTGCAGGTGACAAGGTGCTTTTTCACACAGATTCTATTTGGTCCCCACAATTCTCCCTGTTGTACAAACAAAGATAGTCAGAGGCCCAGAGGGTGGGAGATCAGAGGTTATTCCCTAGACCCACCTCCTGGGGGACAGGTGCCAAGGGAGGTGAAAAGCTGGCAGAAAATGAGCCAGTCAGAGAGGCTCTGAGACCTCTGCTGGAAGCCAGGGCTCAGGCACTGACGGTGACAGCACAGAAGCCACACATGGGGTCCAATACATTACCATTTATTTACAGAATAAACACAGACTCGAACACTGAAACATGGAATTTGTGAAGGATGTGGGTGGCAGAGGTCACGAGATGAGCACCCCCCCACGTTGTCTTTTTTAAATTTTGGTTTAAGAAATTGATACTGAAAAACCTCAACAGAACCCAGGCCCATGAAGCCTCACATCCTACTCAAGCACCCCCAGTCCCCTGCCCCACACCCTGTCAGCATCCAGCTTTGTCCATTTCTGAGACCAGATGCCCCCACCCCTCCCAACTTCCAACTTCCTTCAACCCCCTTCCCCAGCTGCAACTCTAAACTCCTCACTTTCTCTGTTGGGGCTGATCACCAGCCCCAGCCTTAGAGGGCTGGAGATTATACCCTCTAAGGAAACCACACTGCCTCCTAAATAAATACCCCAGGCCCCCCTCCCATTACCAAATGAAAAAATAAATATTGTGAACACCCACCCACCTCTGACGAAAATCTCCTGGATTTGGGGCCCCAGCCATTCACCTGCAAAGTCCCTTCTCTACCTTCTCTGCAGCCCCCTTCGACTCCTCCCCAGGCCCAGCTGAGGGGGGAGGAGGGGAAAGGGCCATGAACCCTTCTGATGCTAGGGCACCCCTCCCCTGTTATCGAGGTCCAAGCAGGGCCAGGGCTGAGACGGAGAGAATGAGGATGGTTTGGGTGTGAAAACCAATAGATGCCCCCCCACTCCTGCTCCGGCCCTGGTTGTAGCGGGCACTGCCACCTCCTCCTTTGCCCCCAGAACCATCCCTTCTAGGAGGGTATGGAGGCCGAGGAGGCCGGGCTGGGGGAGCCACAGCCCCAGCCATCCAGTCATCTGCATACTGCTGTCCCCCTCCAGAGCCGCTGGCATCCTCATCTGCAAGGAAGAAGAGGGACAGAGACGGGATGGGAGGGAGAGGCAGAGGGAGACAGAGAAAAAGAAATTGAGATAAAAACAGAAAGAGAGAGGCAGGGGAGGGAGACACAGGTGGATGCCGGGTTGGGTAAGGGAGAAAGACCATGAGTGATAGGAAGGCAGGGAGAGAGGGAAAGAGAGAGATCCGACAGCAGACATAGCGGGGAGAGATCATGATGGGAGACAATGAGACAGAGAGAAAAAAGACAGGCAGATGGGGAGATAGGATAACAGGAAAAAACAGAAAAATCATAAGTACACAGAAGCAGAGAGCAGCCAGGAAGAGGGGTGGGGGAAGTGACAGAGACAGAGACAGAAGAGAAGAAAACAGTGAGTGTCTGTGCCTTGCCTCTCTGTCTGGCAAATTCCACTCTGGGGAGGCAACCCAATGTCACCTACCACCCTGGCTTCCCAGCCTCCCCCAAGTTGCCCCCTCCCCCATTTCCCACTGCCCTTTGCCCATTATAAGGGTCTTCCCACTGTTCTGTAAGAATGTTTTCGTGTCTTCCCTACTGGCCCGAAAGGATAGAGATCCCCTCATTGATCTGTTACCCCCAGTCTTTGAGGTCAACCCTCAATAAATGCTCGTTGAATGAATTAATGAATGAATGAATGCTAAGAGCAGAGGCACGGGCGGGAACTACCAGGAGAGGGGAGAGGCTTAAGGGCAGTGGGCGGGGCTCAGGCTCAGGAATGCCGGGGTCTCACCCGCGTCCTGCCCGTCCAGGTCGTGTCCCAGTGCGGCTGCCTTCATCCTGGCCGTGGCCGCCCGGAGCTGTAGCCGACGCCGCCGTGTCGGGACATCGGGGCCCGAGGTGTCCACCTTGAGCTCGGGGTTGTTGACCTGCTCGGCCAGGGAGCCCCCGACCACCGGTGGCAAGTACCTGCGAGCAGAGCAGCCCCGAAGCTCTCACTCATGCGCGCGGCCCCGCCCCTCCCGGCCGCGGCCCCGCCCCCTGCTGCCCCACCACGCCCCCGAGGCTCACCTGCCCCGCCCGGCTCCGGTCCAGCAGGGCGCTGCCTCCAGCGAGGCGTCCACTGCCATGCGAGAGTCTCCGCACACCGTCAGGGACTGCCGGGCCCAGAAGCCCCGCATCCGGGCCAGACGCTCGCGGAGCTCCCACACCTGGGCAGGAGAGAAGGGGCGGGGCGAGCTGGAGCGCAACCCCCATCCCCATCCCCGACCCCGCCCCTCCCGCCCCCAACTCCTTGGTCACCCCACGCACCAGCCGGTGCAGGTTAGTGCCCGCGGCCGTCGTGGGCCGCTCCTCCTCGGTCACCATCGACCACAGCCGGCCCGCCTCTTGGGGCGGCGGGGCTCGACGGTTGCGGGCCGGCACCGGGTGGGGGGGGCCACACTCCTGAAACACCTGCGGCACGGGGAAGAGACCTCACAGTCACCCTTGGGGGAAATCACACTGCGTCCTCACTCTGACCCCAGAGTCTCTTCTCAGATCCCCTATACTGTCTCCCTGACACCCACACCGTCCCCGCCCCGGGTCTCACCTCCACCCTTCTCTTCCCCGTACCTGGGCGGACACCTTCGCACTGTTTTCCTGCAGGTACATCAAACCCTCTGAGATCTTCACCCCAATAGACTCAGCCGCCAGCTCAAAGGAAAAGGGGCCCTGGAGCTTATCAGCCAGGATCAGGAGACCATCTTAAGGGAGGCAGAGAAAGAGAAAGGATGGGATGAGTGGTGATACTGAACTAGGATGTTCCCGAAAATCCTCAATCGGGCCTTAGAGAAGCAGTAGAGTGTTTCGGGGAAACTTACATGAGCTTCCTCCCATGTTTTCTCCCAGTTTGGCTTTAGAGCCCCTCTCCAGTTCACCCCTAGCCTTACTCAGGACCCTCCCCCATTCCAGACTTTTTTAAAATTTAAATTTAAATTTTAGGATTTTTTTTTTTTTTTTTTTTTTTTTTTTTTTTTTGAGACTGAGTCTCCCTCTGTCACCCAGGCTCGATGGAGTGCACTGGCGTGATCTCGGGTCACTGCAACCTCCGCCTCCTGGGTTCAAGCAATTCTTCTGCATCAGCCTACAGGCGCCCACCACCATGTCCGGCTAATTTTTGTATTTTTTTTTTTTTTTCTTTTCAGTAGAGACAGGATTTTACCCTATTGGCCAGGCTGGCCTCGAACTCCTGACCTTGTCCTTGTGATCTGCCTGCCTCGGTCTCCCAGAGTGCTAAGATTATAGGTGTGAGCCACTGTGCCTGGCCAATTTAAGGATTTTTTTTAAAAGACAGGGTCTTACTCTCTTGCCCAGGCTAGAGTATAGGGGCACCATCATAGCTTACTGCAGGCTCTAACTCCTGGGATCAAGGGAGCCTCCTGCCTCAGCCTCTGGAGTAACTGGGACAACAGGCATGTGTGCCACCACGCGTAATGAGTTCTTTCTTTTTTTTTTTTTTTTTTTGGTAGAGATGGGGTCTAGTTACATTGCCCAGGCTGGCCTCCAACTCCTGGCCTCAAGTGATCTCCTGCCTCAGCCTCAGGAGTAACTGGGACTACAGGCGTGGGCGCTACCACGCCTGGCTAATTTTTTTTTTTTTTCCTTCCTCCCTTCCTCCCTTCCTCCCTCCCTCCCTCCCTCCCTCCCTCTCTCTCTCTCTCTCTCTCTCTCTTTCTCTCTTTCTCTCTTTCTTTCTTTCTTGAGATGATGTCTAGCTATGTTGCCCCTGATGGGTTCCAACTCCTGGCCTCAAGTGATCCTCCTGCCTTTCAGCCTCTCAAAGTGCTGTGATTACAGGTGTGAGCCACCATGCCTGGCTCCAGGCTTTCTTGAATCCCCTCACCCAAATAGTTGCCCCAGTCAGGCTCCAGTCCCCTGCTGCTGAGACAGCCACGAACCACGTTGAGGCAGAAGCCCTGGCAGGGCATAAGTGAGGGGACTCCCCGGCAAAGGGGACAGCCGATGAGACGCATCAGAGCCTGGCTGCAGCCTTCAGACAGCGGCACCTGGGGGCAGAGAGTGGGGCTATGTCCTCCACAAACATTGTGGCTTCTCTCAGCCCGGCTTGGTGCCAGGCACAGACAGAAATCATATACCCCACCCCACGCCTAGGGCTGGTGACAACATGTGGCAGCAGGTAAGATTGTCACAGATCTGAGGAGGGAGGTTCCAGGTTGCTGACACTGATTCGTGGGAGGGGTGGAACTAAAGAGGCAGTTAGGGGTGGAGGGAAGATTCAAGGACAAGAGTGAGCCCATCACAGCTGGGGAGGGAGGAGGCGGTCAGGAGGCAGAAGGTGAGGCTGGGAGGTCAGGTAGAGGATGGGCAGTGAGAGAGGCCAAGCCAGGCATCTGGCCTTCAGCAGCAGGGAAGTGGAGTCATTGAGGGCTTCTGGGGGGTTGGGCAGGGGCAGTATCCAATCTCTGACTGCTATGGAGATGAGCAGGCCCTTGGGGACTGATGGGGGTTAAGGGTCCACAGAGGGTAGGAGGGGGTCAGAGATCATGGATCGTGGACCAGTGGAGGTTTCACTCCAGCTCCCTCCTTCCTAATTCATCCTGGGACACCAGGGCCTAGAGGCAGACAGAGCCCCAGGCCTGTCGTGCTGGCTGGTGGCTAATTCTTCCTCGTGGGGTCTCTCTCACTTCCGCCTCTCCCTCCCTGGCCCCTGCCCACACTCAGGCCCCCTCTAACCTTAAGCGCTTCGCTGACCACATTTCTTCCAGTCTCCAGGCCCTGCACAAAGGCTCGGGCAGCCACCAGGGTCCGGGTTATCTGGGAGAAGGCAAAGAAGATGAGAAAAACCACAAGGGTGTTATGGGTCAGTCAAGGCTAGAGCCAAGAGACTGCATCAAGAGCAGTGAGGGTTGGGTTTGTGGGGTTCTCTCAAAGTGGGTTGAGTGTTGGGTGGTACAGAGAGGCAGGTTCAAGAGCCCCACAGGAATTATAGTCTTAAAGAAAACCAAAGGAAGGCTTGGGAAGAGATGGAGGGATTATGTTGTACAGGGCTTAGAGATAGAGAAATTGTGTATCGGAACTAACACTGAACTTGAAGCCAGAAGACCTGGATGTGAGCCACGGTTCTGCCATTTACTGGCTGGAAAGCTTAACCTCTGGGAGCCTCAGTTTTCTCATCTGTAAAATAAGGGCATGACTCTCTACCTTGCAGGGTGATGATGACAACTAAATGTGATACTATAAAAGAAAATACCTTTTGCATATTGAATACATAATTCCTGTTTAGTTGAACCAGAGGAAGTCAAGGTGTTAGGATTAGGGAGGGGTTGGCACAAAGGTGGCTGGAGGTTAAGGGTAGGTGACTGTTTGTGTGAAACTAGGGCACAGAATGGGAGGTGGCAGGGGTTGGGGCATCTGCTTCAAGAAGACCAAGGGGCACTGGGTTGGGCAGTGGTAAGTAAAGCTCAGGATAGGCATCACCAGGTCAGAAATGGCTTCAATGCAAGATGGGAGGATCACCAGGTCAGAGGTGACTGGAACACACCAGTTTGGAGATGAGTGGTGCACAGTTCAGGGGTCACTAGGTCAGAAGTGGTTGAAGCTCAGGCCTCAGGATCCCTCACCTGCAGGCGGAGGCGGCGGGGTGAGTCCCCGAAGGGCTGCAGAGAGCCATCGGTAGATGAGGCCAAGCGTGAGAGGCAGAGCAGGTAGTCAGGGGGGAAGCTGTACTGTGGGTGCAGCAGCGGGAACACTCTCTCCAGGAGCTGTGCCCAGAAATCCGCCAGGGTGTCATCCAACCCCTCACCAGATTCCCCATAGAAGTCTCGCAGCCGAGAGAACAGGCCATTGAATATGAGAGCGTGCTGGGCATACAGGCGGCCGTAGGAGTGGGAGAAGAGCTGGGTCAGAGAATGCTGGGCTACTGAGAGCATCTCCAGAAAAAACTCTGCAGCAAATGCAGGGAACAGGTGGAAGGTGGGTGAGGCCAGAGAAGGGAAGAAAAGTGAACAGGCAGAGGCAGGAGGGGATGGGAGAGAAGAGAAAAGACAAGTGAATCAGAAACTGAGTAACTCTCAGAGATGGGGCAGACAGGGAAGGAGGGAGGGCAGGGCCCTGGAGATAGAGTCTGGGGGGTGGGTGGGCTAAACTAGGGCTGGGAGGGGATGGAGTCTTCACAGACGGAGTAAGGAGTGGGGACAGGAGGCTTGCTGGGGTCCTAAGCGCTGAGAAGAGCTATGAAGCTGAGTTTGGGGACCCCAGGTCCTCACCATCAAATTTTCTGTGCCTGGCAGCCAGTGTGTGAACCAGAAAGGAGCCGCTGTCCTCCACCAGGCTTCGGAAGGTGGCCTCAGTCTCCCTGATCAGCCTCTGTTCTGTCTCACTGGAACAGCAGGTGTACTCCTGGGGACAGACCCGGAGGTGCTCACCTGGACAGAGGAGACGTGAAGGAATGGTGGGAAGTGAAATCCTAAAATTCCTTCCATTTTCCGCCTCTCTCTGGGGACGATGCCTTCTCTTCTACCTGCCTGGTCTCTTTTCTATTGTCTGCACCTTCTTCCCCACCTGACCCTATCCCCCACCTTATTGTCTCCTCACCCATCCCAAGTTCACTCCCATTAGCCACGGGATCATCTATTTAACAGCTGCCCTGAGGGCCAAGTCAGTGGTCAGAGTGTCCTCAGGTGACCCTCCCCAACGTCCACACCCCAGACCTCGAGGGACTTGGAGGACAGCTTCTAGGGGATGAAGAATGGGGCTTGGAAGGGTGGGGTTACTGGGTGAGCAATAAAGTATTCTCATAGAAGGGGCTAATAGAAACAGCGAGAACATGGCTGTGAAGAAAGAAACACATAGGGGGGTGTTAATTACGAGGAGGGGATTCCTGGGGTGGGGATGGAGTAAGAGCGCTATTCTGTGCATAGCAGGGTTATTGTGATCCCGGTAAGGAAGTTACAGGAGGAGAACAGACACTACTGTGGGATGAAAAGATTAGTATAACGGTCACTCTGAAAGGGAAGAGAGTTATTGTGAGATGAGGAGGCCCCGCCCCCGCCCCCACCCCCAATTCTCTAGTCTTCCTCTTTCTCCTCACCTGAGATCAGGGCGGGAGGGATTAGGTTTAAGCTATATCCCCGGGCCCCCAGCACCTGCCGGGTCTCTGCACAACTCCGGGTGACCTTTGCCTCGCTCCCGGGTCCAGGACCAGGACCGGGACACAGAGGCAGCAGCAGAAGCACGAGAGGTCGCAGCGGGAACATAGCTGCAGCCACCCTGGGACGGCAAAGTGGGTCCTAAGGAGGAAAGAAGAGCCTCCCAAACTCGGGAATCCGGTACTCGGCCGTGGGACCGTTCAGCGGGCCAGAGAAAGAGCGCTACCCCCGAAAACTGAATACCGAGCACGATAGCTGGACCAGGCGGCATCTGCCGAGACAATGGGAGCGGGGAGCCGGACAGGGGGCGGGGTCCGAGGCGGGGCCCCGCCAATAATGGCTCGGAGCCGGTTTCAGGGGCGGGGGCAAGGAAGAAATTAAGCCAATGTAGCGCAGAAGCTCGGTAGGGGGGCGGGACCCGGCTGGCACTGAGGAGGTTGGTAAAATGGGGGCGTGGTCTCCCTTGGGGGCGTGGCGATCCTGTTCAAAAGGCGGGGCCTGGGTGGAATCCAGCCTATGGCAATTGAGAAGCTAGATTAAAGGGGTTACTACGAGTCTGGTCCGAAACCCGTCCAATGGAGGGGGAGATTGAGGGTTGCGGGGGTGGGGCCTGGGTGGGGGCGGGGCTAAAGCGGGCCGCACGCGTGCCCAAGCCCACGTGACAGGGCAGCACGCCTGAGAGCTTGAGGCCACACGAGGCTGTGGAGCGGCGTAACTCAAACGTGGCGCGCACCAGCTCGCACACTCCCAAGCCTCGCGATAGCTACTGGCCCTGGGCGAGCCGTTGGGATTGCGCTTGCGCCCAGCGTGTTTCGTGCCTTCCCGCGCTTTTCTGAACTCTTTCGCCACCGGAAGGGCAGCGGCGGGCGCCTGTGCGGAAGGTGGGGTGGCGAGAGACACCCGAGGGACCTGAGGTGGGGGTCCTTCCCTGAACCCTGCTTCGCCAGAAGTCACTCTTCCAGGCTCTGACAGTGAGGTTTCTCCTTGACACAAGAACACACCGTCTCGCGACCCTCCCGGCCCTGATACTAGGAGCCTTCCTGGGCTGTGCCCCCAATGGCCTCTGCCACAGAGCCCGAGAATCCCCTCCCCAGGCCTCCATAGACTGAGAGTCCACTCTCCTAAGCGCTTGGAAGGCTCCTCATCCCGAAGCCGGTTACCCCAGGGGCAGTCGTAGATATTTTTACCTTCTGGAAAAATAGGAAACGCGCGCCTGCCTTTACTCCTTTTGCTTTTCCAGCTCTATTCTCATGGCGCTTCCACCCCCAAATCCTTAAGAGCCTCCCATTCCATTCCAGGTGGAATCAGGTGCTAGTCCTCTAGAAACGTAAGCCTGGGGTCTTTCTGTATTTTTTTTTCTTATTTCTTTATTGGTTTAATTTTATTTCATTTTTTAAAACCTGTAAGTTCCCTTGCAGCAGGCAGTTTATACTTCTGAAGCCTCCAGAGAGGGGTGTGTCTGAAGCTGCCTTTCTGTTTCATTGCTTGGCTTTTTTTTTTTAATTTAATTTTTTTTTTTTTTTTTAGAGACAGGGCCTTGCTATGTGGCTCAGGCTAGTCTTGAACTCCTGGGCCCAAGCGACGCTCCCGCTTCGTCCTCCCAAAGTACTGGGATTATGGGCGGGAGCCACCGTGCACCACGCCTTGGCTTTTGGAGAGCAATTCCAAACTCACTGCCGAGTTTCTGGGGGTCTTGGTGTCTGTAATCCCTTGGTGCTTTAGGGCCACTCTTTGTCTTATTTATTTCATTACTATTTTTTGAGACAGAGTCTTACTCTGTTGCCCAGGCTGGAGTGCATGGTGCAGTCATAGCTCACTGCAGCCTCGACCTCCTGGGCTCAGGTGATCATCCCGCCTCATTCTCCACAGTAGCTGGGACTACAGGTGCACCACCACGCCTGGCTAGTTGTTTTGTTTTGTTTTGTTTTGTTTCGTAGAGACAGGGTCTTGCTCTGTTGCCCAGGCTGGAGTGCATGGTGCAGTCATAGCTCACTGCAGCCTCGACCTCCTGGGCTCAGGTGATCATCCTGCCTCATTCTCCACAGTAGCTGGGACTACAGGTGCACCACCACGCCTGGCTAGTTTTGTTTTGTTTTGTTTTGTAGAGACAGGGTCTTGCTATGTTGCCCAGGCTGATTTCGAACTGTTGGGGTCAGGCAGTCCTCCTGCTTCAGCCGCTCAAAGTGCTAGGATTCCAGGTTTGAGCCACCGTGGGCGCCTTGCCTTTTTTTTTTTTTTTTTTTTTTAAAAACCTATGAGTTAAATTCCCTTGCAGCAGGCAGTTTACACTTCTGAAGCCTCTAGAGAGGGCTGTGTCTGAAGCTGCCCTGGTGTGTGCTTTGCTCAGATTTTTTTTTTTTTTTTTGGACGCATCTCATGTTGCCAAGTCTGGTCTCAAACTGCTGGGCTCAAGCAGTCCTCCTGCCTCAGCCTCATGAATAGCTGGGACCACAGGTGTGTGCCACCACACATAGCTAGTTTTTGCTTATTTTTTGTAGAGATGGGGTCTTGCTATGTTGCCCAGGCTGGTCTTGAACTACTGGGCTCAAGCAGTCCTCCCACCTCAGCTGCCTAAAGTTCTGGGATTATAGGTATGATCTGCTGCACCCAGCATGCTTTTTTTTTTTTTCGAAGAAAAAACCCATGAGTTAAATTTACTTGCAGCAGGCAGTTTGCACTTCCACAGCCTCTAGAGAGATGTGTCTGAAGCTGCCCTGGTGTGTGACTTCCTCAGCTGTTGGAGAGCAACTCCAAACCCACTGGCCAGTTTCTGGGGTGGTGTTGTCCTTAATCCCTTGATGCCTTAGGTCAGCTCTTTGTCTTATTTATTTATTTTGAGAGGGAGTTTAGCTCTTGTTGCCCAGGCTAGAGTGCAATGGCACAGTCTCAGCTCACTGCAACTTCTGCCTTCTATGTTCAAGCGATTCTCCTGCCTCAGCCTCCCAAGTAGCTGGGATTACAGGTATATACCATCATACCCGGCTGATTTCGTATTTTTAGTAGAGACAGGGTTTCTCCATGTTGGTCAGGCTGGTCTCGAGCCCCCGACCTCAGGTGATCTGCCTGCCTCGGTCTCCCAAAGTGCTGGAGTTACAGGCATGAGTCACTGTGCCCAGCCATTTTTCTTATTTATTATTACTTTTTTTTTTTCTTTTTTTTCTGGGATAGGGTCTTGCTCTGTCACCCAGGCTGGAGTACAGTGGTGCGATCATAGCTCACTGTAGCCTTGAACTCCTGGACTCAGGCAGTCCTCCCACCTCAGCCTCCTGAATAGCTGAATACAGGCATGCGCTACCACACCTGACTATTATTATTTTTTGTAGAAATGGGGTCTTGCTGTATTGCCCAGGCTGGTCTTGAACTCCTGGGCTCAAGCCATCCTCCTGCCTCGGCCTCCCAAAGTGCGGGGATTATAGGCATGAGCCATGGTGCCCAGCCTTTGTCTTAGTTTTTGGTCCCCCTCACCCAACCCCAGAGTTGTAGAACCATTCCCTTGGAAAGAAAGGGACTGGTCAGGGCTGGGGATGGAGAAGTGCTGTGATAGGAGCCCTTTCTTATATTTCTTTCTTTCTCCAGCTGGATCTCCATACCTACCCTGCAGTCCTCATCGTCCTGGCCCCGTAGCTCCTCTCTAAGCATGTCCTCCCCACTGCAAAGAGCTGCGGGAGGTGCCAAGACGGCCTTGTCTGCGTCTTCTAGTTCCTCTGCCAGTCTACCCTTTGATGACAGGGACTCAAACCATACATCAGAGGGGTAAGTAGATGTTGCATTGTGCAGCCACTTCCTGTGTCTGTCGCAGCCTTCTCCCTCTCGTTTCCCCACATTGATGATAATATGCGTGGGACTGTGTGAAAACACCAGAAGTGCTATACTCGTTCAGCACAGTGACACCCTCCCTCCAGCTCTAGGTGTGTTTTTTTTTTTTTTGGTGGTCCTAGGTGTTAGGTGTTGTAGACATCAAAATAGTAGTACATCCTGCTTTTTTTTTTTTTGGAGACGGAGTCTTGCCCTGTTGCCCAGGCTGGAGTGCCATGGCGCGATCTCGGCTCACTGCAGCCTCTGCCTCCCGGGTTCAAGCACGTCCTATTTTTAATCCATTCCATCTTGTCTAAACCTCTCTTAAACACATTTCTGTGTTCAGCATGTACAATCCCTGGTGGGGGCTGAGAGGTGGCAGATGGGGGAGTAAAGAGTTCTTTATTTGTTGCCTGGCAAATTATATATACTTTTTAGTCGGTGTCCCCTAGTTCTCCTACTTGAGGATTTTGTAAACAGGTCTGTGTATCTTTATTTATTACCATATGAGAGTTTATTCTGTGTAGGTTATAATGATATATCTTGGTTTTTTATGTTTTCAGAAGGAAAAAACCTAATTTCATATAGATCTGCTTTATCCCCTGGCTGTTTTAATTGGCTTTCTCTGAGTCATTTCTGTTTCTGTCAGTGCTACTGTGGGGGACCAGGTTATATCAATGTTATAAACTTGAATTGATAAGACATGTGGTTTATGTTTCAAGGGGGTGAAATTTAGGTACATATTACTCTTCCATTTATGGTTGAGTGATAGATGACTTCCTGAGCCATGATTATTTTTCTCTACCTGCTAAGTGAGTATCATTTGATTCTCTTATTCGGAGAGAATACTAGGAAGGGTTGTCCTTCCCCTGTCTCATTTCCTCATTCTTCGTCTCCATTGCTTTCACATTGAAAGTTTTCCTTTAAGACTTCGTCTCAGCCGGGTGTAGTGGCTCAAGCTTGTAATCCCAACACTTTGGGAGGCTGAGGCGGGTGGATCACCTGAGGTCAGGAGTTTGATACCAGCCTGACCAACATGAAACACCTGTAATCCCAGCTACTCGGAGGCTGAGGTAGGAGAATCGCTTGAACCTGGGAGGTGGAGGTTGCAGTGAGCCAAGATCACGCCATTGCACTCTAGCCTGGGTGACAAGAGTGAAACTCCGTCTCAAAAAAAAAAAAAAAAAAAAAAGGCCGGGCGCGGTGGCTCAAGCCTGTAATCCCAGCACTTTGGGAGGCCGAGACGGGCGGATCACAAGGTCAGGAGATCAAGACCATCCTGGCTAACACGGTGAAACCCCGTCTCTACTAAAAAATACAAAAACCTAGCCGGGCGAGGTGGCGGGCGTCTGTAGTCCCAGCTACTCGGGAGGCTGAGGCAGGAGAATGGCGTGAACCCGGGAGGCGGAGCTTGCAGTGAGCTGAGATCCGGCCACTGCACTCCAGTCTGGGCGACAAAGCGAGACTCTGTCTCAACAACAAAAAAAAAAAAAAAAAAAAAAAAAAAAAAGATTTTGTCCCAACTTCCTACGAATAATAAGCTCATTTTTTCTTAAAATCTGAATATGTTTTTCTCATGGAGATGGGGTGCGGTGAGAGACAGAGAAACTATAATTCATTAGCCTTTTATATGGAGGGAATAGGATGGTTGTATTTAAAGAGAACCATATTTTCTCACAGGAATAGTGACTCTTTGTTAGCTGATGAAGGCAGTGACTTTGAAGATAGCTTGAATCGCAGTGTGAAGAAGAGAGCAGCAAAACGACCACCGAAAACAACGCCGGTGAGTCAGCCAGTTTTCTTTTGTTTTTGAATCTTGTGGGGGAAGCAGCCCAGCTACTCAGGAGGCTGAGGCAGGAGAATGAAGCCAGAGGGCAGAGCTTGCAGCGTGCCAAGATCGTGCCACTGTACTCCAGCCTGGGCGACAGAGCAAGACTTTGTCTCAAAAAAAAAAAAAAAAAAAAAGAAAAGAAAAGAAAACCTAAAAGAGGTTCAGGTGATATGGTTCATAAAAGGACAAGATTTACCAAGTATTAAGGGACGGAAATAGGAAGAAGAGAAATTTCGAAGATAAAAGAATAAGAGAAAAGGATGTTAGGATGTAGAGATACAGGAAAGGGACTCAAGAACTTTTTTTTTTCTCCTAGAGAAAAAAGTTAATAAATTTCATAACAGCATAAAAATCAACTATTTCAGGATTGAGTCTAACTCAGATTCTGCTGTGGAATTGGCAGCTTAAGCCTACTTGTGTGATAATGATGAAACCAAGTGTTAATGTCACTTTTACCTTTTTTTCATATTTCTAATCTCTTTATACATATCAGGTGGCAAAACATCCAAAGAAAGGGTCCCGAGTGGTACATCGTCATAGCCGGAAACAGTCAGAGCCACCAGCCAATGATCTTTTCAGTGCTGTGAAAGCCGCCAAAAGTGACATGCAGGTAAAGCAGTGTCTTACTTCTGTTGATACCATCTCACTTTTTGTAAGGTGGTAAGGACAAATGTCTACAAACTTGATTTGATATGAACATTTTAGTGAGTATAACATATCAAAAAAGATAAGATTATGGGGTGAATCCTTGGAGTGATAGGAAGGTAACCTTGAATGAGACAGCGTGTTCTTTACTTTTTTTTTTTGAGACACAATCTCTTTCCATCGCCCAGGCTGGAATGCAGTGGCACAGTCTCCGCTTACTGGGTTCAAGCGATTCTCATGCCTCAGGTTCCCAAGTAGCTGAGATTACAGGTGCATGCCACCACGCCCAGCTAATTTTTATGTTTTTAGTGGAGATGGGGTTTCACCATGTTGGCCAGGCTAGTCTTGAACTCCTGACCTCAGGTGATCCACCCACCTCGGCCTCCCAACGTGCTGAAATTACAGGCATGAGCCACTGCATCCAGCTTTGAGAGAGCATGTTCTTTTCTTAAAGGTATCACAGGAGTGATTACGCCTTTATTGATTGATGGAGCAGATAAGGAGAGGCATTGCATGACATAGGAAGGAAGTTTGGATGTGGGTGGCACCTTGTTCACCCATGTTATTTTTTAGCTCCATCTTGACAATTGTACTTAATTATTTTTTCCCTCTCTCTGTTTCTTTTTTTATAATTTTATTGAAGTTCTAATATCCAAAAGTGTACAAAGCTTATATGTAGTTTTAAAAATAAAAATGATCACCCAGATCTCTAGCCCCAGCTCAAGAAATGAAACCTTAATAGTGCTGTAGAGATCCTTTGTGTACCTTCTTTCTGCCCTACCTCACAGTCTCCTTATTACCCGTCGGTAGACACTAGAGTGAATTTTGTGTTAATCTTTCTCATCTTTCATTATAGTGTTACCACTATGAATGTGTTTTTTAGTTATGTAAATGAATCCATTATTCAGGCTTCTGTGATTTAATTATTTCAGTTAACATTGTTTGAGATTTATACACATTAATGTGTAGTTTTATAGTTTCTGGGAAAATATTTAAATTTTCAAACATACAGAATTTTGCTAGTTATATTTTCGTTATTTGATTTCTAACTTTATTGCATTGTAGTCAGGGAATGTAGTGTTTGAAATTTATGTAGGGGCTGGGCACAGTGGCTCACACCTGTAATCCCAGCACTTGGGGAGGCTGAGGCAGGCAGATCACTTGAGGCCAGGAGTTTGAGACCAGCCTGGCCAACATGGTGAAACCCTGTCTCTACTAAAAATACAAAAATTAGCTGTGTGTGGTGGTGTTTGTCTATAATCCCAGCCACTTGGGAGGCTGAGGCATGAGAATTGCTTGAACCCGGGAGGCAGAGGTTGCAGTGAGCTGAGATTCTGCCATGGCACTCCAGCCTGGGTGACAGAGTGAGACTCTGTCTCAAAAAAAAAAAAAAAAGAAAAGAAAAATTTATGGAGACTTAGCCTTATGGCCTAGTATTGAGTTGGTACTTTCATTTTATCTTTTCTGTTTCTTTTTCCCCCTTTGCTTGCTTTCCTTTGGATTTCTTATCTTCTACAAGGACCTGAGCACATTTGAATTCCAGTTGTCTTTTCCATCTTACATGCAGTTGTACAGTGTGTTAGTTTTTTTTGAGACAGAGTCTTACTCTGTCGCCAGGCTGAAGTGCAGTGACGCGATCTTGGCTCACTGCAACCTCTGCCTCCTGGGTTCACGCGATTCTCCTGCCTCAGCCTCCCTAGTAGCTGGGATTACAGGCTCATGCCACCGCGCCCAACTAATTTTTGTATTTTTAGCAGAGACGGGGTTTTACCATGTTGGCCAGGATGGTCTTGATCTCTTGACCTCATGATCCACCTGCCTTGGCCTTCCAAAGTGCTGGGATTACAGGTGTGAGTCACCACGCCTGGCCTTTTATTTCTTTTATTTTAGCCCATTCTCCCCCTCTATAATTTTTAAAATTTTATTACACGTAGTCATTTTATAATCTATGGTAGATTATTATCTGAAGATCTTTGTGAATATAATTCTGTCAGTGCCTTGTTTCTTTGTATGTTTTACTAGATTTTATTGTGAGCCACTCATTTTCCCTGGAGTTCTTATGTGTTGGAATTTTTTGGGGCCTAGGTCAAAGGTGTTTTTTTTTTTTTTTTTTCCTTGAGATGGAGTCTCACACTGTCGCCCAGGCTGGAGTGCAGTGGTGCGATCTACACTCACTGCAAGCTCCGCCTCCCAGATTCACGCCATTCTCCTGCCTCAGCCTCCTGAGTAGCTGGGACTGCAGGCGCCCGCTACCACGCCCGGCTAATTTTTTGTATTTTTTTTTTTTTTTTTTTTTTAGTAGAGACGGGGTTTCACCGTGTTAGCCAGGATGGTCTCGATCTCCTGACCTTATGATCTGCCTGCCTCGGCCTCCCAAAGTGCTGGGATTACAGGCATGAGCCAACACGCCTGGCCAAAGGTGGGTTTTTAAGAGAGGATCCTGCTTTTGCTTTGACAGTTGCCTGGGGACACCCCTGAATCACTTTTTTTTTTTTGAGACAGGGTTTCATTCTTTCTAGGCTGAAGTGCAGTAGTGCTATCACAGCTCCCTGCTGATTCGACCTCCCTCAGTGGGGAGGTGGTGATCCTCCCACCTCAGCCTCTCTCATAGTTGGGACTATAGGCATGTGCCACCATTCCTGACTAATTATTCTGTTTTTGGTAGACCAGCCTGGGCAACAGGAGTTTTACTTTACTTGGGTTACTGCTTCCAGCCTGAATCACTTTTAATTATCTGAATGATTATTCTGGGCTGAGTGTGGTGGCTCATGCCTGTAATCCCAGCATTTTGGGACGCTAAGATGGACCTTACTTGAAGTCAGGAGTTCGAGACCAGCCTGGCCAATATGGTGAAACCCTGTCTCTACTAAAAATAGAAAAATTAGCCGTTAGCCAGGAGTGGTGGCGCACACCTGTAATCCCAGCTACTTGGGAGGCTGAAGCAGGAGAATTGCTTGAACCTGGGAGCTGGAGGTTGTAGTGAGCTGAGATCATGCCATTGCACTCCAGTTTGGGCTACAGAGTGACACTGTCCCAAAAAAAAAAAAAAGAAAAAAGAAAAAAAAAAGATTATTCTGATCATGTATGTGATATGAATCTTGACTGCAAATCCAAATCTGAGGGCTCACTATGGTTATGAATTCTCAAAGAGAATTATTTTTTTTTCCTCCACTGCACCCTCAGGTCATAACAAGCTAGTTTTCTTGCTGTCCCTATCTACCCTGTAGGTTTAGTGTTCAGTCTCACTTCCTTGAGGATGTGACTTTTTGCAGGACCCAGCTCTATTTAGGTGCCTCCTCTTTGACTACTCATCTTGGAAAAAGCTTAGGCTCTATCTCCTGTGCTCTGCATTCCATGCAGCCATCTGGATACAAAGTCAGGGTCCCCAGGGATTAATGAAACTTTTAGGGCAAAAGTCAGTTTGCTTACCTCCCAGGGTTGCTACTTAGACCTCATTTTTGCCCTGTATGAAATTTTACCTTTCATTCTAGTTCACCAGTACATTGTGAAAGATGTTTTAAATGTTTTACAGAAGTTTAGATGGTTCAACTGGGAAGATCATATGGGATTTCTGTTCTGTCATGTTGCCAGAAATAGAAGTCATCTACATTTTTTTTCCTAGTCTTTGGTAGATGAGTGGCTGGATAGCTACAAGCAAGACCAGGATGCAGGATTTCTGGAGCTTGTTAACTTTTTCATACGATCTTGCGGATGTAAAGGTGAGGAAACTACTCTTTCTAATTCCCAGCCTTTTGTTCCTATGTCATGAAATTCTTTCTCCATTTAGATAAGTAGGATTAGACATTTCCTAAATAAAGGAAGATGGTAAAGCATTAGAAAAGTTTTACTTATTTAGGCTGGGCACTGTGACTCACACCTGTAATCCCAGCACTTTGGGAAGCTGAGGTGGGTGAATCACTTGAGGTTAGGAGTTTAAGACCAGCCTGGGCAACATGGTGAAACCCTACTAAAATACAAAACATTATCTGGGTATGGTGGCTCATGCCTGTAGAATTGCTTGAACCCAGGAGGTGGATAGTGAGCTGGGATAGCACCACTGCACTCCAGCCTGGCGACAGAGCCAGACTGTCTTCAAAAAAAAAAAAAGTTTCACTTATTTAACTAATTTTTTTATTGATAAATACGGGAAGTGATCCAGTAGGGAACCATGTTGGTTTAGAGGCAAGACACTTTGGGGAAAAACAAGTAATCATGCTTATGTTATGGCACAAATTTGAAGACACCCTTTAGTCTTTCTAGATGCAATAATCTGTTATTTTCATACTCTTTATTTCCCAGCTACTTTGCCCATATTTCTCCTCTGTAGCTGTGGTACCCCCAGAACTCTTATTGTCATGGCTTAATTTATTGGGACAGATGGTCTCAGTCAGATTGTATTATATAAGAAATCAGCACCTGGCTTAGTTTTATTGCTCTCTTTGTTTTCTTTTTTTTTGTTTTTGTTTTTTTTTGTTTTTGTGGTTTTTTTTGAAACAGAGTCTCACTCTATTGCCCAGGCTGGAGTGCAGTGGCACAACCTTGGCTCACTGCAACCTCTACATCCTGGGTTTAAGCGATTCTTGTGCTTCAGCCTCCCAAGTAGCTGGGATTTCAGGCGTGTGCCACCAAACGCGGCTAATGATTGCATTTTTAGTAGAGACGGGGTTTCACCAGGCTGGTCTTGAACTCCTGACCTCAGGTGATCCACCTCGGCCTCCCAAAGTGTTGGGATTACAGGCGTGAGCCATCGCATCCAGCCTATTTTTGTTTTGTTTTGTTTTGTTGTTGTTGTTGTTGATGTTTTTGGCACAGTTTTTCACTGCTTGATTCCTTTTTTTTTTTTTGAGACGGAGTCTCACTCTGTCACCCAGGCTGGAGTGCAGTTTTTTTTTGTTTTTTTTTTTTAAACAAATTCTGCCTCAGGTTTATTTGTACAAATAGTGCAGGAGGACACCAGTCCTCCTGTCCTCACATTGGAGACGGAGATCTCTACTCTGAAGCCTTTGTACAGCCTGGGGCACCTTTGGGAGCCTGAGCTGGAACTGAAGCTGGAGCTGCAGCCTGGGCCTTCATTTGATCCTTGGCCTTTGGCTGGCACAGCCTGAGCCCCTTGGCATTGTGGGCACAAGCATGCTTCTCAAGCTTGGGGTGGGCAGTGTAGGCAAGTGGGCTTAACTTCCTTGGGCTTTACGAGAGGCTTGATAGCCTTGGCATGTGCAGTTGTGGCCCTGGCATTGTTGCCCTGCATCATCTTCTTTTTTTTTTTGAGACAGAGTCTCACTCTGTTGGCAGGCTGGAGTGCAGTAGTGCAATCTCGGCTCACTGTAACCTCTGCCTACCGGTTTCAAGTGATTCTCCTGCCTCAGCCTCCCGAGTAGCTGGGATTACAGGTGCCCACCACTATGCCCAGCTCATTTTTTGCATTTTTAGTAGAGATGGGGTTTCACCATGCTGGCCAGGCTGGTCTCGAATTCCTGACCTCATGATTCGTCCGCCTTGGCCTCCCAAAGTGCTGGGATTACAGGCATGACTGACTGCGCCCAGCCGGCCTGCATCTTCTTTAGGCCCTTCTTGTTGTGCTTCTTGGCAAAGCACATACTCCTCAGGAACTTGGGGTCCATCCCCTTAAGAGATTTGTATCTTTGTGATTGGGGTTTCTTGATGCCATTTCTGTGCAGTTTTCAGCCTGATTGTGTGAGGTGTGGTTCTTGGATTTGGCCATGTCTACAGCATAACCTGTGGCTCCCTTCCTTTGGGTTTTTAGAGAGATTGCCTTATAGCAAATACATAGTTGGATGTTGCTAGACTGTTGACCAGGGGGTCTTCTGATTCCCCACCTAGGCTGTTTGCAGAATGTTTCCTTGCTCGTCTTCAGGTATATCTGTAAATAATCATAGCATCCTGTTATTTTGCTCGTAAGCACCTCATATCCTTCATTCTTTAGGCACCGTGACCCCTGAGATGTTCAAGAAGATGTCCAACTCAGAGATCATCCAGCACCTAACAGAGCAGTTTAATGAGGTGGAAGAAGACGACCGGGATCCTCTTATTCCTCTTATTTCAAAACAATGCCTATTATCCCCTTCTTTTTGATTCTGTGAAATAGGGTAGCTTTTAGAAGGAGGAATTCAGTCTCTTGGGGGTAAAAGAGATCTGAATATGCCTCTCAAATTGGGGAGAATACCTGGAAATGAGGTATAACAGAGGTATTTTTACTAGACTGTTGGGTTTTGACATCCAAGCCCATATGACTTCATGGACCTTGTGATAACTTTCCCATCCTTTTCATACATCCTTTTGTAGGACTCAGGGGACTATCCTCTGACAGCTCCAGGTCCATCCTGGAAGAAGTTCCAGGGCAGCTTCTGTGAGTTTGTGAGGACACTGGTCTGTCAGTGCCAGTACAGCCTCCTCTACGATGGCTTCCCTATGGACAACCTCATCTCCCTGCTCACTGGCCTCTCAGACTCACAAGTCCGCGCCTTCCGTCACACTAGCACCCTGGCTGGTGAGCATTCATTTTTACTCTGGACATTCTCCCGGGGATTTATAGGACTTTCCTCTGTTCTCCGATTCAGGGTCTTATTTCCTACCTGCATCTTGGCTTTTCACTTCAAGGCCATGCCTCTTTTATCCTAAACTTCAATCCAGTTTCTCACTAGTAGAGTTTTGAGAAGGGGTAGATCACAGGAACAATTTCCAGGCTTAATATTTTTGTCAGAGCTCACCACTAGGGGTATGCTAATGGTTAGAAGAAGACCACAAGAGTTAGAGGGAAACAGTCTGCTCCAGGACAGGCAGTCTTAGGATTTTAGGGTCACCCTGCTCTGGCTTCTCATTTTCATTCTGTTTTTTCCTTTGACTCATCCTCTCTCCTCTGACCTAAATAATGATTTCTTTATCTCTTTTTCCTTACTCAAAGCCATGAAACTGATGACCTCCCTGGTAAGAGTTGCCCTCCAACTGAGTCTGCACCAAGATAACAATCAGCGTCAGTATGAGGCTGAAAGAAACAAGGGGCCAGGGCAGAGGGCACCTGAGCGGCTGGAGAGCCTGTTGGAGAAACGCAAAGAGGTGAGGAGTGTTCCCTGCTTCTTCCTTCCCTTTTTCCCAACTCACATCCACTTCTGCCACAGACAGGCCCTGGGCAGTCTTTCAAGATCATGAATAACAGAGTCTGGCAGTAGTTTCATAGACCCATCCTATAAGGGGTCATTGCATGCTCATCTTGTTTCTGGGTTGTGGGCTCAATAAATAATGTGTAATTTAGAGTTCTCTCTAATTCCACTTTTGCTCAGTTTTTCTTTGTCAGCACTCATTGTCAGAAGTGTTTAAGTGCTATACCTGCCTGTCATGCAAGGAATTTTTGACCTACTTGTCAAGTGTGCATGCAGTGTGCAAGTGATCGCAGGAGTACTAAAAGCCAACCATGGACAAGGGAGGCCAAATTTTCAAGGAATGGAAAGAGCACAGGCCTTCCAGTGAACTCCTGGCTTTAAGTTCTGTTCCACTTAGTCACTAGCTCCATAGCCTTATGTAACCTCTCTTCAGTTTTCTTTTCATTAAAAAAAAAGGGGGATAATCTCACCTTTTTGTGAAGAATAAATGAGATGATGAGTAAATTGCCTCAGCTGGCACATAGTAGATACTTGTTTTGTTTCCTTTTAAACTTAAGGATGACTACTGGAGGGCATAAGCCATAGCAAAATCTTTTACGCTGATGAAATCTTTAATCAGCTGGGTCTATCATAAGAGTAACACTACTGATGTTTTCACCTCACTCTCTGTTAGTGTCTTAAGACACCTCCTGTGAGGCTGGCAGGACTCACCATGTCTGACCATATCATTTGGTTGTTTCTCCAGCCCTCACAAAAGATCTCTTCCATTCTAAATCACTAGAGAAGGAAACTTTCTACTTCCCTCATTCTCTTTTGTTATTTTTCATTGTCAAGTTGATCTTAAAAGCTTATGTGTATTAATCTGTCCTGGATTTCAGATTATGTACACTAGTGCAAATCTTCCTTTTTTTTTTTCTTTTTTTTTCTTTTTTTGGCTTCTCCGGGGTCTAGCTTAATCAATTGTCATTATAATTCCCCCATTTTATCCTTAATTTCTTTCTCCCCACTCTTTTCTTCTCTCCACTTATAAATGTATATAGGCTCTTGAATCTTTATTTCATTCTTCTCCTCTGTGAGTTACTCTTTTTTCCATCCTTCCTTTTAGGATAGTATTTCCTTACTTCTTTTTTTTGAGGCGGAGTCTCGCTCTGTCCCCCAGGCTGGAGTGCAGTGGCACGATCTCGGCTCACTGCAAGCTCCGCTTCCCGGGTTTAGGCCATTCTCCTGCCTCAGCCTCCCGAGTAGCTGGGACTACAGGCGCCCCCCACCACGTCCGGGTAATTTTTTGTATTTTTAGTAGAGACGGGGTTTCACCGTGGTCTCGATCTCCTGACCTTGTGATCCGCCCGCCCCGGCCTCCCAAAATGCTGGGATTACAGGTGTGAGCCACCGCGCCTGGCAAATTTTTTTTTTTTTTTTTTTTTTGAGACGGAGTCTCGCTCTGTCGCCCAGGCTGGAGTGCAGTGGCCGGATCTCAGCTCACTGCAAGCTCCGCCTCCCGGGTCTACGCCATTCTCCTGCCTCAGCCTCCCGAGTAGTTGGGACTACAGGCGCCCGCCACCTCGCCCGGCTAGTTTTTTGTATTTTTTTGGTAGAGACGGGGTTTCACCGTGTTAGCCAGGCTGGTCTTGATCTCCTGACCTCGTGATCCGCCCGTCTAGGCCTCCCAAAGTGCTGGGATTACAGGCGTGAGCCACCGCGCCCGGCCATTTCCTTCTTTAATGTCCAACTAACTGAATCCTTTTTGCTACCTAGCTTATTTCCCTATTTTTCTTTGAAACTGTTCTTTCCAAACCAATGATTTCCTAATTCCTAAAGCCGGTAACCTTTTCTCAGTCTCCCTTTCCCAAATATTTTACATATTCGCTTCACCTATTTTTGCTAATTTACTGTAAAATATGGACATACAGGTACTTCAGCCCTAATGACTTAAGTATGTCCTGTCGAAAATGATACGTTGTTCTTACATAATTGAAGAGGTGGGGTCTGTTGTCTTAAAGAATGTTCCCTTTCTCCTTATAATTCTGTTTCTTTGGTATCTATTGTTCATGTGATCCAGGATTTTTCAACAATGGCATTATGGATGTTGAGGGGCTGTCCTGCCATGGTAGGATGTTTAGCAGCATCTCTGGCCTTTTATCTACTAGATTGATACCAGTAGTACCCTGCCTGCCGCCCACCAAGTTGTGGCAGCTAAAAAAATCTTTAGACACTGCTAAATCTCCCTTGGAGAACAAAATTAGCCCCAGTTGAGAACCACTGATCTAATCCCTTTCTTCTCATTTTTGCTAGTTCCACTTCTATTAAACGAACTGCACTTAACTAAAAATTTGTTTTCCAAATTGTTAGAAACATATGGGCATCATACCTCGAAGATCTTGCAGGTTCAATTCTAGACCATCACAATAAAGTGAATGTTGAAGTACAATGAGTCACACAATCAAAAAATCGAAATTTTTATTTCTCAGTGCATATGAAAGTTATGTTTACACTGTAGTCTGTTAAGTGTGCAAGACTATTGTCTAAAAAACAATGTATGTACCTTAATTTAAAAATATTTTATTGCTAAAAAGTGCTAATGGCAATCTGAACCTTTAGCGAGTTACATCTTTTTGTTGGTGGAAGGTCTTGCTTCCATGTTGATGGGTGCTGACTGATCAGGGTAGTGGTTGCTGAAGGTTAGGGTGGCTGTGGCAATTTCTTAAAATAAGACAACAGTGAAGTTTGCTGCATCTATTGACTCTTCCGTTTACAAAAGATTTCTCTGTAACATGAAATGCTGTTTGATGACATTTTACCCACAATAGAAATTCTTTCAAAACAAGAGTCAATTCTCTCAAGCCCTCATGCTACTTAATCAGCTAAGTTTAGGTAATAGTCTGAATCATTTGTTGTCATTTCAACAATATTCACAACCTCTTCACCAGGAATAGATTCCATTTCAGGAAACCGCTTTCCTTGTTCATTCATAAGAAGTAATTCCTTATTTGTTCAAGGTCATGAAATTGTAGCAATTCAGCCACATTTTCAGTCTCTACTTCTAGTTGTCTTGCTTTTTCCACCGTATCTGTAGTTACTTCCTCTACTAAAGTCTTAAACCTCTCAAAGTCATCCATGAGGGTTAGAATCAACTTAACTCTTGTTAATGTTGATATTTTGACCTCCTCCCATGAACCACAGATGTTCTTAATGGCATTTAAAATGGTGAATCCCAGCCAGGCACAGTGGCTCACACCTGTAATCCCAGCACTCTGGGAGGCCAAGGGAGGTGGATCATATGAGGTCAGGAGTTTGAGACCAGCCTGGCCAACATGGAAAAACCCATCTCTACTAAAAATACCAAAATTAGCCAGGTGTGGTTGTGTGTGCTTGTAATCCCAGCTACTTGTGAGGCTGAGGCAGGAGAATTGCTTCAACCCAGGAAGCAGAGGTTGCAGTGTGCCAAGATCACACCACTGCACTCTAGCCTGCACTATGGAGCAAGACTCCGTCTCAAAAAAATAAAAATTAAATAAATAAATTAATTAATTAAAGTAAAGTAAGATGGTGAATCCTTCCCAGACAGGGGGTTGGGTTGTTCTGGTTTTTGTTTTTTGAAGACAGGGTCTTGCTCTTTTGTCTAGACCAGAATGCACTGGTGCAGTCACAGGTTACTGCAGCCTCAACCTGCTGTGCTCAAGTGATGTTCCTGCCTTATCCTTCCAAGTATCTGGAACTACAGATTGCATACTACACCTGGCTAGTTTTTGTTTTGTTTCTGTAGAGACAGGTTCTCACTATGTTGCCCAGGCTAGTCTTGAACTCCTGGGCTTAATCAGTCCTCCCACCTCAGCCTCCCAAAAAGTTGGGATTGTAGGCATGAGCCACTATGCCTAACCCCAGGAGGTTTTAAATGGACTTTGCCCAAATCATCAGAGGAATCACTGTGGCAGCTATAGCCTTATGAAATGTATTTCTGAAATAATAAGACTTGAAAGTTGAAATTACTCCTTGGTTCCATGGGCTGCAAAATGGATGTTCTGTTAGTAGGCATGAAAAAAGCAACATGGATCTCCTTGTACATGTTCACCAGAGCTCTTGGGTGACCAGGTACATTGTGATTGAACAGTAATATTTTGAAAGGAATCTTTTTTTCTGAGCTGTAGTTCTCACCCATGTGCTTAAAATATTCAGGAAACCATGCTGTAAACAGATGTGATATCAGTTAGGCTTTGTTGTTTCATTTATAGACATAGGGAGAGTAGATTTAGCATAATTCTTAAGGGCTATAGGATTTTTAAAATGGTAAATGAGTGTTGGCTTCAGCTTAAAGTCACCAACTGCATTAGCCCCTAACAAAGAGTCAGGCTGTCCTTTGAAGCTTTGAAGCCAGGCATTGACTTCTCCTCAATAGCTGTGAAAGTCCTATATGGCATTTTCCAATATAAGGCAGTTTAGTCCACATTGAAAATCCATTGTTTAGTGTAACCACCTTCATCAATGATCTTAGCTAGATTTTCTTGATAACTTGTTGCTTCTCTATCAGTATTTGCTGCTTCACCTTGTACTTTTATGTTATGGAGAGGGCTTCTTTTCTTAAACTTCATGAACTAACTTCTAGCTTCAAACTTTACTTTTGTGGCTTCCTTAGTTTGCTCAGCCTTCATAGAATGGAGTACAGCTAGGATATTAATCTGGATTGGGCTTTGGCTGAAGGGAATGTTGTGGCTGGTTTGATCTTCTGTTCCGACTACTAAAACTGTCTCTGTATCAGCAATAAGACTGTTTAACTTTCTCACCCTTTGTTCCCTGGAGTAGCGTTTTTAATTTCTTTCAAGAATTTTTCTTTTGCATTCACAACTTGACTGTTTGGTACAAGAAGCCTAGCTATCAATTGGCCTGTCTTGGCTTTCAACTAAGCTTCATCATTTCTTTTTTCTTTTTTTTTTTTTCTTTTTGAGACAGAGTCTCTCTTTGTTGCCCAGGCTGGAGTGCAGTGGCTTGATCTCGGCTCACCACAACCTCCGCCTCCCAGGTTCAAGCGATTCTCCTGCCTCAGCCTCCTAAATAGCTGGGATTATAGGCACCTGCCACCGTGCCTGGATAATTTTCTATTCTTAGTAGAGACAGGGTTTTGCCATGTTGGTCAGGCTGGTCTTGAACTGACCTCAAGTGATTTGCCCATCTCAGCCACCTCACCATCCCACCCAAAGTGCTGGGATTATAGGTGTGAGCCACCACTCCTGGCCTCTAAGCTTAATCATTTCTAACTTTTGATTTAAAGTGAGAAACATGTGACTCTTCCTTTCTTTTGGACACTTAAGAGGGTTATTAATTGACCTAATTACAATATTTTTGTGTCTCAAGGAATGAATAGGGAGACCTGAGGAGAGAGAGACAGGGAAACTCTTGTTGGTAGAGTATTCAGAACACAGACAACATTTGTTAAGTTTGCCATCTTATATGGGCACAGTTCGTGGTACCCCAAAACAGTTACAGTAGTAACCTCAGGCTGGGTGCGATGGCCCATGCCTATAATCCCAGTACTTTGGGAGGCTGAGGTGGAAGGATTTCTTGAGCCCAGGAGTTCAAGACCAGCCTGGGCAAACATAGGGAGACCCTGTCTCTACAAAAACAATTTTTTTGAATTAGCTGGGTGTGGTGGCATGCATCTGAACTCCCAGCTACTTGGGAGGCCGAGGCAGGAGGATCTCTTGAGTCCAGGAGGTGGAGGCTGCCATGAGCCATGGTCACACCACTGTACTTCAGCCTGGGTGCCAGAGTGAGACCCTGTCTCATAAAAAAAAAAAAAAGTAACATTAAAGGTTACTGATCACAGATAACCATAACAGGTACCATCATGAAAAAGTTTAAAATACTGTGAGAATTACCAAAAAGTGCCACAGGGACACAAAGTGAGGATATGCTATTAGACAAATGGCGCTGATAGGTATACCCAATGCAGGGTTGTCACACACCTTTAGTAAACAATGTTTGCAAAGCGCAATAAAGTGAGATATGCCTGTATAATACCAGCTAGGGCTTCTGAATAGTCAGAATAGCCACATGCAGAGGGGATATTATTTTTACTACACACAAACCTCTGAGGCATTAGTTGACTATACAGCTTCTTCCAGAATTAGAAGGTTTAAAAGAGAGCATAGGATTACAGGGGTTCACACTATCCTATGATACACAGGAAGTAGGTGGAAGTTGTACTTTTTTTGTAACTTCAGGGCCTTATGCTTGTTAGGGTATAAGAGATTAATTGGCTGGGCGCAGTGGCTCACGCCTGTAATCCCAGCACTTTGGGAGGCCGAGACGGGCGGATCACGAGGTCAGGAGATCAAGACCATCCTGGCTAACACGGTGAAACCCCGTCTCTACTAAAAAATACAAAAAACTAGCCGGGTGAGGTGGCGGGCGCCTATAGTCCCAGCTACTCGGGAGGCTGAGGCAGGAGAATGGCCTGAACCCGGGAGGCGGAGCTTGCAGTGAGCTGAGATCCGGCCACTGCACTCCAGCCTGGGTGACAGAGCGAGACTCCGTCTCAAAAAAAAAAAAAAAAAAAGAGATTAATTCGTTTCTTCCTGTCCCCCAGCTCCAAGAGCATCAAGAGGAGATTGAGGGGATGATGAATGCCCTCTTCAGGGGTGTCTTTGTTCATCGGTACAGGTGAGCTAATGGGATTCTCTTATTGAAGCAGCAGGCCTTTGGTTATGGAATCTGAGGAAGTGAACAAGGTTTTCCCCCTCCAACCCTTAGTTATTTGGTTAGTCCCGGAATTAATGCGGCTGGAGCAGAAACTCTTAACAAATGTTTCAAATTGGTGAGGTTTAGTTTATCACCACCTACAAAGGATCTTGTAAGTGCTTCTGGGAGAAAATAAGAAAGTAAAGCATTGCTGAGTATTTTCCTGCTCCAGTTTTGCCCCAGATCTGCCCCAACTCCTCATCTTTCTGGGGTTGGAGACTTGAGAATAAGAGCAGAGAACAGAAAGGCGGGACTTTTCTGAGGGATGCGTGCAGCCTGGTGAGCCTTCTCCTGGCCCAGCCTGCTGTCTCACTGTGCGAAGGGCAGGGGAGTTTTATATTCTTTAAAGACCTGATCAAGTTAAGTTAAAGAGTATCTGTAGGCTGGGCGCGGTGGCTCATGCCTGTAATCCCAGCACTTTGGGAGGCCAAGGCAGGCAGATCACCTGAGGTCAGGAGTTCACAACCAGCCTGACCAACATGGAGAAACCCCACCTCTACTGAAAATACAAAATTAGCCAGATGTGATGGCGCATCCCTGTAATCCCAGCTATTTGGGAGACTGAGGCAGGAGAATCGCTTGAATCCGGGCGGTGGAGGTTGTGGTGAGCTGAGATCATGCCATTGTACTCTAGCCTGGGCAACAAGAGTGAAACTCCATCTGTCTGTCTGTCTGTCTGTCTGTCTCTCTCTCTTCCCCACTCCCCCCCCATATATATGGTATCTGTAGATGTTTGTCACTCTTACCTAGGTTTCACTTCTGCCTTTCCAGACCCTTTCAGCTGATTTAACCTTTTCTTAATGTGGAATTAAAACACACTCAGGGCCGGGTATGGTGGCTCACGCCTGTCATCCCAGCACTTTGGGAGGCCGAGGCAGGCAGATCACAAGGTCAGGAGATGGAGACCATGGTGAAACCCAGTCTCTACTAAAAATACAAAAAATTAGCCGGGCCTGGTGGCGGGCATCTGTAGTCCCAGCTACTCAGGAGTCTGAGGCAGGAGAATGATATGAACCTGGGAGACGGAGCTTGCAGTGAGCCGAGATGGCGCCACTGCACTCCATCCTGGGCAACAGAGCGAGACTCCGTCTCAGAAAGAAAAAAAAAACTCCCACACTTCGGCCAACAGCTGAATGAACCTTTTTTTTTCTGGGACAGAGTCTCACTCTGTCGCACAGGCTGGAGTGCAGTGGTGTGATCTCGGCTCACCACAACCTCCACCCCCTGGGTTCAGGCGATTCTCCTGCCTCAGCCTCCCAAGTAGCTGGGACTACAGGTGCCCCCAACCACGCTTGGCTAATTTTTGGCCACCATGCCCCGCCTGAATGAACTTTCAAAATTGGTTTTTAAGAGAGGTATGGAGGCCGGGTGCAGTGGCTCACACCTTTAACCCCAGCATTTTGGGAGGCCAAGATGGGCAGATAATTTGAGGTCAGGAGTTTGAGACCAGCCTGGGCAACATAGTGAAACCCCATCTCTACTAAAAATACAAAAAGGTAGCTGGGTGTGGTGGTGCACCTGTAATCCCAGCTACTAGGGAGGCGGAGGCAGGAGAATCACTTGAACCAGAGAGGTAGTGGTTGCAGTGAGCCGAGATTGTGCCTGGGCAACAGGTAGAGTGGAGAATTAGGCTTTACAAGGCTGGTGTTTAACTGTTTTATGGTTTGGTAACAGAAAATATTTACTAACTGGTTACGGTACATTTTTGTAGTCCTAGCCACTTGAGAGGCCAAAGTGGGAAGATAACTTGAACCCAGGGGTTCCAGGCCAGCTTGGGCAACGTAGCAAGAGACCCCATCCCTTAAAAAAAAAAAAGAGGCCGGGCGCGGTAGCTCAAGCCTGTAATCCCAGCACTTTGGGAGGCCGAGACGGGCGGATCACGAGGTCAGGAGATCAAGAGACGATCCCGGCTAACACGGTGAAACCCCGTCTCTACTAAAAAATACAAAAAAAATAGCCGGGCGAGGTGGCGGGCGCCTGTAGTCCCAGCTACTCGGGAGGCTGAGGCAGGAGAATGGCGTAAACCCGGGAGGCGGAGCTTGCAGTGAGCTGAGATCCGGCCACTGCACTCCAGCCTGGGTGACAGAGCAAGACTCCGTCTCAAAAAAAAAAAAAAAAAAAAGAAAAAAGAAAAAATATTTACATGTATTTTGCTATATATATATATATATATATAGAGAGAGAGAGAGAGAGAGAGAGAGAGAGAGAGTATTTACAGCGGGAGGAAGAAATGAAAGGCCTGGGGTGGATGGTATTTCAAGAAAATAAATTCTTCCATGAGAGGGAGTTATCTGGTAGGATGGAAAGTGAGTTTGAAGAGAGGGTGACTATAAGAGTCAACTTATCTGTCTGTGCCTAGGGATGTCCTTCCTGAGATCCGTGCTATCTGCATCGAGGAAATTGGGTGTTGGATGCAAAGCTACAGCACTTCTTTCCTCACCGACAGCTATTTAAAATATATTGGTTGGACTCTGCATGATAAGGTGGGATTCGAGTCAGTTTCCTTTTCCGTTTCCCTCATCTTTTTCTTGTCCTAGGACACCTCACCTTTTCCTGGGCCTGCCACTGAGATATTTTACCTAGTGAGCAATGATTAACCCATCAAGGCACTGAACCTTGAAACTCTCCTAGCACTGGGGAGGGTAGGATAAGGTAGAGAGAGACATATCGAGGAGATAAAATGACTCAAAACATGAGGTATGGGGAGAGAGACTTTCCCATGGAAGAGAGTTATTGATGAATGGTAATACAAGTGCTAAGGGGCAGCCAAAGTATCCTTCTCATGAGTACTGCTGTGATCCTTTTGTTTTTAAGTAAGAAGACACTGTTAATTGTTTCTGACATCTCAGAGTCCTCAGTATAGGAGACACCCAAGCTAGAATGAGGGATCGGAGAGGGGAGTCTGGAGGCTCAGTAGGGGTGAGTAGAGTATGGTTAGTCTTGTTTCCATTCTCCTGGTTTTCCCTCCTCATCAGCACCGAGAAGTCCGCCTGAAGTGCCTGAAGGCCCTGAAAGGGCTGTATGGCAACCGGGACCTGACCGCACGTCTGGAGCTCTTCACCAGCCGCTTCAAGGTGAAATGTGTGGCGCTCCTTGGCTTGGCTCTTTGTTGTGATTCCCGTTTCCCCACCTTGTATCTTTCTACTCCTCATGCTCTAAGATGTCTTGGCTATCCCAGCATCTTCCTCTGTGTAGGCACTCTCTTTAGGAATTTCTGATTCTAAGAGAGCAGAATGTTTGGAATTTGTATAATGAGATATTGAGTGACTTTCTCCTTTCTGCAGGACCGGATGGTTTCCATGGTCATGGACAAAGAGTACGATGTGGCAGTAGAGGCCGTCAGATTACTGATACTTATCCTTAAGTGAGTCCTGGAAAGAGGGGAGGCCAGTGTCTCAGACCTTTGCCCCTTCCAGGGTCCTCTCCCTCCACCTGTCATAGCTGACTCTTCCATCTGTGCAGGTTGACTGAGGTCATTCCTGAGTTGCAGTATCTCGAGTGGGAAATATTTCTGTCTTCTCTAACTCCCCCTACTCCTTTGTCTTCCACTCTTCATTTAGAAGTTCTTTGTGAGTTATGTCCTCGTTGCTTTTGCCTCTTTTTGTTTCTAGCCTTGGTTGTGCCAGAAGACAATGTCCCTATTCACACACTCTTTCTGCTTTTCTGTGGGCAGGAACATGGAAGGGGTGCTGACGGACGCAGACTGCGAGAGCATCTACCCCGTTGTGTATGCCTCTAATCGAGGCCTGGCCTCTGCTGCAGGCGAATTTCTGTACTGGAAGTGAGTAGGGCCCCTTTTATGTTTCTTTAACACCACCCTCTCGGTTTCTCTCCCCCATCTGCTGCTGCCCTACCTAAGGCCTCCGCATCTCCATGGAAGTCTCTCTGGTGTCTCCTTTCCTCTCTCTGCTCCTTGGGGCTTTCCTTAGCTCTGCACCTCCTTTTCCTTTATCATCTCCTTGGGCCATCTCCTCCCTCTGTGGTCATCGTTACACCTCCTTGTTTCCTCCTGTGCTGAGCCCTTTCCTTGTGTCCTTTCCACCAGACTCTTCTACCCTGAGTGTGAGATAAGAACGATGGGTGGAAGAGAGCGACGCCAGAGCCCAGGCGCCCAGAGGACTTTCTTCCAGCTTCTGCTGTCCTTCTTTGTGGAGAGTGAGGTGACATACACAGAGATGAAGTCTGGCTGTTGTGCATAGGACCGACAAGTGGACTGGGCTTGGTGGCTCACGCCTGTTAGCCCAGCACTTTGAGAGGCTAAGGTGGCAGAATCCTTTAAGCCCAGGAGTTTGAGACCAGCCTGGGCAACATAGTGAGACCCTGTCTCTACTGGGAAAAAAAAAAAAAAAAAAATGGAGAAGGATGGGGGTGGACACTGTAGGAAGGAGAGCGATATTTAATCAGTGACCACTTCCTAGGATATTTTAATATGCCATCACTAACTCCCCATGCACCTCCTTCCTCAGCTCCACGACCACGCTGCTTACTTAGTAGACAGCCTGTGGGACTGTGCAGGGGCTCAGCTGAAGGACTGGGAGAGTCTGACAAGCCTGCTGCTGGAGAAGGACCAGAGTGCGTGCCACATGGAGCCAGGGACAGGGACCTTCCACTTCCTAGGGTGAAACCAGGAGAGATTGCTTGCCTGACTTGTACAAGGCAGCAATGGTGGCATGGGGTGGGGGGAACTTGGAGTTAGAAGGTGGCTAATCTTTGATTCTGTGTTTTTGATCCTCTTGGCACTCCAGACCTGGGTGATGTGCAGGAGAGCACACTGATAGAAATCCTTGTATCCAGTGCCCGGCAAGCTTCAGAGGGGCACCCACCTGTGGGCCGGGTCACTGGGAGGAAGGTATGGCATGAGGGTGGAGTGGGTAGGTCAGTAATACTCAATCCTGACAGGCATTGTGCATCCTTACCCTTCAGGCCGGGGTTAGGGTGCTCCTTCTACCCTTTAAAGAATTTCATTTCCAGAAAAAAGGGCTGGGTGCGGTGGCTCATGCCTATAATCCCAGCACTTTGGGAGGCTGAGGAAGGCGGATCATGAGGTCAGGAGATCAAGACCATCCTGGCTAACATGGTGAAAACCCGTCTCTACTAAAAATAAAACAAAAAAATTAGCCGGGCATGGTAGTGGGCACCTGTAGTCCCAGCTACTTAGGAGGCTGAGGCAGGAGAATGGCATGAACCTGCGAGGCAGAGATTGCAGTGAGCTGAGATCGTACCACTGCATTCCAGCCTGGGCAACGGAGCGAGACTGTCTCAAAAAAAAAAAAAAAGGAATTTCATTTCCAGAGAGAAGAAATCTCATGGGAGCTGCCGAGTTTTCTTTTCCTTCCAGGCAGATAAGGTCACGGGGAGGAGGACTGCACACACCCCCTGCACCAGTGTTTCTCTACACCTCCCCCACCCCCAAGTGACTCTCATTCCAGGGCTTAACCTCTAAGGAGCGCAAGACCCAAGCTGATGACAGGGTGAAGTTGACTGAGCACCTCATCCCCCTGCTGCCCCAGCTCCTGGCCAAGGTACCACTGCCCCTCCACTCAGCATCACACCATGAGAAGTGAAAGGAAATGGCCTCTGTGGGGGTGGGAGTAGGAATTAGCAATGTGTCAACTCGTAAGGAGGCCTCCCTGTCAATCATCACAGTTCTCAGCTGATGCAGAGAAGGTCACTCCCCTGCTCCGGCTTCTCAGCTCCTTTGACCTCCACATCTACTGCACTGGGCGCTTGGAGAAGGTAAGGAGATAGATTTCCTATACCTTGCTTCTTGCCTGCTGGGGCCAAAGGGTTCTATTGCCAGTATCTTTTTTTTTTTTTCCCAAGAACCTGGGTTCCAGAAAAATCAGCAAGCCTTTTCTTAGGCATCTTGTCCTTGAAGTTTAATGTTTTTAACCCTGTTCCACTTCCCTCCAGAAGAGTGCCCTCCTCCCACCCCCACAGCACACCATCTTCTGCCTTTTCTTCTCAGCACCTGGAGCTGTTCCTGCAGCAACTCCAGGAGGTGGTGGTGAAGCATGCAGAGCCAGCGGTACTCGAGGCTGGGGCCCATGCCCTCTACCTGCTCTGTAATCCGGAATTCACTTTCTTCAGCCGGGCCGACTTTGCCCGCAGCCAACTAGTGGATCTGCTGACTGACCGCTTCCAGCAGGAGCTTGAAGAGCTGCTGCAGGTAGAAGCTGGGACTGGACAATGGGACACCTCAAACAAGGGTGGGAGGGGCTGCAAGACAGGGGACATGGACTGATGAGTTCTGGGGGAAATGCTATTGTGGATCTTCTTTCCTCCTCAGTCGTCCTTCTTAGATGAGGATGAGGTATATAATCTGGCAGCCACTCTGAAACGCCTCTCTGCCTTCTACAAGTGAGTGGCTTTCCTCCTCTTTCCCATCCCGTTTTTACTGGTGTCTGTGGAGTTGGTTCCCTCTGTTCTTTTCCAGTATAATGTTCCCCTTTCTTTCACAAAGCGCTCATGACCTGACTCGCTGGGAGCTCTATGAGCCATGTTGTCAACTCCTGCAGAAGGCTGTGGACACAGGAGAGGTTCCTCACCAGGTGAGTGGATAGGCTAGAGATGGGTTGGGGGCTGGGGGGCTAGATTTTAAGGACCTATGTTCTAGGTGGCCACCAGGTACATCAAGTCTCAAGGTGTAGAGTAGACATAGCGAGGAAGATCAGGTCAGGGGGGTCACCTCTTACATTCCTCTCTTAGGTGGTAGACTCTACTTCCAGTGTCATCTTGGATTTCCTGGAAGCCAAGGATAATATTGAGGGATTCAAGGAGACGTAGAGTAAATTAGGGAGCGGTGACATTTCTACTTCGTATAGAAGCCTCTGAAGAGTGTCCATAATATCATTCATTTTCCACTGGAAAAGGAATTGGCTCTCCCCTTACTCATTTTCTCTCCTCTTCATTGGTGTGTGTCTACCTATCTGTCTCTCCCTCTCCTGACCCAAACCTCATTTTTCAAACACTTTGTTGTTACAGGTTATCCTGCCAGCCTTGACTCTTGTCTATTTTTCCATTCTCTGGACATTAACCCACATTTCTAAATCAGATGCTTCCCAGGTGAGTGTGGGTCTTAGATGGGGGAGTGGGAACAGAGGAGTCTGTGTCTTCATTCTTCCCTTTCAAGCCACTGTGCCCACAGAAGCAGCTGTCGAGTTTGAGGGACAGAATGGTGGCCTTCTGTGAACTCTGCCAGAGTTGTCTCTCAGATGTGGATACTGAGATCCAGGAGCAGGTGAGCACTGACTCAAGTGGGAGCAACAAGGCGAGTATCCCTGCCCGCATCCCCCATTCCAAGGAGAAATTGACAAGTGTCATTTCTACCTTGGGAAACATTCTGTCCTTTTAAACATCCTTTCTTTTCCCCCTACAGGCTTTTGTCTTATTAAGTGATCTACTTCTCATCTTTAGCCCTCAGATGATTGTCGGGGGCCGTGATTTCCTTAGGCCACTTGTCTTTTTTCCTGAAGCTACTCTCCAGTCTGAGCTAGCCAGCTTCCTCATGGACCACGTCTTCATCCAGCTGGGAGACCTGGGCAGTGGTGCAGTGACTCTATACCTGGGGCTCAGTAAGGGCTGGGGCTTGGGTGGGGCTCAGGAATATAGGGCAGGAAGCCTAAGTCTGTGATTCCCTTCTGCCTTCCATGTGAGCCAGGTGATTCCCAGGAGGATCATTTACAGATAGAGCGGCTACACCAGCGGCGCCGCCTCCTGGCTGGGTTCTGCAAGTTGTTGCTTTATGGGGTGCTGGAGATGGACGCAGCCTCAGATGTTTTCAAACACTACAACAAGGTACAGCAAGGCCCTACAGAAATAAAAGAGAAGGGAGCAAGTTGAGCACAGCTATGACTTCAAACACGATAGCACTACAGGTGGGGGATATCCAATGGTATCAAGCTTAAAGGAGAAGTAGGAGGGAAAGGCACTGGGAGTTCAGAATAAGAGGACAAAGAAAAGAGACTTAATAGTAAATAATTATGGAGAAAAAGCTGTGAAGAAATTCAGTGGAGGGGAAATAGCTTATTCTTCCTGTCAAGAAATATTTATTTTTCTCTGACCCCTGTCTATGGAATGGGGTAGCATAAGAAGGAAAAAAGAATAAAAGAGGGATCAATCCTCGCAGGATACCTAGATAGGTGCCCCAGTTTCCTAAACCCACCAGTATTGATTTATGCTTATTGAGCACCTGCTGTGTACCAAGCACCATTCCAGGAACTAAGGCCACAACAGTGAACAAAACACACAAGTTACTATTTGGTGGAGCTTCCGTTGTAGTTGGAGAGAGACAAATAGTGAAGGTGTCAGTGCTGTGTGAGAGGGCACTCTCAGGCTTACTTCTCTTCTCCAAGAATTGGGCTTGGGCCAGTGTTTGTTTCTTTTTTATTTATTTATTTATTTATTTATTTATTTTTGAGATGGAATCTAGCTCTGTCGCCAGGCTAGAGTGCAATGGCAGTATCTCGGCTCACTGTAACCTCCACCTCCCGGGGTTCAAGCAATTCTCCTGCCCCAGCCTCCCAAGTAGCTGGGATTACAGGCACGTGCTGTCATGCCCAGCTAGTTTTTATAGTTTTACAGGCACGTGCTGTCATGCCCAGCTAATTTTTATAGTTTTAGTAAAGACAGGGTTTCACCATGTTGGCCAGGGTGGTCCCGATCTCCTGACCTTGTGATCCGCCCACCTCGGCCTCCCAAAGTGCTGGAATTATAGGCATGAGCCACCGCACCCAGCCTGTTTCATTATTTGTTTACCAAAACTCTGATTTATTTTAGGCTTTGCACCTGTTGATTAGAGATGAAGTCTAGCCTGAATTATTTTATGCTTCAGTTGGTGTTTCCTACCTAAGGCAGTTTGGGAGGGAGGCATGATTAGTGATGTGAAGGAAGAAACAAAATGGTCTTTTCCACTGGTCAGACATTACTTTCCCCACTCTTTCCCCTCAGTTCTACAATGACTATGGTGACATTATCAAGGAAACATTAACTAGAGCAAGGCAGATTGACCGAAGTCATTGTTCCCGAATCCTGCTGCTGAGCCTCAAGCAGGTACGCCCTTCTGCCTTGAGGGCATGCCCTCTCTGTTGTCCCCAAGTCTCTGTCTACCCTCAGCCACTCAAAATGTAAGATCCTTCAGAGCAGTAACTTTTCTTGTTTTGACTCTTAACTTTACATGATAGGTTCCTTCATTCAAATACTTGGAAAGTTTTTTTTTTTTTTAACTGACTGGGCAACCCCATCAAAAGTAACTTATCAGAACGTTGGAACACCAACAAGGAAGTGATAGGGAATTCCTAATTATTTTTCAGTCTGTTCTCTTTCAGCCTCCTTCAGTTACTTATAGACATTTTTATTTAATGTTACAGAGTAGAGGTGATGGGCATTGTCTGCTGCAGGGGTTAGTATCAGGGGAGTTCCTTAGAAGGAAAGAAAGAGTAAAAGTAATAGATGGTGTCCCAAGGCCTTTGGAATTTCTGAGTAGAGAAGAGAATGCTGGACTTCTCTGTTTCCGCCATGTTCTTCCCTTTCCCACATGCACCATGTCTCCTGGACACAGCTGTACACAGAACTGCTGCAGGACCATGGGCCCCAGGGCCTGAATGAGCTTCCCGCCTTCATCGAGATGAGGGACCTGGCCCGGAGGTTTGCCTTGAGTTTTGGACCCCAGCAGCTGCAGAACCGTGACCTTGTGGTCATGCTACACAAGTAGGAAGTATTGGTTGGAGGCCGTGTTCACGGAGGGCTGGGAACAAGGTCTTGGAGGGAGGGTATGTGTGTCAAGGAATAGCAGTCAGGTTAGTGGTGGGTATGCCTTTGGAGACAGGCTGGGGACAGAGGGAGGGTGCACTGGCACAGGATATCTCAGCCCTGGGAGGGAAGTGGGAAGAGACTTTCTTCCTAAAAGAATTCTGCCCAACCAAGGGAAGGCATCAAGTTCTCCTTGTCTGAGCTTCCTCCAGCTGGCTCCTCTGATCAGCCTCCAAATCTGGCATTCCTGGAGCTCCTTTCAGAGTTTTCCCCCCGACTCATCCATCAGGACAAACAGCTTTTGTAAGTTGGTGGGTGGATAGAGATGTGGATTAGGGAAGGGCCTGCTGAGGGCCCAGTAGCCCCTTCAGCCTTTTGGTTCCACCTCTTTCTTAGACTGTCCTACCTAGAAAAGTGCCTGCAGCAAGTCTCCCAGGCACCTGGCCGTCCCTGGGGCCCAGTCACCACCTACTGCCACTCCCTCAGCCCTGTGGAGAACACAGCAGAGACCAGCCCTCAGGTCCTCCCCAGCTCCAAAAGGAGGCGTGTTGAAGGTAGGGTGCTGTGTGTGGGTATGGGGCTGCCCAGCGTGGATAAGTGCAGGTGGTTTTTCGCTGCCTTCAAACTTATTTTGTCAAATATTTCATTGAGCATCTACGTCATTCAGGATATTAATTTCTTTCAAGGTTTAGTCAGCTGAAAACCTGCATCAAAAATCAAATAGAGGGCCAGGCGTGGTGGCTCATGCCTGTAATCCCAGCACTTTGGGAGGCCGAGGTGGGTGGATCACGAGGTCAGGCGTTCGAGACCAGCCTGGCAAGATGGTGAAACCTCTCTACTAAAAATACAAAAATTACCTGGGCGTGGTGGCACGCACCTGTAATCCCAGCTACTCGAGAGGCTGAGGCAGGGGAATTGCTTGAACTTGAGAGGTGGAGGTTGCAGTGAGCTGAGATTGTGCCGCTGCACCCCAGCCTGGGCGACAGAGCGAGACTCTATCTCAAAAAAAAAAAAATAATAATAATAATAATAATATAATGAAATAGAAAACCGATGATAAAACCAAATAGTGAACTAAGAAATCTATACATTCAGAGTACCCCTCCTCAACGTCTCGTATCCCATTATTTTCCAAACTTTAGACACTTTTATTTTATTTTTTTATTTTTTTATTTTTTTTTTTTTGAGACGGAGTCTCGCTCTGTCGCCCAGGCTGGAGTGCAGTGGTCGGATCTCAGCTCACTACAAGCTCCGCCTCCCGGGTTTACACCATTCTCCTGCCTCAGCCTCCCAAGTAGCTGGGACTACAGGCGCCCGCCACCTCACCCGGCTGGTTTTTTGTACTTTTTAGTAGAGACGGGGTTTCACCGGGTTAGCCAGGATGGTCTCGATCTTCTGACCTCGTGATCCGCCCGTCTCGGCCTCCCAAAGTGCTGGGATTATAGGCTTGAGCCACCGCGCCCGGCCACTTTAGACACTTTTACACAACCTTCATTATTTTTTCCCTTCAGATCACCTGTTGTCTTATAAGTTGCCTAAGGTTTGTTTTGTTTTGTTTTGTTTTGAGACAGTCTTGCTCTGTTGTCCAGGCTGGAGTGCAGTGGCGGCGTGATCTCAGGTCACTGCAAGCTCCACCTCCCAGGTTCATACCATTCTCCTGCCTCAGCCTCCCGAGTAGCTGGGACTACAGGTGCTTGCCACCACGTCTGGCTAAATTTTTTTGTATTTTTAGTAGAGACGGGTTTTCACCATGTTAGCCAGGATGGTCTTGAATTCCTGACCTCGTGATCTGCCTGCCTCAGTCTCCCAAAGTGCTGGGATTACAGGCATGAGCCACTGTGCCCGGCTGCCTAAGGTTTTTTCTTTGCTTTTTAAAAAACAGCTGCATATTAAGTAACATTGTAGCAATTATTTCATATGCAAGTATGTGTTTTCTAGTGTACATTTTTAAAATGGGATTTTGTGTGACAGCTTTATTGAGATACAATTTACATATCATAAAAATCACCCCCCCCCTTTTTTTTTGAGACGGAGTCTTGCTCTGTCACCCAGGCTGGAGTGCAGAGGCGTGATCTCGACTCACTGCAACATCCGCCTCCCAGGTTCAAGCGATTATCCTGCCTCAGCCTCCTGAGTAGCTGGGACTACAGGCTCCCACCACCACGCCTGGCCAATTTTTGTATTTCTAGTAGAGACAGGGTTTCACTATGTTGGCCTGGCTGGCCTCAAACTCCTGACCTTGTGATCTGCCTGCCTCAGCCTCCCAAAGTGCTCCCAAAGTGCTGGTGAGTCACCGCACCCAGCCAAAAATCACACTTTTAAAGTGTACGCTTAGCATATTCACTGAATTGTACAACCATCACCTCTATCTAATTTTAGAACATTTTCATCATTCCAAAAGAAACCACATACCCATTCGCAGTCTCTGCCCATCTTCCCAGCCTTAGGTTAGTATCACTAATATAATTCCTATCTCTTGATTTGCCTATTCCGGACCTTTCATATAAATTGAATCATATAATATGTGGCCTTTTATGTCCAGCTTCTTTCACTTAGCACAGTGTTTTCAAGGTTCATCCATACTTTGACATATATAAGTATCTCATACCTTTTTATGGCCAAAACAATATGCCATTGTGTGGATATGCCACATTCTGCTTACCCACTTGTCAGTTGATTGACATTTGGGCTGTTTTATGCATAATGCTGCTAAACATGCGTGTACAAACTTTTGGGTAGATGCATCTTTTCAGTTTTCTTGAGATATACCTGGGAGTGGAATTGCTGGGTCATATGGCAATTCTATATTTAAGTATTTGAGGAGCTACCACACTGTTTTCCAAAGTACCTACACCATTTTACAATCCTACCAGCAATGTATGGGGCCCCTGGTTTCTCCATGTTGTCACTGGTACTTATTATTTTTTATTTTATCCATCTCCTAGTTACTGTAAGGTGTGCTATCTCATTGTGGTTTAAATTTGCATTTCCCTAATGACCAGTGGTATTGAGCATCTTTTCATGTGCTTATTGACAATTTGTTTATCTTCTTTGGAGAAATGTCTGTTCTGATTGTTTACTATTTTAAAATAGGGTTGTCTTTTTATTGTTGAATTTTAAGTATTCTTTATATATTCTAGACATGAGATTTCTTATGATATGCAAACATTTTCTCCCATTTTTTGGGTTGTCTTTTCATGTTATTGGTGGTATCCTTTGAAACACAAAAATTCTTGAATTTGGTGAAATCTAACTTACTTTTTCCTTTTGTTGCTTGTGCTTTTGATGCCCTATCTTGAGAAATTGTTGGCTAATTCAGGGTCACAAAGATTTACTCCTGTGTTTTCTTCTAAGAGTTACAGTTTTAGCTCTTGATTTAGATGTGTGATCCAGTTTGAGTTAATTTTTGTGTATGGCGTGAGATGGGGTGTGATTTCTTTTTGCTGTCTTCTGTGTACCACCTAAAATTATATCTTGTACCACCAGGAAACTCTGCTTTAATCAATTAATACGTATTTGTTAAGGACCTACTATATGCAAGATACTATGTTCAGTGTTTTAGGGGCCATGAAGAATCCTCCAGCAGCTTATCATCTAATAGGAAAAGGGGAAATTTTAATTATGGAAAACCCAAATTATGAGCAATTGCCAATAAATAACTGCCTGAAGGCTTGTACAAATGAATGCTGTAGAATTCAGAGAATGACGAAGGCTTTACCGAGAAGACGGAAATGCTGGAGCTTAAAAAATAAGTAATATTTGTGTAAGCTGAACAGAGGAAGGAAGAGCACCATGGGCTGGCAGAATAGCACAAGCAAAGCATAGAACGCTGTGTGCTGGGCGAAGCATGGAGGTACATAGATCGCTCTGCCTAAAGCGTAGGGTTTGTGAAGGCAAGATAAAACTGAAGAGATTGTTTCTATTCATTCAATAGATACTGAGCACCATGTGCTGGGAATACAGCAGTGAACAAAAAAGCCAAAAATCTCTTTCTTTAGAGGGTGTCAGATAGTAGTAAATGCTATGGCAAAAAACAGGGAGGAGTATGAGGAATCCTGGTGGGGATTGCAGTCTTACAAAGACTGATCAAGGAAAGACTCAAGAACACAAATGTTGGACAAAAAGCCTAAAAATAAGTTAAAAGATACTCTTAGGCACATTAAAATTTTAACAGGTTTATTTGAGCATTCAGCAATTTATCAATCAGGCAGTGACAGACCGCAAGCAGTTCAGGGTGCCACCACTGAGGAAACCAGAGGGGTGTCTTACAAGGTGTCTGTGGGAGCAAGACAAAGAAAATATTTAATTGGTTAAAGTGGAAAGTTCATATTTAGAGGTTAACTGACCATAAATCTCTTGTTAGAGGTTAGTCGGTAGTTTCTGACTGGTTAAGCTTAAGTTTCCTTCTCCTAGGTTACACACAACACTTTCACTCTGAGTTGAGTTTCAGTTTGCTGACTTAGGAACCCAAAGTGCAAGAGACGTTTCAGCCTATTGGCCTCCCAGTGAATTTTTTTCACATGTGAGGGAGGCTGCTTAGTGTGTATCAGAATAGCATAGCAAAGGAAGCAGCCAGTCCTGAGGCCATGAGGGGATGGGGGGAATGTTCAAGGAACAGCAGAGAAGACCATTATGGCCAGAATGCAGATGGTAGGATATGAGACCAAATAGGGTGCAGGATCCCAGAGCATCTAAGGCAGAGACTGACTTTTACTCTGAGTGCAGTAGGAAACCATTGGAGGATTTTGAGCAGAGGAACGATAGGATCAACCTCTGTTTTTTTTTTTTGGTTTTTTTTTGTTTTGTTTTTTGTTTTTTTTTTTGAGACGGAGTCTCGCTCTGTCGCCCAGGCTGGAGTGCACTGGCCGGATCTCAGCTCACTGCAAGCTCCGCCTCCCGGGTTTACGCCATTCTCCTGCCTCAGCCTCCCGAGTAGCTGGGACTACAGGCGCCCGCCACCTCGCCCGGCTAAGTTTTTGTATTTTTTTTTAGTAGAGACGGGGTTTCACCGTGTCAGCCAGGATGGTCTCGATCTCCTGACCTCGTGATCCGCCCGTCTCGGCCTCCCAAAGTGCTGGGATTACAGGCTTGAGCCACCGCGCCCAGCCTCAACCTCTGTTTTTAAAGGATCCTACTGGCTGCTGTGTTGAAAACAACAGAAGATGGGGGAAGGCTTGAAGCGGGGAGACCAGCAGGGAGGCTGTGGCAGTTGTAGGAATCCAGCCCAAGATTCAAGATAAGAGAGCTTCTTAGGCCAGGGGCAATGGTGGAGGTGCCAAGAAATGGCCAGATTCTGGGTGCATTTTCAAGGTATCTCTAGTAGGCTTTTCTGACAAACTGGATGTGGGATATAAAACAAAAAGAGGAGTTGAGAATAGCTCCAAGTTTTGGCCTGACAGAAGGATGGAGTTGACAGTATCTGAGATGGGGAAGGCAGAGAGTGAAGATAGCTGTGGGGGAAGGTTGGGGCATTGGTGTTGGCCACAGGATTACAGGCGGAGATGTTGAACAAACCGTGGGGGCTGTTAAGATGGAGTTCAGGGGAGAGCTGAAGGCTTGAGATCCCTTTGGGATGTGGCAGAGTGTAGGTGATATTTAAGGATGTGAACCTCAGTGGCTGGGTAATCTAGTGAAGATGGGGAAGCCAGTGAAGATGGAGAAGAGGAGAGACTCAAGGGCCCAGCCCTCGGGCATCACACCACTAATAGCTCGGGGAGATCAGGAGGACACACCTGGGGCCCCAGGGTTTCCTCTCTGGGCATACAAGCCCAGGGGTATGGCTCTTCTCTGTTTTCTGTAGCCCTCTGCTTAAACCCATAGCAGCTCACTTTGGGATTATTGTTTTCAGTGGATGAACATGGCCATGGAGAAGGAGGGTAACGGGGGTGTGACTGTTTACAGTTAACAGACTTAATATCAATTTGATTGATGCTTTAAAATAGTATTGCCTGGGTTTTCTCAGGTAGTGAGAATCTTTAGATTCTTTCTCCTCCTCTACCTTCTCCGATCTCTGTAGGAGCTAAGTCCCCCTTCATATCATATCAATTATACTGGCATTGTAATCACTTCATTTTTTTCTAGCTTTTAGAAAACCCTGTCTCCCATTTTCCAGTTCTTTCCTGGCCCTCATGAGTCCACTCTAGCCTCTGGTACCAAAACTCTGTTGTCATGTTAAGCTTTTTCTGACCTCAGAAATCTTGGATAGGAGCTCAAATGTCTTCATTGGCTAACTCAGACCTCTCAATCTTAGAGACTCCAACCCTCCCTCATATTTGTGTTTACCTGTTCACCTGTTACAGTTTATCTGTGAAATGTATATTTACATATCTTTCCATCTTGTTTTCTAAGCTGTGTAGCAGGTTTTCCTTGCACAAGGCCTAACTACAATTCTCTAAGCCTTACTTTTTGGTACATAAGGCTATGTATTTAGTACATAGGGCTATGCCCATTTGAGGGCAACAGAATGAGGCTGTATAGGTCTTCCATTCTCTTCTTGATGGCTTTCCCTTACTAAATCCTGGGCAGGTCTTGGAAAGAGAGCACACCTGTTGCAGGCCCTGGGCTGTGGCTAATGTGTGCATCTGCTTGGCAGGGCCTGCCAAGCATGACAGAGAGGACGTCTCCTCATCCCAGGAAGAAAGTCTGAAGCTGAACAGCATCCCGCCCACGCCCACCCTCACCTCCACTGCCGTGAAGAGCAGGCAGCCCCTGTGGGGGCTGGAAGAGATGGAGGAAGAAGATGACTCAGAGTTGGATTTTGCCCAGGGGTGAGGCCATGGAGGGAATCTGGGTGTCTGAGTTCCCAGTTTGGTGTCTGGCTACCTCCATCTTGCTGTTTCTGTTTTGTAACAGAAACAACCCTGCTGTAGCAGTCCCTCATTGTTGGGTTCTTCTCTAATCCTTCTCCATTTTTTAGCTTTAAAATGCATCTCTCCCAACACTGAGCTTTTCTCCCCATTAACACCAGCTGCCTTACATCCTCCTCTTCTTACTCTTGATTTTTATCCCATCATTGATCCTGCTTCATTCCCAGCAGTCAGCCCCTCGCAGGCACCCAGAGGTCAAGGTTCTTGGGTCCACAGTATTTCCAGACTCCACGCAACCCTTCAGGTCCTGGTCTGGGCAACCAGCTGATGCGGTGAGCTTCTCTCATCTCCTGTCTTCACTTCAGATCTGTTGCCCACTGTAAGGGGATTCCTGTCTCACCCATTGCCTCTCTGTGGGTGCTTTTTGGGCTTGTTTTAGCCACAGAGCACTTCCTGTCAGCACAATCTGGAAACCTACTATGTTGTACTTAACTTCTCCCACCCCGAATGTCTGAGAAACTCTCAGGGGTCCTCAAAGAACAGTTTGAAAAGCCTGACTCTTTGCCCCTACATCAGACTCAGCCTTATGGAAGAGAATGAGGAAGAAGAGTTAGAAATTCAGGATGAGTCGAGTGAAGAACGGCAGGATACAGACATGGTGAGTGGACCACCCTGCCCTTTCTCTCAAGAACTAGGGGCTGATGTGCCAAAGAGAAGCCAGGGTGCTTCCCCTCTCCCCACTCGGTGATCCCTGGTCTCTGAAAGCTGAATGAATCTAGAGTAAAGGAGGACAGGTTATACATTGGTTTGGACTTGCTTAGACTCTACTTTTAGTAAAGAATAAGGAAAAGAAATTACAAATACCAAAGAAGGTTGGAATAGCACTCTTGCTCCCAATCCCTAAGTAAATGTTGTTGCCTCTGAACCTCCTAGGAATTGGAAGTCCTAATGCTGGAGGTGGGAGGTCATTCAGTCCAGGTGGCAGCCCCCTTCAGTGTCTCTCCTCCCAACACATTACCCCCTGTCCTCCCTCTCCCTACTAGAGGACTTCCCCTCCCTGTCCTTCCCTCACTCCCCTTCTAACCTAGCCTGTTTCCCCAGGAGGAAATGCTGCTGGTGTACTGGGAAAAGCCTGGCATTTGGAGTGAGGTGACCTGAGTGCTAGTCCTCAACTCCATGTCAAGTTAGCACTTTACCCCTTCTCAGCCTGCATTTTCTCACCTTTATTTTTGATTTATTTTTATTTTTTGAGGTAGAGTCTCTCTCTGTCGCCTAGGCCGGAGTGCAGTGGCACAGTCTCGGCTCACTGCAACCTCTGCCTCCTGGGCTCAAGCGGTTCTCCTGCCTCAGACTCCCAAGTAGCTGGGATTACAGGCGTGTGCCATCATGCCTGGCTAATTTTTTTTGTATTTTTAGTAGAGGTGGGATTTCACCATGTTGGCCAGGCTATTCTCGAACACCTGACCTCGAGCGGATCCACCTGCCTCAGCCTCCTTTAGTGCTGGATTACAGGTGTGAGTCACTGCGTGCAGCCCATTTTCTCATCTTTAAAACAGAACTGTTAGCCTGTAGTTCCAGCAACTCAGGAGGTGGAGACAGGAGGATCAATAGTCCAGGAGTTGGAGTCCAGCCTGGGTAACAGTAAACTCCTGTCTCTTAAAAAAAAAAAAAAAAAAAAAAATCAACAATTCAAAAATAAATAAAATGGACCTTTTACATAAAATATAAGGTAAAACCACTTTATACATGGAAAGGGGCTATGTCTGAGTTCAGGCTACTGTAATGGAATTCCATAGACTGATATCTTACAAACAGCAGAAATTCATTTCTCACGGTTCTGGAGGCTGAAGTCCCAGGGTTGGGTTCTGGTGAGGGCCTTCTTCCAGCCTGCAGACTGCTGGCTTCTAGTTGTATCCTCACCTGGAGGAGAAACAGCAAGCTAGCTCTCTGACCTGGGCTTAGAAGGCATTCATCCATCCATGAGGGCTGCACCCCTGTGACCTAATCATCTCCCAAAGGCCCCACTTCCAAACAGCATCACACTGGGGGAAGGATTTCAACGTGCGTGTTTGGGGGGACACAGATATTCAGTCCATTACAGGCTCTGCATCTTCTGTTATTCTTCTGTTCTGTTCTCTTCTCTGCAGGGAGGGAAAAAGAACAGAATAGAACAGAACAGGGGAGTCTTGTGCTTAGAAGGAGAAACCAAACAATGATACCTTCAAACCAGAGACTAGAGAGCAAGGCCTCTGTTAAAATATTATTTCCTAACATCTCAGGAAAAATCCATTTTCTGGTTTCCAAACCAAAGGCATTGAAGGGGCTCAGTCAGCAGGCCAAGAAGTGCTCTGCAGTCAGGCCCGATCCTCGTGTCCACACTAACATCCCTACCAGGAGGTGCCATAGGGGCCTGCTGTGCCCATATTTGTTCTTATGAGGCTGGGAAAGGAACTGGTTTTTTTGTTTGTGAAGTGATAGAAGTGTGGAAAGGCCTTTTTGAGTTTTTTTTTGTTTGTTTGTTTGTTTTTCTGAGACGGAGTCTCGCTCTGTCGCCCAGGCTGGAGTGCAGTGGCCGGATCTCAGCTCACTGCAAGCTCCGCCTCCCGGGTTCCCGCCATTCTCCTGCCTCAGCCTCCCGAGTAGCTGGGACTACAGGCGCCCACCACCTCTCCCGGCTAGTTTTTTGTCTTTTTTGGTAGAGACGGGGTTTCACCGTGTTAGCCAGGATGGTCTTGATCTCCTGACCTCGTGATCCGCCCGTCTCGGCCTCCCAAAGTGCTTTCATTACAGGCTTGAGCCACCGCACCCGGCCCCTTTTTGACTTTTAACCTCATTCTCTCTAGCAAGCAAGTAGCTACTCTTCCCCCAGTGAGCGTGGGCTGGACCTCTTAGATTCTACAGAGCTGGATGTTGAGGTGAGTGTCCCCAGAGCAGGAGGAGTTTGTGTCCTTGGGAAATGCTGGCAGGCAACGCATGTACTCATCAAATTGACAGAAAGGCCACAGCCTGGGGGTGGCCCTCTGAGCTGTCTCTGGGGCTTTTACGGTAACCCAGGGGAGGACGGTCTGCCCATTGGCCTGTTGCTGTGTCCTGTGTATTCCTTTCATCTTTCTCATTATAGGATTTCTGACATGACTGGGCCCCTCCCCAGCTCCACTCCCTACCTCAAGGATGTGACCATTTGGAAAAGGCAAAGAGAAAAGGAGCAAAATGAAGCATTCCCCCAGGCTTTTCCCTGGGCTCTGAGGGGAAGGAGTTGGGCATTGTTTTTCTAACCTAACCTTTCCCTCTGGTGATATTGGGGTAGAGAAGCTGAGAGACCCTGTCCTCCCTAATGCACTGTGACCCAGTCCCCCTGCCTTTTTCCTGTTCTGTTTGGAGTGGAGAGGGGCAGCGCCTCTCTGTGTCTAATGGAAAGAGCCCATAGTTTCCTGGATTTTTGGAACATCTTTCTCAGCCTATTGTTTGTCCTAATGATTCGCTCAATAAACATGTTTGAATCCACACGTTCCCAAGGTGTGGCTTGAGATCATTAAACTGATGGAGGTCAGGTTCTTCGTCTGCCTTGTCCCATGGCCCAGTGTATAGGTGTCCCCATACCCTGCAGGTGCTTTGTCTACAGGCTCTCCAGGAAGTATTGCTTAGTAACTGAGAGGCGGGGTGAGGCAGTGGAGATAGGGAGGGATTGACTGCCTGTGAGTAGTTTATCTAGTGGCCACAGCCTCTGCAGCAGTGAAAGTTGTGCTGACAGATGGGAGAGTATAGCAGGACCTTGTAAATCTGCCAGTCTCACCCACGCGGGCCAGGCCAGGCCATGTGTCCTGGCAGCCTTCACCCAGGGGTTCTTTCCAAAGGAAATTTTATCCTGTCATCCCAAAGGTACCTGTCATAATTTGGAATTTGATCAAATCACAGTATCTGAGAGTTAAAATGAAACTAAGGAGTTACTGTAAATGTCCAACCCTAAAATCCAAGTGATGTCACCTTCACTCTTGCCTTCTCCAGCTAGTTCTTCACCAAGTTCTGTCAAGACTTGGTGAAAAATATTCTCTGGCCTATGTCCTCCACACATTGTCACCATCATCTCTCACCTAGACTGCTGCAGTGCAGCCTCAGGGCCAGTCTCTTGAAACTCAGACAGACGTTTGCTCTTGTTTTGCCTTGTTGAGCAGCATAGCACCTCTATTCTGTCTTGTCCCTCTGACAAGCAGTATTTGAAGACAGCTGTTGTCATTTTGTACTTTCACTGTTTTCTTCTGTGGTTTAAGGAACGCTTCAGCCTCTCTCTTTAGGTATAATTTCCAGTTCTTCCCATCATGGGCACCTGCTTTAGTGACAGATTCTCACTGTGGTCTCCTAGGCCAGACACAGCCATCCAGCTAGTGATCTGTGCAGAAAGAGCCCTGACTTCCTGCGATCAGGTCACTTAGCCAAGACTGCCTCGCCCCTTTTATTCTCCCTCCCTGCCCCCACCTGTCCCTCCCAGATAAAAGCTAGAAGAAATTGGCTTGTGGGTCTCCTTTTGGAAAGGAGTCTGAGGGAGTCAGAGCTGGGTTGGGGGGAAGGCTAACTCATTGAGAGATCACAAGAGGATAAGAGCAGCTTGGGGGCTTTACATCAATATGGACACCTGTGTACAGCCAGGCAGCTCAGTGCACTGGGTTGAGTCACAGCCTTTGAATCTGGGAGCTTGACACCATACTCCCTAAAGATTTTGACACTGTTTATTGAGAGGCTGGGTCTAGGTTATCTCCTTGAATATGGGCTCTGTGATGCTTGACTAATAGAAGATGATAGAAATGATGCCGTGCTAGTTAGTGGGCCCAGATTTTAAGGAAACTGGCAGTTTCCATTTCCTATCTCTTCTTGTACTTGGGTTCATGCTTAGAACCCAGTCACCATTCTGTGAGCAAGCCCAGCAGCTGAAGGAAAAGGCCGTGTGTAGGTGTTCCTGCCAGCAGCCCTCACCGAGGTCCCAGCCAACATCCATGTTGGCTGCCAGACTCAGTCCAGACAGGAATCAGATGATTCCAACTTCCCCTGTTTTTCAATTTTCCCAGCTGAGGTCCAGGCATCAGGGAGCAGAGACAGCCCATCTTTTCTGTGCACTTTCCAAATTCCTGACCATGAGCCCATGAGCATAATAAGATGGTGGTTTACACCACTCAGTCTGGAGGGGTTTGTTATGTAGCCATAGCAACTGGAACAGGGCCTTAAAGTCATAAGACTCCCAACATTTGGACATTTATATCAGTTTTTAAAAAATTTTAAGTTATATAAACATATACTAATTCTATATTATACACATTTAAAATGTAACAGATGAGTTGATGAAATAAGTGTTTTAAAATATTTCATTGGTTAACAGTGCAAAATACCTTTTTGCTCTTAAAAAAGGGTTTAGTGAGAGCAAAGTGAGCAACATTTTTTAAAATCATGGTTCAACATTTTCTGAAGTTCAGTTGAAAGTTTAGTTTAGGGCTGGGTGCGGTGGCTCATGCCTGTAATCCTAGCACTTTGGGAGGCCAAGGCAGGCAGATCACGAGGTCAAAAGATTGAGACCATCCTGACCAACATGGTGAAACCCCGTCTCTGCTAAAAATACAACAAAATTAGCTGGGTGTGGTGGCGTGCACCTGTAGTCCCAGCTACTCGGGAGGCTGAGACAGGAGAATCACTTGAACCCGGGAGACGGAGGTTGCAGTGAACCGAGATTGCGCCACTGCACTCCAGCCTGGCGACTGAGCGAGACTCCGTTTCAAAAAAAAAAAGTTGTTTATTCTGATACTAATTTTAATGACCTTCATAACTTCCAGGAGTACCTCTCAAAAACAGGCAAATCCAAGTGGATTAGGTTCCTCTTTGCTGTTAATTGCTTTTTAAATAGATCCAAACCCACTGAAAATCTTCATCTGGAAGACTTGTGAACAGGTCAGAGGATGATTTCCCAGTGCAGACAACAGTGCCCTCATGAGACTAGGCATTGTTTGGGAGCACAAAACCTGAAGTGCATGAGCTGCGGTGTGTGGTGATGGGCTGGGGGTTTGCCTCTCTTCCCTCAGGATACTGATCGTATTCCAGGGCAATCATGACTTACAATGTTTTTATCTACACTTGATCTTGGCCAAAAGGCCAAGAAGCGATACTATATTTTTGTCTTAAAAGATTAGAATTTTTCTTTATTTCTGCTGCACAACATCTGTGGATATTTTTTGTGCACGCCCCCACCTTGACATGCTCAGCTGTGACGGGTTCATGACAGCGAGCCCCCTGCCGGCCGGCTGGGACAGCCCAGGGCTCCGGCTTCTCAGCAGCATCTCCCACTGGCCAGGCCCAGGCCAGGCTGGACCGAGCTGAGGTCAGCTCAGGTAGCAGGCACGGAGGCCTTTGCCCAGCCTGACAAGTGATGCAGAGCAGTGCTTTTCAGGGTCTGGCACTGTAGGGTCCAGCCGTACTGGGTCTGTGGGTTTTTTTCCTCATGTGTGGAGACAAGAGATTGTAGAAATGAAGACACAAGACAGTGATAGAAAAGACAGCTGGGCCCAGGGGACCACTATCACTTAGATGCGGAGACCAGTAGTGGCCCTGAATGCCTGACCGCGCTGCTATTTATTGTATACAAGGCAAAAGGAGCAGGGTAAGGAGTGTGAGTCATCTCCAGTGATTGATAAGGTCATGTGAGTCACGTGTTCACCGGACAGGGGGCCTTTCCCTTTTAGGTAGCCGAGGCAGAGAGAGAGAGGACAGCTTACGTCGTTATTTCTTCTATGCTCTTCTCAGAAAGATGAAAGACTTTAATACTTTCACTAATTCTGCTACTATCTAGAAGGTGGAGCCAGGTGTACAGAGCGGAACATGAAAGTGAAACAGGAGCGTGACTGCTGAAGCACAGCATCCCAGGGAAACGGTTAGGCCTCCGGATGACTGTGGGCGGGCCTGACTGTCAGGCCTTCCACAAGAGGTGGTGGAACAGTCTTCTCTAACTCCCCCTGGGAAAGGGAGACTCCCTTTCCCGGTCTGCTACCCCTAGACCAAGGTCTGCTAAGTAACGGGTGCCTTCTCAGGCACTGGCGTTACCACTAGACCAGGGAGCCCTCTAGTGGCCTTGTCTGGGCATGACAGAGAGCTCACACTCTGGTCTAGTCACTTCTCACTGTGTCCCTTCAGCTCCTATCTCTGTATGGCCTGGTTTTTCCTAGGTTATGATTGTAGAAAAAAGATTATTATAATATTGGAATAAAGAGTAATGCTATAAACTAATGGTTAGTGATATTCATATATAATCATATCTATATTTCTAGTATAACTATTCTTATTCTGTATATTTTCTTTATTATACTGGAACAGCTTGTGCCCTTGGTCTCTTGCCTTGGCAGCTGGGTGGCTTGCCTCCCACATGGCACCGCTGAGCATTGTCTGTTAATATCGAATAATTGTTTTAAGATTACTTTTAATGATTTTCAATAAGGCTTTACCTTTTTTAACTTGCACTGTGGCCATGAGCTCTGCCGGAAGTGACTTGTTGGTGTTGTCTCCTGAGTTATAAAGTGAAGAGATTTTTTTTTTTTCAGATTACTGAGAGTCTTCAGTTACTAGATAAGTCGCCCCATCCTTGTAACTCCAGGTGACACTGGGGTTTATGGGATGAAAGAGGAATGTGTGCTTGGATGATAGGGTGTGATAGTGAAGGGGTGAACGGTTTCTTCTCACACATAGACATCGTGAGGTCTTCCTTGAGCTCTTTAGAGCCTTCCCTCCGGATAGGATGAAATACTGAGATCCTAGAAAGGATTCATAAAACGAGTCACTCATCAGGTCAGATTCACCAATTACCCCTAGATGTATGTGGGATTTGGATGTCAGAGAGAAACAGGCACTGAAGATTTTTGGTCAGGATGGGGCAGAGAAATAAGGAGAAGAGCTGAAAACTCACCAAAGGATAGATAAACCCGGGGCATTTAGAGAAGACCTGTAGGGTGCAAAGGAGACCAGAATCCTGGGGAAACTTGAAGGGAAATATACTTAATTTGATTCAGTAAGTTAGGCCCAGTGAAGGGATCGGGTGGCATAGGTAGAAGCCGAAAAATAAAGCATCTTGTATTGCTGGAGTAGCCTCTGTCTCTGAGGTCACATCCGAACTTAGCAAGTCAGCTTAACCTGGTGAGAGACATGGGTTCAACTCCCGGCTTCTGCACTGCCAGGGCAGAAAGGACGACTGCCGTTTGCTGACACAATCTTGCAGTTCAATTTTATTTTTTTAACCAAGGTGTGGGAGAAGGCAGCTCCGCATAATGCTGAATATTATGGGTTCTGAAGTGAAAATTTTTGTCAGGGTTTAAATTTTGGCTTCACTGTGTAAGTAGCCTTTCCACCCTGAGCAAGTTATTTCCCACATAAAGTGATTGTTAAGTATGGAACTGATGTATGTGCATCACTGAGAATGGGTTTAGCACATAGTATCCACTGAAGACACTACCTCACATTAGCTGTATTACTGTGATAAAGGGTAAGCTGTAATTAAAGTTACAGAGGAACAAAAGTGGCCCTTTTCACAACATTAAAACATACATGTAAAAATAAATGCAGCAGTCACAAGTCTTACTCTACAAACTCAGATGAGCAGAAACAACTTTATTTTTCCTCTAATTTCAAGCTCTTTTTCTGCCCAGCTGCTGAGAAAATTTAACTCCTGAGTCTTCTTGGCTTCCTTCCTTTTCCCTAAGGTTGTGTCAAGTGCCAAAGCATTTAGGGGAGGAGGAGGCCTCTAGTCCTCTGTCAAAAATATTTTGGATTTTTATAGCCATTTCCCTTTCTCAGTGGTGAGACTAGGCCCTCCAGGACCCTGTGTTTTGGCCCCAGGAATTGAGGCCGTCCAAATCAGCTGCTTGGGTTCCTATCTGCAGTGGGCCCCATGGGCCTACAGAAGAACAGGGGCTGCTCAGGGCTGAGCTGTTTGCTGCACAGAACCAAGGCTAGGATGGAGGAGCTCGGACTCTTCCAGTGGAAGCAGTTATAGGACTGAGACAGCCACCCCTGAAGAGGGGACATTGACATCCAGTTGATCTAGGCTCACTGCAAGCTCCGCCTCCCGGGTTCACGCCATTCTCCTGCCTCAGCCTCCTGAGTAGCTGGGACTACAGGTGCCCGCCACCACACCCGGCTAATTTTTTTGTATTTTTAGTAGAGACGGGGTTTCACCATGTTAGCCAGGCGTGAACCCGGGAGGCGGAGCTTGCAGTGAGCCTAGATCGCACCACTGCACTGCATCCTGGGCGACAGAGCAAGACTCTGTCTCAAAAAAAAAAAAAAAAAAAAAAAAGTTACTATGTGCACACATGTGCACAAGTCATATAAAATATATAAAAAAAGAAACAGCCAGATGGTTGACACTTTTTATAACCATCTTGAAATTACAGAAATAATGGGAGGCCCGGAGCACAGCAAAACAGGTTAAAGGAAGGGGAGAGGAGGGACTTGGCTAGCAAAGGTCTTGTTCTGCAGGTGACACCTCACAGCTGGTGCTCTGCGGAGCCTGTGGTAAGCAAGTCCTTCAGACCCTTAAAGGGGTCCCGCCTCTCAGTTTGTCTTTCCTAGATCCAGACATGGAGACTGCAGAGAAAGGCTGTGTGCATCTGCTGTCTATTCCACCATCTCCTCTGCAGAGGCGGATTTCCCTGACTGAAGACCACGTTGCAGGCCCACAGCTGCCTACAAGCCCTCTGGGCAACCATCCCAAAATATGGCTAAGAAGCCTATTCTGAGGTTAAACATTTTTGGTTTCTTTCAGTGAGAGGCAAGGGTCTTTCAGACTAGGGAGGTAGATATGCAGCAGCCTCAGGTGCCCTAGGTGCTTTGCAGCTATGCTGGCCAGGGCACCCGAGGTAGGTCCCCTCTGCACCAGTCTCACACCCTGCCTGGGGGACAGTAGTGGAGAAAGCGGTGAAAGCAGGTCTGAGGCAGGTGTGGAGATCAGTACAGGTGGCCTGGGCGAAGGGCAAAGGGTTAAAAGAATGTTGGGAGCCATGGGTGACTGGCTGCATAGGTACCATGAAGACCACTATGGGCTGCAGGGTGTGGATGAGGGGACAGTTTGCCCCAGAGACCAAACCTGGTTTGTGTCAAACATCACAGGATTCTTATTTTGTATTTTTTTAATTTTTAATTTTTTTTTTTTTTTTTTGAGATAGGGTCTCACTCTCGCCCATGCTGGAGTGTAGTGGCATGATCTTGGCTCACGGCAACCTCTCCACCTCCCAGGCTCAAGTGATCCTTCCGCCTCAGCCTCCCGAGTAACTGAGACTACAGGCGAAAGCCACCACACCCAGCTAATGTTTATTTTTTGTAGAGGCAGGGTCTCACTGTGTTGCTCAGGCTGGTCTCAAACTCCAGGGCTCAAGTGATCCACCCACCTCAGCCTCCCAAAGTGCTGGGATTATAGTCATGAGCCACCACATCCAGCCAGCACCACAGGATTAAGCAGACATGATGAGTCTTTGACATGGGCAAACCAGGGCCCAGAGAGGTGACTTGGGACAGGGCTGTCTCTTCAGTCCTTACCACACCGTGGACAAGATCAACCTTAAGACAGCACCCTGGGCTCTCACTGGACCCTGGATTCCAGCTCACAGCACACAAAGCAAACTGATCCCTGGACACCTGTTGCTGCCTAGCAGCATTCTGGTCAGTTTGCATCCTTGAAGTGACATAAGCAGGGAACCAATTCAGAGCAACATTTATTTATCAAGACAGGGTTTCACTCTGTCACCCAGGCTGGAGTGCAGTGGTGCAATCACGGTTCACTGCAACTTCTGCCTCCTGGGCTTAAGCGATCCTTCGACCTCAGCCTCCCAAATAGTTGAGACTACAGGTGCCTGCCACCACGCCTGGCTAATTTTTTATTTCCTTTTTTGATAGAGATAAAGTCTCACCATGTTTCCCAGGCTGGTCTTGAACTCCTGGACTCATCCTAAAGTGCTGGCCTCTCATTCCCTGTCTGTGCACACCTCACGGCAAGGGCCAGCCCGTTTCCTCCTGGTCACCTCCAAATCTTGCTGCTTTTAATTCAACTCAGAGGTATGCACGTGAGGTAGGAGGGCAGGGGAGGTGGGGATGGCAGGACATGGATGGTCCTTGAGGCGTCGACTCTGGGTGTCATGGACTGTGAGAGTCAAGAAGGGCAGTGGCCTGCCTAACTTGGGTTCAAAAGTGTCACTCTGGCCACTGCGGTGAGAACTGAAACCAGCCAGGCCAATTCTCCATTGTTTCTGCTCTTCCAGGCAGGAGAATATTAGGCCTGGAGTCAGAAGGTAGCAGTGGCTGGGGATTGTCGGGGGGTGTTGGGAAGAAGTGGTCCTTTGGTCAGGGTGGGAAGCCAACAGGATTTCCTGGTGCATTGGAGGTGAAAGCGAAGAGGCACTGGTGGCTGTGCTTTGGTCCTGAGCAGCCAGAAGCCAGTTGCCATCACCTATGACAAGGGAGACGGCACCTGGAGCAGAGCCCAGTATGGGGTGCGTTCAGGGTAGATCAGGAGGTATGAGTGGGCAGTGGGCAAGTGAGGCTGGGGGTTGTCGGGGAGGCCTGGGTTGCAGGTGTAAGCGTGGGACCCACGTCAGATTGGTGGCGGGTCACGCACACTGGGCTGGCTTTCAGGTCCTCCTCGCTGGCTTCCCGCTCCCAGGGACTTTCTCCTCCCAGATTCCTTAGCTGGGTAAGGGGTAGGACAGAGCCCTTTCCTAGGGAAGCCCGGCATCCCTTGCTGTCCAGGGAAGGGGGAGTCCTTCCAGACCCTGGCAGCTACTCCGCCCCTCCCCTGGCCTCCCCAGGCCTAGCCAGGGCTGGGTTCTCACCCACCTGTGCCACCCTGCCTTGTTACCCGGAAGCACAGCCTTGGGGACTGAGCGGGCCCTCACTGTCACTTTAAGAAGGGAATCAGCCACCTTGTGTTCACCACCTCTGGGGAAGGTGTGAGAGGGGAGAAGGAAGTGGCTGTTTGGCTGCTGACAACATGAAGACTTCCTGCGATGAGAACAGAGGCACAGGTGCTGGCCCTGCAGTCCCCAGAACCCGGACTGGAGGGGGCCATGGGGCGCCGGACCCTGGCCCTGCCCTGGGTGCTGCTGACCCTGTGTGTCACTGCGGGTGAGTGCCAGCACCAGAGAGGGGCAGGGGCTGCAGGGAGGGCGATGTAGGACAACAGCCCACCAACCTTGCTGCTGTTCCACAGGGACCCCGGAGGTGTGGGTGCAAGTTCAGATGGAGGCCACTGAGCTCTCGTCCTTCACTATCCATTGTGGGTTCCTGGGGCCTGGCTCCATCTCCCTGGTGACTGTGAGCTGGGGAGGCCCCGATGGTGCTGGGGGGACCAAGCTGGCTGTGTTGCACCCAGAACTTGGCACCCGGCAATGGGCCCCTGCTCGCCAGGCCCGCTGGGAAACCCAGAGCAGCATCTCTCTCGCCCTGGAAGACTCTGGGGCCAGCAGCCCCTTCGCCAACACCACCTTCTGCTGCAAGTTTGCATCCTTCCCTGAAGGCTCCTGGGAGTCCTGTGGGAGCCTCCCGCCCAGCTCAGACCCAGGTGGGGCCAGGGCGAGGAGCCCAGGAGGGCAGGGAGGGGCTTGGACACTGGCCACCGATCTGATTCTTGTCTCTGTGCCCAGGGCTCTCTGCCCCGCCAACTCCTGTCCCCATTCTGCGGGCAGATCTGGCCGGGATCTTGGGGCTCTCAGGAGTCCTCCTCTTTGGCTGTGGATACCTCCTTCACCTGCTGCGCCGACAGAAGCACCGGTGAGACCTGGGCCCTGTTCACATCCCCCTGACACTGGGCTGGCCACATGCCCTGCAGAGCTCTGACCATCCTCGCTCTCTCCCAGCCCTACCCCTAGGCTACAGCCATCCCACACCAACTCCCAGGCACTGACAGCACAAGCATGGGTGAGGAGGAGGGCTGCTTTGGGGACGAGGTGGCAGGGGAAGGGGGGCCAGGGCTGGACCCAAGCTGTACAGACTCACTTGACCCTCCTTCCCCCGTGCAGGCGCCCAGCCAGGCCTCCCAGGCTGCTCTCCACGACCCTTATGCCACTATCAACACCAGCTTCTGCCCAGCTACTTTGGACACGGCTCACCCCAACGGGTGGGCATCGCTCCCCACCCACGCCGCACACCAGCCCCAGGGCCCTGCCGCCTCGGCCTCCACACCCATCCTTGCACGTGGCAGCTTTGTCTCTGTTGAGAACGGACTCTACACTCAGGCATGGGAGAGGCCTCCCCACACCGGTCCCGGCCTCACTCTTTTCCCTGACTGTCGGGGTCCCAGGGCCGTGGAAGGACGCTTCGGAGTTCGATGAGAGAGACCATGAGGCCACTGGACTTTCCCCTTCCCTGGCCTCCTGGGCGCCACCCCCTTACTTTATTCTTGGGCCTCCAATAAGTGTACCACGGGTACTTGGCCAGGCCCACCTGCTGCGGATGTGGTCTGTGTGTGTGCATGCGTGGGGGTGTGTGGGCACAGGTGTGAGTGTGTGCGTGACAGAACCCCATTCCAGTCGTTTCCTGCCGTGACGAAGTCAGCAACACAGTTTCTCTGACTTGGGCCTTGACTGTGCTGCTTCTTTGGGGGTGAAGAGACTGGGGAGGCAGTCTCCACCCCTGGAGGAAGAAGCCAGGTGAGAACCAGAGTGGGTTGGGGCCTCCTTGCAGGGTTGGAGTTGGCCCAGGGAGAGGGCAGTGTCCCAATCTTAGAGATCTGTCCTGGCTTCTTGGGGTGGCGGGGGGTTGGGGGAGCTTCCTGAGGGACACTTCTAGCTGCCTAGATAGAACTGGGGGATCCCAGCAGGATGGTTTCTGCTCCAATCCCACCATGTCCTAGGACAGCTGCAAGGGTTCCTGGGGCTTCAGCCTGAGAGAAGTCCCTGTGGTTTGACCTGGCATCCTTCTGCCGGGCTCCCTGCTGTGGCCTGGTCTGCGGTCCTGATGCCCTCCTTCCATAGCGGGTGTCAGGCAGGGGGTGGAGAGTAGGGGGATTCGCCTGAAATCTTCCCTCAGTCACTTCCCCCACCTCCTCTCCGGGCAGGCAGAGGCCTTCACAGACGTGGGGGCCTCCCCACAAAATGTTCCATCCAGAGCCGGCCCTTCTGCTTGTGGGCCCCACAGCCTGGGCCTGATGGGGCTTTTGCCACACGAGACAGCGTGAGAGAGAGGGCTCTGGGCTTCGAGACTCCCCAGGAACGTAGCAGGCCCTAGGTGGCGGGGCTGTGTCGTTCCAGAGCCAGGCTGAGGCTGCTGCCTGAGCAGGGGTGAGCACCCCTGGGGAGGAAGGGCACCCGCCCCTCAGCCCCTCCCTGGGACTGCATGGGGGACATCGCAGGAAGTGCCAGCTGCCAATCAGGAACCATGCCCTACGTCCAGCTCAGGGACGGCCTGCCCAGAGGCTGCATCCACCCTCACCACCCTCCGCAGCCCAGCGCACTGCCCCAGGCAGGCCCTGATGTGGCCTTGCCAGGACCCAGCCCCATCCAGTTCCCAGCTCTGTACTATGCTGGAAAGAGGGTGGTTGCAGGTGGTCAGGCCTGCCTTCCTCAGCTGGTGGTCATCCTCCTCCTCCCAGAAACCCTCAGCACTGGCCTAGGCAGCTCAGCAGTTCCTCCAAGACTGGGGGCTCAAGGAAGAGACGAAGGGTTGCTGCAGAGGTCCCCAAGGAGCGTGAGGAAGGCAGTGCCGGGAGGAAGATGACAGGGAGGGAAGGGAGAGAGCAAAAGCACCCTGGACCCAGGGTGGGTGTGAACAGTGGGGCTTGTAAGGTCTCAGGGGAAACCTAAAGGGGATCTCCAGAAAGCTGGGTATCTCTAAGAAGCAGACAAAGGGGGGCCGGGCGCGGTGGCTCACGCACGCCTGTAATCCCAGCACTTTGGGAGCCCCATGCGGGTGGATCATGAGGTCAGGAGATTGAGACCACCCTGGCTAACACGGTGAAACCCTGTTACTACTAAAAATACAAAAAACTAGCCGGGTGTGGTGGTGGGCGCCTGTAGTCCCAGCTACTCTGGAGACTGAGGCAGGAGAATGGCGTGAACCCGGGAGGCAGAGCTTGCAGTGAGCCAAGATCGCGCCACTGCACTCCAGCCTGGGCAACAGAGTGAGACTCTGTCTCAAAAAAAAAAAGGCAGACAAAGGGGGAGCTCTGAGGGACCCCCTGCCAGGGCCACTTGCCCATCACACAGTGGAGGAAGAGTCCCCTGGCCTGAACCTGTCTTCCATAAGCTTAGGAGGCTGCAGCCCAGCCTGGTCCCTGTGGGACTCAGAGCCAAACACCTTGGGACCCAGAAAGTATCCCGACATCCAGCCTGCTCCGTGCTGCCCAACCTCAAGTGTGAGAGCCAGCAGCAGCGACAAAGGGCGCCCTGAGAGTGTGTGGTGCACTGTGCTGTGGTGCATGGTTGAGCCTGAGACCCAGAGACCAGAGTGCTGTTGGTTCAGTGTGCATGGAAATTGAGGCCTGAGGGAGCTGATGTGCTCTAGGGGAAGAGCTGAATCAGCCCAGCAGCAGCACCTGCTTCCCCTCCAGTGGCCCCAGGGGCCCAGGACAAGCCCCAACACCCATGGCCCACAGTAAGGTTTCAGCTTTGAATGGACCTGGGTTTGAATCCTGGGGGTCCCTCCCTGGCCGTGTGGCACCCATGTGACTCACGTTGAGCATCAGATACATGAGAAGGGCGAGGAGACCTGCAGGGATGTGAAGATTGTAAACCAGGAGGCTCCCAAGGCCTGAGCAACTCTTCCCAGATGGTCTTATCTTACAAGTCAGGAGGTGGGTATTTTCAGGATGTCCAATTTGACAGATGTGGAGCCTGAGGTGCAAAGCATTGCCGTAACCCGCCCAGGGGGCACAGGGCTGGGAGGAAGAGGAGTTCTTGGGGAAGGAGGGCAGGGGGCAGGCCTGGACAAGCATGTTCCTGGTGGGTGGAGGCGCAGCTGGCTGATGAGGGTGCTCTGAGAGCAGTCTCACATCTACACCAGGTGGTGTGGCTGACATTGCTTGGGGGCCAGGCCAGATCATGTCTGAAAGGCCTGAGTGTCAGGGCCTAAGTCAAGGGTGAGATACACCATGTTCATATATCACAAGGCTCATTGTTGTTTTGGTGGTGGTGGTTTTTTTTTTTTTTTTTTTTTTTTGAGATGGAGTCTTGTACTGTCACCAGGTTGGAGTGCAGTGGCGCAATCTCAGCTCACTGCAACCTCTGCCTCCTGGTTTCAAGCGATTCTCCTGCCTCAGCCTCCTGAGTAGCTGGAACTACAGGCGCCCACCACCACGCCCAGCTAATTTTTGTATTTTTAGTAGAGACGGGGTTTCACCATGTTGGCCAGGGTGGTCTTGATCTCCTGACCTCATGATCCGCTCACCTCAGCCTCCCAAAGTGCTGGGATTTCAGGCGTGAGCCACCGTGCATGGCCTAGTGGTGGTGTTTTGGGACAAGGTCTCACTCTGTCATCCGGGCTGTGCAGTGGTGGGATCTCAGCTCACTGCAGCCTCAACCTCCTGGGCTCAAACGATCCTCCCGCCTCCGGCTCCCAAGTAGCTGGGACCACAGGCACGTGCCACCATACCTGGCTAATTTTTGTAGTTTTTCTTTTTTTTTTTTTTTTGTAGAGATGAAGTTTCATTGCCCAGGCTGGTCTCAAACTTTGGGCTCAAGTGATCTGCCTTCCTTGGCCTCCCAAAGTGCTGGGATGACAGGCATAAGCCACTGTGCCTGGCTAAGGCTCACTGTTAACAGGTCAATATCCCCAAATTGATTTTTTTTTTTTTTTTTTTTTGAGATGGACTCTTCCTGTCACCCAGGCTGGAGTGCAGTGGTATGATCTTGGCTTACTGCAGCCTCCACCTCCCGGGTTCTAGTGATTCTCCTGCATCAACCTCCCGAGTAGCTGGGACTACAGGTGTGCACCGTTGTGTCCAGCTAATTTTTGTATTGTTCTTTTTTTTAGTAGAGACGGGGGTTTCACCATGTTGGCTGGGCTGGTCTTGAACTCCTGACCTCAGGTGATCCGCCCACCTTGGCCTCCCAAAGTGCTGGGATTACAGACATGAGCCACTGTGCCCCACCTGAATAAGAACTTCTTTTTTTTTTTTTTTTTTTTTTGAGACGGAGTCTCGCTGTGTCGCCCAGGCTGGAGTGCAGAGGCCGGATCTCAGCTCATTGCAAGCTCCGCCTCCCGGGTTTTTACGCCATTCTCCTGCCTCAGCCTCCCGAGTAGCCGGGACTACAGGCGCCCACCACCTGGCCCGGCTAGTTTTTTGTATTTTTTAGTAGAGACGGGGTTTCACTGTGTTAGCCAGGATGGTCTCGAACTCCTGACCTCGTGATCCACCCATCTCGGCCTCCCAAAGTGCTGGGATTACAGGCTTGAGCCACCGCGCCCGGCCAAGAACTTCTTAATCAAAATTTCAGCATGGCTCCTGGTCAGAATTGACCAGCTGATTTAATAAGTTGATGTAAAAATTTTACAGTCGGCTACCCCTGGGAGGGGGAGTCTCTCCCTAGTCAGTGAGGTACCAGATGCCAGAGCATTGGCAGTGTACAAGGGGCTCAGCCCTGTGGCTCATGTGTGTAATCCCAGCACACTGGGAGGATGCCTTGAGCCTGGGAGATTGAGGCCAGCCTGGGTAACAGAGTGACACCACATCTCTGCAAAAAAGAAGAAAATTAGAGGGGAACTGTGGTGCATGCCTATAGTCCCACCTACAGGCAGAGCGAGACCATGTCCCCCACTAAAAAAAGGCCAAGAATGCAGGCAATATAGATAATATGGGCCCTGTGATGGGTGGAGGCCAAATAGATCAATACAGAATTGAAGAAGACACAAAACACTTGTATTTCCAGCGTAGCACACTGGCTAGGACAGTACTGTGAAGGGAGGCAGTGAGAGCAGACGTCTGTGCCTCATTCCTGATCTCAGAGTGGGTGCCAAGGAGCGGGGGGCAAGGGGCTGGGGCAGGGATAGACTTGGCTGGTGAGGAAAGGAGGATAGTTTTTGAGGGAAGGTGGGGACATACAAGCAGCAGTTCTCAAAACGTGGTTCAGGGTCCTGGTCCCCTCCCTCCCCCTGCACCTGAACACACTGCATCCCACGCCTCTCCCATGGCCACCTGCTGGGCTAACAGGCTGCATTTAGGCTCTGCCCCTGTTGGAATCATGCCCTCCTCCAGGGCTGCCTTCTCCCAAAAGCCCCCTCTGAGAGACAGCCACAGCCCCAGGCTTAGCCCCAGGCCCTGTCACTGATGTTGGGGGAGGGAGGATGAACCACCCAGGAGACCTCACACCATCCTAGAGCAGAAATCCTGACGCAAAAGGAATCTCCCATGGGGGTTCAGCTGGGTCCAGGGCCCGGAAAGTGACATAAACGTGTACCTTGCATCTAAGAACGCACGTGGCGGTACCAGGCCTGAGGCCCTTGGGGAGGATGTGCCCTCCAGAGCTACCCAGAGGCTGTTGGCTAAAAGTTCTATGTCACCCCCTCCTCGGGCAGCCTGGTAAGCAGGTGACCTTCCAGCTGGGTCCCATGGCTCATGGGCAAGGCAGGAATGGAACCAAGAGTCAGTCCTCAGTGGCTGGGCGTCGTATCCCATGCCTGTAATCCCAGCACTTTGGGAGGCTGAGGTGGGCAGATCACTTGAGGCCAGGAGTTCAAGACCAGCCTGGCCAACATGGTGAAACCCTGTCTCTACTAAAAATACAAAAATTAACTGGGCATGGTGGCACGCACTTGTAATTCCCAGCTACTTAGAAGGCTGAGGCAGGAGAATTACTTGAACCCAGGAGGCAGAGGTTACTGTGAACCAAAATCGCACTACTGAACTCCAGCCTGGGTGACACAGTGAGACCATCTTAAAAAAAAAAAAAGTCCTCAGGTAGGGTGGACCACCCTCTCAAGGCCCTGCCCAGACAGCCAGGGGGCCCCTTGTCCTCTCTTCAGCCCACCGTTGCATGTGGGACCAGTTCAGTCCAAAGCCCCCATGCCTCCGTTTTCCTGTGGGTTGAATGGGGAGAATGAGGCATTGAGGGCCTGGCTCAGACGGAGGGGTTTCCTGAGCACAGGGGAACATGTTTCCTCCGGCCTGTGAAGGGAGGGAGGGAGGGCTGACCTGACTGGCCCTGGGAAGCACAGAGGAGCCTACTGGGGCCAGGGAAGAGACTAAGAGAAGGGAGGCCCGTCCCTGCCTGCTTCTGTCTCAAGAAGGCTGATGCCATTTCCTCTGACGAAATCCTGTCTTCCTGCCCCCACGGCCCCTTAGCTGGAGGGGCCACCTCACCCTGGAGAGGGTGGGCAGAGCCTCCTACGGAGGGAGCCCTGTGGGCCACCAAAGCTCCCCGCTCCAGCGACCACCCCAGGCAAAGGCCAGCAGAAACCCGTTAGAGATGGGTCCAGGACTGTGTGCGGGGTGCCCACTGTTGCTCTGAGCCTTCACTTCCTTCTGTGTCCAAGGAAGCTTCTGGATCAGCCAAGGGCTCAGGTGTGTGGAGGGAATGACCTGAGGTGCTGTATGAAGGGACGGCCTCCTGTCCTGCACTCAGAAGTTGAGGCCCAGAGATTCTGCCCTTCAGCCAGGCCCAGACGTCTGGGTAGAGGGAGCTCTGGTCCTGGAACTGCCACTGCAAGTCACGTGGCCTGGGGCAGGGCTTCTTGGAGCCCTGTCCCTGCCTGTGTAGGATGGGGAGGTCAGAGGGGAGCCTGCAGATCCAGTCTCACGTCTAGGAGGTGAAGGGGTGGCCTCCAGAAGGACCAGTCTGTGTAGGGGACCATCAGCCCCCTCACCCCTTGAGCAAGGTGGGGTGCTTGCACCAAGGGAGCGGGCCTGGCATGGGAAGAGGCCAGCTGGGCCCTGGTGGTGCCTGGGGACTGCATGGGAGTCCCTGCCGGAGAGAGAGGGAAAGAAGACAAGCTGGGGACTCTGGTGCTTGGGCTGGGGACTGAGCGCCTGTGACCTCCACCGGCTTCCTCCTCCTCCTCCCTGAGGACTGAATCTGGGACACAGAAGGGCAGAGATTCAGGCCTGCCTTTCCTCTCCCTGAAAGATCCTGTGCTGGCCCTGGGCAAAGAGAAGGATGAGAAGTGAAGCTGAGTGAGGTGGGGCTGCAGGGATCCAGGTGGGAGGGGCCCAGCCAGCCAAGGTCAGGCCCGGCCCCTCAGCAGGAGGATGGGCACTGGGGCTCTTGGGCAGGGCTGACTTGACACTGACCACAAGGGAGGCCCTTTTGCAATAAGAGGAAAAAAACCAGATGGATAAAGGAAGTGCTGGTCATCCTGGACGTGCACGGGTTTGAGGAAGGCTCCCGGCCGCCACAGCCCTCTGCGGAGCCTGAGCCCGGCTGCCCCCACTCACCTCAACCCCCAGGTGGCCCCACCACAGGGCCCCTCTCTGCCTGGACGGCTCTGCTGGTCTCCCCATCCCCTGGAGGAGAGCAAAGCCATGGGCCGGCCCCTGCTGCTGCCCCTGCTGCCCCTGCTGCTGCCGCCAGCATTTCTGCAACCTGGTAAGTGCCCAGGACCGCCCAGATGTGGGCTCTGCCCAAACCACAGGAGGGGCCAACCCGAGACAAAGGTGGGACATCTTGGGGAGGGCCCAGGCTCCCACCACCAGGAAACAAGGGCGGGTCCCACAGGGGCGGGTGCCCCCATCCTCTCTCTCCCATGCCTGAAGAGTGGGAGACCCAGGCCAGAAGTCAGTCCAGCCACCTGTCACACGACTGCCTGTGGCTGAAGGTGCGGGAGGGTCTGGGGTCACCCTCTTTGTGTCTTGCGGTGGCTTCAAGGTCTCTCCCCCACTCTCTCCCTCCCACCTCTAGGTGGCTCCGCGGGATCCGGTCCAAGCGGCCCTTATGGGGTCACTCAACGAAAACACCTCTCAGCCCCTATGGGTGGCTCCGTGGAAATTCCCTTCTCCTTCTATCACCCCTGGGAGTTAGCCGCAGCTCCCAACATGAAAATATCCTGGAGACGGGGCAACTTCCACGGGGAGTTCTTCTACAGAACAAGGCCAGCTTTCATTCACGAGGATTACTCGAACCGGCTCCTTCTGAACTGGACAGAGGGTCAGGACCGCGGGCTCCTCAGGATCTGGAACCTGCGGAAGGAGGACCAGTCTGTGTATTTCTGCCGAGTCGAGCTGGACACACGGAGATCAGGGAGGCAGCGGTTGCAGTCCATCGAGGGGACCAAACTCACCATCACCCAGGGTGAGTCCAGCTGCCCCGGCACGCGCCTTGCCCACTGCAGTCAGGGTTTTTGGTGACTGGTGACGTCTTCACATTTAAACCCAGTTGTCTGGATTGAGAGCTGTCAGCATTTCACCTTGCTACCCCTTCCTTGTGTGGGCTTCTGAGAGCGGCTTGCTCATCCTGAATGTCCCCCAATCTAGAAAGCAGCACACCATGCCTTTCACCCTGATGCCCCGCACCCCCAGAAGAGGGTCTGCTCATTCCTCATCTCTCCCCAGCTGTCATGACCACCACCACCTGGAGGCCCAGCAGTGCAACCACCACAGCTGGACTCAGGGTCACAGAAGGCAAAGGGCACTCAGAATCATGGCACCTAAGTCTGGACACTGCTATCAGTGTGGCATTGGCTGTTGCTGTGCTCAAAACTGTCACTTTGGGACTGCTGTGCCTCCTCAGGTGGAAAAGAAGGAAAGGTAAGTGCCCAGGACATGCTGTCTCCTCAAGCCTCCAAGCTGGGGTTTCTCAGAGCCCACCTGCAGCTAAGGGATTTCAGAAATACGCAGACCCTGCTGGCTCCCCTCAAGCCCACTGAGGCCAACTCCGTGGCCTGTGCTGGGGCGTCTGCATCTCGGGGGCTCCTGCAGTGGGGTCATGCAGGGTCACGTGTGAGAACTCCCAGCCTCGGTGCAGTGGCTCACGCCTGTAATCCCAGCACTTTGGGAGGCCAAGGGCGGGTGGATCATGAGGTCAAGAGATTGAGACCATCCTGGCCAACATGATGACACCCCATCTCTACTAAAAATACAAAAATTTGCCGGGCGCGGTGGCTCACGCCTGTAATCCCAGCACTTTGGGAGGCCGAGGCGGGCGGATCACGAGGTCAGGAGATCGAGATCACAGTGAAACCCCGTCTCTATTAAAAATACAAAAAATTAGCCGGGCACGGTGGTGGGCGCCTGTAGTCGCAGCTACTCGGGAGGCTGAGCCAGGAGAATGGCGTGAACCCGGGAGGTGGAGCTTGCAGTGAGCCGAGATCGCGCCACTGCACTCCAGCCTGGACGACAGAGTGAGACTCCATCTCAAAAAAAAAAAAATACAAAAATTAGCTGGGCATGGTTGCGCACGCTTGTAGGACCAGTTACTCAGAGGCTGAGGCAGGAGAATCGCTTGAATCCTGCAGGTAGAGGTTGCAGTGAGTCAAGATCGCATCACTGCACTCCAGCCTGGTGACAGAATAAGACTCCGTCTCAAAAAAAAAAAAAAAAAAAAAAGAAAGAAAGAAAGAGCCGGGCGCGGTGGCTCACACCTGTAATCCCAGCACTTTGGGAGGCCGAGGCGGGCGGATCACAAGGTCAGGAGATCGAGACCACGGTGAAACCCCGTCTCTACTAAAAATACAAAAAATTAGCTGGGCGCGGTTGTGGGCGCCTGTAGTCCCAGCTACTTGGGAGGCTGAGCCAGGAGAATGGCGTGAACCCAGGAGGCGGAGCTTGCAGTGAGCCAAGATCGCGCCACTGCACTCCAGCCTGGGCGACAGAGCGAGACTCCGTCTCAAAAAAAAAAAAAAAAAGAAAAGAAAGAAAAGAGAGCCCCCAGTCCTCTCTACACAGCTGGATCCCCCCAACTACTTCTCTCTCAGTCATCAATCATTTACCCTCCCCTGAAGGTTCCTGGAGAGGGGAGGGTCTTCCCTGGGAAAAGGACAGAGAGAGGAGAAGCGACCAGAATTGGGCTGAGCTCAGCAGGCACTGGCTGACTGCCCACCTGCCACGGCCTGGCTTGAAACTGGAGAAGCAAAGTAGATAAAGCATAGGCTCTGTTCTCAGGGAACTGGGGGTATGGAGTTGTCAGTTGCCTCAAGGACTAATTGCTTCATTGAGAAAGAGCTATGGTATTGCTAAACAAGGGTAGGAGGAGAGAGGTAATCAGGGAGGACTTCCCAGAGGAGGTGACATCTGCAGATGTCTCAGAGAAGAAAAGAATTCGCTTGGCAAGAGGTGGGGGTGGTGTAGAGGTCACTCACTTTCCTTGCGGGTGGAGGAAACCGTTCCAGGAGCTGTGGGAAGCTTGATGCTGGTGGAGGAGGCAGGAGAGGAGAGGAGACAACCTTGGAAATCATATCCAATAGCCTCTGATCCCAGAGGCAGCGTGAGGCAGCAAAGGGTGACCTCAGCTCCCCATGGGAGACCTCAGTCTGTGGAGCAGCGGGCAGAGGTGGGCCAGGCTGGGTCAGTGCAGTGCAGGGGTGAGGCGGAGAGAGGGAAAGGGCCAGATCCTAGAAAATATTAAGTAATAAAAACCAATGAGATTGATTGTTTGCTGTAGGGGTGAGGGAGCAGGAAGAAGTATCCGTTTCCACTTGAGTGCATGGGGCTGTGATGAAACCATCAAGTACAGTAGACAATAGAGGAGGAGACTATGTTTGGAGGGGAATGATGCCTCGTTTAGTTTGGAATCTTTTTTTGTTTTTGTTTTTGTTTTTGTTGTCTTGTTTTGTTTTTTTTTTTGTTTGTTTGTTTGTTTTTTGAGATGGAGTTTTGTTCTGTCGCCCAGGCTGGAGTGCAGTGGCCGGATCTCAGCTCACTGCAAGCTCCGCCTCCTGGGTTCACGCCATTCTCCTGCCTCAGCCTCCTGAGTAGCTGGGACTACAGGTGCCTGCCACCACGCATGGCTACTCTTTTGTAATTTTAGTAGAGATGGGGTTTCACCGTGTTAGCCAGGATGGTCTCGATTTCCTGACCTCGTGATCCGCCCAACTCAGCCTCCCAAAGTGCTGGGATTACAAGCTTGAGCCACCTCACCCAGCCAGTTTGGAATCTGTTATACTGGAGATCCATGTGTGGCATCTCAGCAGAGTTGTCCTTTGGAAACTTGGATGTACACATTCCCAGTTCAAAAGAGAGGACAAGGCTCCAGGCATCAATGAGTTCTACCTCAATATCCTCCAAACCTGACAGTAAGTTACCATCAAGAAAGTCTTCAGGCCAGGCACAGTGGCTGATGCCTGTGATCCCAGCACTTTGGGAGGCTGAGGCGGGTGGATCACCTGAGGTCAGGCATTCAAGACCAGCCTGGCCAAAATGGTGAAACCCCGTCTCAATTAAAAACACAAAAAATTAGCTGGGCGTGGTAGCGGACACCTGTAGTCCCAGCTACTCAGGAAGCTGAGGCAGGAGAATTGCTTGAACCTGGGAGGCAGAGGCTGCAGTAAGCCGAGATGGTGACACTGCACTCCAGTCAGGGTGACAGAGCGAGACTCCGTCTATAAAAAGAAAAAAAAGAAAGTCTTCAGTGCAAGGAGATTCATCCTATCAGCTAGGAAAGCACAGAGGGGAGGAGCTTGGGGTCAGGGCTGCCTGCAGCCAGATCCTGGCCTCATACCCTCGCCAGGGGACAGGCTCGCGGGTACAAAGGCTGTGCACCTCAACTTCCTCATGGAAGCACGTGAGATTATTTTATAACCATAGAGTGGAGACAGTCTCAGTATGACCAAACCCAGGAGCCATATATTAAAATATTGATAAATTTAACTATATAAAAAATTGTTTGCCGGGTGCAGTGGCTCACACCTGTGATTCCAGCAGAAAATCAGGAGATCAGGAGATCACAGAAGGTCCAGGAGCTAGTGAGAGAGCAGGAATGGAGAGCAGGGGGGCCGGTAGGAAGCTTGGAGAATCTGCAAAATAGGAGATCACAAAGGAACAAGAGTCAATGAAGTTCAACAAGAGGTAGGGCGGGATAATGACCAAAGACAGAGGGAACACTTCCAGGTTCGTTCTGTGAGGTCAGCAACACCATGATCTGAGAGCCAGATAAAGACCCTGCAAGAAAACAACACACAAAATACAGACGAAAAGGCCGGTGAATATTGATGGAAAAATCTTCAGCAAAATTCTAGCAAACCAGCTTTGACAGCACGTTAAAAGGATTGTATACCATGACCAAGTTGGAGTTAGTCCTGGAATGCAGGTATCACCCAAGACAGGAAAATTAATCAATGTAGTGCACCCCATTAACAGAAAAAAGGACAAAACCCACATGATTATCTCAACTGCTGCAGAAAAAACATTGGACAAGATTGAATACCCTTTCCTTTTTTTTTTTTTTTTTTTTTTTTTGAGTTGGAGCCTCACTCTGTTGCCCAGCCTGGAGTGCAGCGGTGCCATCTCGGCTCACTGCAACTTCTGCCTCCCAGGTTCAAGAGATTCTTCCACCTTAGCCTTCTGAGGAGCTGGGATTACAGGCGTGCACCACTATGCCCAGCTAATATTTTATTTTTGGAAGAAACGTGGTTTTACTATATTAGCCAGGCTGGTCTCGAACTCCTGACCTCAACTGATCAGCCCGCCTTGGCCTCCCAAAGTGCTGGGATTACAGGCTAAGCCACGGTGCCCAGCTTAAACACCCTTTCCTGGTAAAACACTCCACAAGCCAGGAAGAGAAGGAATGTACTGCAACATAATAAAGGCCAGTCATGCAAGGCCCACAGCTGAAAGTCTTTCAGTCATTTTAGTGAAAGACTGAAATATTTGCCTCCAAGATCAAGAACAAGAGAAGGATGCCCTATCTCACTACTTCTCTTCAACATAGGATTTGAAGTCAGGCCAGGCACAGTGGCTCACACCTGTTATCCCAGCACTTTTGGAAGTCGAGGTAGGTGGATTACTTGAGGCTACGAGTTTGAGACCACCCTGGCCAACATGGCAAAACCCCATCTCTACTTAAAAAAAAAAAAAAAAAAAGATTTGAAGTCCTAGCCAGAGCAATTAAGCAAAGAATCAAAAGGCATCTAATTTGAAAAGGAACAAGCAAAATGATCTCTGTTTGCAGGTGACAAGATCTCATATGTAGAAAATCCTAAGTATTGCACAAAAATACCTGTTGAACGAATGAATTCAGCAAAGTTCCAGGAAACCAATTTAACATACAAGCAAAAATGTACTGCATTTTTGTGCACTAACCATAAACAATCTGAAAAGAAAATTAAGAAAACAATTCCACTTACAATAATGTCAAAAAATAAAGTAAGATCTTTGGAATAAACCTAACCAGGGAAATGAAAGACTTGTACACTGAAACTACGAAACATTTCTGAACAAATGAAAAGAAGACACAAATAAGTGGATGACATTCTTGTTCGTGGAATGGAAGAATTAATATTGTCAAGGTGTCCATGCCACCAACAACAATCTCCAGATCCAATGCAAATCCTATGTAAACCCCAATGGCATTTTTTTTTGGGCTCAAACAGAAAATTCATCCAGAAATTCAAATGGAATCTGAAAGCACTACCACAAACCAAAATAATCTTTAGAAAGGTGAACAGAGTTAGAGGACACGCCTTCCCTGATTTCAGAATATATTAAAAACTATGGTAATCAAAATAATGTGGTACTGAAATAAAGACATAAATAGGCTGGGTGCAGTGGCTCACGCCTGTCATCCCAGCACTTTGGGAGGCCGAGCTGGGCGGATCACCTGAGATTGGGAGTTTGAGACCAGCCTGACCAACGTGGAGAAGCCCCATCTCTACCAAAAATAAAAAATTAGCTGGGTGCGGTGTCTCATGCCTGTAATCCCAGCTACTCGGGAGACTGAGGCAGGAGAATCACTTGAACCCGGGAGGCAGAGGTTGCAGTGAGCCGAGATCACGCCATTGCATTCCAGCCTGGGCAACAAGAGTGAAACTCTGCCAAAAAAAAAAGTAAATAGACCAGTGGAATAGAATACAGAGGAGCCCACAAATAAACCCTCACATAGACAGTCAAATGATCCTCCACAAGGGTGCCAAGATGACCACTCAGCGAAGAATAGTTTCTTCAACAAATGGTGTTGAGAAAGCTGGATACCCTCATGCAAAACATAGAGCTGCATCTCTACCTTATACCACATACAAAAAATTAACTGAAAATGGGTTAAAGACCTCAACGTAAGACCCAAAACTGCCCAATGTCTAGAAGAAAATACAGGAGAAAACAGGGTGATGAGACAAGATGGTAGGTCCTTGCACTATTACCCCCAGACCCACGGTTTGTATTCCACAGGGGAAGGACGGTTTGTACTCCACAGGGGAAGGACGGTTTGTACTCCACAGGGGAAGGATGGTTTGTACTCCACAGGGGAAGGATGGTTTGTACTCCACAGGGGAAGGATGGTTTGTACTCCACAGTTGAAGTATGATCATATCAAGGTTGTTTGACTCTAGGGCAGGATTTGTGATATGTACCTGCTGTTACACAAGGAATGATAGATCAACTGGAAATCTTAGAGGCCTTCCCAAAACTGGAGTTAATCAGAAGCTGCCATGGCAGATTAGCCTCCAAGATGGAGTTGCCTTAGCCTCCGCAATATTAAAAGTAGAACTACCATATGATCCAACAATCTCACTTCTGGGCATATATTCAACAAATTGAAAGCAGGGTCAGGAAGAGGGGTTTGCACACCAATGTTTGTAGTAGCATTACTCAAAATACCCCAAATGTAGAATCAACTGAAATGTCCATCAAACAAAATATGGTGTCTGTAGTCCCAGCTACTCAGGAAGCTGAGGTTGGGAGAATGACCTGAGCCCAGGAGGTTGAGGGTGTAGTGAGCTATGATTGTGCCACTGCACTCCACCATCCTGGGTGACAGAGTAAGATCCTGTCTATTTAAAAAAAAAATAAAAATAAAAATAAAAAAGTTCTGAAAAAAAGAATATTATTAAACCTTTTTTATTTACTTATTTATTTTGAGACAAAGTCCTGCTTTGTCACCCAGGCTGGAGTGCAGCAGTGCAATCTCAGTTCAGTGCAATCTCAGTTCACTGCAACCTCCACCTCCCAGGTTCAAGCGATTCTCTTGGCTCAGCCTCCTGAGTGACTGGGATCACAGGTGTGTGCCAACATGCCCAGCTACTTCTTGTATTTTTGGTAGAGACGGGGTTTCACCATGTTGGCCAGGCTGGTCTCGAACTCCTGACCTTAGGGGATCCACCCACCTTGGCCTCCCAAAGTGCTAGGATTATAGGGGTGAGCCACTGTGCCTGGCCTCAACCTTTAAAGGGAAGGAAATTCTTACACATGCTCTAGTATAAATGAGCCTTGAAGACATTATGCTAAGCGAAATAAGCTAGTTACAAAAAGATAAATAATGTCTGATTCCATTTATATGAGTATCTGGAGTAGCCAGATTCCTAGAAACAGGAAGCAGAAAGGTGGTTGTCAGGGGCATGGAGGAGATGGGAATGGAGAGTTAACATTTGAAGAACATAGAGTTTCAGTTTTACTGGCCCAGTGTGGTGGCTCATGCCTGTGAGGGACATGCCTTGGAAGGCCAAGGTGGGGGGATCACTTGAGGTCTGGAGTTCAAGTCCAGCCTGGCCAACATGGCGAAACCCTGTCTCTACTAAAAATACAAAAAAATTAGCTCTACTAAAAATACAAAAAATGCCCGGCACGGTGGCTCAAGCCTGTAATCCCAGCACTTTGGGAGGCCGAGGCAGGTGGATCACGAGGTCAGGAGATCGAGACCATCCTGGCTAACACGGTGAAACCCTGTCTCTACTAAAAATACAAAAAACTAGCTGGGCGTGGTGATGGGCGCCTGTAGTCCCAGCTACTCAGAGGCTGAGGCAAGAGAATGGCGTGAACCCAGGAGGCGGAGCTTGCAGTGAGCTGAGATCACGCCACTGCACTCCAGCCTGAGCGACACAGTGAGACTCCGTCTCAAAAAAAAAATACAAAAAATACAAAAAATTCGCTGGGTGTGGTGGCGGGCACCTGTAATCCCATCTACTCAGGAGCCTGAGGCAGGAGAATCACTGGAACCCAGGAGATGGAGGTTGCAGTGAGCTGAGATCACGTCACTGCATAGCAGCCTGGGTGACAGAGCAAGACTCCGTCTCAAAAAAAAAAAAAGAAAAGGGCCGGGCGCGGTGGCTCAAGCCTGTAATCCCAGCACTTTGGGAGGCAGAGACGGGTGGATCACGAGGTCAGGAGATCGAGACCATCCTGGCTAACAGGGTGAAACCCCGTCTCTACTAAAAAATACAAAAAACTAGCCAGGCGACGTGGCAGGCGCCTGTAGTCCCAGCTACTCGGGAGGCTGAGGCAGGAGAATGGTGTAAACCCGGGAGGCGGAGCTTGCAGTGAGCTGAGATCCGGCCACTGCACTCCAGCCTGGGCAGCAGAGCCAGACTCTGTCTCAAAAAAAAAAAAAAAAAAGAAAAGAAAAGAAAGAGGACTTTTGAGTTTCAGTTTCGCAAGATGAAAATGTTCTGGAGATCTGTCTCACAACCATGTGAATACACTTAACACTGCCAAACTGTACACTAAGCAATGGTTAGGATGGTAAATTCTTTTTTTTTTTTTTTTTTTTGAGACGGAATCTCGCTCTGTCGCCCAGGCTGGAGTGCGGTGGCTGGATCTCGGCTCACTGCAAGCTCCGCCTCCCGGGTTCACACCATTCTCCTGCCTCAGCCTCCCGAGTAGCTGGGACTACAGGCGCCCGCCACCTCGCCCGGCTAGTTTTTTTGTATTTTTTAGTAGAGACGGGGTTTCACCGTGTTAGCCAGGATGGTCTCGATCTCCTGACCTCGTGATCTGCCCACCTCGGCCTCCCAAAGTGCTGGGATTACAGGCTTGAGCCACCGCGCCCAGCCTAGGATGGTAAATTCTAGGTGTTTTTTTTTTGAGACAGAGTCTCGCTTTGTCACCCAGGCTGGAGTGCAGTGGCGTGATCTTGGCTCAGTACAACTTCCACCTCCCGGGGTCAAGCAATTCTCCTACCTCAGCCTCCTGAGTAGCTGGGACTACAGGCACACACCACCACACCTGGCTAATTTTTGTAATTTTAGTAGAGACGGGTTTTCACCATATTGTCCAGGCTGATCTCGAACTCCTGGCCTCAGGTGATCTGTCCACCTTGGCCTCCCAATCCTGGGATTATCACCAGCGTGAGCCACAGCACCCGGCCTAGGTGTTACGCTGGAAGGAGTAAAAGTTGCAACATGAAAATGATACTAGCAGTTAATATTTCAGAGTTCCCAGTCCCAACATTAAAAAACAACCTATAGAAGTGGAAGGGAAGGCCCCCAGAGTTGAGGGGTGCCGTGAGGCCTGGGTTCAGAGGGTGTCTCTGTGGACGCCGAACCCGGCAGGAGGCTGGATGGTGGAGGGGATGTCTGTGGACCAGGGGCCCAGTGCTTGGGAAGCGCTGCAAGGATGCCAGGGGGACAAGAGGGGCAGAGCACAGTGGAATAGGCAGCAGAAGATTCAGGGTGAGACCAGACAGAGGGGAGGGGGTCCTAGTGGTGGCAACAGAACTTGAACAGCCGCAAACATGAGTCCCAAGCATGAGGCTCCCAAGGCTGGAGGGCAGACCCAGCCGACGCCCAGAAGGAAACCACAGGCATAGTCTCCCTGAGGACTTGGAGGGAGAGGTTGGGGTGCATATGTCAAGGGAAGGGAAGGGAGGGAAGAGATGGGTGGGCAAGGGCTCAGCGGTGGAGGGAGCCAGGTTGGGGGTGAGCAGAGAGCTCAAGAGTGAAGGAAGCCAACAGAGGGTATCAAGGTTGGGGGGTGCCGGTTTCAGGAGGTGATGTGGTGGACAACAGGGAGGACAGGTCAGGGGGTTGCCTCAGGGTGCCGGCTGAGTCCCAGGCCCTTCCTGATGGGTTTGCATGGAGCTGCTCTGCTGCTCTGGTCCCTCTAAGGAGGGCCTCAGCCTAGGGCACAGCAGAGAAGGTGGGATGGAGACTGCCGCCACCTGGATGCCACCCTGACTCACTGTTGGTCTCCCTACAGGTCAGCAGCAGACTAAAGCCACAACTCCAGCCAGGTGAGTGCTGGGCCTCCCTAAGGGGGTAGGGGGTGCAGGTGCGGGCAGGGGGCCACTCCACAGGGAGTGTGCTGCTAAGAACCCCACAAGCCCAGCCTGCCACAAATTCTCCTGAGTTTTTGCCACCACCCACTTAAATCTGATCTCTGAAGCAATTGCCTCACTTGCCCCACTGTAATAATCCTGGCCCTGCATCTAAAAACACTTCCCCTCCTGCAGATAGCAGGGCGCCAAGCAGTGACTTCCGACCAACAGGGTGTGGAGAGACGGGATGTGTATTAGCCCCAGAGGATGTGTTGTGAGACCCGCTTGTGAGTACTCCACACTGGCTCCCCATTGGCAAGATACATGGAGAGCATCCTGAGGACCTAAAAAAGGCAGAGCCACAAGGCAGAAGGAGCCTGGGTCCCTGAATCACCAACTGGAGGAGAGATACCTACCAGAGCCTTCATCCAGGAGCATCCACTCTGCAGTGACACAGGAATGAGGTCTGAACTCCACTGAATTAAATCACTGGCATTCGGGGGCTATTCATTATAGCAGTGCTAAGAGTTCCTTTGTCTTCCCCAAGGATGGAAAACTACAATTTATTTTGCTTACCATATACCCCTTTTCTCCTCGTCCACATTTTCCAATCTGTACAGTGGCTGTCTTCTCCTGTGGCAGGGGTTTTGGGGAATAAACAGTGTGAAACGCTGCTGACACTTCCCTGTGCATCTCCCACGTGGCTGCCAAGTGCCCCTTCCTGCTCTGCAGTATCTGTGTCCAGTCGTGATGCAGGGAGTATCCCCGCTAGTAACAGATGGCGCTCACAGATTTAAGGCAGTTGGAAGCAAGTTTAAGAAGGGAAATCTTTTTTTTTTTTTTTTTTTTTTTGAGACAGAGCCTCACTCTGTCATTACCCAGGCTGGAGTGCAGTGGCACAATCTCAGCTCCCACTGCAACCTCTGCCTCCTGGGTTCAAGCCATTCTCGTGCCTCAGCTTCCCAAGTAGTTGGGATTACAGGCGTGCACGCCCACACTCAGCTAATGTTTGTATTTTTTAGTGGTACTGGGGTTTCGCCAAGTTGTCTAGGCTGGTCTCAAACTCCTGGGCTCAAGCAATCCTCCAGCTTCAGTTTCCCAAATAGCTGCAATTACAGGCGTGAGCCACCGTGCCTGGCTGAAAGGTAATCGTTAAGGAGTGGGCAGGGCAGGAACACTGTCAGAGATGGTGTGGTGGCCAAGGCTAGTACAGCAAATCGGCTGCTTCCTGTGATTGCACGGGTTGGGGGCTCAGTTCCACAAGGCTGCCCCCGCATCAGATGCCAGTCAAAAGCTCACGTGGTGCCTGTGCTTCTGACACAGGGCTATAAAAATTGAGGTTCCCATGATCCCCTCCTTGGGTTCAGTTAATTTTCTAGAATGGCACCTAGAACTCAGGGAAACCCTTTACTCACATGTGCCCCCTTATAAAGGATATTATAGGGCCTGGCGCCAGGGCTCATGCCTGTGATCTCTGCACTTCGAGAGGCTGAGCGGGGAGGTTTACTTGAGCACAGGAGTTTGAGACCAACCTGGGCAACATAGTGAGACCGTATCTCAAAATAAAAACATGGGATATTACAAAGGATAGTGATGAACAGCCAGATACAAGAGATACACAGAGAGAGGCCTGGGGGAAGGCGTGCAGAGCTTCCATGTCTTCCCCAGGTGCTGCACCCTCTAGGAAGCTCCATGAGTTCAGTTATCCAGAAGCCCTCTGCATCCCTTTTGGGTTTTTATGGGCTTCACTATAAAGGCATGAATGGGCCAGGCACAGTGGCTCCTGCCTGTAACCCCAGCACATTTTGAGGCCGAGGTGGGAGAATCAATTGAGCCCTCAAGCGGCAATTGAGGCCGCAGTGAGTTGTGATTGCACCACTGGACTCCAGCCTGGGTGACAGAGAGAGACGCTGTCTCAAAAAAAGACAAAACGAAACAAAACAAAACAAAAAACCTGGCCAATATGGTGAAACTCCATCTCTACTGAAAATGATCGTCGCCTGATCCCCACCCCTTGAAGATGCCTCCACGCCCTCCATACACATTTGGTCAGCACTGACTGCCCGGCACACTGCACTGGGTGACAAGGATCCAAAGCGACACCAGCCAGTGCCCCAGCCCTCAAGCACCTCCCTGTGCAGAAGGAAGACAACACAGAAAAGGGAAGCGTGGTTGTCACAGAGGCCCAGAGGACTGCCGGCTGATGTCACTGAATGGGGAAGTGGTCGGCCGCACGGGCCCTTGGCTCAGTCCTGATGCCACAGTGGATGTTCATGGGCCATGTGACCTCAGGCCAGGCTGAGAACCCCCCTCAGGGCCTCCGTTTCTCTCTGTATGAATTGAGGACCATAACAGAGATGCTGCCTGCCTCCTGGGATTGTCCAGAGAGTTAAAAGCTCTTTTAAAATGCACCTGCTGGGCTGGGCGCGGTGTCTCACACCTGTAATCCCAGCACTTTGGGAGGCTGAGGCAGGCAGATCATGAGGTCAGGAGGTTGAGACCAGCCTGAACAACATAGCGAAACCCCACCTCTACTAAAAATACAAAAAGTAGCCGGGCATGGTGGCACGTGCCTGTAATCCCAGCTACTCAGGAGGCTGAGGCAGGAGAATCGCTTGGTGGAGTTTGCAGTGAGCTGAGATTGAGCCATTGCACTCCAGCCTGGGTGACAGAGCGAGACTCTGTCTCAAAAAAATAAAAATAAATAAAATGTACCTGCTGGCGGGGCGTGGTGGCTCACGCCTGTAACCTCAGCATTTTGGGAGGCCTAGGCAGGTGTATCACCTCAGGTAAAGAGTTCGAGACCAGCCTGGCCAACATGGCAAACCCCATCTCTGCTAAAACTACAAAAATTAGTTGGGTATAGTGGTGGGCACCTGTAGTCCCAGCTACTCGGGAGGCTGAGGCAGGAGAATTGCTTGAACCCGGGAGGCAGAGGTTGCAGTGAGCCGAGATAGTGCCACTGCATTGCAGCCTGGGTGACAGAGTGAGACTCCATCTCAAAATAATAATAATAATAATATTAATAAATAAAATAATAAAACAAAATGCACCTGCCATTCTTTCCATCAAGTATGGCCACAAAATGAGGGTCGTGAGGGAAGCAGTGTATCCTCACAGATCCCCAGAAATGAGAGACACAGCCATGCAGGGCCACTTGGGAAAGCACCAGAGTCCCTCGGGGCGGGGCAGAGGAAGCCAGGGGGAAATGGGGGTGAGACCTTTTGTTATGCTTTCCATGGAAAAGGCAAGGAAGGGTATGCAGATTTAGGATTGGCTAGTTAGAATAATGTTAGCAGGCTCTGGGGATTAGGGGCTGTCACTTGTTATTTGGTGCCTGGCCCAGGGTGATGAAGGCAGAGAAATACTGCCTCCTGAAAGGTGAGAGGCAGCTAGAAGAGCTGGTTCAGTGTTGGGGCCCTGGATTAGTTGGTTTGCATATGAAAGGCACACTCAGCCAGGCACTGCGGCTCAAGCCTGTAATCCCAGCACTTTGGGAGGCCGAGGTGGGCAGATCACAAGGTCAGGGACCATCTGGGCCAACATGGTGAATCCCCATCTCTATTAAAAATACAAAAATTAGTTGGGCATGGTGGTGTGCACTTGTAATCCCAGCAACTTGGGAGGCTGAGGCAGGAGAATCGCTTGAACCTGGGAGGTGGAGGTTGCAGTGAGCTGAGGCTGTGCCACTGCACTCCGGCCTGGCAACAGAGCGAGACTCCATTTCGGAAAAAAAAAAGAAAGGGACACTCTCAGAGGGGTCATTTGCTAGCTTTAACAACTGGTTGGCTCTGGCAGGGGCAGTCCCTCTTTCTGGTCTTGGAGGTCCAAGATGCCAGAATATCAGCAATACAGTGGGGCTGGGTGAGGTGGCTCACACCTGTCATCCCAGCACTGAGGGAGGCCAAGGCAGGAGGATTGCTGGAGCCCAGGAGCTCGAGACCAGCCTAGACAACATAGTAAGACCCCACCTCTCAGAAAAAAAAAAGAAAAAAAATTATCCGTGTGTGGTGGTGTGTGCCTGTGGTCTTCACTACTCGGGAGTCTGAGGTCAGCAAATCGCTTCAACCCAGGAGCGATGGTGATCGCGTCCCTACACTCCAGTCTGTGGACACTCTAGAACCTTGAGGATAATACGGCCTGATTACAGAAGCTTTACAGCAACTCTTGAAGTCAGGTATTATAAATCTTCCACCTTCATTCTTCATTTGTAAAGGCATGTTGGCTATTCCAGGTCCTTTGAGTTACTGTAAGAAAGTTACAATTGGCTTGTGAACTCCACATCTACTGGGATCAGAGGAAAGCAGGAACAGGGTGGGTGCCAATGAGGGGCAAGGGGCTGGGGCAGGGATGGATGTGGCCAGTGAGGACAGGAGGATACTTGTTGCGGGAATGTGGGGACATCCAAGCAGTGGTTCTCATCATGCCGTGCAGGGTACTCGCCCCCTCCCTGCCCCTGCTCCCCACACACGACTTCCCATGCCTCTCCCATGAGCACCTGCGCTAAGGGGCTGCATTTAGGCTCCACCCACATTGGAATCAAGCCCTCCTCCAGGCCCTCCTCCTCCTCCCAGAGCCCTGTCTGAGAGAGAGCCACAGCCCCAGGCTCAGTCCCGGGTCCTGTCACTGCTGTTGGGGGAGGGAGGATGAACAAACCCAGGAGACCTCACATCATCCCAGAGCAGAAATCCTGACACAAAAGGAATCTCCCATGGGGGTTCAGCTGGGTCCAGGGCCTGAAAGTGACATCAATGTGGACCTTGCATCTAAGGAGATCGCACGTGGCAGCACTGGGGCAGAAGACCCTGGGAAGCATGTGCCCTCCAGAGCTACCCAGCGGCTGTTGGCTGTAAGTTCTATGTGGCCCCCACCTTGGACGGCCTGGTAAGCAGGTGACCCTTCAGCCAGGTCCTCAGGCAGGGCGGACCACCCTCTCGAGGCCCTGCCCAGACAGCCAGGGGGTCCCTTGTCCTCTCTTCAGCCCATCTTTCCAGCTGGGACTAGTTCAGCCCAAAGCCCCCCTGCCTCCTCCGTTTTCCTGTGGGTTGAATGGGGAGAATGAGGTGTTGAGGGCCTGGCTCAGACGGAGGGGTTTCCTGAGCACAGGGGAACATGTTTCCTCCGGCCTGTGAAGGGAGGGAGGGAGGGCTGACCTGACTGGCCCTGGGAAGCACAGAGGAGCCTACTGGGGCCAGGGAAGAGACTAAGAGAAGGGAGGCCCGTCCCTGCCTGCTTCTGTCTCAAGAAGGCTGATGCCATTTCCTCTGACGAAATCCTGTCTTCCTGCCCCCACGGCCCCTTAGCTGGAGGGGCCACCTCACCCTGGAGAGGGTGGGCAGAGCCTCCTACGGAGGGAGCCCTGTGGGCCACCAAAGCTCCCCGCTCCAGCGACCACCCCAGGCAAAGGCCAGCAGAAACCCGTTAGAGATGGGTCCAGGACTGTGTGCGGGGTGCCCACTGTTGCTCTGAGCCTTCACTTCCTTCTGTGTCCAAGGAAGCTTCTGGATCAGCCAAGGGCTCAGGTGTGTGGAGGGAATGACCTGAGGTGCTGTATGAAGGGACGGCCTCCTGTCCTGCACTCAGAAGTTGAGGCCCAGAGATTCTGCCCTTCAGCCAGGCCCAGACGTCTGGGTAGAGGGAGCTCTGGTCCTGGAACTGCCACTGCAAGTCACGTGGCCTGGGGCAGGGCTTCTTGGAGCCCTGTCCCTGCCTGTGTAGGATGGGGAGGTCAGAGGGGAGCCTGCAGATCCAGTCTCACGTCTAGGAGGTGAAGGGGTGGCCTCCAGAAGGACCAGTCTGTGTAGGGGACCATCAGCCCCCTCACCCCTTGAGCAAGGTCGTGGTCCCTGCACCAAGGGAGCGGGCCTGGGATGGGAAGAGGCTAGCTGGGCCCTGGTGGTGCCTGGGGACTGCATGGGAGTGCCTGCCAGGGAGGGAGAGGGACAGAGGACAAGCTGGGGACTCTGGTGCTTGGGCTGGGGTCTGAGCGCCTGTGACCTCCACCAGCTCCCTCCTCCTCCTCCCTGAGGACTGAATCTGGGACACAGAAGGGCAGAGATTCAGGCCTGCCTTTCCTCTCCCCGAAAGAGCCTGTGCTGGCCCTGGGCAGAGAGAAGGATGAGAAGTGAAGCTGAGTGAGGTGGGGCTGCAGGGATCCAGGTGGGAGGGGCCCAGCCAGCCAAGGTCAGGCCCGGCCCCTCAGCAGGAGGATGGGCACTGGGGCTCTTGGGCAGGGCTGACTTGACACTGACCACAAGGGAGGCCCTTTTGCAATAAGAGGAAAAAAACCAGATGGATAAAGGAAGTGCTGGTCATCCTGGAGGTGCACGGGTTTGAGGAAGGCTCCCGGCCGCCACAGCCCTCTGCGGAGCCTGAGCCCGGCTGCCCCCACTCACCTCAACCCCCAGGTGGCCCCACCACAGGGCCCCTCTCTGCCTGGACGGCTCTGCTGGTCTCCCCATCCCCTGGAGGAGAGCAAAGCCATGGGCCGGCCCCTGCTGCTGCCCCTGCTGCTGCCCCTGCTGCCCCTGCTGCTGCCGCCAGCATTTCTGCAACCTGGTAAGTGCCCAGGACCGTCCAGATGTGGGCTCTGCCCAAACCACAGGAGGGGCCAACCCGAGACAAAGGTGGGACATCTTGGGGAGGGCCCAGGCTCCCACCACCAGGAAACAAGGGCGGGTCCCACAGGGGCGGGTGCCCCCATCCTCTCTCTCCCATGCCTGAAGAGTGGGAGACCCAGGCCAGAAGTCAGTCCAGCCACCTGTCACACGACTGCCTGTGGCTGAAGGTGCGGGAGGGTCTGGATCACCCTCTTTGTGTCTTGCGGTGGCTTCAAGGTCTCTCCCCCACTCTCTCCCTCCCACCTCTAGGTGGCTCCGCGAGATCCGGTCCAAGCGGCCCTTATGGGGTCACTCAACGAAAACACCTCTCAGCCCCTATGGGTGGCTCCGTGGAAATTCCCTTCTCCTTCTATCACCCCTGGGAGTTAGCCGCAGCTCCCAACATGAAAATATCCTGGAGACGGGGCAACTTCCACGGGGAGTTCTTCTACAGAACAAGGCCAGCTTTCATTCACGAGGATTACTCGAACCGGCTCCTTCTGAACTGGACAGAGGGTCAGGACCGCGGGCTCCTCAGGATCTGGAACCTGCGGAAGGAGGACCAGTCTGTGTATTTCTGCCGAGTCGAGCTGGACACACGGAGATCAGGGAGGCAGCGGTGGCAGTCCATCAAGGGGACCAAACTCACCATCACCCAGGGTGAGTCCAGCTGCCCCGGCACGCGCCTTGCCCACCGCAGTGAGGCTTTTATTATCACTGGTGACGTCGTCCCTGGTACCTCAGACCCCACTTCTTCTGACGATCCCTAAGTTATCTCTTTGGCCCCTAACACTTCCTCAGGCCTTTGCCACCTCTCCCCTTTTCTCCTCCCCTTGTCTCCACATCTGATCTGCTTTCCCTGACCATTCCCCTCACTGTCCCCTCCAGATCCAGCCCTGCCCCCACTCCTCAGGCCTCAGCATCTGCCAGACCCTCTAATTATCCTTCATTCTTTCTCCAAACTGGGGCTCCAGCCTGGCCTCTCCCCATGACCTCCAGGCAGATTTGATCTCTCCAGGGTGTGGCTCACCCGCTCTTTGTCATGTGTCTCTGCCTGGAGTCCCCATTAGTGCCTCAGGGTGGGCCCCATATCTTGCATCTCTCACAGTCACGAGCTCATCCAGGAACCCCCAGCAGGTGCCCAGTGACTGGCCCTGGGAGCTCTGCAGTCCCTGGGTCAACCTGGGTTCCCATCTGCCCACTTCCTTCTTCCCCTCTGCTTCCCAGAAGTGTCCTTCAGCTCCTCCCTGACCTGTCTCACCTCTTCCCTCACCTGTCATACCCCTCTTCTCCTATATCCATCCCTTACCCTCACTTTCTCCCCAGCCCCTGCAGCCCCTACTCTCCCTGACAAGCCCCTGGGTTCTTCCAGCCGTTCCCTCTCTGTCCTCCACTCTGGTCTTGCTACTCTGTCCTTACCAACACTAAGGGACATGTCTGCAGAAGCAAGAGCAGCAGCCCTCATTCACTGAGGCATCATGGCATGGCCCTGGCAAATTGCTTCATGTGCATTGCCCTAGTGAACCCTCACCAAGACTCCTCAATGGCAAGAGGAACTGCTATTCTCTTCAGTTTACAGATAGGGAAACTGAGGTTAACAGAGCCTATACAGCTTCCCAACATCACAGTAGTGGTGCAGATGGGACTTGGAAGGGATGGTGAGGGTGGGGCGTGGTGGCTGACGCCTGTAATCCCAGCACTTTGGGAAGCCAAGGTGGGTGGATCACTTGAGGTCAGGAGTTCGAGACTAGCCTGGCCAACATGGCAAAACTCCGTCTCTACTAAACATACAAAAATTAGCCAGGCATGGTGGCGCATGCCTGTAATCCTAGCTACTCGGGAGGCTGAGGCAGGAGAATCACTTGAACCTGGGAGGCGGAGGTTGAGGTGAGCTGAGATCGAGCCACTGCACACCAGCCTGGGTGACAAAGTGAGACTCTGTCTCAAACAAACAAACAAACACAATGACAGGGATGGTGAGCTGCAGAGCTTTCTCACCTAACTTCTAGCTATAGGGCCTCACCTATTGAGTTGACCATAGTGTTCGCCTTGACCTACTTTTGAACCTAGCGATGGGATGTGTTGCACTAATAGATCTTCTGTTTTATTCAGAAAGGGCATCAGGGAAATTTGAGCCTAGGTTTATCTGTCTCCAGATCAGTGGGGAGAGGGGAGTTTCTCCTAGGCCCAGGCAGGAAGTGGGTGCATTGTCTGTAGAAAATGTTTTAGGAAACTAATCTTTGGCCAGGTGGGTTTATTTTTTCTAATCACTTGCACTGGCAACCCTAAACAATGCCAGGGATAAGTTACTCTTCCCTGCAGGGACAGACACTCTCGCTGCCCGTGCCCTGGTAAACCACCACACCATCTTAACCACTGTGTTGGTTTTGGAGCAGATGGAGAGCGGCTCCATAATCCAAATGAAGCAAGACAGCCTTGAACTTTGATTTCCTACGTATTTCCTTAAATGGCCTTTTCTGAGAGATTTGGGTTTTTCTCAGGCCTTCTCTTCCTCTTTCCTTAATTCCTGCTTGCTTTTCTCACTTCTCTGCATAGGTCAGAGTTGTAGTTTTTTTCACTAATAAATTGTTTTTCTGTTTTTTTTTATTTTTGAGACGGAGTCTTGCTCTGTCGCCCAGGCTGGAGCGCAGTGGCTGGATCTCAGCTCACTGCAAGCTCCGCCTTCTGGGTTTACGCCATTCTCCTGCCTCAGCCTCCCGAGTAGCTGGGACTACAGGTGCCCGCTACCTCGCCTGGCTAGTTTTTTGTATTTTTCAGTAGAGACGGGGTTTCACCGTGTTAGCCAGGATGGTCTCGATCTCCTGACCTCGTGATCCACCCATCTCGGCCTCCCAAAGTGCTGGGATTACAGGCTTGAGCCACCGCGCCCGGCCATAAATTGTATTTTTAATTAATTCAATTAGTTGAATATTCATGCTTATTATTAAAAAAATACAGGAAAATAATAGAGAAAAAAAAAATTTTTTTTTTTTTTTGAGACAAAGTCTCACTCTGTCACCCAGGCTGGAGTGCAATGGCACGATCTTGGCTCACTCCAACCTCCACCTCCCAGGTTCAAGCGATTCTCCCGCCTCAGCCTCTGAGTAGCTAGAATTACGGGCACCCACCATCATGCCAGGCTAGTTTTTTTATTTTTGTAGAGACAAGGTTTCACTGTGTTAGCCAGGCTGCTCTCGAACTCCTGACCTCGGATGATCTGCCCGCCTTGGCTTCCCAAAGTGCTGGGATTACAGGCGTGAGTCACCTTGCCCTGCCTTTTTTTTAGACAGGGTCTCGCTCTGTCACCCAGGGAGTGTGATCATGGCTTACTGCAGTGTTGATCTCCCAGGCTCAAGTGATTCTCTTGCCTTAGCCTCCCAAATAGCTGGGACTACAGGCATGCACCACCACACCTGGCTAATTTTTGTATTTTTTTTTGTAGTCATGGGATTTTGCTATGTTGCCCAGGCTGGTCTCAAACTCCTGAGCTCAAGTGATCCACCCACCTTGGCCTTCCAAAGTGCTGGGATATAGGCATGAGCCACTGTGTCTGGCAAAAAAATCCAACTGAAGTACCATCATGCTAAGATACAACAAAATAAAGGAGTATTTGTAGCAGATATAAACTAAGTTTGCTGTTGGCTTATTAATGTTTTTTACGTAATTTAACTTTTGTAACCAAACCTAATTGTGTTCTTTGTCACTTTTCTGTTTTATTTCTAAGCGCAAAAATCCCAATTTCCACTAAAAGTTGAAAATATTGGCCAGACACAATGGCTCATGCCTGTAATCCCAGCACTTTGGGAGGCTGAGGTGGTGGATCACCTGAGGTCAGGAATTCGAAACCAGCCTGGCCAACATGGTGAAACCCCGTCTCTACTAAAAATACAAAAATTAGGCCGGGCGCGGTGGCTCAAGCCTGTAATCCCAGCACTTTGGGAGGCCGAGATGGGTGGATCACGAGGTCAGGAGATCGAGACCATCCTGGCTAACACGGTGAAACCCCGTCTCTACTAAAAAATACAAAAAACTAGCCGGGCGAGGTGGCGGGCGCCTGTAGTCCCAGCTACTCGGGAGGCTGAGGCAGGAGAATGGCGTAAATCCGGGAGGCGGAGCTTGCAGTGATCTGAGATCCGGCCACTGCACTCCAGCCCGGACGACAGAGCCAGACTCCGTCTCAAAAAAAAAAAAAAAAAAAAAAAAAATTAGTCGGGCGTGGTGGTGCATGCCTGCAGTCCCAGCTACTCAGGAGGCTGAGGCAGGAGAATTGCTTGAACCTGGGAGTCGGAGGAGGTTTCAGTGAGCCAGGATCCCACCACTGCACTCCAGCCTGAGTGACAGAGCAAGACTTTGTCTCAAAAAAAAAAAAAAAAAAAAAAGAAAATATTTATATTTAAATTCTTAATTAAAAAAAAATTGTATGTAGTGAGAATTTATTTTGGTATACGGCATAAACAACTAAATTGATCTTTATATGAATTAATCAGTTGTCCCAACCCCATTTACTGCATTTTTATCTGCTTCTCTATTGATACATTAGGCCTGGTTTTAAAATTATTTTTGTAGAAGAGCATCGGTTTCTGGTCAGTCAATTCTGTTTCACTGATCTATCTTTTCTTACGTCAGCACACAGGTTTAGTGACTGTAACTTTACTACGTTTCAATGCCTAAGACGATTTCCATCTCAAACATATTACTCCTTCTTCAAAAACTTTTTTAGGCTGGGCGCAGTAGCTTCATGCCTGTAATCCCAGCACTTTAAGAGGCTGAGGCATGAAGATTACTTGAGCCCAAGAGTTTGAGACTTAACATGGGCAACATAGTGAGACCCCATCTCTACCAAAAAAAAAAAAAATTAGCCAGTTGTGGTAGTGCAAACCTATGGTCCCAGCTACTCAGGAGGCTGAGACAGGAGCATCGCTTGAGGCCAGGAGGTTGGGCCTGCAATGAGCTGTGATTTCACAACTGCACTCCAGCCTGAGTGACAGAGCAAGACCCTGTCTTAAAAAACAAAGCAAAACAAAAAATATTTTTCTGTTGTTGCCTGTCTGTTCCTTTCCCACTGTTAGAATAAGTTTATCCAGTTTAGGGGAAAAAAACAAAAACAAAAAACACAACACTCTTTTAAGTCACAGTTGCATTAAACCTATAATGCAATTGACAGAAACCGAAATCAGGCTCATACACAATCTTCTCACCCAGGAACAAGGTCCTATTTTATATCCCTCAGTAAACCTTGGTAGTGTTCTGCCAAAGAGCATATAAATGTCTCATAAGATTGTTTAACTGTCTGTAGTGAGCCGAGATCATGCCACTGCACTCCAGCCTGGGTGACAGAGCCAGATCCTGTCTCAGGAAAAAAAAAAAAAGATTTTTTTACCCTCTATATTTCCTTTTGTTATTAATATGCAAGATTACTTTTTGAATCCTTAATAATTGTCATTGTAAAAGTAATGCATAGGCGGCCGGGTATGGTGGCTTACACCTGTAAACCCAGCACTTTGGGAGGCCGAGGCAGGCAGATCACAAGGTCAGGAGATCAAGACCATCCTGGCTAACATGGTGAAACCCTGTCTCTGCTGAAAGTACAAAAAAATTAGCTGGGCGTGGTAGTGAGCGCCTGTAGTCCCAGCTACTCAGGAGGCTGAGGCAGAAGAATCACTTGAACTGGGAGACGGAGGTTGCAGTGAACCAAAATTGCACCACTGTACTCCAGCCTGGGCAACAGAGGGAGACTCTGTCTCAAAAAAAAAAAAAAAAAAAAATGCATAAAATCTGGCCAATCTGGTTATATGCATGTTTACCATCACCCCTTCCCAGAATCTACTAAAATAGTAGCAAAGGGAATTTTTTAAGAAAGAAATCCTCAAGAACAAGAAATATATGAACTGGATGTACAAAAGCAAATTTTGAGAAGCTGGAAACAGACTAATGGAATTTGTTTAGGGCTAAACCCTAAGCCAGTGTGGGGAAACGCAGATGAATGGCAATTTATACCACAAAACTCTGTAAAGGTTCAGTAATGTTGGCCCTGAGTACCCCTGAAAGTAGGAGTGAAGATGGGTCTGAAAACTAGAGGACATTGAAAATCTACTTCAGAAGCAGGGAAACCTCCATTCCCCATTCTCCCACCCTAGCCCAAACACAAGAGGTTTGCTTTCCAGAACAGATGAACCAGAGGGCCTCTGGGGCAGCACCCCAGGGATAACTGGCAAGGCGATTGGGGTCTGGTCCTCATACCGAGTCCCCCAGCACCAGGGACTATACCTTGGCCTCAGCTGTGTCTGGGAAGCCTGAGGCTAGAGTCCCTATATGATTAAATGAAACAAACTTCTCCCATGAAACACGAGGAATAAAACAAACATGAAAAACAGAAAGAGGAACCTGGAAGAAACCAAAACAGTTCAGGGAGTATAAAATTTTAAAATACTCAGCATCTCCTTCTATTCAGAAAGTTAAGAGACCTCGTGCATGTGATAAGAGGGGGTGCTTTACAAAGGAACTTGCAAACCACAAAGAAACCACAAAGAACGCTCTTGGAAATTTAAGATACAATAGCAAAAACAAAAAATTCCATTAAAGGGCTGGGTGCAGTGGCTCACACCTGTAATCCCAGCACTTAGGGAGTCCAAGACAGGAGGATTACTTGAGGCCAGGAGTTCAAGACCAGCCTGGAAAACATAGCAAGAATCTGGCAACATAGCAAGACTCTGTCTCTATAAAAAAAATAAAATTTAAAAATTAGCTGGGTGCGGCCTGTCGTGGTAGCTCGCACCTGTAATCCCAGCACTTTGGGAGGCCGAGGCGGGCGGATCACTTGAAGTCAGAAGTTGAGACCAGCCTGGCCAACATGGCGAAACCCTCCCTGTCTCTACTAAAAATACAAAAAAAATTAGCTGGGTGTGGTCGTGTGTACCTGTAATCCCAGCTACTCGGGAGGCTGAGGCATAAGAATCATTTGAACCCGGGAGGCGACGGTTGCAGTGAGCTGAGATCACACCACTGCACTGCCTGAGTGACAGAGTGAGACTCCATCTCAAAAAAAAAAAAAAAAAACCTAGCTGGGTATGGCGGCACATGCCTGTAGTTCCAGCTACTCAGGAGGTTGAGGCAGGAGGATCACTTCGGGCTGTGAGGTCAAGGCTGCAGTAGCTGTGGTCCCACTACTACACTCCAGCCTGGGTGACAGAGTGAGATCCTGACTCAAAAAACAAAAAACAAAAAACAAAACAAGAGCCACCACTACCACCAAAACAACCAAAATGCACCCAAGGATGAAATTTACTTTTGAGTGTGGGAATAAATATATAAATGGATCAATTCTTTTTATGTGTCAGGTGATGGTGAAAAGAGAAAAGAAGAGAACTGAAGTGGAGTGAGTGGGACAGAGATTGCTAAGGGTGGCCCTGTATTCACACTGAACAGGGAAGGCTGCTGTGTGATGAAGCAGAGCCTGGTGTAGGGTAACTGAGGAGACCTTAGAGTGAGGCACAGTTTGGGAAACCAATCAGGGACGGTGGGGGGAAGTACCCTGGGACCAGCAGCAGGCCTGAAGAGCAAGGGGAGGGAGCCCAGAGAAGACTGGATTGTGTAGAGAGGAGCTGTGGCCTCTGGAGTCAGAAGTTACAGGGCACGAGAGCCCACAGATGCAATCCACCAAGGCCAGCTCCAAAAGCACAACGCAGGGATGGAAGAACTGGGGAGCGGACCTGGAGAAGCCCTAGGAAGATCCAGCCTAGACACAGATTGATTGGTAGAACATAATAGAGAGGTTGGGAGAAGAATGTTCCAGTCACACAGGACAAGTGTGGCTGAAGCCAAAAGGAAGAGGCAGAGGTTGCAGGAGGCGGGGAAGATCCTGTGTGGCTTTGAAAGCCAAGGAAACAACTCACTTTCGCTCTGAGTGCCATGGGAGCGAAGGAGCGTTTCCTGCAGGAGTGCTGAGATCCGACTCACGCTTTTTTTTTTTTTTTTAAATTATTATTTTTTTAGATGGAGTCTTGCTCTGTCGCCCAGGCTGGAGTGCAGTGGCACGGTCTTGGGTCACTGAACTTCTACCTCCCGGGTTCAAGGGATTCTCCTGCCTCAGCCTCCCGAGTAGCTGGGATTACAGGTGCTCGCCACCACACCCAGCTAATTTTTCTATTTTTAGTAGAGACAGGGTTTCACCATGTTGGCCAGGCTGGTCTCGAACTGTTGACTTCAAGCAATCCGCCTGCCTCGGCTTCCCAAAGTGCTGGGATTACAGGCGTGAGCCTCCATGCCCAGCCCCAACTCATAGCTTAAAAGCATCCCTCTGGCTGTGGTATGGAGGAAAAAATTACAGGTGAGCGAAGTCAGAAGCAGGGAGACCAGGGAGAGATGATGCAGCTTGGCTTAGCGAGATGGCAGTGCATGAGGTGAGAGGTGGCTGATACTGGTTGGTTATATTTTGAAGACAGGGCAGACAGGATTTGCAGATGGATTGGATGTAGGGTATGAGAGGGAGGGAAGCAAGGATGACTCTAAGGTCCTTGGACTGAGCATCCTGAAGGACAGAATTGCCATTTACTGAGGTAGAGAAATGGGGAAGAATGGGTTTGGGAGGAAATCAAGAACTCTGTTTTGGACACCTTACTTTGAGTCGTTACTAGACATACAAATGGAGGCGTGAACAGGTAGTAAGATCTCTGAGTCTAGAGTGCAGGGGGAAAGTTGGCTGGATACATCAACTTGGAACCCAGCCTGGGCAACATAATGGAACCCCGTCTCCACCAAAAAAAAAAAAAAAAAAAAAAAAGACGGAGTCTCACTCTGTCACCCAGGCTGCAGTGCAGTGGCATGATCTTGGCTCACTGCAACTCCTGCCTCCAGGTTCAAGTGATTCTTCTGCTTCAGCCTCCTGAGTAGCTAGGACTGCAGGAGGGCACCACCACACCCGGCTAACTGTTTTGCATTTTTAGTAGAGATAGGGTTTTACCATATTGCTCAGGCTATCCACAGAAAAAAATTTTTTTTTAATTATCTGGGCATGGTGGTGTGCACCTGTAGTCCCAGCTACTCAGGAGGCTGAGATGGGAAGATTGCTTGAGCCCAGGAGTTGGAGGCTGCAGTGAGCCATGGTTGCACTATTGCACTCCAGCCTGGGCGACAGAGGAAGACCAATCAGGATACCACTGATATTTAATGTCACGTGGTGAATGAGATAATCTGGGGAGTGTGGCTAGAGAGGAAGTTTCAGGACTGGGCCCTGACATTAGGTTTGGGCAGATGAAAAGAAATCAACAGAGATGACTCAGAAGGAGCTAAGAGTGAGGCAGGAGAACCAAGGGAGATGGTGTCCCAGAAACCAAATTAATAACTCACTTCATAAAAGGGGGAGTGAGGAGTATCAAATGCTGAAAAGCTGAGTCAGATAAAGAAAATGGGGGTGTAAGATCTAAATTCTCCATGTCAGTAGTAAGAAGTGAGTAGATACCACTTAAAGCAAGCAAATCAAGCAACGGCAATATTCGCATGCTGTTTAGAAATAGGAGGTTAACACCAAAATAAATAGCTAAAGTTGCTGAAAATAGTTGCCTCTGGGGAGTTGGAAGGGAGTAGGAGGCAGGTGCAGGAGGCTGCTGTTTTTTTCTAAGTTGTGTGAAATTTGTTGGGTCTGAATTATGTGCCGATACAACTTGGAAAAAAAAAGTGTTAAATTTAAAAACTAATAAAAGTACTGGTAATACTTACACATAATTTTAAAAATACAGAAGGAAGTTAAATAAAAGGTAACATTCACCTTATCTCCCCAGTCCCTACCACTTTGTGTGGAAGTATTCTCTCTTACAGATACCGACATAAAACATAAATAGAATCAAACCACATACAATGCTGCTCTAGAACTTGCCATTTTTACTTAAAGTAACTTGAATCTCTTTCATTCTAGTATATATACATCTATGTCTTTTTTTTTTTTTTTTTTTTTTGAGATGGAGTTTTGCTCTCGTTGCCCAGGCTGGAGTGCAATGACATGATCTCGGCTCACTGTAACCTCTGCCTCCGGGGTTCAAGCGATTCTTCCGCCTCAACCTCCCAAGCAGCTGGGATTATAGCTGTGTGCCACCACACCTGGCCTATGCCTTTTTAATTTTTTTTTCTTTTTCTTTTCTTTTTTTTTTTTGAGACCGAGTTTCACTCTTGTCACCCAAGCTGGATGAGGTGGCACGATCTCAGCTCACTGCAATCTCTGCCTCCCAGGTTCAAGTGATTCTCCTGCTTCAGCCTCCCCAGTAGCCAGGATTACAGGCACATGCCACCATGCCCACCTAATTTTTGTATTTTTAGTGGAGATGGGGTTTCACCAAGTTGGCCAGGCTGGTCTAACTCCTGACCTCAGATGATCCACATGCCTTGGCCTCCCAAAGTGCTGGGATTACAGGCATGAGCCACTGCGCCTGGCCATTTGAAAAAATTTTTTCGCTGCTCCTTGCAGAGCAGGGCTAACTCCTAGTCATTGTGCTCTGAATCAGCAATGCCTTTTTAAATGGCCGCATGCATCCCATGGTAGTGATGTATCATAATTTATTTAATCACTGTTCTATTTGAAGACAGTTAAACTGTTGCCACATCACAAACTATAATGTAAAGAACACCCTTCAACACATGCCTTTGAATACTTGGGCAAGCATTTGCATAGGAGAAATTCCCAGCACTGAGACAACTGCAACAAAGGGCACACTAGGTCTTTTACCTTTTGATAGATCTTCCCAAATTGCATTCCCAAAGGTTCTGCCCATTTATACTCCCATTGTGCATGACAGTTTCTCTCTCCCTAAACACTGGCCAATAACGGGCATTTTCCTCTACTCAAATCAGTTTTTTAAATGGTCTCTTGTATTAGTCTGCATTTTTAAAAATTTTGTTTTTTGCTGGGCGTGGTGGTTCACGCCTGTAATCTCAGCACTTTGGGAGGCTGAGGCGGGCAGATCACTTGAGGTCAGGAGTTCGAGACCAGCCTGGCCAACATGGTGAACCCTTGTCTCTACTAAAAATACAAAAATTAGCCGGGTATGGTGGCATGCACCTGCAATCCCAACTACTTGGGAGGCTGAGACACAAGAATCCCTTGAAGCCGGGAATTGGAGGTTGCAGTGAGCCAAGGTTGCACCACTGCACTTTTTTTTGTTGTTGACAGAGTGACACTATGTCAAAAAGAAAAAAAAAACCGGAAAAAAAAATTTTGTTTTTGGGACAAGGTCTCACTCTGTTGCATTGGCAACAGAGTGCAGTGGCACACTCATAGATCACTGTAGACTCAACCTCCTAGGCTCAAGCGATCCTCCCTCCTCAGGCTCCTGAGTATCTGGGACTATAGGCATGGGCCATCACACCCAGCTAATTTTTGTATTTATCATAGAGACCGGGGGAGCAGGGGGTCTCACTATGCTGCCCAGGCTGGTCTCAAACTCCTAGGCTGAAGTGATCTGCCCACCTCAGCCTCCCGAAGTGCTGAGATTATAGGCATGAGCCACATTGCCCAGCTTTGAAAAAACAAAACAAAACAAAAAACTTTTGAATGAATATTAGCATTAGGATTATGGTATCTTTTTATGAAATGGATTCAAATTGCATAGTTTTCCATCTTTATGTTCTGGAAACTTCTATGTGGGAATTCTATGTTCCTTAAATTTTTACAAGAACTTATTTATAAAACTTCCTGAGCATGGAGACCTTATGAAAGGTAGTTCTTTCATAGCCTTCTCATTTCTTCTTTGTCTACTGAGCATTAACCCATTTATGCCAGAGGCTGCAGATTTTTTGTGTGAAAGATCAGACCTTGGCAATGACCTTGAGCAGGAGCATATAAATAACTCACACAAGCTTAGCGTTCCAATAATGGAACACTAGGCATAAATAAGGTATACTACTTTTTTTGTTTGTTTGAGACAGAATCTCGCTCTGTCACCCAGGCTGGGGTACAGTAGCGTGATCTTGGCTCACCGCAACCTCCGCTTCCCAGGTTCAAGTGATTCTCCTGCCTCAGCCTCCCAAGTAGCTGGGATTACAGGCGCCCACCACCACACCCAGCTAAGTTTTGTATTTTTAGTAGAGATGGGGTTTCACCACGTTGGCCAGGGCTGGTCTCAAACTCCTGACCTCAGGTGATCCGCCCACCTCAGCTTCTCAAAAGTGCTGGGATTACAGGCATGAGTCACTGTGCCTGGCCCCAAGGTATACTAGTTCTTAAATCAATTTTTAAAAATATCACCCAGGCCTGGCTCAGAGGCTCATGCTTGTAGTCCCAGCTAATCAGGAGGTTGAGGCAGGAGGATCACTTGAGCCCAGGAGGTGGAGGCTACAGTGAGGTAGGATTGTGCACTCCAGCCTGGGCAACAGAGCAAGACCCTGTCTCAAGAAAACCCAAAAGACACCCATTTCACAGATATTTTAACATTTAACAATCTATAATTGAGCATATACTCACTCATGATTGCAACTGGCTTTTGTTGTCATTAGGTTTGCTAGTCTTGTCTACCTTCTTGTTGTTGCTCCTTTAAATAACCAGTTTCTGCATTTATTTTGCTTGTGGCTATCTGTTCCCTAATAAATGTATTCCTATGTAACTTTTCATTACTTTCTTCCTCTGAGTTTCCTTACAGCTGTCTCCTCTCTGGGGTTTCTTCTTTGGAAACTGAATATTTTATTTGTTTTAAAAATTTATTCCCATTTTAAGTAATAAAAGCATTTCATACTGAGTTTAGCTTAGAGTGTTGCTTTAGTCATACACCAGGGTTCTTTTTAAAAATATGTATTACTCTAGTTTTTATTTTCTAAATAGTATGTTATTATATATGTCTCCTTTAAGTAATTAAAACATTTTTAAATTCCCAATAGAGACATAGCATTTACACTTTTAGTAATTTCTCTTAAGAGTGGACGAAGATTTTAGTTCATCCTAACCTGAAGACATTAAGGAACCTGATTTTTTGTCCTGTGGCTGAGTAGTATGTCAATTTTTTAAGGGTGCATGAAACATCTATAAAGAAGGTGTCACTTGTTTGTAGGATGTGAAGGTCAATATATATTAATGTGACCTTAAAAACATATTTTCAATATACAGTAGGTTTTTTTACAGATGTGTTCTCACTTATTAAGACAATTCTGGATTGGCACGGTGGCTCACGCCTGTAATCCCAGCACTTTAGGAAGCTGAGGCAGGCAGATCACCTGAAGTCAGGAGTTGGAGACCAGCCTGGCCAACATGGTGAAACCCTGTTTCTACTAAAAAAAGAAAAAAAATACAAAAATTAGCTGGGTGTGATGGCATGTGCCTGTGATCCTAGCTACTTGGGAGGCTGAGGCAGGAGAATCACTTGAACCTGAGAGGTGGAGGTTGCAGTGAGCCGAGGCTGCACCACCGCACTCCAGCCTGGGTGACAGAGCGAGCCTCCGTCTCAAAAAAAAAAAAAAAAAGATAATCCTGTAAAAAGACACATTGTATGATTCAGCTAATACGAGGTATTTACAGTAGTCAAATTCATAGAGACAGAAAGTAGAGGGGTAGAAGGGTGGTTGCCAGGGACTTCGGGACACAGGAATGAGGAGTTGATGTTTAACACATAAAATATTTCCATTGAGGAAGATGCAAAGGTTCTGGAGTTGGATGGTGTGATGGTTGCACAGCACTGTGAATGTGCTTGATGCCACTGAATGGTGCATGTAGAAATGGTTAAAATGACATATTTTATGTTACCTGCATTTGCAACAATAGACTCTTTTTGATCCTGTGATTTAGTTATCCCTATTTGTGAGTGAGGAGATGAGGTTCTGAGGTCACCCTACTGATAACTGACGTAGAATCAGGTTTTAACTGAGTTGCCTGTTAAGTTGAATTTGAGGAGGAAGAAATAAAATGAAAGGAAGGAAGAAATAAAAGGAAGGAAGGAAGGAAGGAAGGAAGGAAAGAGGGAGGCAGGGAGGGAAGGAGGGAGGAAGGGAGGAAGGAAGGAAGGGAAGGAAAGGGAAAGGAAAAGGAAGGGGAAAATAAAAGGAACTGAGTCGTCTGCATTGAAAGCTGTTAGCATGTCACCCTGTTCCCCGCTCCCTGTGTGGGCTTCAGAGAGGAGCTCCCTCACCACTAATGTCCCCCAACCTAGAAAGCAGCACACCATGCCTTTTACCCAGACACCCTGCACCCCCAGGGGAGGGTCTGTTCATTCCTCATCTCTCCCCAGCTGTCACGACCACCACCCAGAGGCCCAGCAGCATGACCACCACCCGGAGGCCCAGTAGCGCAACCACCACAGCCGGCCTCAGGGTCACACAGGGCAAACGACACTCAGACTCTTGGCACCTAAGTCTGAAAACTGCCGTGGGGGTGACAGTGGCTGTCGCTGTGCTCGGAATCATGATTTTGGGACTGATCTGCCTTCTCAGGTGGAGAAGAAGGAAAGGTAAGTGCCCAGGACCCATCCTCTCCCCAAGCCTCCCATCTGGGGGTTTCTCAGAGCCTACCTGCAGCTATGGGGCTTCTGAAATATGCAGACCCTGCCTGCTCCCCTCAAGCCCGCCTCCCTCAAGCCCACCGAGGCCGACTTCATGGCCTGTGCTGGGTTGTCTGCATTTGTGAGGCTCCTGCAGTGGGGCGGGGCAGGGTCACATATGAGAGCCCACAGCCCTTTTCACACAGCCGATCCCCACCCAGTTCTCTCTCAGTCATCACGCATCTACCTCCCCTGAAGGTTCCTGGGGAGGGGAGGGTCTCCCCTGGCAAAAGGACAGAGAGAGCAGAAGGGAACGGAAGTAGGCTGAGCTCAGCAGGCACTGGCCGACTGCCCACCTGCCACGGCCTGGCTTGAAACTGGAGAAGCAAAGTAGATAAAGCATAAACCATAGACTGCTCTCAGTGAACTAGGGGTGTGGGGTTGTCAGTTGCCTTAAGGACTAATTGCTTCATTGAGAAAGAACTACGGCAGCACTTAATAAGGGTAGGAGGAAGGAGAGGTAATCAGAGAGACAGGACTTCCCAGAGGAGGTGATATATGCAAAAGTCTCAAAGAAGAAAAAGAATTAGCCTGGCAAGTGGTGAGGGTGGTGTAGAGGTCACTCACTTTCCGTGCGGGTGGAGGAAACCATTCCAGGAGCTGTAGGAATCTCAGTGCTGGTGGAGGAGGCAGGAGAGGAGGGGATCTTGGAAATCACACCCAAGAGCCTCCAATCCCAGAGGCAGTGTGAAGCAGTAAAGGGTGACCTCAGCTCCCGTGAGAGACCTCCGTCTGTGAAGGAGTGGCCAGAGGTGGGCCAGGCTGGGTCAGTGCAGTACAGGGGTGAGGTGGAGAGAGGGAAAGGGCCAGATCCTGGAAAAGATTAAGTAATAAAACCAAAGAGGTGAGGTGCAGTGCGGTGGCTCACGCCTGTAATCCCAGCATTTTGGGAGGCTGAGGCAAGAGGATTTCTTGAGCCCAGGAGTTTGATACCAACCTGGGCAACACAGGGAGACCCTGTCTCTACAAAAAAAAAAAAAAAAAGAAAATTAGCTGGGCATGGTAGCCTGTGCTTGTAGTACCAGCTACTGGGAGACTGAGATGTGAAGACTGCTTGAGCCCAGGAGTTTAAGGTTACAATGAGCTATGATTTCACCACTGCACTCCAGCCTGGGAGACAGAGCAAACTATCTCCAAATAAATATAAAAATAATAAAAAAAAATTTTTTTTATAAAGACATTTGGTTGGCTGGTCAGGGTGGCTCATGCCTGTAATATCAACACTTAGGGAGGCCGAGGCAGGATAATCTCTTGAGCCAAGGAGTTCAAGATCAGCCTGGGCAACTTGGCAAAACCCCATATCTACAGAAAATACAAAAATTAGCTGGCTGTGGTGGTGTGCGCCTGTGGTCCCAGCTACTCCAGAGGCTGAAGTGAGAAGACTGCTTGAGCCTGGGAGGTCGAGGCTGCAGTGAGCTGTGATTGTGCCACTGTACTCCAGCCTGGGTGACAGAGCAAAACCTTATCTCAATAAATAAATAAATAAGTTGATTGTTAGATTGGTATAGGGGCAAGGGAGCAGGAATAAGCCCCTGTTTCCATTTGAGTGGATGAGGCTGTAATGAAATCACCAAGTACAATGATGAAGAGAGGAGGAGATCACGCTTGGAGGGGAACAATGCCTCGTTTAATTTGGGATCCGTTACACTGGGGATCCACGTGTGGCATCTCAGCAGAGTTGTCCATTGGAAACTCAGAGTACACATTTACAGTTCAAAAGAGAGGACAAGGCCTGAGGCATTAATGAGTTCCACCCCAACATTCTCCAAACCTGATCTGAACTTACCATCAAGAACGTTTGCAATGGGCTGGGCGTGATGGCTCCCGCTCATGCCTGTAAGCCCAGCACTTTGGGAGGCCAAGCTGGGTGGATCACTTGAGCCCAGGAGCATGAGACCAACCTGGCCAATGTGGTGAAACCCTGTCTCTACTAAAAATACAAAACTTAGCCAGGTGTGGTGGTATGCACCTGTAGTTCCAACTACTGGAGAGGCTGAGGTGGGAGAATTGCTTGAGCTCAGGAGGCAGAAGTTGCAATGAACTGAGATCATACCACTGCACTCCAGTCTGGGTAATAGAGTGCAAGGAGATTTGCTCTATCAGCTATGAAAGCACAGAGGGGAGGAGCACGGGGTCGGGGCTGCCTGCAGTCAGATTCTGGCCTCACACCCTCGCCAGGGAAACAGGCTTGCTGGTACAAAGGCTGTGCACCTCAATTTCCTCATGGCAAAGGGAGTGAAGATGGTACCTACGTGGGGTTGTCCTGATGATTAAATGTACTGTGTTTAGAATAGATCTAGCAGAGGGTGTGCCACAGGAGCATAAGCACTTAGAATGACTCAACAGTGGGCATTAAACCAGGGAACACTGGCTCTCATGGGAGTACCATCGTATGAATACATTTAAAACAAAAGACAAAATGGTACGATATTGGCATATTCATACACGGATAAAGTAATGGAAGAAAAGAGGAAAATGTAAGTATAACAGAATGAAAACAGACCCAAATATATGTGGGAATTTAGTTGGTTAAAAGGTTTCTAATCAATGGAGAAAGATGAGTAATTCAATGAATGGTGCTGGAACTATTCAGTAGCCATCTGAGAAAAAACAACATTATCTCCTTAACTCATAATTTGTACCAAAATAAATTCCACAGGGATCAAAGATTTAAATGAGGAAAAAAAAAAAAAAAAAAAAAAAACCCTAGTACCAGAAGAAAATGTGAGATTATTTCATAATCAAGGAGTAGAGACAGTCTTCCTCAGTATGACCAAGCCCCAAAGCCATGGATTAAAATATATATTTTTTTTTTTTTTTTTTTTTTTTTGAGACGGAGTCTTGCTCTGTAGCCCGGGCTGGAGTGCAGTGGCCGGATCTCAGCTCACTGCAAGCTCCGCCTCCCGGGTTTGCGCCATTCTCCTGCCTCAGCCTCCGGAGTAGCTGGGACTACAGGCGCCCGCCACCTCGCCCGGCTAGTTTTTTGTATTTTTAGTAGAGACGGGGTTTCACGGTGTTAGCCAGGATGGTCTCGATCTCCTGACCTCGTGATCCGCCCGTCTCGGCCTCCCAAAGTGCTGGGATTACAGGCTTGAGCCACCGCGCCCGGCCAGGATTAAAATATTAAAATCTGGCCAGGCACGGTGGCTCATGCCTGTAATCCCACCACTTTGGGAGGCTGAGGCAGGTGAATCACTTGAGGTCACGAGTTCAAGACCAGCTTGGTCAACAGGGTGAAACCCTTTCTCTACTAAAAATACAAAAATTAGCTGGACATGGTGGTGCACCCCTGTAATCCCAGCTACTCGGGAGGCTGAGGCATGAGAATTGCTTGAATCCAGGAAGTCGAGGCTGCAGTGAGCTGAGATCACACACAGATGCACTCCAGCTTGGGCGACAGAGGAAGACTCTGTCTCAAAAAAAAAACAGAAAAAAAAATTAAAATCAACCACTTAATTTTTTTTTTAAATTCTGCAGAACAAAAACCACAGCACTTTTCTCCTGAGAATGAGTAAGAGGGTCAGGGAATTGAAGAGAAAGTTTGACATAATCACTGAGGAAACAGGAAGTGGAGTTTGAGGATTCAGCTCAGATGAGAAACTGTAAATCTATAATAGCAGCGTTGTGCATGGCGCATTTTCCCCCAGCAGTAGTCAACCATTCAGATTTTGAGACCTTAGTGATTTTTGTTGGTCAGGAATTGTCAGTTGCTACCACCAGGGACCAGAAGTAACAGTGGCTTAAACAAGACAGAGCTGGGTTATTTTTTCCTCTTGTAAACAGATCTGGAAGCAGACAGCACATCACTGTTCTTAGACACTCAGGTTCCTACCTTTCTGATTTACCAGCCCTGATGCTGGCTTCTGTCCCGAAGGTTGCCTCATAGCCCAAGATGGCTGCAAGGATTCCAGCCACTATTTCTGGGTTTCTGGCAAAAAATAGGAGAAAGGAAGAAAGGGAAAAAAAAACCCCACTATGCCTCAACTATCTGTTCCCTTTTAAAGAGTCTTCCTGAAAGACCTAACAACTTCATGTGTGAGAGCCCCCAGCCCTCTCCACACAGCCGACTCCCCCCACCCCAGTTTATATCTTATTGGCTAGAATTTGGTCATATATCCCACAGCTATCTGTAGGGGGAATCCTCCCACTCCACATAAAATCAATTTTCTGTAACTAAGAATAATTGAATAGATATTGGGTAATCAAATAGCATTTCCGCCATAAGACACCCCCAGGATTAGAGATTTGCCAGCTAAGTGTGGCAGACAGACAGGAGATCACAGGTCAAGGAGCTAGTGAGAAGGCAGGAATGGAGAGCAGAGGGGTCAGCAGGGAGTCTGAATAATCTGTAGAAAAGTAGATTATCAAGGGATAAGAGTTCAATGAAGTCTAAGAACAGGTACAGTGGGATAATGACAAAAGGCAGCTGGAACGTTTCCAGGCTTATTCTGTGAGATCACCATTACCATGATACCAAAACCAGACAAAGATACTACAAGAAGAAAAAAAAACAACTACAGACTGATAACCCTGATGAATATTGATGTAAAAATCTTCAACAAAATAATAACAAACCATATTCAACAGCATGGCAAAAGAATTATACACCATGAGCCGGGCACAAGAATCACTTGAACCTAGGAGGTGGAGGTTGCAGTGAGCTGAGATTGTGCTATTGACACTCCAGCCTGGGTGACAGAGTGAGACTCCATCTCAAAAAAAAGAAGGAGGAGCTGAATCGGAAAAAAAAAAAAGAGAGATCAATATACCAATGGAATAGAATACAGAGTCTAGAAATAAACCCTTGCACATATGGTCAAAAGACTTGACAAGGGTACCAAGAGCACTTAATGGGCAAAGGACAATCTCTTCAACAAATGGCATTGGAAAACTGAATATCCACACCAAAGAATGAAGTTGGATCCTTATCTTATACCATACACAAAATTTAACTCCAAATGGATTAAAGACCTAAAAGTAAGACCCCAAACCATAGGGAAAAAGCCTCATGACTTTGAGTTTGGCAATAATTTCTTGCCTGTGATACCAAAAGCACAAGCCACAAAACAAAAAATAGACAAATAGGACCACATTAAACTTAAACATGTTTTTTCATTAAAGGACATAATCAACAGAATCCAAAGGCAACCTACAGAATAGGGAAAATATTTGCAAATTATATATCTAATAAGGAGTGAATATCCAAAATATATAAAAACTCCTACAATTCAACAACAACAAAAAATCAACCCAATTTAAAAGTGGGCAGTGGATTTTAACAGACATTTCTCCAGAGATGATATATGCTATGGTCTGAATGTGTCTCCTCAAATCATGTATTGGAAACTTAGTCCCCAGTGTGACAACTGGGAGGTAGTGTGTTTTGGAAGGTGCTTAGATCATGATGGCTCTGCCAGATGAACAGATTAATGCCATTATAAAAAGGGATTTCAGGAGTGGGTTCACTGTCTTGTGATCTTCTGCCATGTGAGGGCACAGTAATCCTCCCCTCTGGAAGACACAGAAAAAAGCAAGTTGCTGGCACCTTGATCTTGGACTTCCCAGCCTCCAGAATTGTGAGAAATAATTTTTGTTTTGCTTTGTTTTACTTTTCAGCAAACTCTTGTCCAACAACAGAAAAAAATTTGTTCTTTATAAATTATACAGGCTCAGATATTCTTATATATATTAGCAGCACAGGCCAGGCGCGGTGGCTCAAGCCTGTAATCCCAGCACTTTGGGAGGCTGAGACGGGTGGATCACGAGGTCAGGAGATCGAGACCATCCTGGCTAACACGGTGAAACCCCGTCTCTACTAAAAAATACAAAAAAAAAAAAACAAAAAACAAAAAACTAGCCAGGCGTGGTGGCGGCGCCTGTAGTCCCAGCTACTCGGGAGGCTTAGGCAGAAGAATGGCGTGAACCCGGGAGGCAGAGCTTGCAGTGAGCTGAGATCTGGCCACTGCACTCCAGCCTGGGCGGCAGAGCGAGACTCCGTCTTAAAAATAAATAAATAGCACTTTGGGAGGCCGAGACGGGCAGATCACAAGGTCAGGAGATCGAGACCATCCTGGTTAACATGGTGAAACCCCGTCTCTACTAAAAATACAAAAAACTAGCCGGGCGAGGTGGCGGGCGCCTGTAGTCCCAGCTACTCGGGAGGCTGAGGCAGGAGAATGGCGTGAACCCGGGAGGCGGAGCTTGCAGTGAACTGAGATCCAGCCACTGCACTCCAGCCTGGGCGACAGAGCGAGACTCCGTCTCAAAAAAAAAAAAAATAAAAATAAATAAATAAATAAATAAAAATATGTTAGCAGCACAAAATAGACTAAGACAGCACACAAATCGCCAACAAGCAGATGAAAATGGCCAACTAATCATCAGAGAAATGCAAATCAAAACCACAGAGAGCTATCTCCTTATACCCAGAAGGATAGCTACTATTAAAAATAAATAAGTGTGTAAATGACAAGCGTTGGGAAGAATGTAAAGAAATTGGGGTCCTTCTGCACTGTTGATGGGGGTATAAAATAGTGCAAATGATATAGAAAAAAGCATGGCCTTTCCTCAAAAATTTAAAAATAAAGGCCAGGAGTGGTGGCTCACTCCTCAAATTCCAGCACCTTAGGAGGCTGAGGCAGGCGGATCACCTGAGGCCAGGAGTTCGAGACCAGCCTGGCCAAGATGGTGAAACACCATCTCTACTAAAAATACAAAATTAGCTGGGTGTGATGGCAGGCACCTGTAATCCCAGCTACTCGGGAGGCTGAGGCAGGAGAATCGTTTGAACCCAGGAGGCAGAGGTTGCAGTGAGCTGAGATTGTGCCACTGCACTCCAGCCTGGGTGACAGAGCGAGACTTCATCTCAAAATAAATAAATAAATAAGGCCACCATATGATCCAGCAATCCCACTTTTGGGTACATGCCCAAAAGAACTGAAAAGAAAGGTCTTGAAGAAATATTTATACACCCATGTTGACAGCAATACTATTTCCAATGGCCAAGAGGTGGAAGCAACCCAGATGTCCATCAACGAATGAATGAACAAAATGTGGTTTATACATATAATAGAATATTATTCAGTCTTTAAAAGAAATTCTGGGCCAGGTGCAGTGGCTTACACCTGTAATCCCAGCACTTTGGGAGGCTGAGGTGGGTGGATTACCTGAGGTCAGGAGTTCGAGACCAGCGTGACCAACATGGTGAAACCCTGTCTCTACTAAAAATACAAAATTAGCTAGGCCTGGTGGTGGACGTCTGTAATCTCAGCTACGTGGGAGCTTCAGGCAGAAGAATCGCTTGAACCCAAGAGGTAGAGGTTACAGTGAGCCTAGATCACACCACAGAACTCCAGCCTGTAACTCTTGTCCAACAAAAGAAAAAAATTTGTTCTTTATAAATTATACAGGCTCAGATATTCTTATATATATTAGCAGCACAGGCCGGGCGCGGTGGCTCAAGCCTGTAATTCCAGCACTTTGGGAGGCTGAGACGGGTGGATCACGAGGTCAGGAGATCGAGACCATCCTGGCTAACACGGTGAAACAAGAGCAAAACTCCGTCTCAAAAAAAAAAAAACTCTGGGTGACAAGAGCAAAACTCCGTCTCAAAAAAAAAAAAAAAAAAGGAAAAAAGAAAAAGAAAGAAATTCTGACACATACTACAGTACAAACGAACCTGGAAGACATTAGGCTAGGTAAAATAAGGCAGTTACAAAATGACAACTATTGTATGATTCTGCTTTTCGGTGGTACCTAGAGATATGAAATTAATAGGAACAGAAAGTAGAATGGTGGCTGTCAGAAGCTGCAGGGAGGAGGGAGTGGGGATTCTTTAAAATAGTTTCAGTTTTGCAAGATAAAAAGGTTCTGGAGATGTTTCATAACAGTGTGAATATATTTAACACTACTGAACTGTACACGTGGTTAAAAGTGAATTCTAGCATTTTTTTTTTTTTACCATAAGTAAAATAAAATATAACCTGTTTAAGTTTCAAAGACAGGGGAAAAACAGAGGGACAGAAGAGTGCTGGAAGGAGGGAAAGTTGCAGAATGGAAATGATACTAGCAATTAATATTTCAGAGTTCCCAGTCTCAACATAAAAAAAAAAGAGTCCTGTAGAAGTGGAAGGGGAAGTCCCTGGAGTTGAGGGGTACCTCGAGGCCTGGGTTCAGAGGGTGTCTCTGTGGACGTGGAGCCCTTCTGGGAAGAGGTTGGATGGTGGAGGGGATGTCTGTGAACCAGGAGCCCAGTGCTTGGGAAACACTGCAAGGATGCCAGGAGGACAGGATGGGCAGGGTACAGTGGGAGAGGCAACAGAGGATTCAGGGTGGGACCAGCCAGAGAAGGCCTAGCGGTGGCAACAGAACTTCAACAGCCACAAACATGAGTCCCAAGCACAAGGCTCCCAAGCCTGGAGGGCAGACCTAGACGCCACCTAGAAGAAAAGCACAGGTGTGGTCTCCCTGAGGACCTGGAGGGAGTGGGGGCAGGGTGCCAATGTCAAGGGGAGGGGAGGGGAGAAGTGGCTGGGCAAGGGCTCAGTGGTGGAGGGAGCCAGGTTGGGACTGAGCAGAGAGCTCAAGAAAGAAAGAAACCAAGGGAGGGGGTCAGGGTGAGGGGGTCTCAGGAGGTGATGTGGAGGACAACAGGGAGGACAGGTGGGGACCTCAGGGTGCCGGCTGAGTCCCAGGCCCTTCCTGATGCGTTTGGGTGGAGCAGCTGGTCCCTCTAAGGAGGGCCTCAGCCTAGGGCGCAGCACAGACGGTGGGATGGAGACTGCCATCACCCGGATGCCACCCTGACTCACTGTCGGTCCCCCTACAGGTCAGCAGCGGACTAAAGCCACAACCCCAGCCAAGTGAGTACTGGGCCTCCCCAGGGGGGTGGGGAGGTCCATGTGCAGGCAGTGGCCTGGTTTGGGAAACAGGGAGTATGCTGCTAAGAACCCCACAAACCCAGCCTGCCACAGCCATTGTTGCATCCCCAACTTACCCATCCTCGTCCTCCTTTGTCCTCTAGGGGCCAGGCTCTTGACCTCAGGCTTTCTGTCCCCTAAATACTAGACTAGTGGACTCCGGGTTCCAGCACGAACACTTAGAGTCTCTTTACTGGAGTGCCCATCTGTGCCCTCTGCCTGCCTTTCCTGGTGTTACTAAGCTTTTCCTGCTCTTCACCTGCTTCCTCTCAGCCTGGATCTTCCAACTTTTTCATATCACCTGCTCTTGTTCAATCTGTCCCGTTCCCCTGCTGAATGTGCGGTGGGGGCCCCAGGCTTCCTCTGCCTCCAGCTCCTCTCCCCACCTGTGTGTGCTCAGGAGGGACTCACCAGCCTCTGCCTTGCTCCCCTCTCCAGGCTAGGGCCTCACTTTTCCTTTTTCTGGGCTTTTCCTCTCCACCCTCCTGCCTCTCTTTCCTTTCCTCTGGCCTCTCCTTTCCATGGCCGTAGGTCTCCTGCTGGAAGAAAGCATCACCCCTGCCCTTTCTCCTGTGCTGGCTTTTGTCAGCTGCCCTTCTCCTGTCCCTCACCAGGTTCCTTCTCCATCCATTCACCCAGCCTGAGCCCCTGATCAGAAGACCTGAAATTCACACAATTGGTTTGCTTCTCCCAGTTTTAGCCAAGGCAGCACCAGCAGAGAGAAAGCAAGGATTGACCTTTCCAATTTTTCTTCTCCGTGTTCCTCTCATACAAGCAGCTTCCCTAGAATAACCCAACTCACTGAGCACCGAGGGACCTCTGCTGGGCCACACACAAATTGCCCCTAATTCCTCTTCCAAGCAGCCTCCTCTGAGTCTAAAACCATCACACCCATCCTGAGCAGGGTGGACAGGTTGCAGAGCACTCCCCAGAGAACCAGACCCTAACACGTGTCATAATTCTTTTTTCTTTTTTTTTTTTTTTTAAATTTTTGAGAGAGGGTATCACTCTGTCACCCAGGCTAGAGTGCAGTGGCGCAATCACAGCTCACAGTCTTGAGCTCCTGGGCTCAAGCGATCCTCCCACCTCAGCCTCCTGAGTAGCCTGGACCATAGGTGCACACTACTACGTCGGCTAGTTTTTGTATTTATTATAAAGATGGGGTCTCGCTATGTTGCCCAGGCTGGTCTTGTACTCCTGGGCTCAAGCAATGGCCACCTGCCTCAGTCTCCCAAAGTGCTGGGATTACAGGTGCCACCACCCAGCCCATGTCTTTTTTTTTTTTTTTTTGAGATGGAGTCTCGCTCTGTTGCCCAGGCTGGACTGCAGTGGCCGGATCTCAGCTTACTGCAAGCTCCACCTCCCAGGTTCACGCCATTCTCCTGCCTCAGCCTCCCGAGTAGCTGGGACTACAGTCGCTGCCACCATGCCCGGCTAGTTTTTTTGTATTTTTTTTAGTAGAGACGGGGTTTCACTGTGTTAGCCAGGATGGTCTCGATCTCCTGACCTCGTGATCCACCCGTCTCAGCCTCCCAAAGTGCTGGGATTACAGGCTTGAGCCACTGTGCCCGGCCCTAGCCCATGTCTTAAATGCCCAGCCTCTAACATATTTCCTATCCTCTTGTTCCCATACAGGGAACCCTTCCAAAACACAGAGGAGCCATATGAGAATATCAGGAATGAAGGTGAGTCCTTACCACCATCCTTCCCCATATTCTACCCCTGGCCCTTCCTGTTTCCCCAAACACCCATTACCTGGGTCCGTGCCCCTCTCAGTGTTTTCTTCTTTCCATTCCTTGCCCCTTGCCCCCACATGACCCTGGTCCTGACCTAGCAGATAACCTCATTCCTAGAGCCCCCTGCCCATCTCTCTCCCCTGGTTGTCATACCACCTGACCTTGGCACACCTTGCTTTTTATTCCTAGGACAAAATACAGATCCCAAGCCAAATCCCAAGGTAAGCAGTCAGACCAGGGCCTGAAGGAATTAGAAAGCCTGGAGAAGGTGGGGTGGAAGGGAGAGGGGGAGTGTGGTATGGGCAGGAGAGTCAGATTGTAGGCTTGCCACTAAGATGGGGACAGCTCCATCTCTACTGTCTAACCCTTTCTCTCTGGGTTCTCGCCCAGGACGACGGCATCGTCTATGCCTCCCTTGCCCTCTCCAGCTCCACCTCACCCAGAGTACCTCCCAGCCACCATCCCCTCAAGAGCCCCCAGAACGAGACTCTGTACTCTGTCTTAAAGGTCTAACCAATGGACAGCCCTCTCAAGACCGAACGGTGAGGCCAGGCACAGTGGCGCAGGCCTGTAATCCCAGCTACTTTACTCTGAAGCCTGAGGCAGAACAGAGTAAGCCCAGGAGTTCAGCGCCAGCTTTGATAATGGAGCAAGATGCCATTGCTAGTTAAAAATGTGTATTAACAATAAAGTAACAAATTTAAAAAGATTATCTTCAAAACTATTTTTAAAAATCTGAATCCATTAAAACAAGTTAAAAAAGACTGCACAGTGACCTTCTTAGAGTACACTACGCTTCCAATAGGAAGGGCCACAGCTTCCAACAATAACCAAGGCCATACAGATGACTCAGAGGCCAGCCAAAGAACTGACAAAAACAGAGCCATCTACTCCAACTCTCTCTTCACCTTCCCAGCCCTGGCCCGTAAAACTAAAAGTACCCCCAAAACTTACTTGAATGTGTGTAAGGATAAAACTGACATCACCTTCAACTCCTGTCCCTCCCAGTGAAAATGAACTCTAACAGAGAACTCACACCCAAGACCCTTCCTCTAGTACTTTTCTTAGTGACTTCCTTGGGCCAGGGAACATGAGTTCCCAAACCTTGGTAGCCAGCCCAAACCCAAAGCCTGCCCTCAAATCTGATCAGTCTTCCCTATGGTGACAATGAGAGCATCACCTCATTTGACATCATTCACAACCTTATAAGGTAGAGGATGCACTCGCTGGAAGATGAAGAGCAGAACCAGGATGGTGAACATGCTTTTTCCCAGGCCACGGAGGTAGCTAGTGAGGAGCTGAGCCTGGATCTGAATCCAGATCTGCCCTTCTTGATGTCCTCTCAGGACTCAGGTCTCACTGCCTTCCCCAGATGCCTGCACTGTGCAGGCTCCCGCCAGAAGCAGTGACGTACCACGGTGACACCAAGGAGGGCGAGCAGCCAACAGGGGGCAGTTAGAGACCAGCCAAGCCAGTCGACCCGCAACCTGCTTTATTAACAAAGAAACAGCACAACACACACTTGAACCTGGTAGCCAATGAACAGCCCCAGCACTTAGCCACTTCTCCCTCCTGCGCCCCAGAGAAGAGAGAAAAGAAGGGAGCGCAGGAGCACCAGCTACTTCCCAAACAGCGCCAGGGGGATGTCCTCGCCATCACTGTCACTGTGCTGCAGCTCCCCGCTCTGCCCCAGCTCTCTCCCAACATCTTCCATGAGTTGCTCCAGGTCCAGATCACTGGAGGCTTCGTCCTCAAGGGGAACATGTCCAGCCTCCTGGGTCAGGGGTTCCCGGGGTCTTGGCTCTTCTTTTGCAGCTGAGGGGCAGGCCCCTTTACATGCTGATAGGCCCAGGTCCTTTGGCACTGTTCTAACTTCTTCTCCCTCTGAAAAGCTGGCTGCCAAGGCCTTGCTCTGGGGAGCTTTAAATTTTTTCTTAGGGCCTAAATGAGAAGGCGACAAAGCCGAGAGTCCTATTAGGTCAGCCTGTCCTTACCGTTTATAAGTCAAACTCCTAAATCTCTATTTCCAAAAAATCTCTGGAAAAGATGACCTTTCTCAATACAAAGAATATGGACTTTGGGATCAGAAAGAGAGTCAAGCCATCCGCCCTATGCTAGTCACCAGCCTTGAGCAATTTTTAAATCCTTTGAGCCTCAGTTTTCTGATATCTAAAATGGGAATATCCAGTGAGAGAGCTATTGAAAAAAATTTAAAGGAGCAGGCATGGAAGTATCTCTTTAGCCAGACCTTGGCAATACTGAGTAAGTGTTACTTCTCTTCTACCACTCTCCTGCCCCTGGGCTAAATCAAATCAGGAATCATTCTGTTTCTATAGTGTGTGCTGGGTGCAGTCTGACATGCTCTTTCATTCTAATTTTCATTCATTCTGTAAAGTAATGAAAAGCTGTAAAATGGTTAAGAAATGATTCAGGGAGGGGAGATCCCGACAGGCACCTCATTCCCCTTAGTTTTTCCGAGGTCTTGAGCCTTACCTGGCTGGTCAGAATCTGAATTCCCTTGGCCTTCTTTCCTTCCCATTCTGAGTGCAGGAGGAGCTGTGGATTTCCTGCCCAGAGATCTCTTCATTATCTTCCTCTGCAGTGTCCTGCCTTGGCCATCTGCTGTGCCTGCACCACCCCCAAGTCCCAGTCATGAGGGAAATATGCTTATTTATCTCTAAATGACAACTCAGCAAGGGCAGATGGACGCTGCACATTGAGTCTCTGCCCTGCCCCACATCTTCTGCTCAGTCTCAATCTAGTGAGTTCTCCTGGTGGCCTCTGGCTCTTTTTCAACATCTTTTTTCCCCAATTCTCTTTTTCTTTTACCCCCTGGATCTTCTTCTCTTTACAGTTCTCCTCAGAGTCTACCTTCTCCAGGAAGCCATCCTTCTTGGCTAAGAACGTAAAACCTTCTATCTTTCATCTCAGATTTTATAATTCACTACAGAGAAGCAAGGGGGCTCCAGCTCCCCACTGACACTATGGGTAAATGTTGCCTGTTTTCTCAGGTCCTGGCACGGAGACGGGCAGTGAGGTCCACCTACCTGCAGACTCCCTCTCTACCACTTCCCTGCCTTAGCTGTGGGATGTGCCCCATTTCCAGCTGGCCTGCTTACCTCTTGGCTTGGTTTTTTGGGTCTGTATTTTGACTTGCTTACAAATAGGCAAAGTTGGGTCCTGAGGATGGGAAAGAAAGTTTAAAAAAAATGATAAATTCAGGCCCCTAGCTGTTTTTAATACAGAAGGATGCTACAGAATGACAGGTGGGCTTTGGGGAATCAAAGTAGCTTCTGTGGGCCGGGCGCGGTGGCTCAAGCCTGTAATCCCAGCACTTTGGGAGGCCGAGGCGGGTGGATCACGAGGTCAGGAGATCGAGACTATCCTGGCTAACATGGTGAAACCCCGTCTCTACTAAAAAAAAATACAAAAAACTAGCCGGGCGTGGTGGCGGGCGCCTGTAGTCTCAGCTACTTGGGAGGCTGAGGCGGGAGAATGGCGTGAACCCGGGAGGCGGAGCTTGCAGTGAGCCGAGATCACGCCACTGCACTCCAGCCTGGGAGACACAGCGAGACTCCGTCTCAAAAAAAAAAAATAAATAAATAAAAATAAAAATAAAAAAATAAGTAGCTTCTGTGAGCCTGATATTGTTTAAATTTATGGCACCACAGAGAAAAATGTGTAGTCACTTTCCCAGTCTGCTGGTATTCATCAATGCAAGGCTTTAGGCATAAAAGAAGGAAATAAAGCTAGGCCACGAGTATGATAAAAATTGCTAAATAAAAAATTAGAAGAAAAAGTGAAAATATATACTTCCTATACCTGGAAAACAGATGCTAAGAAAACAAGTGAATGAAAATCCTCCAGGTCCATGTAGGGGAGAAAGGAGTAGAAAGAAACAACTGCTATTCTCTGAATTGCTCCCCGAAAAGTCAAATAAATACAGTAGGAACTGAGATTATACTCAAGAAAGAAGTTCCTAGAGATGCGGGAAATTAGAGAAGAAAGAAAGAAGAGACCTAGAACCCCCAAATATCTGAAAATTGGGGCTCCCTCAAGGCAGGGGCAGGATAGCCCCTTAGTAAATATAAGTCCATGCTAACGAGATCGTTACAGGAAGCTCCTAAAAGGAAACCCCCAAGATCCTTGTCTAAACAATTTTTCTTTTTTTTTTTTTTTTTTTTTTTGAGGCGGAGTCTTCACTCTGTCGCCCATGCTGGAGTGCAGTGGCACCATCTCGGCTCACTGCAAGCTCCGCCTCCCAGGTTCGCGCCATTCTCCTGCCTCAGCCTCCCGAGTAGCTGGGACTACAGGCGCCCGCCACCGCGCCCGGCTAATTTTTTGTATTTTAGTAGAGACGGGGTTTCACCGTGTTAGCCAGGATGGTCTCGATCTCCTGACCTCGTGATCCGCCCGCCTCGGCCTCCCAAAGTGCAGGGATTACAGGCGTGAGCCACTGCGCCCGGCCTTTTTTTTTTTTTTTTGAGAGGGAGTCTCGCTCTGTCACCCAGGCTGGAGTGCAGTGGCGTGGTCTCGGCTCACTGCAAGCTCCACCTCCCGGGTTCAAGCGATTCTCCTGCCTCAGCCTCCCGAGCAGCTGGGACTACAGGTGCCCACCACCACGCCCGGCTAATTTTTTGTATTTTCAGTAGATGGGGTTTCACCATGTTAGCCAGGATGGTCTCCATCTCCTGACCTTGTGATCCGCCTATCTTGGCCTCCCAAAGTGCTGGGATTACAGGAGTGAGCCATCGTGCCCAACCATCTAAACAATTTTTAAAGCTAATCTTGGTCAAGTGTGGTGGCTCATGCCTGTAATCCCAGCACTTTGGAAGGCTGAAGTGGGAGGACTGCTTAAGCCCAGGAGTTTGAGATCAGCCTGGGCAACCTGGCAAAACTCCATCTCTATAAAAATAAAAACTGAAATTAAAGCTAATCTTACTGTTTTCTCTACTTCCTCCTTTTCCAACTCTTCCTCCTTTTCCAACTCTTCCTCCTCCTCCTTTTTCTCCAAGCAGGATCCTGGGCTGTTCAAACCAGAGAGCTGTAAGTCTAGAACAGGAAAAGGAAAGAAAGGCTAAATCATTCATACCATAAAATAGTGAGTTAATGAAGCTGATCACAGAGAATCTGTCTTCTAACTGTGCCTTTTGTGTGCAAGTGGTATTTTCTCCATAAAATGTGATCCCAGATTATCACATTTCCACCCTTTTCAAAGTCCATCACTATTCAATACACCCTCCCTCCCCATCCTGTTTCTTCCATTCCTCTCTCATCTGCCCATCCATCCTGGATACTGGGTCAATGACATTCACAAGAGTCTATTTTTTTTTTTTTTTTTTTTTTTTTTTTTGAGACAGAGTCTCACTCTGTCACCCAGGCTGGAGTGCAGTGGCCAGATCTCAGCTCACTGCAAGCTCCGCTTCCCAGGTTTACGCCATTCTCCTGCCTCAGCCTCCCAAGTAGCTGGGACTACAGGCACCCGCCACCTTGCCCGACTAGTTTTTTGCATTTTTTAGTAGAGACGGGGTTTCACCGTGTTAGCCAGGATGGTCTCGATCTCCTGACCTCGTGATCCGCCCGTCTCGGCCTCCCAAAGTGCTGGGATTACAGGCTTGAGCCACCGCGCCCGGCCAAGAGTCTCCTATTGATGACAGAGAATATAAAATAAAGAAAAACATGGGCTGCTGCCCTCATGAAAGAATCCCTCCCATCCCTCTCCAGTCCTCAGCCTCCATTTATCCTACCTTTTCTTTCCCCATTACTGTTAGATCCATTGAATCGGCTCCAGAAACCAAACAAGTTAACCCGTTCCTAAGGGAACCAAGAAACAAAAGCATCATCCACTACCTTCTCAGGGGCAGCTTTTGCCTTCTGTCTTCTGGAATTTAGTTATGATGAAATTCTGATTCATTTTCCATACCAAAATTATTATTATTATTATTATTATTTTTTTTTTTTTTGAGATGGAGTCTCGCTCTGTCGCCCAGGCTGGAGTGCAGTAGCCGGATCTCAGCTCTCTGCAAGCTCCGCCTCCCGGGTTTACGCCATTCTCCTGCCTCAGCCTCCCGAGTAGCTGGGACTACAGGCGCCTGCCACCTCGCCCAGCTAGTTTTTTGTATTTTTTAGTAGAGACGGGGTTTCACCATGTTAGCCAGGATGGTCTCGATCTCCTGACCTCGTGATCTGCCTGTCTCAGCCTCTCAAAGTGCTGGGATTACAGGCTTGACAAAATAATAATAATAATTATTATTATTATTATTATTATTATTATTGAGACAGGGTCTTGCTCTGTCACCCAGGCTGGAGTGCAGTGGTACAATCTTTACTCACTGCAACCTCGCCATCCCAGGCTCAAATGATCCTCCTGCCTCAGCCTCCCAAGTATGTGGGACTGCAGGCATGCGCCACTATGCCTGGCTAATTTTTGTATTTTTTGTAGAGATGGGGTTTTGCTGTGTTGCAGGCTGGCCTTGAACTCCTGGACTCAATGGATACACCCGATTTGGCCTCCCAAAGTGCTAGGATTACAGGCGTGAGCCCCCCGCTCAGCCCTCATTTTCCATACCATTTCCACGTGAAATTACACATTAGGCTTATCTGACCTTTTATGGAGATTAACTAATTATAATCTCTATTTCCAGTTCGTTTCTAATTCAAAAAATCAGGGAAATTGGGAGGTGAAATTTTCACTGTTTTTTACTCTCCATCCCACCCCCACCAACAGAATTTGAGCATAAAAACTGACTCCACAGAAAAGAGAGGTTAGAGCACTTATATCTGAAACTTGAAGTGAAATATGGAGGTAGGATGGCCCCTGGCACAAACCATCTTTGTCTGGACTGAGAAAGAATCCCACTTGTCCAAGAGCAGGGAAAGGAATGGGTGTGGTCTGAACACCCTCCCACCTGAATGCTGATCTGTTCTGCTTCTTGAGCCATCATCAGGGCCACCCCCAGTTTCTGGCTGCAGTCATTTCTGCGCTTTTTCTGAAATGGAAGAAGATTAGAGCCAATGATAAATATCGACTTAAAGATTAATGGCCAGGTGCAATGGTTCACACCTGTAATCCCAGCACTTTGGGAGGCTGAGTTGGGTAGATCACGAGGTCAGGATTTCAAGACCAGCCTAGCCAAGATGGTGAAACCCCATCTCTACTAAAAATACAAAACTTAGCTGGGCATGGTGGAGGTTGCCTACAATCCCAGCTCCTCAGGAGGCTGAGGCAGAGAACTGCTTGAACCCGGGGGCCAGAGGTTGCAGTGAGCTGAGATCACGCCACTGCACTCCAGCTTGGGGGACAGAGCAAGACTCCATCTCAAAAAGCAAAAAAAAAAAAAAAAAAAAAAAAAATTAGAGTCACTAATAAATATTAGCAAAGTGACCCCAGCATACTGCTACCCATCTGACATTCTCTTCAACTACAACATTTATTTCCAGTTCCTAGTATTGATACGATACTCCTTAATATTTTGGGATCAGACATAACACCCCCCTTCCGTCTAATAAACATCTCACCAATTCCTAACTATATATATGTATATATTTGGAGGCAGAGTCTCACTTTGTCACCCAGGCTGGAGTGCAGTGGTGCGATTTCAGCTCACTGCATCCTCCACCTCCCTGGTTCAAGCAATCCCAGCCTCCTGCTGGGACTACAGGCACACAGCACCATGCCCAGCAAATTTTTTGTATTTTAGTAGAGACAGGGTTTCACCATGTTGCCCGGGTGGTCTCAAACTCCTGAGCTCAGGCGATCTGCCCACCTCGGCCTCCCAAAGTGCTGGGATTACAGGTGTGGGCCACCACACCTGGCCCTAGCAATATTTTCAACCAACATTTTGGTGTCCTCTCCAAAGTGAATCCCATGGAAATTTGAAGAGAGGATTATAGGAGCCCAGGTGATTTCACTTTGAAGCTTCTGACAAGTTTCTTTAGATTCAGCTGTTTGATTTAATACTCATTGCTTGATTTTCTAAAGCCCCTGGGCCACTAAGTCTCTGCTCATTTGCAAGGCTGGTCAAACCCAAAGTGACTACAGGGAGGAAATGTTATTGTGCTAATCCAGTGGTTCTCAACCGGGTAGACTGTGCCCTCCAGAATCCACCTGGCAATGGCTGGAGATAATTTTTTGGTTGTCACAACCACAGGCAGGGGGCAGAGGGTGGAGGTGGGAGCTGCTGCTGGTTAGATGCCGCTGGAGCCTAGGGATGCTGCTAAACATCCCATGATACAAGGACAGCCCTCTACAACCAAACATTATCTCCCCCAAAATGCCAATAGTGCTGAGACTGAGAAATCCTGAGTTAATTTGTGCCTTCATTTCTGCCACACCTGCTTTGGCTAAACTGTAGAAAAACCTCACCTTCAGAATGGCCCCCCATCTGCAGGCAGGGAAGGGGACTGAAAAAAATAATTGCCCTGCTGCAGTCCTAGGAGCAAGAAGAGTCCTTCATGAATTACCTCACCCTTGGCACACCTGGTCAGACACAGAACTTTCTCCCGACATGGCTTAGCCTGGGAGAAAATCAGGTTTAATAAAAGGAAGATTTCATTTCCTCTGTATCACAACAGAACCCCAAGATGTGCTCACCATGCCTGATAGCTCCAGGGACAGCTCCTGGAAGTTCTTTAGCATGTTGACTGGGATCCATGCACGAGAAACTGTTTCTCCAAAAAATGTCACGTGGTACTTAGACTGAAATAAAAGATGGTCCTGTTATGGACTCCTGTCCTGCTCCCTGCTTTTCTCCTCTAGCCAGAAGGAGGTGCTGGGCCTCACATGCCCCCTTGAAGCCTGACTCATCTACCCTATCCTCGTTCCGATTGTTCTTCCACTCTAACCTCAGGAATCCTAGCCAAAGCATATTTATCAAAACCACTAATGCCCTGACAGTGGATAAATATTTAATTAGATACAAGTTTGTTTCTATTATATGTGTGAGCACTTATCTCTGTGTTTGTCCTCCTAGTTAAGTATCTGTTTTCACTTGTGTCTCCTAGTTATGTCCATGTCTCTTATCTGTACATCTGTGAGGATGGATTTGTTCATTACTTTGGCCTGAGCTCCTTCTTACCCTGAACCAGGAAACTCACCGGCAGGGAATCAAGATGGGAAGTAAAAAGAAAATATTCTCCTAAGTCAGGATCAGATTCTATCATGCCTGGCCACCTGGAGAAGATAGTTGGGTGCAGGGGACAGAAGAGAAGGGGTTAGATGAACAGAACACAACCTCATCAATGTACATGCACAGAAAAGAGCAGTATGATTTTTTTTTCTGAGACAAGGTTTCACTCTGTCACCCAGGCTGGAGTGCAGTGTTACAACCATGGCTCACTGCAGCTTCAATCTCCCAGGCACAAGTGATCCTCCCACCTCAGCCTCCTGAGTAGCTGGGACTACAGGCAAATGCCACCACACCCAGCTGTTTATTTTATTTTTTGCAGAGATGGGGTCTCACTATATAGCCAGGACTGATCTCAAACTCCTGGGCTCAAGCAATCCTCCCACCTCAACCTCCCAAAGTGCTGGAATTACAAGTGCGAGTCACTGCGCTCAGTCAGCAGTACACTTTGAAAAAAAAGGATCTAAAAAATAGATTCCTCTGCCATCAGCCCCCTCTAGTGGTCACTACTCAATGACTCAGATGAGGAAGTGACTTCCATCAATGCACACAGGAGTTCAGAATACACCTAGTGAAGGTCTTATCCTTCTGAGCCATCCCATAATCCTAAAAACAAAATCTTCGACTAGGGACATCTCCAAAGAAGAAACTATTCCACTTTTCCTTGTTCCCTTTACTTTGTATCTCTCAATCTCAATATTTTTATTTATTTTTGAGATGAGGACTCACTGTCACCCAGGCTGGAGTGCAGTGGTGCAATCTTGGCTCACTACAACCTCTGCCTCCCGGGTTCAAGTGATTCTTCTGCCTCAGTGTCCTGAGTAGCTGGGACTACAGGCATGCGCCACCACATCTGGTTAATTTTTCTATTTTTTAGTAGGGACGGGATTTCACCATGTTGGCCAGGCTGGTCTCAAACTTGTGTGCTCAGGTGATCTGCCCGCCTTGGCCTCCCAAAGTGCTGGGATTACAGGTGTGAGCCACTGCGCCTGGCCAATCTCAATATTTTTAAATGCCTCAGATCCACCCTCTTCTTTCTACCAGCTGGGGTAGCACTATCAGATCCTTTTTTCCAGGGAGCTATCACCTCCATGCTGAAACCTCCAGAAAACATGCTCTTTCAAAGCCTTCAGGCATGGTACTTTATCTTTTCTCTCACCCCCTGCTCTTTCTAAGGCCAGAACCATTTCAATTACAGATGTTTTCCATTTGCTTCCATCCCTGCTTGAATCTACCTCTCTCAAGTTTGTGAAGGATGCTCTGACTGTGTCATAGTGCCCTACCAGGGGTAACCGTATTGCTTGGCCCAGATGATGGATCCTGGGATGTAGGAGGCATAGGCCACATCACTTTCAAGCCCTGTCCAGGTCTCCTCAGGAATATCACAGCGATTATACTGCACATCTGCTGAAAGAGAGAAGGAATGAAGGGACAGGAAGAGACTCATAAAGAGAAAGAGGTGAATGAGGGTTGGGGAGAGGACAAGAAGGAAATTGGTATATGCAGCAGGTGGGACCAAAAGGGCACCTGGGAGATCAGCATGGAGGAAGAACAATAAAGACCCATGGAGGAAATGCAGCTGGAACCAGGGGAAGTAGGAATGCTGCCTCCTCATACTCTAGAAAGAGATTCCACACTCCTGCTTGCACCCCCGCATGTCTGATTGTGCTCCTGTCTATGGAGCATCATAAGAATAATTTCTCTGAGACTCTGTTTTCTCATCTGTAAAATAATTGGGCTGGACTAGATCATCATCATCTCTTCCAACTAGTTTCAAACATCCTAGAATTCTAAGCGCAGCAGATCTCTCTCATCTGTTTTCCCTCATATATCCTATATCCCTCCCTATCCACAAACCCAATACCAATATTCTAATCAGGATTGACAGGGGCAGACCAGTGCTCATACATTTAGATTCCAGGCCCCTCCCCACAAGATCACTTTGCAGAGCATCTTCATCCAGCCTTTTCTGCCCAGATTCATCTCCATATGAAAGGCAGATCCTTCCTCTCTCCCAAGCACTACAAGGACCCATTGAGTGCTAACTATATTTACGTAGTATTTAATCTAAAGGATAAGTGCAGAGAAAGAAAGGGAGGAACAATAAAACGTGAATAAAAACATTTCCAGTCTTTTCTACCTGTGTTCTGATCACAGGACCAATTATCTGGGAGAACTGAGGGGTCAATGTTCCCACACAGCCGCCTCCATTTCCCACAGTTTGGGAAGGAACACTGGACCCAGACCAGACATTGACCTGTGAGAGGAAAAACATGAAATAAGAGACTTAAAAATATGCACTTCCTTCTTTAATCCAACTAAAATCAGGATAACCCTCCCAACTCCCAGAATCACATAGTCAGAGAGACATGAGAGATCAACCAGCTGGATCCCTGACTTGTAAGTGGGAAACCAAGGCTCAAAGAGATAAATGGCTTGCTGAGGATCAGCTAACTTGGTGATAGAGCTGAACTTAGAACTCAAGCCTCATGCCTTGATCTTTTTCCTGTACTAGTCTACCATGTCTCCCTGCCCCAAGGCTGAAAGGAATGTTTCTTGTATTGACAGTTCTCAAATTAAAAGGCTGCCTGACATCTTTCCAGATAGTGCCTTGTTCTCTGCTGGCATGACACTACTGAAAAGATCTTTTGAAGGGCTAACCTGCATCTCTTTTGTGCACAACATCCAGAGTTCTTATCCAAATCTCAACTGATTTACCTGTCACCAAATCACCAAGTTGCAAACTTTAGGACCAACAGCGTCGGAGTTCACTCTTCTCCAAAAGACACAGGTCTAAGCCTATCACTTCTCCATCAACTATTAACTTTGGGCCCTGCTCAAATACCAAGTCTTCCTTTTATCCATTACCTTCCAGACCCCCACCTCTCCTAAGCTGACCCATGTCTCTCAGCCTCTCCCTTCTCCCACCGAAACTCTTCCATTGTGGTCTTGAAAACTCCACTGACTTGAGCAACAAAAGTCCACATATCCTCAACCTCCAATCTGAACTTCTATCTCCTTTTTGAAGCCTGGAGACCCACTAATGACACTGCCCCACCTAAACCACCCCCACCTGCAGCCCTGTAAATGGAGTCAGTTCCTCTCACACTCTCCATGTCTCTTGGGACAGAAAGTCAGGCTGGCATTATCATTACCCCACTGCTACTACTCCCCAACTCTTATAAAAACCCTTCCTCCCTTGAGGTCTATGCCATGGGACTATCCTCACCTCTCATATCCCTTGTAGCTTCTCTCCACCTCCTGCCTTCATTCCAAATGACCTCTATATCCACAGGAACTCCTCATACAGCACCCCATTCTTTCAGTGCCTTGACTTTTTTCTTCATGTCACCTCTGTAACCCACTCCCACTCCTGTATGCCCCACCCAGTCATCTGCAGGAACTGCACACCATCTGAGCCACTTATCCAAACATCCTCTCTATGAAAATGCCCCGTCTTCCACCTCACTTGCTCAAAGACTCCTATAGCAACTCTCATTTTACCTAGCTCTCCAACCCACTGCCCACTACCATCCTCTCCATCTGGAAGCAATTTCCATTCTTCACTCTGTTCCACTCTGGTTTGATTACTTGACACTTACTTGGATTCTCTTGTAGACACCTTCAGCCCCCTTTCCCACTGTCCTTCTTCCTACCCAGATGACAAAACACCAACCGGAATGAACCCTCTCTCCACCTTTTCTGAGTCTACACTCAAGCAATTGAGTTGACAGAGAAAAATCACATAACAGACACATAGGTATCGCTAAATATTCACTATTTAACATTATCAACCAACATATTTCTCTAGTAAGTTCACTGTCTCCCACTGCCAAATTTTACCTTAAATACCTGATTGTAAGGGATGGCTCCGAATCCCATCCCTCCAGAATCATCCCTCAGAAAAGAAGGTGACTTGTATTTGGGTCCTTTCAAAATATCACAATATAAGAGATCACTTGCGCAATTACTTTTTTTTTTTTTTTTTTTTTTGAAACACAGTCTCGCTCTGTTGCCCAGGCTGAAGTGCAGTGGCACAATCTCTGGTCACTGCAGCCTCCACTTCCCAAGTTCAAGCAATCCTCCTACTTCAGCCTCCCAAGTAGCTGGGACTACAGGCACGCACCACTACACCCAGAAAATTTTTTTGTATTTATTGGTAGAGGCAGGGTTTTGCCATGTTGCCCAGGTTGGTCTTGAACTCCTGGGCTCAAGCGATCCACCCTCCTCAGCCTGCCAAAATGCTGGGATTACAGGGGTGAGCCACTGTGCCTGGCCTTAATTACCTTATCTTAAAGAACAAAGTACTGGTTGGGACTAAAATGTTAGTCTGAAATGACAGTTGCCAATAGTAGTTTTGGATGTTTACAGAGGTGACCTAGCAAGACTAGAAAAATAGAGTAGGAGGAGAGGCCAGGAGTCAAATAAATTAATACAGATCAATAATACAAATTGTTAGCTGTGAAAGCAATGAGTACTTACAAGAAAATGAGTAGGAAAAAATCGCTATAATGATATGGAACTGGAAATTTATGGCTTGGAATGATATTTTTGACAAGAACATTGTACTTTTTAAAAAAGTTTCAAGTAACCTAAAGAAGATAATGTGCTCTGGAAAACTGTGTTTGATGCCCAGATGTGGCTCTATGATAATGAAGACTGATGTCACAGACACATGTTAAGAGGATTTCACTTGACCACTCATTCCTGAAACACTAGTTTCCTGGGTTCTGTGATGCCTCATTCTCCTGTCCCCCTCCCCTCAATTTTACTGGCAACTTCCCCCGCAGTCTTCTTTGCTGGGTTCTCCTTGTTCTTCAATCTCTAAATGTCAGGGGTCCCAAAGCCCAATCATGGGCCTTCTCTCCCCATGATACACTTTCTCCTGAGGCAAACTCACCCATTCCCACGGCTTTGAAATCCATTTTCATACCTGACAGAACACAGCTGTCTACTTACAGCCTCTGTTCTGAGTTCCAGATTCCTAAGCCACCTTGCTCTTTGATACCTCTATTTGGATGTCTCACAAGGATCTCAAACCTAAATGTACCCAAACCTGAATGCTTAATTTTATCCCACAAACTTTTTCTTCCTCCACTCTTTCCCATCTCCCTTCACGTAACTGTTCAAGCCAGAAACCAATCATCCTTGACATACTCTCTCCTGCTCCAACCTTCCAGTATCCAATTCATTACCAACTTGTAACAATTTTACCTCCAAAACATACCTTAAGACCATCCACTTTTCTCTTTCTCTACTTTCATCATCCTAATCCATTTTATTTTTTATTTTTATCTTATTTTTTAAATATTTTTTTGAGACAGGGTCTTGCTCTGTTACCCAGGCTGGAGTGACGTGGTATGAACATAGCTCACTGCAACCTCAAATTCCTGGGCTCAAGTGATCTTCCTGCCTCTGCCTCCCAAAGTGCTGGGATTACAGATGTAAACCACTATACTCAGCCATCATCCTAATCGAAGCCTAATACCTAATCCTCGTACTAACATCTTAACTGGTCTATTCCTGTCTTCTCCCCATACTCCATCTTCAATTAATCACCAAAGGATCCTTTTAAAACATTAAAGATGTCACTTCCCTGGTTAAAACCCACCAGTGGCTTCCCCCTGCACTTAGGATAAAATGTTCACTCTGTACATGGTCTTTGACCTAGCCACTGCCTCCCTCTTTCCAGTCATCCAGAGCCACTTTCCCAACTTGCCTCCCCTTGCTCTCTAAGCTCCGCAATCACACTGGCTTTCTTTTAGTATCTGGAACATGCCACACTTCACCCTACCTAAAACTCTTTCTTCACTTGGATAACTTCTACTCTGGCTTCAGGTTTTAGCTGAAATACTGTTTCCTTAGAAATGTACTCCCTGACCAGCCCAATCTTACTTCCTCTCATGATACACTGCTCTTTTCCTTCCCTGTACTTAAGTACTTAACGCAAATTGTATTCATTAAATAATCTTTCCTACTTCAGGAGCACTCACTTCTCCTTGGCAACTGTAAGAAACAGGAAGAATGGTTTATTTATAGCAGGAGGCTGATAAATCCACTACAATCACAATTCAACTCACAAGCACCACCTAGAGGGTGAACCCCCATCTGCCAGCCTAAGATCTAGTCCATGCAGTAATTCTTTTTTTTCCATTTCTTTTTTAATATAAATTCACTTTTTTTTTCTTTTTTATAGAGACAGGGGTCTCACTATGTTACCCAGGCTAGTCTTGAATCCTGGACTCAAGCAAGCCTCCTGCCTCATCCTCCCAAAGTGCTAAGATTACAGGCGTGAGCCACTGTGCCAGGCCCCTTGCAGTAATTCTGAGAAGTACAGGAGACAGAGCAACACAAATCTAATGACACCAATTTATTTGAACTAACCAGAGATCAGGTCAGTGGGGTCTGCAGTATCCCTAAAGTTCTCAACAAGCACATCTGAGTTTATATAGACACATAAAACCAAAAGAAAAAACCTTTTAGCTTCCTTTTTGACTCTATCTAGAAACTCCCTTCAGGTAGTCTGAACTCCAGGCCACCTGGTTGTTCAAATTAGACTTATACCTCAGTGCCTTATGTTACTATGTCATTATAACAAGAGGAATGGTTTATTAACCTGAACTACCTTTTTTGGTGCCTGCATAGTCTTGGAGTTTTCTTCCAAGTATGTCCAAATTATATTATGCTTCCACAACCAAAACCACATATATGTACACATACAGATTAGACACTAGGTAACTTTTTATTCCACTGTTTCTTAAACTTGGAACTTGTTCTGTCTTTTTGCATTATGTTTTGAAGTTTTGTTTTTGTTTGGTACAAGTGTGTTTAGACTGTCGTCTATTTATTTAGTTTTTTAGAAATAGGGTCTTGCTCTATCACCAAGGCTGGAGTGCAGTGGCATGATCATCGCTTACTGCAGCCTCCAATTCCTGGGATCAAGAGATCCTCCAACCTCAGCCTCTTGAAAGCTAGGACTACAGGCACTACCACCACACCCAGCTAATTTTTTTTTCTTGTAGAGATGAGGGTCTCGCTGTGTTGCCCAAGCTGGTCTCAAACTCCTGGTCTCAAGTGATCCTCCTGCCTTAGTATTTTTGAATTTTTGGACACACTAGTATATTGTATGATCTATTTTATTTCTTGTCATAAAATTTACCATTATCAGGCCGGGCATGGTGGCTTACACCTGTAATCCCAACACTTTGGGAGGCCGAAGCAGGCAGATCACAAGGTCAAGAGATTGAGACTATCCTGGCCAACATGGTGAAACCCCATCTCTACTAAAAATACAAAAATTAGCTGGGCGTGGTGGCACGTGCCTGTAGTCCCAGCTACTCGAGAGGTTGAGGCAGGAGAATCACTTGAACTCAGGGGGTGGAGGTTGAAGTGAGCGGAGATCGTGCCACCGCACTCCAGCCTGGTGACAGAGCAAGACTCCATCTCAAAACGAAACAAAACAAAAAACCCCTCCCTCAACTCTGTACCATTCCTTTTTTTGTTGTTTTTGTTTTTGAGACAGAGTCTCACTTTGTTGCCCAGGCTGGGGTACAGTGGCACGATCTTGGCCCGCTGCAAGCTCCGTCTCCCAGGTTCAAACGATTCTCCTGCCTCAGCCTCCAAGTAGCTGAGACTACAGGCACATGCCACTACACACGGCTAATTTTTGTACTTTTAGTAGAGATGGCATTTCACCACATTGGTCAGGCTGGTCTTGAACTCCTAACCTTGTGATCCACCCACCTCGGCATCCCACAGAGCTGGGATTACAAGCATGAGCCGCCACGCCCAGCCTCCATTCCTTTTTATCTACCATTTTCTCCCTCTTACTTTCCATATCTAAACTAATTGAAAAAGTGTTTACTCTTCAACCGGCTATAAGCTGCCATTCAAACTTACCAACCCTTTCGGTAGCTGTAACCAAATCCCTAACGGCCTCCTAATTGTGATATGCTTGAGCTTATGTTTATCCTCTTTGACTTCTTTTTTTTTTTTTTTTTGAGACGGAGTCTTGCTCTGTCACCCAGGCTGGAGTGCAGTGGCCGGATCTCAGCTCACTGCAAGCTCCGCCTCCCGGGTTTACGCCATTCTCCTGCCTCAGCCTCCCGAGTAGCTGGGACTACAGGCGCCCGCCACCTCGCCCGGCTATTTTTTTGTATTTTTTTTAGTAGAGACGGGGTTTCACTGTGTTAGCCGGGATCGTCTCTCGATCTCCTGACCTCGTGATCCGCCCGTCTCGGCCTCCCAAAGTGCTGGGATTACAGGCTTGAGCCACCGCGCCCGGCCCTCTTTGACTTCTTTACAATGGCATTTGACATGGTTGAGCACCCCTCTTTCTTTAAATTCTCTCCTCCCCTGGCATCTATAATACCACTCCTGATTTTTCTATTACCTTTCTTACCACATCTTCATTTTCCTCCTGGGAAACATCTAAAATGCTTTGTACATAGTAGGCACCCAGTAACTATGGATTATGTGAATAAATGACTGAATGAATGAAATCATTCTCTCAGCAGCATATTCCGCAACAAGCAGCTGTGAGAGATTAACTATATTCTTTGCAGAGTTTCCTCTAACATCCTAACCCTGCCTCTCTGCTCTATCTCAAATTTTCAGGCCAAACAGGTTTGCCAAACCAACTGAACTCACCAAAACCACTTATCTCTCCTTTTTGCAGGTCCGTGATCTGAGAATGATCCTGAACTGTCTCCTTTAGTTGGTCTTCCTGTCTGTGCTCATGTCCACTTTGAGTTTTCTCCACCTTCTCATCTTCTGGGAAGAAAAAAGAAAACATGGGGTGGGGAGATGAAGAAGACAATCTTTGTAGATAGTAAAGGTCAGTGAAAGAAGGAAGAAGAATCACAGCCTAATAGTCTCAAGTCTTGGGCTGAAAATTCTCAGCCTGCCCATGGTCCCATTCCCTAATTTCTAGAGCAAGTACTTGAGCCAGGTTTCAAAGTATATCTGACTGTACTTACGAGCTTCCTTCTTTCTTTTGCTTAAGGTGAGTCTATTGGATTTCTTCTTAGAGGGTACAGGATCTGGCTGGCCTAGCTTAGACGTTCTTATCTCAGGGGCAGCTTCACCTTCCCAAGACACTGAAATCTCTTGAGTATGTGGTACCTCCTCTCTGAAAATGAGGTTTTATTTTAATGAAAGGTAAACATAGAACAATTGCAGAACCTTCTTTTGAAAAAACCCAAGAGTAAAAGGAAGACAGATGAATCCTAAGCTTTCTAAGGCCTCCTGAGGTCATTTCATCCATCTACTTGCCTGTTTTTCCCAACTCAAACAGGTATCTTTCCTGAGCTGAGAGAAATCTATAGAAATATGATAAATGACCAGATAGACAGACAAACGGACAGATAGATAGACTTACTGACCATGATTTACCAATGTGTAGTCCATTCTGTGTTCAACTTGCCCCACCAAAATAAACTTACCCATTAGCATTATCAGTATCAGTAGCAGAAGCAGTAATTCCTGGCTCCTTGGCTGATTGGTTGGATACTATGGGCTGGGCACAGGAAGTCTCTGCAAAATCAAGGCCAGATCCCATCCCTCCCAAAACAAAATACTATAAGCAGAGAAGCAAAAAAACAAAAAAGCCACTCTATTATTCCCTAACATTTTCTCTAAAGTGTCTTCTCCCTGTCATCTGAAAGAGCCTACCTTTGGCCTCTTGTCATATCATAGAACTTTAAATATTTAAATTTTCAGGAAAAACTGCAAATATGTATCTTTCTGCAAGCCTTTCCAGATTGATTTGCCTTATTCCAGGATGGCCAGGTAATGATAATTTTGTGTACATAAAAAAATTATAGGCCAAGCACAGTGCCTCACGCCTGTAATCCTAGCACTTTGGGAGGCAGAGGTGGGTGGAATGCCAAAGCTCAGGAGTTCAAGACAAGCCTGGGCAACATGGTAAAACCCTGTCTCTACTAAAATTCAAAAAATTTGTCAGGCATGGTGGCATGCACCTGTAGTCCCAGCTTCTCGGGAGGCTGAGGCAGGAGAATTTCTTGAACCTGGGAGGCGGAAGTTGCAGTGAGTCAAGATTACACCACTGCACTCCAGCCTGGGCAACAGAGCAAGACTCTGTCTAAAAAAAATAAATAAATAAATATATATATATATATATATATATATATATATATATATATATATACTGCATTTTATATCATTTGTGGCTCAAACTCCTAGGAATAGAAGTATACCTAAGAATGGCTGAAATGTCAGACTGTTCTCTTTAGCCTCACAAATTTATGGAGAAGCCTTCATAGAGGTTTTTTTTTTTTTTTTTTCTTGAGACAGAGTCTTGCTCTGTCGCCCAGGCTGAAGTGGCGCAATCTCAGCTCACTGCAACTTCCACTGGGACTAGAGGCACATGCCACCACGCCTGGCTAATTTTTATATTTTTAGTAGAGATGGGGTTTCACCATGTTGGGCAGGCTGGTCTCGAACTCCTGATCTAAGTGATCCATCCGCCTTGGCCTCCCAAAGTGCTGGGATTACAGGCATAAGCCACCACACCTGGCCTCCCTCACCGTGTTCTTTATTCTAAAAACTAAATCCCTAACCACATGCAAAATCGGTATTAGAAACTGAAATTTGCAAGGATATGTACCCTAAGTTTTTCAAATCTAGGGAAAACAATTTTATCTTTTCTAAGTAGTTTGTAATTACATAGAAATACATTTTAACTGCATTTTAAAAATTTAGGGCCAAGCACTGTAGCTCACATCTACAATCCCAGCACTTTGGGAGGCTGAAATGGGAGAATTGCTTGCAGCCATGAGTTCAAGACCAGCCTGGGCAACATAGCAACACCTCATCTCTACAAAAAATAAAAATTAAAACAACAGGCTGGGTGCAGTAGCTTACACATGTAATCCCAGCACTGAGAGGCTAAGGCAGGCAGATCACTTGAGGTCAGGAGTTCGAGACCAGCCTGGTCAGCCTGGTGAAACCTTGCCTCTACTAAAAATACAAAAATTAGCCAGGCGTGGTGGTGGGTGCCTGTAATCCCAGCTACTTGGGAGGCTGAGGCAGGAGAATCACTTGAACCTGGGAGGCAGAGGCTGCAGTGAGCCGAGATCACATCACTGCCCTCCAACCTGGGTGACAGAACAAGATTCCATCTCAAAAAAAAAAAAAAAATAAGTAAATAAGTAACAACAAAAATCCCATGGCTTGAAAATTTAGGTAAGACTATATATAAATTCTGAAGTAAATGTAATCTACTTTTTCTAAAAATACGTACCCTTTAAGGTAGTTTAGCTATAGTCGTGTTGATAAGTGATGAAGTATTTTTAAAATATATTGAAGTCTTATCTAATATTACCTTATTTAGAAGATGGGAGAGGAAGAGAGAAGCTGTCAGACTTAACTGTCCCTCTCAGGTAATAGTCACTCTGCCTAACTGAAACCCTTTTTCTCTTACTACATGCCATACCCAAGCACTCCTGAAGGGACTTCTGCAGCACAATCTGGACAATCTCCTCAAATTCTGCAGGGGTAAGACTTGATTTTTCCTGCAGAGACAAGGGTAGGGGAGGAAAACCACTTATTTTTCCATAGTTTTTCCCCCTGAACAGTCAGGGAAGCCTCCTTTAGATGGATGAGGCAGTAAGTTTACAAGATGGAAGGCATGCAGTCAGCATACCTAAGGAGGCCATGAACTCTATCCCAGATCTCCTGGGAATAAAGGAGTCAAAAGAAAGACAAAAGGGTATAATGTCTCTGTCCACTTCTACCCCCACCTCTAACCCACCTCATCCTATTATTTCCTGCTCAATTCTTCCATCAAAACATTTTTGACCTCTTTGAGAAAAAAAAAGAAAAATGGAAGCTCCCAAAAAGGAATACAAACCTGAAACTCTAGGGTGAATTTCCCCAACATGAAAAGACTGTCTGTCTAGCCTTAGCCAGGGGCAAGGTATGAGGAGATATCCTACCAGAGCCCACCAATATGACTGGTACCTTTTCTTTCTTCTCTGCTTGCTTGTTGTTTTGTGCCTTTCTTTTTTTCTCCTGGCCCCTGCTTGGACCATTCTTTGTGGTTGCTTTTTCCTCTTCCTTCTTTAAACTGGCCTTTGGCAGGCTTATGCTGGCCTCTGTCTCTGGGGAACTGATCCCCAGGGTCTCCTCCTTGGGGGAGTTAGGACTACAAGGTAACAGGCTGTAAGATTTTTGTGCAGGTGGGGCAAAGATTCTCTTTGGTCCCTTTCCACATTCTGAAAGAAATGTGATCACGTGGAATTTATGAAACATACAGTCTAACAGAGATTGCCAAACATTGCCCTTTGGCCGTAACAGAATGATATGGAGAGAGCTTTTAACAAATTCAGATTCCTGGGTCTCTCACTCCCCAGCCCTGAGATGCTGACGAGGTAGTTTGACGTGAGAGGCCTAGCAATGTTTAATTTTACAAGGCTAGTTGATTCTGATACACTGCCAGGTTTGGGAACCACTAAGTCAAAGGTGATAAATATAAACATGCAGGAAGCTGAATTATCCAAACGTGAAACTGTATAATTTGCTCATTTTTACTTTAGATAAAATGTTATGGAAAATTAGAGCAATTTTTTAAAAACTAGTCAAAATCTATAAATTATTCACAGCTCTTATGCCACCTCCTCAATAAAAATTATAATGATCCTCCCAGGTATATCTTTCTTCTGAGCTTCCTTAATACTCTGCACAAAACTGGTGGCATTTACCACATTCAACTTTATAATAGGTATTTAAATGCCTTTTCTCTCCCCAAGTTCATATGTTCCTCGAGCAGGACTGTTTTTAAGTCACATTTATTTCACTCAAAGCATCTTGTTTTGTTTGACCAGAGCAGTAATTTGACCAGAGTGGGCACAGAATATAGGGACCTGAACCAGCCTTTGGTGGAAAGGATGTCCAAAAGGAGAAAAATGAGAGAGATGTACAAAGTGAACCTCCCTCACTCTTGACTCACCTTCTTTATTCTGCAATGTTGTCATCATTCAGCTTAGAAACTACACTTTGTGTGCCTCTGTTAGAAAAAAGAAATTAACTGCTATGACTCTGATTAAACAAGATTTTAAACCTTCTGTCTTCCTGGGTTCAGGAACTCTTTGTTTCAGACCTCTGAACTATGTTTCTGCATTCTTGACCTCCTCTGTGGTGCCAATTACATGCCTCTGTGGTGCCAGTTACACGCCAGGGAATAATGAGAGTTACTGTTTTAAAGATTGGCAACAATCAGGGCTGGGTATGGTGGCTCACACCTGTAATCCTGGCACTTTAGGAGGCCGTGGCAGGCAGATCAGTTCAGCCTGGGAGTTCAAGACCAGCCTGGACAACACGGCAAAACCCTGTTTCCACAAAAAATAAAACAAATCAGCCAGCGTAGTGGCATGGGCTTGTAGTCCCAGCTACTCTGGAGGCTGAGGTGGGAGGATCACTTCAGCCCAGGAGGCGGAGACTGCATTGAGCCAAAATTGTGCCCCTGCACCCCAGCCTGGGTGACAGAGTGAGACCCTGACTCAAAAATTTAAATAACAAATAAATATTAGCAGCAATCCTTAGTGTATTATGTGCCTAGAACCATGTCCAACATAAGGCAGGCAGCAGAAATGGTAGTAGTACCAGAAGTACAGGTAGTAGTAGAGCAGTGATGATAGGGTATGAATAAGAGAGTTTTCTTCAGAGGGATAGCCTCATTTCATAAGCCTCTCCTAAACACTTAAGACCACACACATAATTTGGTAATTCTCTGACCTCAGAGGTCTCTGTGCATAGAGAAGCCCCACTTTTAACATCATTATAATGTTTATTTTCCCTTTCTTAGATCCTCAGTCCAATCTCAATTTTCCAATGTACTAGATTCTACCAATCTCTAATCATAGCTCAGAAGTATTTGATAACCAGCACAGGTTCCCAGATAATATCTTCTTCCTTATTCTACCTTAGCACCTAATGAGAAATTAAATTAGTGCCTTCTTTGATATTCATAGTTCATCTTCAGCAGTCTACTCACAGATGTTCCCCACGACACGACATCAATGTGTTTGTTTTCCTTTTTCTTTCTTTTTTTTTTTTTTGAGAAGGAATTTTGCTCTTGTTGCCCAGGCTGGAGTATAATGGCATGACCTCGGCTCACCACAAGCTCTGCCTCCCAGGTTCAAGCAATTCTCCTGCCTCAGCCTCCCCAGTAGCTGGGATTACAGGTATACGCCACCATCCCCGACTAATTTTGTATTTTTAGTAGAGGTGGGGTTTCTCCATATTGGTCAAACTAGTTTTGAACTCCCCACCTCAGGTGATCTGCCCACCTCAGCCTCCCAAGGTGCTGGGATTACAGGTGTGAGCCACTCCACACGGCCTGACATCAATGTGTTTCTTGATTACTACTGACACTGTAACTAATGGTAATGGCTAACACTTACTGAGCACTGACTATATTCTTTACCTTTTATGTAGCATTCCATTTAATTCTCACAACAGATCTATGAGATGGGTAACATTTACACTTGGGGGAAATTCAGGCTTACAGGGATTTAAATATACTAAGTCACTGATAAGTAGTAAAATCAGGATTAGAACCTGTCTGATTTCAAAGTTTGGGCTAATAACTGCTATGTGACATCCTAACAGTCTAATTCAGTGCTTCACCACCATTTTGCCATCACAGCACACACAGAAAACATACATTAATAGCATATACTGAAACACATAGAAAATGACATTTCCAGGTACTTTGGGGGTAAAAGGACCAGGCTGCTCACAGCCACAGGCAACTGAAGAGTCACACCAAAGGCTGAAGAAGAAATTAGTATCTACACAGCTACAAGCTATTCGTGACCCACCAGTGTGCCAAGACTCATCTGGGGACATTCCAATATTTTTATTTTCCAATTTATACTTTCCCACTACTGATATTATTTCCACACAGCTTTATTTTCATGTTTTCTTTCCAACCTTTTTTACGTTCCAACCCTTATTTTACATTCAAGGGGTACATGTGCAGGTTTGTTACATGGGTAAACTGCATGTCATGGGATCTAGTGTACAGATAATTTTGTTTCACAAGTAATGAGTATAGTACCCAATAGGTAGTTTTTCAGTCCTTACCCTCCTCCCACTCTCCACCCTCAAGTAGGCTCCATTGTCTATTGTTCCCTTCTTTGTGTCCATGTGTATGTAATGTTGAGCTCCTACTTTATAAGTGAGAATATACAGTATTTGGTTTTCTGTTCCTGTATTAATTCACTTAGGATAACGGCCTCCAACTCCATCCATGTTGCTGCAAAGGACATGATCTTGTTCTTTTATATGGCTTTGTAGTATTCTGTGTCCCACCCAGCTTTCTGAAGAAAACTGTCTTTTATTTTATTAACTTTAACCTCTTATAGCCCTTTACCCATTTTTCTTTAGACTTAGGGGATATATGTCATTCTTACTTTTATAACCATTATAAAAAGCATTCTAGCTCTGGGAAAACCTTTAGGGATAATAAAGCCCCAACTCCCCTTTCTACAGATGGAAAAAAAACATGCTAACAGAGGTTAAGTGGTTTGCCCAAAGACTCAGTGTTAATATATTGTTGAGCTTAGATGAACCCAGGACTTTTGCCTCTCAATTCTACTAATAACATATCTATTCTACTCAGTGATCTTGTTTCTGTTGGTTTTGAGCAGTTTGAAAGTCCTACAACTGAAACTCATTGTTCTAAATCTGTGATCCCCACTATAAAGAGATCCAAAAGCAGCATAAAATGGATCATTTGGTTCACATACACTTCCCTTTAAAGGATCAGAAAATTTTAAGACTTTAAATGGCCAAACTTGTTCAAGGTGTAGGGTTCCTCTCTCTAGACCATAAGATAAACTTAAAGGGTACTGAGGTTTTGACAGTGTGGCCACAGCATGGCTGTGAATGTGAATACCCTTTAACATTTTTCTGTTCCTTTCCTCACTTCTATAAATGTGAATAATTCAGACATGCTATTCTAAAGCAACTATGTTTCCTTTATATTAAAGGGCACATTTTCTTGCTGATTCCATTTTAACTCATCATCATCAATCCCAAAACATATTTGCTCCAGAAAAAAAGGCAAGTTGGAATTTTGGGGAGAAACACTCAAGCAAATTAATCTCCTTTATTATAATCCTAAATAGAAGGTAATGACTGGATAAAATTGGCCAGGCATGGTGGCTCACACCTGTAATCCCAGCACTTTGGGAGGCTGAAGCGAGTGGATCACCTGAGGTCAGGAGTTCGACACTAGCCTGGTCAACATGGCAAAACCCCATCTCTACTAAAAATACAAAAAATTAGCCAGGCGTGGTGGCAGGCGCCTGTAATCCCAGCTACTCAGGAGGCTGAGGCAGGAAAATTGCTTGCACCCAGGAGGCGGAGGTTGCAGTAAGCCAAGATCGCGCCATTGCACTCCAGCCTGGGCAACAAGAGCAAAACTCCGTCTCAAAAAAAAAAAAAGACTGGATAAAATTAGGCTGTAAAAAGAATATTAATTTGATCACAAATGACAAATATATCTTTCTCAGACTTTAAAATTCCAAAAAAGATCATAAGAAGTCTCAGTCTAAGTTACAAGGGCTATGCTAAGTGAGAAAAGCAGAATGAAAATCAGTGTGTTTCAGATGACAATATTTAGTTTTAAAAACATATGTCTAGTATAATAGAGAAAATCATAAATTTTCTCTGGAAGAGAAAAAAAATGGATCAAAATGCCTCTGGGGAGTAGAACTGGGTAGATGACAGTGAAAGGAAGCTTTTGGTATACTCCCTCGTATATCTTTGGCATTTTAAAACACACAAATGTTACCACTTCAAAAAATATTTTAATTTTTTTTTTTTTTTTTCCGAAAGACAAGTCTTGCTCTGTCGCCAGGCTGGAGTGCAGTGGCACGATCTTCGCTCACTTAAACCTCTACCTCCTGGGTTCAAGTGACTCTCCTGCCTCAGCCTCCTGAGTAGCTGGGATTACAGGAGTGCGCCACCACCCCCAGCTAATTTTTGTATTTTTAGTAGAGACGGGGTTTCACCATGTTGGCCAGGATGGTCTCAATCTCCTGACCTCGTGATCTGCCTGCCTTGGCCTCCCAAAATGCTGGGATTATAGGCGTGAGGCACAGTGCCCAGCCTAAATTCTTTAAGTAAAATTAAAAGAGAGTATTTTGACTAATCTAAAAATACAAAACATTTCCAGTATTTAGGTTCAAATCTTTATCTAAACCTGTAAAGATCTTCCTAGGCTAAAGTATGTTTCTGGAGCCCCAACCAACTAGATAGAATTGTGGTTCACTGTTGAGCTAGTAAGATGTAATAAATCTGTAAACAGTGATGTATAGTATAGTATCACATAATATGTATAATCTGTGCATGTGATGAACACTGCTTTCAAACAAAAGCTCTAACCTGATCAATAAAGAAGGGAAGGCCAGGAAGTCACTTTCTGATAACTCAGGTTGCCCCTCCTCCGTTTCAGGTGAATTAACTTCTTTCACAATAACAAATACTGAAAGCTGGTTCAGAGAGAGGAAAAAAAAATAGACAGTTAATAAATATATAAAATACCACTAACTTTCTTCTGTACAGCTACTAAATGACTAGGGGCTGTAGACTCGGGAATAAAATTTGAGGTTTTAATTTCTCTTTTCTTACCTTAGATGAAGAGGGGCAGGATGTGGGGTTGGGGGGAAGGCTTTAATAAGAGGGGCAAAGGCTTTAAATAAGAATGTAAAGGAACCAGTACAGTTCCAGAAACCATATTCCCATCACTCAACATACGAAATGAGGGTAAAAAAGGAGGGAAAAAGAACTTAGGAATAATAAAGGAAACCAAGGGAAAGTGAATGAGGATCTCAAAACAGTTTTATTTCACTTAGAACATTAAAAATCATCACATAAATTTTGAGATGAAATCATCTAACTCAGCAGTTCCAAGTATGGTCCCAGAATCCTAGGGGGTCCTCTCCCTTTTCCAACTACCTATCTGTATTAAGCTTGATTTTCTCATGTACTTTTACAAAAACAAGATATCCCAACAGACTGAATGCAGAAACTGATGAGAACCCAGTTGTTTTCTATTAAGCCAGACATGAAAGAGATTTGCAAAAATGTAAAACACCACCATTCTTCATGCTAAATTTTCTTTTGTTTAGGAAAATGTATTTTTCATAAAAACCTGTTTAGGTTAACATATTATTATTTCTAATCAAACTTTAAATGTTTCTCAATTCTAATTTCTAATATGTTTATATCAACAGATACAAACCAAATAAAAGCTCTTTGGAGTCCTCCATAATTTAAGAGTATAAAAGGGTTCTCAGACCAAAAAGTTTGAGAACTGACCTAGTGAAATAACTTGTCAGTCTTGCCAATTTTTAAAAAATAAACAGTAATTCTCTCTCCCCACACACCATTCAGAATGTGTTCCCACACTTCCTCCTCCTAACCATCCAATCATTCCCTTCTTTACCTTGTTCCTCAAATCCTTGGTCTAAGAGAAGTAAACCCTTCAGCATTGTCATCTAATCCAGACTCCCTGAGTCTCAAAAAAGCGGTAAAGAGTATATTTCAGCCAGGCGCAGTGGCTCACGCCTGTAATTCCAGCACTTTGGGAAGCCAAGGTGGTCGAATCACCTGAGGTCAGGAGTTCAAGACCAGCCTGACCAACATGGTGAAGCCCCGTCTCCACTAAAACACAAAAATTAGCCGGGCGTGGTGGCAGGCGCCTGTAATCTCAGCTAATTGGCAGGCTGAAGCAGGAGAATCACTTGAACCCAGGAAGTGGAGGCCGCAGTGAGCCAAGATCGTGCTATTGCACTCCAGCCTGGGCAAAATGAGCGAGACTCCATCTCAAAAAAAAAAAAAAAAAGTATATTTCAAATCTTTCTTAAGCCAGAGTCTGATCTTCCTTTTTGCATTAATAACAGTATGTGGACTCCTGCTTATTTTCATGCATCAATTAACTAATAGCAGTTTCCTCCCTTCTTTCCTTTTTCCCTTCCTCCCTCTTCCCTCCCTCTCTTCCTTCTTCCCTCCTGTCTCCCTTTGTCCCTCCATCCCTTCCTCTCTCCCTCCCCCTCCCGCTTCCCTCTCTCCCTCCCTCTCCTTCCTTCCTTGTCCTCCTCCCTTCCTCTCTCCCTCTCCTTCCTCCTTCCCTCCTCTCCCTCTTCCCTCCCTTCCTCCTTCCCTCCTCTCCCTCTTCCCTCCCTTCCTCCTTCCCTCTTCCCTCCCTTCCTCCTCCTTTCCTCCCTCCTCTTCCTCCCTCCCTCCTTCCCTCTCTTCCTCCCCCTCTCCTTTCTCCCCCTCCTCCTTCCCACTTCCCTCTTTCCTCCCCCTCCCCCTTCCCTCTTTCCTCCCCCTCTCCTTCCTACCCCCTCCCTCCCCCTCCTCCCTTCCCCACCTCTCCTCCTCCATCCTTCCTCTCCCTCCTCCCTCCCTCCCTTTTCGCTTCCTCTCTTCACCCCCTCCTCCCTCGCCCCTCCCCTTTTTCCCTTCCTCTATTCACCCCCTCCTCTCTCCCCCTCCTCCCTCCCTGCCCCCTTTCTCCCTCCTTCCTTCCTCCCCCTTCCCTCCCTTGCTTGCTTCCTTCACGTTTGTGCACAAGCTCAGCAAGCCTGATTTAAAACGTTTAACAAGAAAGAAGAGGCAGGTGGATCACCTGAAGTCAGGAGTTCAAGACCAGCCTGGCCAATACGTGAAACCCCGTCTCTACTAAAAATACGGAAAAATTAGCCGGGCACGGTGGGGCGTGCCTATAATCCCAGAATTTTGCGAGGCCAAGAGGTCACCTGAGGTCAGGAGTTCGAGACCAGCCTGGCCAACATGGAGACACTCCATCTCTACTAAAAATACAAAATTAGCTGGGCGTGGTGGTGGGCGCCTGTAACCCCAGCTCCTCAGGAGGCTGAGGCAGGAGAATCGCTTGAACCCGGGAGGCGGAGGTTGTAGTGAGCGGAGATTGCGCCACTGCACTCCAGCCCGGGCGACAGAGCAAGACTGTCTTTTAAAAAATAATAAAAAATAAAAGATAATTTTTAAAAAGCCCCAATCCCAAATGCACCTTGCAATCCAAAGGGAAGAAGTTTTGGGGAGAAGTTCTTCCCATTTGGGGGGTGCTCCCATTTTCCTCTCTCTTCCCTCACCCCTTATTCTCTCTCAGGGATAGGGGTTCAGTTCGGAGGTGTCCCTGAGCCACACGTCCTCGCCTCTCCCCGAAAACGGTGGCGTCCCCCTCTCTCTTTCCCGTTCCTTCCCTTCCTTCCTCCCACCATGAGGGAATCTCCCCTCCACTCCCACTCCCGCCAAGGCACCGTGATCCTCATTCTCACTCATATTGTCAGTGCCCGTCAGGAGACTGGGCTGTTTTTGTCTGTTTCTTGGGGACGACAGATTCTGAGGAAAAAGGGCCAAGAGCTGGTTGTCGCCCTGAGAAAGTTTCTCCTCAGGCAACGGGTGCCAGGACTGGCGGCGCCTAGCACCTTCACCTACAACCAGAAACTAGCCGGCTACCTTCAGGAGCAAGGAGGACCTAAAGGCGAGGTGCAAAACCAGCTGGCGCAGCGACTCCGCAAGCCTCTCACACCTCAACCCAGGTTTCCCGCCACCAAGAAAAGGCACGAGGACGTCGGGCGCGCTAGCTCCACCCCCGGGAGGCGCGCTCGCGGAGTCTGAGGCGCATGCGCAACTGGAAACAGCGTCTGCGTTTCCGCGGCTGAGGTAATTCCGCCATCTTTCACCCGAACGTCCCGGGAAAACTACAAATCCCAGAATCCTCTTTGGTGTCACATATTTTTAGGCGGCGGCCGCAGCGCCTGATTGTTCTTGAAGCACATCTTACTAACTTTTCTCTGTTTCAGATTGCCTTTTCCTCCCTCTTTCCGTTCCCTGATTCCTCCTCTTCCTGCTGGTCTCCTTCACGCCCTCACTTTAGGATTTTATTTGAGACTTTCCGGGACCCCACTGTCACCCCTGTCACCCGCTCCTCGGCCCAGCACTCCGCTGGCAGGAAGACCGGGCTGCGAATCTCCCCGGGAAAACGCCGTAGATTCGCTTCTTCCTCATTGGCCGAAGCGGGGGGGGGGGCCCAGCGCGGACCGAACCCCCGTCCCCGCCCACACTCTCTGGTATATAAGTCGGCGCGGCGCCGCGGCGGGCGTTTGGGGAGGCCCGTGAGCTGACGGGCCAGTGAGCGGGCGTCGGGAATGGGCGGAGGCGTTGGGGTCCGGGCCGTGGGTGTGGAGGCGGAGAGGAAGGCGTGGTGTGGCGTCTCCAGGTGATTGCGATTGGGGGAAGGCAGAGGAACCAGAGAACGACTCAGCCGTTTCGGGGGAAGAGGAAGTTGGACAACACCGGCTGTTTTAGTGCTTTTTCTTTTTCCCCAATTCAGCAGAGAATATTTTCGAGGGGGGTGAGTTATAATGACCTATCGCGTTTTACTGAGCCCAGTTCCACTCCTGCCCTTCCTCGGCTTTGTAGGGTCTCTCTGCTCCTTCGGAAGCGCTTCTAAGAAGATGGGCAGAGGGGGGAGGTGTGCTACCAACAGCTCATGAATAATTCATGAGCACCGCCCTTCGTCGGGAAGCCCTGCCCCTCCGGATCGCGCTGACGCACGCTGCGTTTACCAAACTTAAGGAAGCGACGTCACAGGCCCTACCCCTAAGACGGGAGGCGGGGCGCCACCTCCAGCACGTGCTGCCTGTACCCGCGCAAGCCCAAAAGGGTGTGCGCAGGCGCTGCCCACTAGGGGGAGGAAGGAGGCGGGGTGGGGAGGTTGTTGGATTTAGAGCCGGGTGGAGACCGCTGAGACTCATTCCTCAGGAACAAGGGTCGGGTGTCAAGGAGACCTTTTCACACCAGGTCCCGTCCCCCGCCTACGGTGGGTGGGATCGCGCGGCAGAGACAAAGGAGATCAGTAGGGCCGGACCTAGCTGCGCAGGGAAGTAGGGTGTCAGTTTGGGGTGGTGGGCTTTTGCGGGGGCTGTGTGGGGGGTTATATTTAAACTCCCAGAGCCGTTAAGTTGGTTCGTACTCCGATGCGCGCGCAACCAGGGTGGTGGCGGAGTGCGCATGCGTGGTTCCGGGGCGAAGGGAACGCGCGCTTGCCGTGCGCGCTCGCGGCGGGGTGGTAGTGGCGGAGGAGAAAGGGGTCGGCGCACGCGCGGTTGAGTGCTCGAGTAGTTCGGGTGTCGCGGGCATCTTGTTTTGGTCTCGCGGGCGAGTGGGGCGCACTTCGCGGGGAGGCGCTTGGGCGCGAGACTAGGCGAGAAGAGCAGAGCTGCGCGCGCACTCGGGAAAGGGGGGGAAGGGAGCAGGGTCCAGGCAGGGGGGGTTAAGCCCCCTGATCCCCCTCGTTACCCCGACTGGGACGGAATAAGGGGAGGAAATGATCGAGATGGCGGCGGAGAAGGAGCCGTTTCTGGTGCCGGCCCCGCCGCCGCCGCTCAAAGATGAGTCGGGCGGAGGGGGCGGCCCCACTGTGCCACCGCACCAAGAGGCCGCCTCTGGGGAGCTCTGCGGCGGGACGGAGCGTGGTCCGGGTCCTTGCGCGCCGTCTGCGGGGTCCCCGGCCGCTGGGGTCGGTCGAGAGAGCCCCGGGGCCGCGGCCACCCCCCCCGGTGGTCCCCAGGCGCAGCAGCACCGAGGAGGCGGCCCCCAGGCGCAGTCGCACGGGGAGGCCCGCCTGTCGGATCCCCCGGGGCGAGCCGCTCCCCCGGACGTGGGGGAGGAGCGCCGGGGAGGGGGCGGGACAGAGCTGGGTCCCCCTGCTCCTCCTCGACCCCGCAATGGCTATCAGCCCCACCGGCCACCTGGGGGGGGCGGGGGCAAGAGGAGAAATAGCTGTAATGTAGGGGGAGGTGGGGGAGGCTTTAAACATCCGGCCTTCAAGAGGCGCAGGCGGGTGAATTCGGACTGTGACTCTGTGTTACCCTCCAACTTCCTCCTGGGGGGCAATATCTTTGATCCCCTGAACCTGAATAGCCTCCTGGATGAGGAAGTGAGCCGCGCCCTCAACGCAGAGACCCCTAAGTCATCCCCCCTTCCGGCCAAAGGGCGAGATCCAGTGGAGATCCTCATCCCCAAAGATATTACTGACCCGCTCAGTCTCAATACTTGCACTGATGAGGGCCATGTAGTTCTTGCTTCGCCACTCAAGACTGGTCGGAAGCGGCATAGACACCGGGGACAGCACCACCAGCAGCAGCAGGCAGCCGGAGGGAGTGAGAGCCACCCCGTGCTGCCCACAGCCCCTCTCACCCCCTCACTCCACGGGGAGGGCGCCTCACAGCAGCCGCGGCACAGAGGCCAGAACCGGGATGCCCCCCAACCCTATGAACTCAACACAGCCATCAACTGCAGGGATGAAGTGGTGTCTCCGCTTCCATCTGCTCTACAGGGTCCCTCAGGCTCCCTATCAGCCCCTCCAGCTGCCTCAGTTACCTCTGCACCCCCATCTTCCTCCTCCCGACATCGCAAACGTCGCAGGACTTCCAGCAAGTCGGAGGCAGGGGCTAGGGGTGGAGGCCAGGGTTCCAAGGAAAAGGGCCGAGGGAGTTGGGGAGGCCGTCACCACCACCACCACCCACTGCCTGCAGCAGGCTTCAAAAAGCAACAGCGCAAGTTCCAGTATGGGAATTACTGCAAATACTATGGGTACCGCAATCCTTCCTGTGAGGATGGGCGCCTTCGGGTGTTGAAGCCTGAGTGGTTTCGGGGCCGGGACGTCCTAGATCTGGGCTGCAATGTGGGCCATCTGACCCTGAGCATTGCCTGCAAGTGGGGCCCGTCCCGCATGGTGGGCTTGGATATAGATTCCCGGCTCATCCATTCTGCCCGTCAGAACATCCGACACTACCTTTCCGAGGAGCTGCGTCTCCCACCCCAGACTGTGGAAGGGGACCCGGGGGCAGAGGGTGAGGAAGGGACCACCACCGTTCGAAAGAGGAGCTGCTTCCCAGCCTCGCTGACTGCCAGCCGGGGTCCCATCGCTGCCCCCCAAGTGCCCTTGGATGGAGCGGACACATCAGTCTTCCCCAACAATGTTGTCTTCGTCACGGTAAGAGGGTCCAGAGGCTCTTGGAATAGGGGTCAGGTGTGAAGATGAGATTAAACGGGAATGTGGCAGGGAAGGTTATGACCCAGTTCCTCAAAAGAGAGGTCTGGGTTGGCAAGTGAGAGTCTCTGCTGGGCATCTCTCCCCTCTTATAACCTGGAAAGGTGGGGTCTCTACCTTGGGGCATTGACCCTGGAGTCCTTTCTCATGACTGCAAGGATCTCCAAGATAAAGGAAGACTCTCTTTTTTTTTTTTTGCAGTGCTCTGGGCTTGGCCTATAATCCACACTGGTCCACCTTCCCTTCCCTTGAAGGCTGCTGCTCACTAGGGAATTCGATCCAGGTGGAACTTGGTCCTCAGGTTGACTGAAGGAGCCTGAGATGGGGGTCGGGCATGGAATGTCTTCTAGGGAGATTAGGGTAGCAGCAGACTAATATTGGCGTTTCTGCCCTTTGATAGCCACCTTGCTCCCATCAGCAGCTTTTGTTTTTCTAGACAGTTTGTGAAGAGTGTCAGGAACCCAAGTGACTTGGCTGTAGATCCTCTCCACATTGACCCTAGATAATGGGAGAGGGAAGAACCAGAAACTCCTCTGCAGAGAGGAGAGCCCCATGCCCCACGGAGTCCCCTGACCCCACACAGCTCCCCAGAGAACTCTCCAGTTAGGCCGCCTGCTGGGATCTTTGGCATTGCATTGGGTTAAGCCTTGAAGAATGGTCTTTTTAGAGGGTTGTGATGAGCTTATCTTCTAGAAAAGGCTTCCTAAAGGATGTGGCTCTTCATTTCTCTCAGAGAAAGGAAAGAATAGTCGTGAAACTTTGCCAGCCCCAACTGCAGGGAAGGAACCACAGGTCTGCCTTTGAAACCTGGGTTGGTTACCCTTGCAAAACCTGCAGTCACTCCACTTAATGTCTGTGGGTGAGAATAAGCACAGGATATGGTCCTGGGACCCCAGCTATAGAAGACCTCATGGATAATTTGCAACATTTAAAATTACTCCGGCTCCCTCAACATTTTTGGCTTACCATCAGTAGGAAGAAGCAGAGGCAGGAAGGTGTAGAGGAGAAAACAAAACTCAAAGAGGGCAGGCACCTTTTGGGGAGTTAGTCTGAGAAGAACGTGGCCACGGGCTAAAGTGAGGCGGCAGGACTCCATCGGCCTCAGAGCAGGTTGCCTGGGAGCAGGGGTTCTTCGATTCCCTCCGTTGACCTCACTGCCTGCTGATACTTGCCCTCAGGGTAATTATGTGCTGGATCGAGATGACCTGGTGGAGGCCCAAACACCTGAGTATGATGTGGTGCTCTGCCTCAGCCTCACCAAGTGGGTGCATCTGAACTGGGGAGATGAGGGCCTGAAGCGCATGTTTCGCCGGATCTACCGGCACCTACGCCCTGGAGGCATCCTGGTCCTAGAGCCCCAACCCTGGTCGTCGTATGGCAAGAGAAAGACCCTTACGGTGAGTTGGGTGTGGAGGGAATAATCCTTCCTTTGGTTGAGGCAAGAAAAGACCCCGAGGTGGGCATCGCCCTTGGCCAGGGGAGATGGCAGTGTGTTGAAGTGTGGTCCCTTGCCTCTCTCCTTAGGAAACAATCTACAAGAACTACTACCGAATCCAACTGAAGCCAGAGCAGTTCAGTTCCTACCTGACATCCCCAGACGTGGGCTTCTCCAGCTATGAGCTTGTGGCCACACCCCACAACACCTCTAAAGGTAAGGCTGGTTTATTTTGTCAGGGAGGCCGGTCCTGGCTAAAAGAGTGCAGACCCCCGTGGGGATTCTTGAGGTGCTGCCACCCCTTCTGATCACTCCCTCTCCCCTCCTCCCCTCAGGCTTCCAGCGTCCTGTGTACCTGTTCCACAAGGCCCGATCCCCCAGCCACTAAGTGGCCCCCTGAACAGAAAGTGTGAAGAGGATGCCCTTGCTGCTCCTAAGGACCTGGGGGAAGAGGAAAGTGTCCCAGGGTCTTTCCTGACTCCAAAAATAGTTTCCTTTCTTGGATCTGCAAAGAAAGCTTTTCTTCCATCGCTGCCTCAGCCTCCTCCCTACGCCTCTGGCACCTGTGCAGCAAGGTGGCTGTGCTGGAGTCACCATCATCTTCCTCTCCCCCAGCCTCCCAGGCTGGATGGCATGGACTGTTTGCTGACCTCTGTTCTCTTAGGGCATGGGAGGTGGGAGGATATCAAATTCTCTAGCCCTTTCCTCCTATTCTCCCAAGGAGAGAGATTCCCATTTCTCCTCGGCTGTTGTCCCTAGCTCTTGTCCCTAGCTGCATTTCAGTGGACCATGGATAGATGGACTGAGGGTTCGAGGGGGAAGCCTGGCAGGGAGGCACACAGGTACTGTGAAAATCCTTCCCTCTGTCCTCCCCCAGTGGGAGAGGGGGTTGGGTTTTGAATGTGAGAACAGCACAATAAACTTGATGTCTAGGGCAGTGGCCCCCACACCTGTGTTGGGTACGATCTAGCTGGTGGGGGATGGGTGGTGCCTCCCACCAGAACTTGTGTTGTTTCTCTCTACTGTTTGAAGGAAGACAAGTTTTTCAGTGGTTGGGTTGATTGTTCAACACTAGTCAAGTCCACACGCAAGTATACAGAAGCCTAGTTAGGAAAAGGTGTGTAATGCAAATTTTGGTGTGGAACTTGGAGTCTGCCTTCCCTCCCCAGAAAAACCCTGTACGGGCTTCGGGCAGAAGGCTAACTTTTCGGTTTTTGTTTTTCTGAGATGGAGATTCGTTCTGTCGACAGGCTGGAGAGCAGTGGTGTGATCTCGGCTTACTGCAACCTCCACCTCCCTGGTTCAAGTGATTCTCCTGTCTCAGCCTCCCAAGTAGCTGGGATTACAGGCACACGCCACCATGCCCAGCTAATTTTTTGTATTTTTAGTAGACACGGGGTTTCACCATGTTGACTAGTCTGGTCTCAAAACTCCTGACCTCAGGTGATCCACCCGCCTCAGCCTCCCAAAGTGCTAGGATTATAGGCGCCAGCCACTGCACCCAGCCAGAAGGCTAACTTGTAAAGAGTTGGCGGTGGAGGCAGGCAAAAGTGCTTTGGATCAAATGCTCAGGGACAGACCAGCACCTTTTTTGTGCTGTGGAATGAGACTTACAGGCAATTAACAACATGAAGCTCTTCGGGGGCTTGTTAGGTGTTACTGGAACTTCGAACATACTGAGTATTCAGGTCAGGTGTAAACAGGATGGGCAAGGCTCTTCAAGGTAAAAAGCAAGGAGATAATTTCATTAACTCAGTGCAAACAGATGGCTTGCAAGCTCCTTGAGACAGGTAATCAGGGAAGGCCTCCGTGAAGTGTGATAGGCTGGGCCCTACATTTTGGGAGATCAGAATAAGTGATGAGGCCGGGCGCGGTGGCTCACGCCTGTAATCCCAACACTTTGGGAGGCCGAGGCGGGTGGATCACCTGAGGTCGCGAGTTCGAGACCAGCCTGACCAACATGGAGAAACCCCGTCTCTTACTAAAAATAGAAAATTAGCTGGGCATGGTGGCCCATGCCTATAATCCTAGCTACTAGGGAGGCTGAGGCAGGAGAATTGTTTGAACCTGGGACGCGGAGGTTGCGGTAAGCCAAGATCGTGCCATCCGTTGCACTCCAGCCTGGGCAACAAGAGTGAAACTCCGCCTCAAAAAAAAAAAAAAAAATGATGAAGAGAACAATCGCTGCGTGATCAAAAACAGGCAGTAGCTGTGGCTGGAGTCAGAGAGAGGCAGGTAAGGTTGCGAACGGAGGAGTATCTAAGTAAACCTCTAATGTGGACGGTGTTTTCCACTTGCCATGACTCTCCCAAGTTCCAAAAAGGCCCCCAAACTCGACTTCCAGGCAGCTTCCAACCTGAGGCTAAGTGGATAACCCCCAGAGAGCTTTTAACCCCATTTTAGGCCTCCAAGAAGAGTCCCATTTATTAGCAAAATTAGTTTATTCTAACAAATAGTTTAACAGAAAAATACGAACTAGTCCTCCAGGGATCTTTGGGGTCTACTACGCTTCCCATCGCCTCAGTGTCCGGTGCATGAGGAAGGTGTCCTCTGAAGGGCGGGGCCGGAGTTGAAGCCGGAGAGGGGACAAACCGTCGAGGGTCAGGTGTGGAGATTCATAAAATAGTGTTTCTGGGTCACACAAGATGGTCATGTCTGGCCCCAGCCCAGGTGGCGCCTGCTGGGAGGTGGGGCCCAAAGCAAGGTTACACTCTAGGAGGAAGAATCCGGGTAAGGGGGTACATGGAGGAAGCCCCACGCCCAGACCCCATCACCTTTGGGGGCGGGGCTCGAGCCTGTGGCGGCAGGAGAGCCAATTTCTCCCTGAGCGCAGCGTTCAGAACCTGTTCCTCCGGCACCTGCAGGCTCACCAGGTCCCGGAAGAGCCGCTTGGAGCGCGGCACGTTCAGCCCTGAGAGCGCAGCGGGGGCGGAGGTGAGTGGCGCCCCTCGCTCCGACTCCCGCGCGCGGCCGGCCGCCCGCCCCCCTCACCCTCGGACACGCTCTCCTCCAGGCCGCAGCGGATCTGGAACGACTTTCTTAGCTGTTCCTCCACGGCCTTCGCGGCATCAAAGTGGCTCCCGGCTGTGGCCCGCAGCTCCAGGCCCAAGGCCAGGCTGCTCTGCAGCACGGGCATCTCCAGCTCCTGCGGCACCGCAGGCTGCGGCTTGGACCGCACCGGGGAGGGCGGCGTCAGGCGGAAACGGACCTGGGAGCAGAGGGCAGTGGGGTGACTAGGTGGGCGCGAGGCCGTCGCAGACCGGGGGCCAGCCTCCCACGCTCACCTGCCGTCGCTGCCGAGCCGCGCCCCGATGCTCCCCCCGCCCCTTCCGCCGCCCGGGGCTGCCGTGACGCAGCTCAGGGCTGTCGGGCCGCGGGCTCAGGCTCAAGTCCAGGCCGGGCTCGGGCAGTGGGGCTCGGGGTTCCGGGGCTCGGGGCTCCGGGGGTGGTCCCGAGACCGCCGTGGCATCTTCCCCGTCCGCCAACTCCAGCTCTGACTCTCCACAGCTCATCATCTTTGGAGGTGTCTCGAGGGTGCGGAGATGCGGGGGGTCGCAGGCGGTCCAAGGCTCAGGGGACACAGCCTCAAAACCTCCTCATTTTCCCCGCCCCTCCTAGACGCCGCTACCGGAAACCGTTAACCCTTTCCTTCGGGGGCGGAGTCAGCAGCTCCAACCACCCTATTGGCGCTCCCAGGCGTCATTTCCCTCGTCCCGCCCCCAGGTTCCCGGCGGGCTTCCGCACTCACAGCCTTGGCACCACTCCCAAGCCGAAGTGTTGGACGCACTCACAGCCTTGGCACCACCCCTAAGCCGAAGTGTTTTTGAGGTGTTTTGGGAACGGTTGAAGCCTTACGGGTCCTCATCAGGGCCACTCCTCCTCTTGAAAACTCTGCTATGGCTGAGTTGCCCAGAGGAATCTTAGTCCGGCTAGTGCTGCGATGCCCAGTGCCCAGTGTGTCAGTCCTCATTCCTGGGGCGCCAAATGGGGCAGCATTTTTTTTTTTTTTTTTTTTTAGACTGAGCCTCTCTCTGTAGTCCGGGCTGGAGTGCAGGGGCGCGATTTCGGCTCACTGCAACCTCCGCCTCCCAGGTTCAAGAGATTCTCCTGCTTCAGCCTCCTGAGTAGCTGGGATTACAGGCGCGCGCCACCACGCCCGGCTAATTTTTGTATTTTTAGTAGAGACGGGGTTTCACCATGTTGGTCAGGCTGGTGTCGAACTCCTCGTGATCCGCCCACCTCGGCCTCCCAAAGTGCTGGGATTACAGGCGTGAGCCACCGCGCCTGGCAGCTTTAAGGTAACCGTCCAGTGTGCCCTGACCTCCTCACTCGGACCTCCACAGCATTTCCGGTGTTCCGTTGCCTCCAAACTCGGACCAGAGCTTCCCTGTATGAGTGCGGGCGGGGGTCCCCGACCCCACCCCGGACTCCGTCCTGGAACACAACAACTCTTGCAGCTTTTTGTGACTACTTTTACTTTCGAGAGTTCCCTGAAATATTAATTTGTATAAAAAGTAGATACCTGGAACGGGTGCGGTGGCGCATTCCTGCAATTCCAATTCTTTGGGAGGCCGCGTCGGGAAGATCGCTTGAAACCCTGAGTTAGAGACAAGCATGGGCAACATGCTGAGATCCCACACCACCAATCCCAATCTCTACCAAAAAAATTTAGCCGGGCGTGGTGGTGGTGCTCGCCTGTAGTCCCAGCTACTGGGAAGGCTGAGGCGGGAGGATCACTTGAGCTCAGGAGTTCCAGGCTGCAGTGAGCTCTGATACCACTGCGCCCTAGCCTGGGCGACAGAGCAAGACCCTGTCTCAGAAACAAACAAACAAACAAACAAAAAACTCTGTATTGTGAATTCAATGTTTTGGTTTGTTTTTTGAGATGGAGTCTCGCTCTGTCGCCCAGGCTGGAGGCTGTGGCACAATCTCAGCTCACTGCAACCTCTACCTCCCGTGTTCAAGCAATTCTCCCACCTTAGCCTCCCAAGTAGCTGGGATTACAAACGGCTACCACCACGCCCGGCTAATTTTTTTGTATTTTTAGTAGAGTCAGGGTTTCACCATGTTGGCCAGGTTGGTCTCGAACTCCTGACCTCAAGTGGTTCACCTGCCTTGGCCTCCCAAAGTGCTGGGATTACAGGCAGTAGCCACTGCACCCGGCCTTGAGTTCAGTTTTCTTCATTTTTAATGTCACTGGATTTATCCTGGGCCCTGAGCTTTTCCAGGTAGCAGAAGACTCCTAAACTGCAGAAAAGGAAATGAGAGCTCCCACCTGCTCCTTATGTTACTTGGGCAGGTTCCCTCAATTCTGCAAGCCTCTGTTTATTTTTGTGTAAAATATAAGTGGAAGTGGGTTCAGGAATCCTTTCTTACTCTTTTTTTTTTAACTCTCCAAAGTGCTTCAAAAAGGTTCAGGAATCTTGAGGCTTTCCTGGAATTGATTGATGCTCAGTCAACAGGCATGTTTGTGTACCACTTTTCATTATGAGAGTTTCCACATTGTTCATTTTATCTTTCCAGGAAGTGCTGTGGAACATCAGATAGAATGGATAGCATAGCCCATATTTTACAAAAAGGATTTTAAAGGAAGATCTCAATGGTGAAACACTAGAGGCTTTCCTGCTAAAGTTAAAAACAAGAAAGTATGTCTATTATCTCTGTTGTTCAATTGTGAAAAGAAATAGCTAGGTACAAATATAACTTTTTAAACTGGGAGTATAAATTAAAAATTTTTAATGGTGACATAGGGAGAGAATAGAATGAAAGACAAAGAGTCTAGATTCCTCTGAATATATTTTGTTTTGTATATCTGACTTTGGAAATGTACACATTTTATATGATTATATTAAAAAGTTTTAAAAAATCAGGCCAGGCACGGTGACTTACACCTGTAATCCCAGCACTTTGGGAGGCCAGAGCAGGTGGATCACTCAAGGTCAGGAGTTCAAGACCAGCCTGGCCAGCATGGTGAAACCCTGTCTCTACTAAAAATACAAAAATTGGCTGGGTGCGGTGGCTCATGCCTGTAATCCCAGCACTTTGGGAGGCCGAGGTGGGCGGATCACGAGGTCAGGAGATCAAGACCATCCTGGCTAACATGGTGAAACCCCGTCTCTACTAAAAATACAAAAAAAAAAAAAAAAAAAAAAAAAAAGCCAGGCGTGGTGGTGGGCGCCTGTAGTCCCAGCTACTCAGGAGGCTGAGGCAGGAGAATGGTGTGAACCCAGGAGGCGGAGCTTGCAGTGAGCTGAGATCGCGCCATTGCACTCCAGAGCGAGACTCTGCCTCAAAAAAAAAAAAGAAATACAAAAATTAGCCAGGCGTAATGGTGCACACCTGTAATCCCAGCTACTTGGGAAGCTGAGGCACAAGAATTGCTTGAACCCAGGAGGCGTATGTTGCAGTGAGCTGAGATCGTGCAACTGGACTCCAGCATAGGTAACAGAGTGAGACTCTGCCTCAAAAAATAATAATAAAATACAAATACAAAAAAATTAGCTGGGTGTGGTGACAGGCACCTGTAGTCCCAACTACTCGGGAGGCTGAGGCAGGACAATCACTTGAACTCAGGAGATGGAGGTTGCAGTGAGCCAAGATTGTGCCACTGTACTCCAGCCTGGGTGACAGAGCTAGACTCTGTCTCAAAAAAAAAAAAAAAAGTTAACAAATCATGCTGTATTTTACCTTAAATTGAAAAGTATTAAGGCTGAGCACAGTGGCTCAAGCCTGTAATCCCAGCACTTTAGGAGGCCGAGGCGGGCAAGTTGCCTGAGCTCAGGAGTTCGAGACCAGCCTGGGCAACATGGCAAAACCTCGTCTCTACTAAAAAGTATAAAATATTAGCCAGACTTGGTGGCACGTGCCTGTAGTCCCATAGTCCCAGCTACTCAGGAGGCTGAGGCATGAGAATCACTTGAACCCAGGAAGCAGCAGTTGCAGTGAGCCAGGATCTCGCCTCTGCACTCCAGCCTGGGTGGCAGAGTGAGACCCTGTCACAAGAAAAAAAAAAAAAATGTTGGGGTTTGGAACAGTGTTTGAGGGTACATGGATGAAACAAGATTAGCCAAATGTTGATGACTGCTGAAGCAGGATTTTATTACTATATTTTCTCTACTTTTGCATATTCTTGAACATTTCTGTGACTAAATGTTTTTTGTTTATTTAAAAAAAGAGGCTGACGCAGCTTTGGCATGCAGGAAGTGTTGGAGCTGAAACTCAAAACTGTCCCCCAGGCCTTGGCTGTGCTGATAAATATCTAGGCCCTACAGGAGTTTGTGTCCATGAACCCAGTAAATGCAATTACTCAGCCTCAAAATCTAGTCACTATCTCATTTCAGGCCCCAACACAGATGAAAACAAGCCATTCTGTTTGCCGAGTTTACATTGCGGGTCTCCAAGAAGTGGAGTGTTCACCAGTGATTTTAAGAAAACAGGGCCTGGCGTGGTGGCTCACGCCTGTAATCCCAGGACTTTGGGAGGCCAAGGCGGGCAGATCACCTGAGGTTGGGAGTTTGAGATCAGCCTAACCAACATGAAGAAACCCCGTCTCTACTAAAAATACAAAATTAGCCGGGTGTGGTGGCGCATGATTGTAATCCCAGCAACTCGGGAGGCTGAGGCAAGATAATTGCTTGAAGCCGGGAGGCGGAGGTTGCGGTGAGCCAGAGATCGCGCCATTGCATTCCAGCCTGGGCAACAAGAGCGAAACTCCATCTCAAAAAATAATAATAATAATAATTTTTAAAAAAGAAAACAGTACCAGTGTAAGGATTGGAAGATGGAGGTGAGAGGCCTTGGGCCTGCCCACATTCTTCCTAAGTTATTTTGGCTGGCCCAGGCTGGGAGGCCAGGAATTGCTTTTCCTCTTAAAAAGAAAAGGGGACAAAAACTTAGCTGGGCGTGGTGGCGGGTATCTGTAGTCCCAGCTACTCAGGAGGCTGAGGCAGGAGAATCGCTTGAACCCGGGAGGCAGAGGTTGCAGTAAGCCAAGATTGCGCCACTGCACTCTAGCCTGGGTGGCAGAGCGAGACGCCGTCTCAAAAAAAAAAAAAAAAAAAAAAAAAAAAAGGAGAGGAAGACAGGGCGTGGTGATTCATGCCTATAATTCCAGCACTTTGGGAGGCCAAAGCGGGCAGATCTCTTGAGGCTAGGAGTTCGAGACCAACTGGGGCAACACAGTGAAACCTTTATCTACTAAAACTACAAAAAATTACCTGGGCATGGCAGCACATGGGTGTAAGCCCCCACTCGGGAAGCTGAGGCACGAGAATCACTTGAACCTGAGAGGCAGAGGTTGCAGTGAGCCAAGATGGTGCCACTGCACTCTAGCCTGGGCAACAGCGTGAGACTCTGTCTCAGAAAAAAAAAAGAAAAGAAAGGCTGGGACACAGTGACTCATGCCTGTAATTCCAGCACTTTGGGAGGCAGAGGCAGGAGGATTCCTTTGAGGCCAGGAGTTCAAGACCAGCCTGGGCAACATAGTGAGACACTGTCTCTATAAAACAATTAAAAATTAGCTAGGCGTGGTGGTACATGCCTGTAGTCCCAGGTACTGGGGAGGCTGAGGTGGAAGGATCCCTTGAGCTTAGCACTTCGAGGCTGTAGTGAGCTATGATCACGCCACTACACTCCAGCCTCGGCAACAGAGCAACACCCATCTCTTAAATATTATTTATTATAAGACTTTTGATTGGGTTAGACCTCACCAGTTAGAGATGCTCCTTTAGTTATCTGAGGCTGCTGAGTGGGGTAGTCCCAGACCTGGCTGCTAGTTTGAAGAAAGCAAGTCTCAGTGCTGGAAGGGGTCATTCAAGGTCATCCCTGAGCTTCTGCTGAGCCAGGTGCTATGGGTGGGCTAGGTGGGACAGGAAACAGGTCAGCATCTAGGGTCCTTCAAGGGACCATGTCCTTGAGAAGGGGTAGGATGCCTCCAATGCAGTGGTCCACTGCATGGTGTGGCTGAGACTGCTACAGAGGACACGAGAAGACCTGCCAGGGTTGGGGGTGGGGGAGGAGCTACGCCACCATCCCGAAAGTCACCCCCAAATAGGGCCAAGAAAGATCAGAGAGACAGCAAAACTCTAATACCACCCTCTGCAAACCCCACCTACAGCGACCCCTCACCTCCTGTCTCCTATTCTCTCTCTTTTTTTTTTTTTTTTTTTTTGAGACTGAGTCTTGCTCTGTTGCCCAGGCTGGAGTGCAGTGGCCGGATCTCAGCTCACTGCAAGCTCCGCCTCCCGGGTTTACGCCATTCTCCTGCCTCAGCCTCCCAAATAGCTGGCGCCCGCCACCTTGCCTGGCTAATTTTTTTGTATTTTTTAGTAGAGACGGGGTTTAACCATGTTTGCCAGGATGGTCTCGATCTCCTGACCTCGTGATCCGCCCGTCTCGGCCACCCAAAGTGCTGGGATTACAGGCTTGAGCCACCGCGCCCGGCCATCTGTCTCCTCTTCTCAAACTGGCCTATGCCTAAGGGCCAACCCAGAGACACTTCCACACTGGCCCCTGTCACATGAGACACGCTGGAAGATGGGAACGGCCAACCCTCCAGACACACACACATCCAGGCTCCTATCCCCAGAGTGCATGTTCTCATCCTACTGCATCTCGGAGGCTGGCAGGGTGAAGCCCCCAGCAGGTCAGGTAGGTCTGACATGTCTCAGCCTGAACTCATGACTCCAAACCACCTTCATCCCTTCGTCCCAACCCAGAAGGAAGAGATCCAGGGAGGAAGGCACACATCGGGCTGCAGGCCAACACACTGACCCTGAGCCTGGCCTCCCTAGCAGGAGGCTGAGGAACAGGAGGGTTGGGATGAGCCCCATTAGGCATGTGTGAAGTCTCTGGGACATGGGATGATGCCAGCCGCTGGGATGCAGAAAAGTTGGAGGCAGGGGACAGAGTCTCATTCAGAAGAATTTGTACATAATCCAGGCCAGGTGTTGTGGCTCATGCCTGTAATCTCAGCATTTTGGAAGGCCCAGGTGGGTGGATCACTTGAGGTCAGGAGTTCAAGACCAGCCTGGCCAACATGGTGAAACCCCGTCTCTACTAAAAATACAAAAATTACCCGTATGTGGTAGCACAGGCCTGTAATCCCAGCTGCTTGGGAGGCTGAGGTGGGAGGATTGCTTGAACCCAGGAGGTGGAGGTTGCAGTGAGCCCACATCGTGCCACTGCACACCAGCCTGCATGACAAAGCGAGATTCCATCTCAAAAAAAAAAAAAAAAGAAAGAAAAAGATTTTAGCTGCGCGTGCTGGCACATGCCTGCAAATGCCAGCTACTCGAGAGGCTGAGGCACGAGAATCGCTTGAACTCGGGAGGCAGAGGTTGCAGTGAGCCGCCAGCAACTGTGTCTCAAATAAATAAATAAGAATTTGTTTGGAATCTGGGTGAGGCAGAGGAAAATGAAAGAAACCAGAAAAGCGAAGATAAACAGATTTGCAGGGTGGGGTGGAGGATGGAGAATTCAATGGAGCTGAGCACAGCAAGGAGGAGAATGTCGGGCTGAAGGCCTGAGCTTGCTGGGGAGATGTCCTTGATGTCCACACTGGGCATAGAAGACTGATTGATGCCAGTGGTTGGGCCTCAAAGAGCCCAGGGACAGGCTGGTCAGAGATAGCTAGAGGTAGAAAGAAAGGGCGTGGAGGCACGGAAGATGGGGCCATCACCCAGGAAAAGGGAGCCATGGATAGGGGAAATGTATGCAGAAATCGCCAGCCTCACTCTAGGAGGCAGGTCCTGACAGATCTCCTTAGCAGGGGACCAATGCCCAGGACCTTGGGGAGATGGATGGGGACAGGAGAAGCAGCAGATGGTCTGTTACTCAATGAGGTTGGACACACAGGAGATGTTGGGGGGTCTTGGGGTAGAGAGTGATTCCAAGGAAGCCTCTGGATTGGACAGGGAGATGCTGGTGTGAGGTTTTTCCACAGTCCAAGAGAGGCTGCTAAAAGAAAAGCAGGTTCTGCTATCAGGCTGGTTGCAGTGGCTCACATCTGTAATCTCAGCCCTTTGGGAGGCCCAGGTGGGAGGATCATGTGAGGACAGGCATTCGAGACCAGCCTGGACAAGATGGTGAAACCCTGTCTTTACAATAAAAACACAAAAAATTTAGCTGAGTATGGTGGTGTGCACCTGTAGTCCCAGCTACATGGGATGATGCCAGCTGCTGGGATGCAGAAAAGTTGGAGGCAGGGGACAGAGTCTCATTCAGAAGAATTTGTACATAATCCAGGCCAGGTGTTGTGACTCACGCCTGTAATCTCAGCATTTTGGGAGGCCCAGGTGGGTGGATCACTTGAGGTCAGGAGTTCAAGACCAGCCTGGCCAACATGGTGAAACCCTGTCTCTACTAAAAATACAAAAATTACCCGTATGTGGTAGCACAGGCCTGTAATCCCAGCTACTTGGGAGGCTGAGGTGGGAGGAGGCTGAGGCCAGAGGATCACTTGAGCCCAGGAGTTCAAGACCAGCCTGGGCTGGTCAAGACCCCATCTCTAAAAACATTTAAAAAGTTAGCCAGGCATGGTGGTATATGCCTGTAGTTCTAGCTACTTCGTTGGCTGAGGCAGGAGGATCTGTTGAGCCCAGGAATTTGAGGCTGCACTGAGCTATGACTGTGCCACTTCACTCCAGTATGGATGACAGAGCGAGACCCTATCTCTAAAAATAAATAAGCCAGGCACAATGGCTCATGCCTGTAATCTCAGTACTTTGGAAGGCCAAGGCAGGAGGATCACGTGAGCCCAGGAGTTGGAGACCAGGCTGGGCAACAGAGAGAGACCCCATCTCTACCAAAAATTTAAGAAATTATCTGGGCATGATGGTACACACCTATAGTCTCAGCTACTCAGGAGGCTGAGGTGGGAGGATCACTTGAGCCCAGGTCAAGGCTACAGTGAGTTATGATCACACCATGGCACTCCAGCCTGGGCAAAAAGCGAGACTCTCTCTCTAGATAAATAAAAAACTATTTTTTTCTTTTTCTTTTTTTTTTTTTTTTGAGACGGAGTCTCGCTCTGTCGCCCAGGCTGGAGTGCAGTGGCTGGATCTCAGCTCACTGCAAGCTCCACCTCCCGGGTTTACGCCATTCTCCGGCCTCAGCCTCCCAAGTAGCTGGGACTACAGGAGCCTGCCACCTCGCCCGGCTAGTTTTTTGTATTTTTTTTTTTAGTAGAGACAGGGTTTCACCGTGTTAGCCAGGATGGTCTCTATCTCCTGACCTCGTGATCTGCCTGTCTCGGCCTCCCAAAGTGCTGGGATTACAGGCTTGAGCCACCGCGCCTGGCCAAAAACTATTTTTTTCACATTTGAATGGACTCCTGGGAATCCAAGCTTGGAAATGAGAAGGCCGAAGCCCTTGCCTCTGCCTCCTCCCAGCCCTGGCCTGTCTCTCCTCTGTCTCCCTGGGTTTCAGTCCCAGTTCCAGTGCCTAGTGACCATGTGACCTGAAGATCATTCCCTTTCCTCTAAGAGCCCCCACTTCCTTATCTGAACACTGAGGAAATGACTGGCCTCATGTGGTTGCCCCAGCTCAGTTGGGGCCCTCAGAAGGTCGAGTCATTGTTTTTCAGGAGCTGATGAGATCATGGCACGTGTGCCATTGACCTCCGTCCTTCCTGCTTCCCCACCTTTGACTCTCAGCCTGTCCTCTCCTCCTCTGGACGACCTCTGGGACATCCTGTCCTGTTCCCATGTTCATTGTTTCTGCAGCAGATGAGCGGGATGCCGGGGATGCTGGGACATGAAAGGCCCCTGGTCTCTGCCGGTAGGCTCCGAGGCAGGGGGTTCAGACCCTTTCGCCTCGGGCCCCTGCTGGCTGGCCCCACACGTGCCCCCTCCAGCCCCAGCCCTGCTTGGTGGAGAAAGCAGATAAGGCAGGAAATGTGGCCCCAATTCTAGGAAGCTCAGAGTCCCAGGAGGCAGAAGACATGCCTCTCGCCCGCTCACTGACACCTACTATTTGCTGGGGCCTGGGAGTGGCATAGACACCTCTGAGTGGAGCCAGCTTTCACCCTCCCAGGGTGCAGCATGAGCTCTAACATCCAGGCCAGGCCAGGTGCCTGGAAAGAGGATGCCAAACTCCATGCAGCCTGTGCAGATTAAACACCAGCCCCAGCCCTGTGAAGGGTGGGTCAGCTCTGCCTGGAGGATGGAAAGGCTTCCTGGAGGAAGCCCTTGAAGGAAGTAGGTGGAACAGAAACTTGCTGTTCTCCTCTCTGGGAGTCTGAGACTGCCTTTTCTTTTCTTTTCTTTTTTTCCTTTTCCTTTTCCTTTTCCTTCTTTTTTTCTTTTTTTTTTTTTTTTTTTCAGAGTCTCACTCTGTCTCCCAGGCTAGAGTGCTGGAGTTCAGTGGCACAATCTCGGCTCACTGAAACCTCTGCTTCCCAGTTCAAGCAATTCTCCTGCCTCAGCCTCCCAAGTAGCTGGGACTATAGGTGCACACCACCACACCTGGCTAATTTGTATATTTTTATTAGAGACAGGGTTTCGCCAAGTTTACCAGGCTGGTCTCGAACTCCTGACCTCAGGTGATCCACCTGCCTCAGCCTCCCAAAGTCCTGGGATTACAGGTGTGAGCCACCGTGCCCAGCCTGCCCTGCCCCTTTCTGTCTCTGTCTCGGGCCAGTTCAGGTCTGAGCAGGGCAGTTCTGCTCAGCTTCACTGACCAGGTGAATGTTGCTCACACTGCCATCCAGACCCTTTGCCTTCCTCTAGATTTTTTTTTTAATTATTTTTATTTTTTTCTTGGAGATAGTCTCACTCTGTCACCTAGGCTTGAGTACATTGGCACGATCATGGCTCACTGCAGCCTTGACCTCTGGGGATAAAGTGATCCTCCCACCTCAGCCTCCTGAGTAGCTTAGGACTACAGGCACATGCCACCACACCCAGGTAATTTTTTTTTTTTTTTTTTTTTTTTTTTTTTTTTGTAGAGACAGGGTCTTGCCATGTTACCCGGGCTGGTCTCAAACTCCTGGGCTCAAGCAATCCTCCGGCCTCAGCCTTCCAAAATGCTGGGATTGCAGGCTGGGCCTGCCTTCCTCTAGAGGGCAATGGGTACCATAGCTCACACCTGTAATCCCAGCACTTAAGAGAGGCCAAGGAAGAAGGATCACTTGAGGCCAGGAGTTTGAAACCAGCCTGGGCAACACAGAGAGACTCTGTCTCTACAAAAATAAATAAATTAAATTAAATTTTTAAAAAGAGACTTAACCTCACTGATGGGGCCTGAGCCCGCGTCATGACTCACCTCTGCTTCCCAGCAACCTCCTTCCTGATCCCCAAATCAGAATTCAGGAGGCCTAGGGTGTAGTATTTGGCAATCTGTACAATTTCAGCAGTCACAGGAAGCAAACACAGGCTGAACCTCAGGCCCAGACTACCCTGTCCCCTGAGGGTCTCCCCCCAAACCTTCACCTTGGCAGTATCCCCATCTCTGGGGGGCTGGAATCGGAGGGTCTGGGGACCCATGAGGGAAGGATTTGGTCTATCTTCCCCTGGAGAGAGCCTCTACATGCCCAGAGAGTTGCCAAGGGAAACAAGGGCAGAGGCAGGAGGAGAGAGGTCCGGTGGTGTGAGACACATGGAGAGTCAGAAGCCCTGGGATGGGAGTGGGGTCCATCTGTGTGAGGAAGTAGATGCGGGACCCATGGTTAGGGGAGGTCTTGTGTGAAGGAGCTGGTGGGGAGGGTCTGTGTCCAGCAAAGCCCATCCAGTGGCCTCCAACCTCATAAGGTCCAGGGGATGGCCACACAGTTGGTCACCCATCATGATCCAGAAGTGTCGGGTTGCCATAGCAGCCAGGAAGCATGCATGCTCAAGCAGCTGAGGCCGGGGCCGGGCGTGGTGGCTTACACCTGTAATCCCAACACTTTGGGAGGCTGAGGCAGGCAGATCACTTGAACTCAGGAGTTCGAGACCAGCCCCATCTCTACCAAAAATACAGAAAACTGGCTGGGCTTGATGGCCCATGCCTGTAGTTCCAGCTACTTGTGATGCTGAGGTGGGAGGGTCGCTTGAGCCTGGGAAGCAGAAGTTGCAGGGAGCCGTGATTGCACCACTGCACTCCAGCCTGGATGACATGCAAGACACTGTCTCAAAAATAAAATAAATGATCGCTGGGCGTGGTGGTTCACGCCTGTAATACCAGCACTCTAGGAGGCCGAGGCAGGTGGATCACCCGAGGTCAGGAGTTCGAGACCAGCCTGACCAGTATGGTGAAACCCCATCTCTACTAAAAATACAAAAATTAGCCAGGTATGGTGGCGGGTGCCTGTAGTCCCAGCTACATGGGAGGGTGAGACAGGAGAATTGCTTGAACCTGGGAGGCGGAGGTTGCAGTGAGTCAAGATTTCACCACTGCACTCCAGCCTGGGCAACAGAGTGAGAATCTGTCTCAAAAAATAAATAAATAAATAAATAAATAAATAAATAAAAATAAAATAATTAAGGCCGGGCCCGGTGGCTCATGCCTGTAATCCCAGCACTTTGGGAGGCTAAGGCGGGTGGATCCCCCGAGATCAGGAGTTTGAGACCAGCCTGGCCAACATGGTGAAACCCCGTCTCCACTAAAAATACAAAAATTAGCGGGGTGTGGTGGCAGGTGTCTGTAATCCCAGGTACTTGGGATGCTGAGGCAGGAGAATCGCTTGAACCTGGGAGGCAGAGGTTGCAGTGAGCCGAGATCATGCCACTGCACTCCAGCCTGGGCAACAAGAGCGAAACTCCTCAAAAAACTAAACTAAAAACAAAACAAAAAACAAAACAAAATAAACAAATGAATAAATAAATAAATAAATATTAAAATTAAATAAAATGTAGCCTAGACTGAGAGCAGAGCCCTGAGAATCAGGGCCCAGTCCCTTCCCCACAGGTTACTACCACAGACACACCTTGCCAGTCCTTCAACCTGAGAAAAACCTCGAAATGCCCTACACTTTTTCTACTGGTCCCCAGGCTGAGGAAAGGGCGGGGCACAAGGGAAGTGGAGAAGCTTGTTATCCTGGAAACAAAAGGATGACAAGCGGTGGAGGCTGGGTTAGTTCTAGGCTAGAGGGATAAGAGTAACTGCAGGTGGAACCTGGGGGGCCGGGCAGGATGTGAACTTGGTGGGGAAGGAGGGTTTCCACACCAGTGTGTCCTGGCCACAGAAGTGGATGAGGCAAGATTTGTTTTGTTGAATTTTGTTTTGTTTTGAGACAAGCTCTTGCTTTGTTAACCAGGCTGGAGTGCAGTGATGCAATCACAGCTCACTGCAGCCTCAAACTCCTGTACTCAAGCAATACTCCCACCTCAGCCTCCCAACTAGCTGGGACTTATAGGTGCATGGCACTATGGCCAGTTAATTTAATTATTATTTATTTTTTCTTTCTTTCTTTTTTTTTTTTTCTTTTTGAGACAGAGTCTCATTCTGTCGCCCAGGCTGGATTGCCGTGACGCAATTTCAGCTCACTGTAACCTCTGCCTCCCAGGTTCAAGCGATTCTCCTGCCTCAGCCTCTCTAGTAGCTGCGATTACAGGCACCCACCACCATGCCCCGCTAATTTTTGTATTTTTAGTAGAGACAGGGTTTCACCATGTTGGCCAGGCTGGTCACAAACTCCTGACCTGAGGTGATCCACCCTCCTTGGCCTCCCAAAGTGCTGGGATTACAGGCGTGAGCTACTGCGCCCGGCCTAAAATTATTATTATCATTTTTTAGAAAGAGGGTCTCATGGCTGGGCGCAGTGGCTCACGCCTGTAACCCCAGCACTTTGGGAGGCCAAAACAGGTGGATTATTTAAGGTCAGGAGTTTGACACCAGCCTGGCCAACATGGTGAAACCCCGTCTCTCTACTAAAAATACAAAAACATTAGCTGGGCATGGTGGCACACACCTGTAATCTCAGCTACTCGGGAGGTGGAGGCACGAGAATCGCTTGAACCCGGGAGGTGGAGGTTGCAATGAGCCAAGATCGCGCCACTGCATTCCAGCCTGGGCGACAGAGCGAGGCTCCGTCTAAAAAACAAAACAAAACAAAAAAACAACCACCAAAAAAAAAATAGAGAGAGTGAGATGGGGTCTCACTATATTGCCCAGGCTGGTCTTGAATTCCTGGGCTCAAGCAATTCTCCCTACCTTGGCCTCCGGAAATGTCAGGATTACAGACATGAGCTATCATGCGCGGTGGAGAAGTTGTTTTCACTAGAAACTAACCGTCCCGTGGAAGCAGTGTCACCAGTGCCCACTTTATGCTCAGGAGTCCCTTTAGTGTTTAAGAATCCATCGGCTAATCTCGGCTCCCCATGGCTAATGTCGTAGGGGTGCTGGGAGGAGCGGCAGGGCCCGCGGTCAGGGTCTCAGGGGGCTCACATAGGGAGGTCTCTCTGTTCCCGGCCATGGCCCGGAGCCCCTCTAGCAGCTCCTCTACCACTCGCATTAGGCCGTAGGAGACTCTCCAGCCAGAGGCCAAGGGCGACGCGGCCTTAACGCCGGTCTGTGTCTGGCGGCGCCATCTGGAGGTCAGGGCCAAGACAACACAGGCTGTTCAAGTCCCCTGGCTTCACCGCGGCCGCCACGCCCAGCTACCCCGCCCCGCTGGCGTCCCCAGCTGGCCTACTACAGGTCTTACCCGCGCTTGGTGCCTCCCGACCCAGGCTTCTGCACATCTGCACCCACCAGACTGGGAAGGTGGCCAGACTAGACCGAGGGCAGAGGCGGGAGAGACTCCGCCCCCGAGGCCCCGCACCCTTCTGACAGCGGATGAGGCTGACGTCACTGGATTGGGCAGGTGTCCAGGTGTCCTCTCTCCAGCTGCATCTCCCCTCCTCGACCCAAGGGGAGTCCTCAGTCTCCCAGGCCAGAGCCTCCAATGCCCCAAGGTGCCTTCGGTGATCTCCCCGCAGTGCAGCCTCCGGGGCACTCCCCACCCCAATAAAATTCATCTCCGGTTAAAATATCTATTCCGGCAGGGCGCAGTGGCTCTTGCCTGTAATTCCAGCACTTTGGGAGGCCGAGGAGGTCAGATCACTCGAGGTCAGGTGTTCGATCCCAGCCTGGTCAACATGGTGAAACCCCGTCTCTACTATAAAAATTAGCCGGGCGTGGTGGTGCGCGCCTGTAATCCCAGCTACTCTGGAGGCTGAGGCAGGAGAATCGCTTGAACTTGGGAGGCCGAGGTTGCAGTGAGCCAAGATTGCACCACTGCACGCCAGCCTGGGCAACAGAGTGAGACTCCATCTCAAAAAAAAAAAAAAAAAAAGGATTCCCAGGCCCCACCTCAGTTTCTGACTTTGAGGCCAAAAATCTGGTTTTTGTTCTGTTTTGTCTTCTCTGGTTTGAGACAGGCTCTTGCTCTGTTGCCCAGGCTGGAGTGCAGCCGCACGATCATGGTTCACTGCAGCCTCAAACTCCTGGGCTCAAGCAATCCTCCACCTCAGCCTCCTGAGTATCTGGGACCACAGGCACATACCACCAGCTACTTTTTTGTTTGTTTGTTTTGTAGAGAATGGTGTCTGGCTATGTAGCCCAGGCTGGTCTCAAACTCCTGGGCTCAAGCGATCCTGCTACCTTGGACTCCCAAAGTGCTAGGATTACAGGCATGAACCACCACACCCAGTCGGAATCTGTGGGTTTTTTTGTTTTTGTTTTTGTTTTTTTCAGATGGAGTCTCACTCTGCCACCCAGGCTGGAGTGCAGTGGGTAGATCTCGGCTCACTGCAACCTCTGCCTCACAGGTTCAAGCGATTCTCCTGCCTCAGCCTCCCAGGTAGCTGGGATTACAGGCACCTGCCATCATGCCCAGCTAATTTTTGTATTTTTGTAGAGAAGGAGATTCACCATGTTGGCCAGGCTGGTCTTGAACTCCTGACCTCAGGTGATCCACCCACCTTGGCCTCCCAAAGTGCTGGGATTACAGGCATGAGCCACTGTGCGCGGCCTGGAATCTGTGTGTGTGTGTGTGTGTGTGTGTGTGTGTGTGTGTGTGTGTGTGTGTGTGTGTGTTTTGTTTTGTTTTGTTTTTGTTTTTGTTTTTTTGAGACAGAGTCTGGCTCTGTCACCAGGCTGGAGTGCAGTGGCACGATCTCTGCTCACTACCACCTCTGCCTGCTGGGTTCAAGCGATTCTCCTGCCTCAGCCTCCCAAGTAGCTGGGACTACAGGTGTGTGCCACCACGCCTGGCTAATTTTTCGTATTTTTAGTAGAGACGGGGTTTCACTGTGTTAGCCAGGATGGTCTCCATCTCCTGACCTCGTGATCTGCCTGCCTCAGCCTCCCAAAGTGCTGGGATTACAGGCATGAGCCACCATGCCCGGCCTGGAATCTGTGTTTTTAATAAGCTCTCAGGAGATTGTGATATGTCCTAAGCTTCAGAATCCCAACAGTCTACATTCCCATGCAGTGTGGCAGTGATTCTCAAACTGCAGCAGGCATGTTAAAACAGGTTGTGGGCCCCCACCCCAGGGTTTTTGATTCAGTAGGTCTGCGGTGCAGGGCCTGGAGTTTGAGTTTCTACTACTCTCTGGGGAATGTGATGCTCTGGTCCAGGACCACACTCTAATAACCATTTCATTTATCTTCCTTTTTTTTTTTTTTTTTTTTGAGACAGAGCCTTGATCTGTTGCCCTGGCTGGAGTCTTGGTGGGATCTTGGCTCACTGCAACCTCTGCCTATTGGGTTCAAGCGATTCTCCTGCCTTAGCCTTCTGAGTAGCTGGGACTATAGGCGTGTGCCACCACTCCTGGTTAATTTTTTTTTTTTTTTTTTTTTTTTGAGATGGAGTCTCACTCTGTCACCCAGGCTGGAGTGCAGTGGCACGATCTCGGCTCACTGCAAGCTCCACCTCCCAGGTTCACGCCATTCTCCTGCCTCAGCTTCCAGAGTAGCTGGGACTACAGGTGTGTGCCACCACGCCCAGCTAATTTCTTGTATTTTTAGTAGAGATGGGGTTTCACCATGTTAGCCAGGATGGTCTCGATCTCCTGAACTTGTGATCCACCCGCCTCGGTCTCCCAAAGTGCTGGGATTACAAGCGTGAGCCACCACGCTCAGCCAATTTTTGTATTTTCTTAGAGAAGACAAGGTTTTGCTATGTTGGCCAGGCTGGTCTCAAACTCCTGACCTCAAGTAATCCACCCACCTCAGCCTCCCAAAGTGCTGGGACAACCAGCATGAGCCACCACACCCAACCAACCATTTCTTTAATAATATATTTAGGAGAAGATCTATTCACTTGTGTGCTGGCTCACTAGGTGCCAGGCCCTGTGCAAGGCGGTTCACATTCTTACAAAACTATGGAACAAATATTCTATTTTCCACATAAGGAAAGTGTGATTCAGACAGGTTAATTCACTTGTTCAAGGTCACACAGCCAGGAAGAGCAGAATTTGAACCAGGTCTGTCTGAGCCCAAAGGCTGGGCTGGTTCTGTCTCCGGCAACTGCTAGTTAGCACCTCCCAGGGACTTACCTTCTTTCTGCAGGTTAACTCAGCACTCTCTGAAGCCTGAGAGGTACAGGATAGGGTTTGTTTGTTATTTTTATTTTTTGAAGACAGAGTCTGATTATATCACCCAGGCTGGAGTTCAGTGGCGTGATCTCAGCTCACTGCAACCTCCACCTCCCGGGTTCAAGCAATTCTCCTGCCTCAGCCTCCCGAGCTGCTGGGATTACAGGTACAGCTAATTTTACTTATTTATTTATTTTTTTGAGACGGAGTCCCACTCTGTCGCCCAGGCTGGAGTGCAGTGGTATAGTCTCGGCTTACTGCAACCTCTGCCTCCTGGTTTCAAGCGATTATCCTGCCTCAGCCTCCCGAGTAACTGGGACTATAGGCGTGTGCCACCACGCCCAGCTAATTTTTGTGTTTTTAGTAGAGATGGGGTTTCTCCATGTTGGTCAGGATGGTCTTGATCTCTTGACCTTGTGGTCCGCCTGCCTCGGCCTCCCAAAGTGCTGGGATTACAGGCATGAGGCACCGCGCCCAGTCAATTTTTGTATTTTTTGGTAGAGGGTTTCGTCATGTTGGCCAGGCTGATCTCGAATTCCTGACGTCAGGTGATCCACCCACCTCAGCCTCCCAAAGTGCTGGGATTACAGGTGCGAGCCACAGTGCCCAGTCATCAAGTCATCATTTTATTTAAGAAGCTTAGGGCTCAGTGAAGGAAAGTGATTTTCAAAAGTCACCAAGTGCCTGCAATCCCAGCCCTTTGGGATGTGGAAGCGGGAGGATTGACCAGGAGGTGGAGGCTACAGTGAGCTATGATTGTGCCACTGTCCTCCTGTCTGGCCAACTGAGCAATACTCCGTCTCAAAAATAAATAAAAAATAAAAATAAGAGTCGCACAGCAAAGTAGTAGCAATATTGAGACTAGGACCAAGGTCTCTTGACTCTGAGTCAACTGCTCCTCCTACTACTTCCCGCACATAGTATTCTTTATCACTTCCAAAATGACATTCCTAGCCGGGTGCAGTGGTTCACACCTGTAATCCCAGCACTTTGGGAGGCGGAGGCAGGAGGATTGCTTGAGCCCAGGAGTTTGAGACCAGACTGGGCAACATAGCTAGAACCCATCTCCACAAAAAAATTAAAAAAAGAATTGGCCGGCCGCGGTGGCTCAAGCCTGTAATCCCAGCACTTTGGGAGGCCGAGACAGGCGGATCACGAGGTCAGGAGATCGAGACCATCCTGGCTAACACGGTGAAACCCTATCTCTACTAAAAAATACAAAAAACTAGCCGGGCGAGGTGGCGGGCGCCTGTAGTCCCAGCTACTCCAGAGGCTGAGGCAGGAGAATGGCATAAACCCGGGAGGTGGAGCTTGCAGTGAGCTGAGATCCCACCACTGCACTCCAGCCTGGGCGACAGAGCGAGACTCCGCCTCAAAAAAAAAAAAAAAAAAAATTAAAAAAGAATTAGCTGGGCCTGGTGGCATACACCTGTAGTTTCAGCTATTTGGGAAGCTATGGTGGGAGGATCGCTTGAGTCCAGTAGTTGGAGGCTGCAGAGAGCCATGATTGCGCCACTGCCCTCCAGCCTGGGCAACAGAGCCAGACCCTTTCTCTAAAAAACAAAAACCATTGGCCAGGTGCAGTGGCTCACGCCTATAATCCTAGCACTTTGGGGGGCCTAGACGGTGGACCACCTGAGGTCAGGAGTGCAAGACCAGCCTGGACAACACGGTGAGACCCTGTCTGTACTAAAAATACAAAAGTTAGCTGGGTGTGGCTGGGCGCAGTGGCTCACTCCTGTAATCCCAGAACTTTGGGAGGCCGAGGCAGGCGGATCACGAGGTCAGGAGATCAAGACCATCCTGGCTAACATGGTGAAACCCCTTCTCTACTAAAAATACAAAAAAAAAAAAAAAAAAATCAGCCGGGCATAGTGGCACGTGCCTGTAATCCCAGCTACTCGGGAGGCTGAAGCAGGAGAATGGCATGAACCTGGGAGGCGGAGCTTGCCGTGAGCAGAGATTGTGCCACTGCACTACAGCCTGGGCAATAGAGCAAGACTCTGTCTCAAAAAAAAGTCGGGTGTGATGGCAGGCACCTATAATCCCAGCTACTCCAGAGGTTGAGGCAGAAGAATCACTTGAACCCCGGGGACAGAGGTTGCAATGAGCCGAGATCATACCACTGCACTCCAGCCTTGGCAACAGAGTGAAACTCCATCTCAAAAAAACACAAAAAAGATTGTCATCAAGAGGCATCTTCCTTCTGCCCACCCGTTTTCTTCCTCTCCCACAAGTCTGCCTGTCCCTGCTCAGCCAAGCCCAGACAGGGCTCCAGATCTGGGGAAGGAGAGAGCTATGGGATGTGCCTTGGTTGCTGACTGAACCCACCTTCTTTAATTTCCCTCCCACTTGCAAAAGCTGAAGAAGCCAAAGAAAAACGAGAGCAGTATTCCTTTCCACAAGCCCACACCGTCAAGCCTGGATGAGCTCCTGGGCCTGTAGCTACTTGCAAGGCTATTTTACCAGTGACCCTCAGAGGCCCATCTTCGTCCTACTCTCCCCTCCCCTCCTCTCACTGAAACCTCAGGTCCCCAGCGATGAGGAGCTCATCTCTAAAGACTCGGAGGGGCTGATCCTGGATGTTAGAAAGCTAGGTACTACTCCAAACCTCAGGACCCATTAAATCTCAGGGCTTCCTGGGACTCAGATCCTGCACCGACACAATTCACCTCCAGAAGAGTTCCTGGCACATAATGGAGACTTGATGAATAATTGGCGATTGAAAGCTCCAGACATGAGCTGCTCTTTATTAGTCTGTTTTGAGGCCCCGCCTGAAAACCTGAAAGCAGGCTTTGACTTTAGGCTTCACTCAGGACTGATTCCCAGTGAAGTCACTTAACTCATGTGTTGAACACCTGCCATGTAACATGTGCAGAATGAAAGCTACATGACCTTTCTTTTTTCCTTCTTTTTTTTTTTTTTTCCTGAGATGGAGTCTCACTCTGTTGCCCAGGCTGGAGTGCAGTGGTGCAATCTCGCCTCATTGCAACCTCTGCCTCCCAGGTTCAAGTGATTCTCCTGTCTTAGCCTCCCAAGTAGCTGGGATTATAGGCACATGCCACCACACCCAGCAAATTTTTTGTATTTTTAATAGAAACGGGATTTCACCATGTGAAAAAGATGTTTTAAGAGATAGGGTCTTGCTATGTTGCCCAGGCTGGTCTCAAACTCCTGAGCTCGAGCTCCCACCTCAGTCTCCCAAAGTGCTGGGATTATAGGCATGAGTCACTGCGCCCGGCCTTGCTGTTGCTTTTGTGAAACAACCCTGCTTTTTCCTGGGGAGCCATCTCTGCACCTTCATGTGGCCTGGCTACTCCGAGAGGGGACCTGAGGCTTCTGGGTCTCCTTTCTTGTTGTCTTCCTCACCCTCCAACCTCCCTCCAAATTGCCACAGCCTCCCTCCAGGTCATTATTCCCACAGTGCCAGGCCAAACCCCTTACCCAGCTCCTAGGCTGCGGCCTTCACCCGGCCCTGCCATGAGCATGGTCCCTGTAGAGCCCCCTGGAGGTGTAGTTTCAGCTGTTGGTGAGGCACCAAGAGCTTGGTGAGCTCTTGGTGGGGCTGGAGTACCTTCACAGCGGGTGGATGCGTCTCCCACAGCCCGCATGTGCGTCTGCAGACACATAACCCTCCACAGCCAAGCCCATGGCAAAGCCTTACAGCACCAGAGAGGCAGGGCGGTGGGCTACCCCTGGGAGCTGGCAGTTTCCAGCAAGGCCTCCTTCGCTGAGCCTTGGACAAGCCCCGTAATCCACCCTAAATACCTTTCTTGTAGGACTGCTAAGGACAGCAGCTGGTGGGAGTGGGTCCTTGGTGAATGGCAGCTGTTACTGTCCTTATAAGGAAAGGTGGAGTTACAAAAGGGCATTTAGGCCCCTAGAAGGGGGTGGGACCCAGAGCAGAAACCTGCTGACCACTGTGCTTCCCCCCAAATAGACCCACAGGTGACCCCTACTGGGATTTAGGCTCTCACCTTAGGGGTCTCTCCCTGACCCACCCAAACTCCTCTCATCCCCTCCTGCCATCCACAAACACACTCCACACTGACTCAGAACTATCTGATATTTATTTCCCAATATTTTGATAATTTTTTTTACAAATGGAATACATGGAATGAAGGGGCTTATATGGGACCCCAGGTAAGAATGAGGTTGGGACTCTCTGAGGGTCTGGGGATCCCCCCCTAGAGGGGACTTTGGGCATCCAGTTTCAGGGACTGAGCCGGGTTGGGTCGAGGGGCAGCGTGGCATCGGACGTGGTGCCGTCTGTGCCTCTCCTGCCTGCGGGACAGCTGGCGAAGCTGTTTCCGAACAGCCCACAGCACCAGGTACACCTCCCACAGCATCTCAGCCTCTGGCGTCTTCAAAGGTGACTGAGTCCTCACTTGGGAGCTGACTGAGGCAGAACTCACTGATGACTGTAAGAGAAAGAGAAGATGTACACATGTAAATAGGTGGGTCTAGGGAGAAACTGCCGTTAGAACGACTCATAGATAAACAGCAAAGGGCTCCCTGATGCCACCTCTCCCATCAGGCCAGCTCAGACATTACTTCTTCCAGGAAGCCTTCTCAGATTGCATTAGACGTTTGTCATCTCTATCCGTTTTTTTTTGTTTTTTTTTTTTTAATGAGATGCGGTCTTGCTATGTCACCCAGGCTGGTCTCGAACTCCTGGGCTCAAGCGATCTTCCTTCCTTGGCTTTCCAAAGTGTTGGGATTACAGGCATGAACCATCACACCTGGCCCATCATTTCTATTCTTTTTGTTTTTTGAGATGGAGTCTTGCTCTATCACCCAGGCTGGAGTACAGGGGCATGATCTCAGCTCACTGCATCCTCCACCTCCTGGGTTTAAACGATTCTCCTGTCTCAGCCTCCCAAGTAGCTGGATTGCAGGTGCCCGCCACCACGCCCAGCTAATTTTTGTATTTTTAGTAGAGACAGGGTTTCACCATGTTGGCCAGGCTGGTCTCGAACTTCTGACCTCAAGTGATCAGCCCGCCTCAGCTTCCCAAAGTGCTGGGATTACAGGCGTGAGCCACCACACCTGGTCTTTTTTTTTTTTTTTTTTTTTTTTTTTTTTGAGACAAGGTCTCACTCTGTCATCCAGGCTGGAGTGCAGTGGCATAATCTCAGCTCACTGCAACCTCCACCTCCCAAACTCAAGTGATGCTCCCACCTCAGCCTCCTGAGTAGCTGGGACTATAGTTGTGCACCATCACGCCCGGTTAACTGGTTAACTTTTATATATATATACACACACATACACACACACACATATATACACATATATATATTTTGTAAATATATATATAGTAGAGATATACACATATATATATATATATATATATATATTTTTTTTTTTTTTTTTTTTTTTTTTGTAGAGATGGGGTTTTGCCCAGGCTGGTCTTGAACTCCTGAGCTCAAGTGATCCACTTGCCTCAGCCTCCCAAAATGCTGAGATTACAGGTGTGAGTCACCACGCTCGGCCTAAACTGTTTTTTTTGTTTTGTTTTGAGATCACTGTAGACTGACTGACATGCAATTGGAAGAAATCATAGGGATCCTATGCACCCTTTACCAAGTTCCCCTCAACAGAAAAATCTTGCAAAACTATACTATGATACAGTCAGGATATTGACATTGATCCAATCTACTGATCTTACATAAATTTCCCCAGTTTTACTTGTACTCACTGGTGCGTGTGTCTGTGTGTGTGTATAATTTTACCAAGTTTTATCCAGTGTGCAGGTTCATGTATCCGACTACCACAGTCAAGGTACAGAACATTTCCATCAGACAGGAGAAAGCAAAAAACAAAAACAAAACAAAAAAAGATACAGAACATTTGCATCATCCCAAGAGTCCCTCATGTTATCCTTTTATAACTACACTCTTCTCCCCCTCTCTCTGCGGCCCCTGGCAACCACTGAGCCACTAATATGTTCGCCATTTCTAGACTTTTGTTATTTCAAGAGTGGTAGATAAGATAAACGGAATCATTCAGTATATAACCTTTTAGGATTGGTTATTTCCACTCAGTATAATTTCCTTGAGGCCAGGCGCGATGGCTCATGCCTGTAATCCCAGCACTTTGGGAGGCCAAGGTGGGTGGATCACCTGAGGTCAGGAGTTCGAGACCAGCCTGGCTAACATGGTGAAACCCCATCTCTACTAAAAATACAAAAAATTAGCTGGGTGTGGTGGCCAGGCGCTTGTAGTCCCATCTACTTGGGAGGCTAAGGCAGGAGAATTGCTTGAACCTGGGAGGCGGAGGTTGCAGTGAGCTGAGGTCACGCCACTACATTCCAGCCTGAGCTACAAGAGTGAAACTCCGTCTCAAAACAAACAAAAAAATTTCCCTCGAGATTCACACCCACATTACCACATGTATCAATAGTTTGTCTTTTCTTTTCTTTTTTTTTTTTTTTGAGATGGAGTCTCCCTCTGTTGCCCAGGCTGGAGTGCAGTGGCACAATCTCGGCTCACTGCACACTCCACCTCCTGGGTTCACGCCATTCTCCTGCCTCAGCCTCTCGAGTAGCTGGGACTACAGGCACCTGCCACCACGCCTGGCTAATTTTTTTTTTTTTGCATTTTTTTTAGTAGAGACAGGGTTTCACCCTGTTAGTCAGGATGGTCTCAAGCTCCTGACCTCGTGATCCACCCGCCTCGGCCTCCCAAAGTGCTGGGATTACAGGTGTGAGCCACCGCACCCGGCTTTTTTTTTTTTTTTTTTAAGACAGAGTTTCGCTTTTGTTGGCCAGGCTAGAGTGCAGTGGCATGATCTCAGCTCACTGCAACCTCCGCCTCCCAGGTTCAAGCGATTTTCCTGCGTCAGCCTCCCGAGTAGCTGGGATTACAGGCACCCACCACCATATCTAGCTAATTTTTTTGTATTTTTAGTAGATACAGGGTTTCACCATGTTGGCCAGGCTGGTCTTGAACTCCTGACCTCAGGTGATATGCCTGCCTCGGCCTCCCAAAGTGCTGAGATTACAGGCATGAGTCACCACGCCCGGCCCTGTCCTTTCTATCTTTTTAGAATTTTATTTATTTGTGTGTTTGTTTTGTTTGTTTGCAGATACGGGGTCTTACTATGTTGTCTAGCCTGGCCTCGAACCCCTGGGCTCAAGCGATGCTTCCGCCTGGTTTTTCAAAGTGCTAGGATCACAGGTGTGTCGCTGCCCCGGCCAGTTTGTCCTTCTTATTGCTGAGTAGTATTCTGGGGTTTGAAGATATCACAGCTTAACCATTCACCCGCTGAAGGACATGGGTTGATTTTGGCTACTACAAATCAAGCTGCTATGAATGTCCACATTTAGATTTGTTTTTTTTTTTTTTTTTTTTGAGACAGAGTCTCCCTCTGTCACCCAGGCTGGAGTGCAGTAGCGCGATCTCGGCTCACTGCAAGCTCCGCCTCCTGGGTTCACGCCATTCTCCTGCCTCAGCCTCCCGAGTAGCTGGGACTACAGGTGCCCGCCACTGCGCCCTGCTAATTTTTTGTATTTTTAGTAGAGACAGGGTTTCACTGTGTTAGCCAGGATGGTCTCGATCTCCTGACCTCATGATCTGCCTAACCTCATGATCACTCCCAAAGTGTTGGGATTACAGGTGTGAACCACTGTGCCCGGCCTCACATTTAGATTTTTCGTGTGAACATAAGATTTTATTTATCTGGGATAAATGCCCAAGAGTACAACTGTTGGGTCATATGATAACTGCATGGCTAGTTTTATAAGAAATAACCATTCTTGGCCAGCCGCTGTGGCTCACGCCTGTAATCCCAGTACTTTGGGAGTCCGAGGCAGGAGGATCACCTGAAGTCAAGAGTTCGAGACCAGCCTGGTCCAATATGGTGAAACTCTGTCTCTACTAAAAATACAAAAATTAGTCAGACGTGGTGGTGGGTGCCTGTAATCCCAGCTACTCGGGAGGCTGAGGCAGGAGAATTGCTTGAACCTGGGAGGTGGAGGTTGCAGTGAGCAAGATCATGCCACTGTACTCTAGCCTGTGTGACAGAGTGAGACTCCAACATAAAAAAAGAGAGCGAGCTAGAAATGACCATCCTCTTTTCCAGAGTGGCTGTGCTATCTTTTTTCCTTTTTCTTTTTTTTTTTTTTTTTAAGACAGCGTCTCAGTCTGTCACCAAGGTTGGAGTGCAGTGGCATGAATATAGCTCACCACGGACTTGACCTTCCAGCGATCCTCCCACCTTAGCCTCCCAAGTAGTTGGGACTACAGGCATGCATCAAGCCTGGCTAATTTTTTTACTTTTGTAGAGATGGGGTCTCCCTATGTTGCCCAGGCTGGGCTAAACAAGCTTACAATCCTACTCACACATATGACTGCAGGTGAGCTTTCAAAATCAACATTTGGTCATGTCACTCCTCTGCTCAAGTGTCTTCGAGGGCTCCCATTGCTCTAAGGGTCCAATCCAAAGCTCACAACTTGGCAACCCTGCCTTCTACCAGCTGACTTTTGGCTTCAGGATCGTTCCACTCCAACCCACACACCTTGGGCCAGCTCTGGACACATCTGCTATTCTTTTTTGTTTGTTTGAGACAGACTCTCACTCTATTGCCCAGGCTGGAGTGCAGTGGCACAATCTTGGGTCATTGCAACCACTGCTTCCTAGGATCAAGCAATTCTCCTGCCTCAGCCTCCCAAGTATCTGGGATTATAGGGGTGCACCACCACACCCCGCTGATTTTTGTTTTTGTTTTTAGTAGAGACAGGGTTTCACCATGTTGGCCAGGCTGGTCCTGACCTCAGGTGATCCACCTGCCTCAGCCTCTCAAAGTGCTGGGATTACAGGTGTGAGCCACTGCACCCAGACTCTTTTTTTTTTTTTTCTGAGACAGAATCTTGCTCTGTCACCCAGGTTGGAGTGTGTGGCATGATCTCGGCTCACTGCAACCTCCACTTCCCAGGTTCCAGCAATCCTCCCACTTCAGCCTCCCGAATAGCTGGGACTACAGCTGTGAGCCACTGATTCCTAGCTTATTTTTGTATTTTTTATAGAGATAGGGTTTTACCATGTTGCCCAGGCTGGTCTCAAATTCCTGAGCTCAAATGATCCTCCTGCCTTGGCCTCCCAAAGTGTTGGGATTACATGCATGATCCACTGTGCCTGGCCACACATCTGCTATTCTTACTCCCTGGACACCCCTCCCACTCCCTCCACCTTCCCCTAACAACCCTTTCAAGCCAAGCTAACACCTTCAGGCCTCAGTTTTACCCTCACTTCTGTTAAGAAGGTCTTGCCTGGCCAGGCGCAGTGGCTCACGCCTGTAATCTCAGCACTTTGGGAGGCCAAGGCGGGCAGATCACAAGGTCAGGAGATCGAGACCATCCTGGTTAACACGGTGAAACCCATCTCTACTAAAAATACAAAAAAAAAAAAAAAAAAATTAGCCAGGCGTGGTGGTGGGCACCTGTAGTCCCAGCAACTCGGGAGACTGAGGCAGGAGAATGGCATGAACCCGGGAGGTGGAGCTTGCAGTGAGCTGAGATCGCACCCCTGCACTCCAGCCTGGGTGACAGACTCCGTCTCAAAGAAAAAAAAAAAAAAAGTCCTTGCCTGACTCCAGGTCTGGATAACATGCCTCTCTCCTGGGATCCTACAGCCCCCTCGACAATGTCACACTCAACAATGTGTGGATACTGAACTAGCAATGCCTATGATCTCATCTGTAGCCCTGCAAGTCTGCAAATTTTGTTCAGTGTTGTATCTTCAGTACCAGGCATTTGCTGGACGCACAGGAAATAGTTTTTATTTTTATTTTTATTTTTTTTTGAGACGGAGTCTCGCTCTGTCGCCCAGGCTGGAGTGCAGTGGCGCTCTCTCAGCTCACTGCAAGCTCCACCTCCCGGGTTCACGCCATTCTCCTGCCTCAGCCTTCCAAGTAGCTGGGACTACAGACGCCCGCCACCTCGCCTGACTAATTTTTTTTTTTTTTCTTGAGACGGAGTCTTGCTCTGTCACCCAGGCTGGAGTAGAGTGGCGCGATCTCTGCTCACTGTCAGCTCCGCCTCCCGGGTTCACGCCATTCTCCTGCTTCAGCCTCCTGAGTAGCTGGGACTACAGGCGCCCGCCACCACGCCCGGCTAATTTTTTGTATGTTTAGTAGAGACAGGGTTTCACTGTGTTAGCCAGGATGGTCTCGATCTCCTGACCCCGTGATCTGCCTGCCTAGGCCTCCCAAAGTGCTGGGATTACAGGTGTGAGCCCCCACGCCCGGCCTGGCTAATTTTTTTTTTAATTTTTAGTAGAGACAATGTTTCACCATGTTAGCCAGGATGGTCTTGATCTCCTGACCTCGTGATCCGCCCGCCTCAGCCTCCCAAAGTGCTGGGATTACAGACATGAGCCACTGCGCCCAGCCGGAAATATATGTGTGTGTGTATATATATATAAAGAAAAAATTTGCCGGGTATGGTGGCTCATGCCTGTAATCCCAGCACTTTGTGAGGCTGAGGCAGATGGCTCACTTGAGGCCAGGTGTTCGAGACCAGCTTGGCCTCGTGGTGAAACTCTTGTCTGTACTAAAAATGCAAAAACTAGCCGGGCGTGGGAGTGCATGCCTGTAATCCCAGCTACTCAGGAGGCTGAGCCAGGAGAATCACTTCAACCCGGGAGGTGGAGGTTGCAGTGAGCTGAGATCGCGCCACTGCACTCCAGCCTGGGTGACAGAGTGAGACTCTGTCTCAGGATTAAAAAAAAAAGAAAGAGAGAAAGAAAGGAAAAGATGTTTTAAGAGACAGGGTCTTGCTGTGTTGCCCAGGCTGGTCTTGAATTCCTGAGCTCAAGTGATCCTCCCATCTCAGCCTCCCCAAATGCTGGGATTACAGGCATGAGTCACTGCACCAGGCCAGGAAACAATGGTTGAACAAGTAATCAGAGGGAAGGGTGAGTCACTCGGGGCTGGGGAAAGAGGGAGGGGGCGTTGGGACGGTGCTGACCTTCCAGCTGCACATCTGCCAGCCGCTCTGCAGGGCAGAGACCATGAGCGTAGAGACAGACTTGACGGCCGTCCTCGGCAGCTGCAGCAGGGATCGGCCCTGTCGGCCCAGCTCCACCTTGGTCCCCTCTGTAGTCTTGGCCAACACGCAGGGATCTGCCAGCTTGGGGGACTCAGCCAACTTGGGTTTAGCCTCTTTTGGGGACTCGACCAACCTCAAAGTCTCAGCCACCTGGAGAGTCTTCTCCATCTTCTTCAATGAGTGTTTCTTGGAGCCAGGGTGTTCTGAGATGGTTGGTTTAATTTTCTGCCTCCAGAAGAAAACCTGAGAACCAAGACACAGAGAGGAGAGACAGGAGAGAGGGGCAGGGCAGAGACAACACCATCCACAAAAAAGAAGGCACAAAAGGATGGATCAGTGAGTTTCCGGGCCTCTATTCCTTCTCCTCCAGCCCCTCCCCAGCTGTCCTTTCCTTCCTCCCCACTCCATCTTGTTTGGCCACAGGAGGCCAGGAAGGGAGGGAACCCATGCAGTAAGGGGCTGCTGTGACCATGCCCTCAGGCCAGAGCATCATGAGGACAGAGTGGTCTCAGAAACTCACCCAGGAAATAATCCTTTGCCAAGCCTGTCTAACCCATCGGAAGAACTTCATGACCACAACCATCTCTCTTGACAGGACAAACACGGAGGAAAGAGCAGAGCCAGCATTTGGTACGGTGGAGGTGGCAGGTGGAGGACGGGGTGGGCTGTGGGCCAGTGACCACCTCTTGAGGGGTCTCCTGTGAGCTTCAAGCACAGCAGTAAAGAAAGAAGTAGGAAATCCTGGGGGAAAGCCCCTCCTGGCAATGAATCCCAGACCTTTTCTCCCCTCCCTGGGACAGGGAGAGGAGTTGAAGTAGGTGAGAACCTACAGTGAGGGAGAGTTCTAGACCATTGTGAGGCTGCCTGGCCCTGACCCCAACCCCCGAGGCCCTGCCTGGACCCACAGAGTCCATCTCTTCCACCCTGGCTCTTCTTCGCTCAGATCCAGGGAAAATAAGCTAAGGTGTAACAAACTAATAGGCCCTGTCCCTGCATCACGTCATGCAGTCCCTTCACAGCAGCCTTTCAAGGTAGGTATTATTGTTAGTGCCACTTCACCAAAGAGGGATCTGAAATTCAGGAAAGCTAAAGGGGGCCGGGCATGGTGGCTCGTGCCTGTAATCCCAGTGTTTTGGGAGGCTGAGGCAGCAGGATCACTTGAGGCCAGGAGTTCAAGACCAGCCTGGGTAACATAGTGAGACCCCCCTCCCCACCCCTGCAACTCACTGTTTAAATTTTTCAAAAAAAAAATTTTTTTTTTTTTTGAAACGGAGTCTCACGCTGTCGCCCAGGCTGGAGTGCAGTGGCGCGATCTCGGCTCACTGCAAGCTCCTTCTCCCGGGTTCACACCATTCTCCTGCCTCAGCCTCCTGAGTAGCTGGGACTACAGGTGCCCGCCACCGCGCCCAGCTAATTTTTTGTATTTTTAGTAGAGACGGGGTTTCACCGTAGTCTCGATCTCCTGACCTTGTGATCCGCCTGCCTCGGCCTCCCAAAGTGCTGGGATTACAGGTGTGAGCCACCGCGCCTGGCCAAAAAAAATTTTTAAATCGGTCAGGAGTGGTGGTGTGTGCCTGAAGTCCAAGCTACTCAGGAGGCTGAGGCAGGAGGATTGCTTGAGCCCAGGAGGTGGAGGCTACAGTGAGCCATGATTGTGCCACTGCACTCCAGCCTGGGCAACAGAATGAGACTCTGTCTCAAAAAAAAAAAAAAAAAAAGAAATAAGGGAGAGAAGGATGGAGGAAGGAAGAGAGAGAGAGACAGAGAAAGAGAGGAGAGAAAGAAAGAAAAGAAAAAGAAAAGAGAAAGAAAGAGAGAAAGAAAGAGAAATTAAAGAGGAAGGAAGAAAGAAAGAGAAAGAAAAGAAGGAAAGAAAGAAAGACAAAAAAAGACAAGAAGGAATGAAGGAGGGAAGGAAGGAAGGAGGGAGGGAGGGAGGGAGGGAAGAAAGACAAAAAAAGACAAGAAGGAATGAAGGAGGGAAGGAAGGAAGGAAGGAGGGAGAGAGGGAGGGAGGGAGGGAGGGAGGAAGGAAGGAAGGAAGGAAGGAAGGAAGGAAGGAAGGAAGGAAGGAAGGAAGGAAGGAAGGAGGCCGGGCACGGTGGCTCAAGCCTGTAATCCCAGCACTTTGGGAAGCCGAGACGGGCAGATCACGAGGTCAGGAGATCAAGACCATCCTGGCTAACATGGTGAAACCCCGTCTCTACTAAAAAATACAAAAATCGGCCGGGCGCGGTGGCTCAAGCCTGTAATCCCAGCACTTTGGGAGGCCGAGACGGGCGGATCACGAGGTCAGGAGTTCGAAACCATCCTGGCTAACACGGTGAAACCCCGTCTCTACTAAAAAAAAAAAATACGAAAAACTAGCCGGGCGAGGTGGCGGGCGCCTGTAGTCCCGGCTACTCGGGAGGCTGAGGCAGGAGAATGGCGTAAAAACCCGGGAGGCGGAGCTTGCAGTGAGCTGAGATCCGGCCACTGCACTCCAGCCTGGGCGACACAGCGAGACTCCGTCTCAAAAAAAAAAAAAAAAAAAAAAAAATACAAAAATCTAGCCGGGTGAGGTGGCGGGCGCCTGTAGTCCCAGCTACTCGGGAGGCTGAGGCAGGAGAATGGCATAAACCCGGGAGGCGGAGCTTGCAGTGAGCTGAGATCCGGCCACTGCACTCCAGCCTGGGCGACAGAGCGAGACTCCGTCTCAAAAAAAAAAAAAAAAAGGAAGGAAGGAAGGAAGAAAAAAAAGGGGACCAGGTGTGGTAGCTCACACCTGTAATCCCAGAACTTTGGGACGCCAAGGTGGGAGGATTACTTGAAGCCAGCAGCTTGAGATCAGCCTGGGCAATATAGCGAGATGGTCTCTACCAAAAAATTTAGGCCGGGCACGGTGTCTCATGCCTGTAATCCCAGCACTTTGGGAGGCTGAGGTAGGCGGATTACTTGAGTTCAGGAGTTTGAGACCATCCTGGCCAACATGGTGAAACCCTGTCTCTACTAAAAATTTAAAAAAAAAAAAAAAAAAAAAAAAATTAGCCGGGAGTGGTGGTGCGCACATGTAGTTCCAGCTACTCAGGAGGCTGAGGCATGGAAATCGCTTGAACCTGGGAGGTGGAGATTGCAGTGAGCTGAGATCTCACCACTGCACTCCAGCCTGGGTGACAAGAGCGAAACTCCGTCTCTAGCTGGGCATAGTGCCACATGCCTGTAGTCCCAGCTACTTAGGAGGCTGAAGTGGGAGGATCACTTGAGCCCAGGAGTGGAAGACAACAGTGATCTATGATAACACCACTGCACTCCAGCCTGGGCAACATAGCAAGGCCCCATCTCTACAAAAATAAAGACAATTAGCTGAACGTGGTGGCACACACCTATAGTTCAGGGAGGCCAAGGCAGGAGGATCACTTGAGCCAGGGACGTGGAGGCTGCAGGGAGCTGTGTTTGTGCCGCCGCATTCCGGGCATCAGAGCAAGACCCTGTCTCAAAAAAAGAAAGAAGAAACGAAGAAAAAAAAAAAACCAAAGAAGTTGCCCAAGGTTATGAACCTAGGGAAACCTAAGGAGGCAGAGAGTCACGGACTCCAAGGCAGGTCAGCCTCCTTGGAGGCTGCTGGGGCTAGGGGCCTCCTGGGGCTACATCCGCAACTCTCGCCTCTTCCCCGCTAGATGGGGTCCTTCTCCATCACTGCTGACTCTTCCGCCTGGGACTGGAGCCCAGGCTGCCAGGGAGGGGCCATCTCACCCACAGGGCCCGTCCTCAGCTGGCCGGGGGTGGGAGCCACGGCGGCCGGCCAGGCCTGGCAAGGGCACCGTGTGCCCAGGGAGTCTGGCCCACACCCAGCCCAGAGACAAGGGGCCCATTCAGGGCCCCCCGCCCCGCCCCCAAGCAGCCACCCGGATCCAGCCCGCAGAGGGGACACACTGGGAAGCTGGGGGTGGATCTTGGGCAGCCACCAAAGACCTCATTGTTTCCTGGTCCCCCCGCCCAGCACGTGGGCAGACGCCCCCCCACCCCCAATCCTCGCCTGCCCCTTCCCAGGACCCGAACCGCTGGCTCCCTTCTCCAGTCTCTGTCTCAACCCCTCCATCTCCCACGCTTTAAACCTCCCCAGTCTGCAAAAGATCTCAGGGAAGCCCCAAATGGCAGGCGCGACCCCTGAGTCTGAACACAAGCAACGAACGAGATGTCAACCTCCAAATTCAAGTTTCTTCAGAATTTTTAATTATTATTATTATTTTAATAACAACCTGAATCCCAGAACTTCCAGATACTGTCCACACTCCCTCCCCTGGGCAGAGGAGAGGATGCACCTCAAGGGAACAAGGTGGGGGTGGGGTGTCTGCCAGGGAGCCTCCAACTCCCCCAGGCCGTCGACTGCTGGGGGTCCCATGAGGGAGGGTGGAGGTTGGTTCCCTCCCAGAGGGGGCTCCCTCTGATGCCCCGTCCTGAAGTCCTCCCTCCTCCATCAAGGCTGGGGATGATGAGGAGATGGGGCAGGGGCCGGGGGACCAGGCCGTTACTGAGCCTTGAACTCCCACCCTGGGGACATGGGGACATTAAAGCTGCATAGGAAGAGGGGGCAGGCGGCTGACAAAAGGCCGGGCAGCCCCAAAGGCACATTGTAAGGGAAGGGAGGCTCAGACGGAGGGCCCATTGGGCGCGGAGGGCCCAAGCCGTGGGACCCCCGAGGAGGGCAGCTGAGCCAGCTGCTCCGGGCTGGCCAGGGCGCGCAGCAGCCCATTCTCCTGCTCCAGCGCAGCGTTCCGCTCTGCCAGTTCCCGGATCTGCTCCTTCAGTACCTCCACCTCCTCCCGGACCGCAAACATGAGGTGGGACTTCACCAAATCCTGGGGGCCCCGGGGACAGGCACAGTGTCAACGGAGTGGGTGCCTCATCCCCTGCCCAGTGCCTCAAGGGCCGGGATGGGAGAGAGTCCCGTGTCCAGAGGATGAGAGACAAAGCAGGGAAGGGACAGGGGAAAAGGACGAGGGACAGAGGCAGAGTCAGAGCTCAAAGACAGAGATGGGGACCAGCAGCCAGACCAGAGGCTGGGCAAAGTCAAGGGTGCAGGTGGCGGTAGGAGGGGGCAGAGGATGCCCAGGAGCCCAGCAGGGAGAGGGATGGAGGAACTGGGAGTTGGTGTTCCCTGGTAAGGAAGAAGACAGGGCTGGGGCGGAGGGATGGCTTAAGGGGGCCGGGACCTCCTGGGACCAAGATGGCTTCTCTTACCATGGCTTGCTCGATTTTGTTGTCAATGCCAACCAGGCTTCCGGAGCCACTGGAGAGACACAGGAAGGTGAGGGGAGGAGAGGAGGAGCCTTCCCAGGTGCTGGTTTCTTGGACCACAGCCTCCCGCCCACACCCCCCTATACCTGTGACAGTAGAGAATGAGGGAGAGGAGGGTTTTGTCCATCCCCCTGCGGGCTGAGGGCCGCTGCCCAGGGCCTCCCAGGCCCCGGTGGGGCGGGGGCCCAGATGTCCCTCGTATGGGGGACGCACCCCGGGGAGAGCAAGGGGAAGAGGCACAGTCCCTTTTTCGGGGCAGCCCCGGAGCCATCCCCACCACTCGGGTCTCATAAGATGACACCAGGGACTTGACAGAGATCCCTGGCTGGGCCATGCCCAAGGGGAAAGGGTCCTTAGACGCCCCCCCAACGGAGAAGGATGCAGTGAAGGGAATGCCTGGGGGGCTCAGAGCCCCCCGGGCAGAGCGGGGTCTGGCTGGTGCCAGGCAGGCAGAGAGGAGACAGTGCCTCGGGGGTGCTGGCCTGAAAGATATACACCACCCCCCCCAAGGGCAAGGCCTGGCTGCTATTGGCTCCTTGGGGACACGGGGACCCCCCCTCCCCTCGGCTCCTCGGTGGGCGGGAATTCCCAGACACGGTCAGTGCCAGTGTCCCCTTCTCACCCTGGCACCAATCCCAGAGTGGAGGGGAGGGGGCCGGCCGAGGAAGTCAGCTGGTGGCTGGGCCAGGGGAGGGGCGTGGGGCAGAAGCCTGGGTCTGAGAGGGGAGTGAAGGGTGTGAAGGGAGACGAAGGGCCTGGCCCTCGGAGGCCCCTCCCCACCTCTGACCCCATCCTGTCCCCTCTGTCCCTCAAGGCCTTGGGAAAGAGGGTGGAGGTGGCTGGGGTAGGGGGCGTTCTGACGTACTCGTGGTCTTCCATAGATCATGAGTGCTCTACTACCAAAAAACCCCACAAGGCTCACATCATGGGTGACCCCGGGACCTGGCCAGAGGGTCCCTGACTTTCCAGAGAAGACCAAAAATGGGAAAGGTTACCATGGCAACAGAAACTGAGCCCAGAGCCCTAGAAGACGAATACAGCCTAAAGGCCAGGTGCGGTGGCTCACACCTGTAATCCCAGCACTTTGGGAGGCTGAGGTGGGTGGATCATTTGAGGTCAGGAGTTCGAGACCAGCCTGGCTAACACGGTGAAACCCCATCTCTACTGAAAATACAAAAATTAGCCAGGCATGGTGGAGGGTGCCAGTAATCCCAGCTACTCAGGAGGCTGAGGCAGGAGAATTGCTTGAACCCGGGAGGTAGAGGTTGCAGTGAGCTAAGATCGTGCTACTACACTCCAGCCTGGAAGACAGAGTGAGATCCTGTCTCAAAAAAACAAACAAAAAAAGGAACAGGCATGGTGGCACATGCCCGTAATCCCAGCACTTTGGGAGGCTGAGGCAGGCGGATCTCCTGAGGTCAGAAGTTCGAGACCAGCCTGGCCAACATGGTGAAACCCTGGCTCTACTAGAAGTACAAAAAATTAGCCAGGCGTGGTGGCAGGTGCCTGTAATCCCAGCTACTCAGGAGGCTGAGGCAGGAGAATCGCTTGAACCTGGGAGGTGGAGACTGCAGTGAGCCGAGATCAGGCCACTGCACTCCAGCCGGGGCAACAAGAGCAAAACTCTGTCTTAAAAAAAAAATACCGCCGGATCACGAGGTCAGGAGATTGAGACCATCCTGGCTAACACGGTGAAACCCCGTCTCTACTAAAAAATACAAAAAACTAGCCGGGCGAGGTTGTGGGCGCCTGTAGTCCCAGCTACTCAGGAGGCTGAGGCAGGAGAATGGCGTGAACCCGGGAGGCGGAGCTTGCAGTGAGCTGAGATCCGGCCGCTGCACTCCAGCCTGGGCGACAGAGCGAGACTCCGTCTCAAAAAAAAAAAAAAAAACCGCCTATGGGCCTGGGACCTGGGTCTGGGGTCTCAGAGGAAGCGAGGGCTCAGAGGAGAGGAAGGGAAGTGAGCTTGGAGATGGGACATTGGGAAGAGGAGCAACAGGGCTTGGAAGAGAAGTGGGAGTCCCAGGTGACAGGGTCTGGCTGCAGTCTGGGAAGTGGCCACCAGAGGGCGACTCAGGCCTGGCTCAACAGCCCCCAGGGCCAGGCTCCAGGCTGGCTCCAAGACGCTGGGCTCTTGGTCCCAGAACCTGGCTCTCCCTCAAGCCCCACTCTCACCGCCCAGGACCTGCACAGGCTCTTGTGCCGACCTCATCCTCCAAGGCTCCCTCTCCCACCACTCTGGCCCCAGGCTCTTGCCCTGAGGCTCCAGACCTACCCTTGTACCCCTGCACTCTGGTGCTGTGGTGGGATCCCCAGTCCTGCCCTCCAGCCCCCAGCTGGGCCCCGCTCGGAGCAGGGGCCTCAAGGGGCTGCAGGCCACATCCCTGGGCTCCCTTGTAAGCTCTCCCTCCTGGCTGTCAGCTCAGACTCGCTTCCCCGCAGGGGGATCAGCACTCAATTCAAGGTGACCCTTGGATGAGGTCCTGCAGCCAGGAAGGGAGCACAGGGAGCTGGGAATTTTCCATTTCTCATCCAAGCTCTGGGTGCAGAACGCGCTGACAGGTAGAGCAACTAAGGAGGTGACCAGGCCTGAGTGAGCAGGATGGGGTGGGTGGGGGAAGGGAATCTGGGACTCCTGGGGCGGTGGGAGAGGAGAAGTTGAAGGCGGGGTGGTGGGTCTGCCAGCAGGAGGGTCAAAGTAATTTTTGAGCTATTTCAATCAGCAACACCTGAGTGGATATGGAGCCACCACAGAAAACCCAATACCCCCCCTCCACCACATTACACAGACTCACAGAGACCAAAGCGGGTGGATACCTAGGGATAGGAACATGGGCCCTGCTTGGCGGAGACTCAGGGGTAAAGATGTCAAGTAAGGTGTTCGTTCTCGCCAGAGATAAAGGAATAATACAACAATAAACGTTTGTTGGCCAATAGGTGACTGTCTTCTGTTTGTCTAGCGCCTGAGAGTTTCTGACAGCACTTTCCACTGGGGCTTTTTTTTTTTTAAGACTAAGTCTTGCTCTTGTCGCCCAGGCTGGAGTACAATGGCGCGATTTCGGCTCACTGGAACCTCCACCTCCCGGGTTCAAGCGATTATCCTGCCTCAGCCTCCAGAGTAGCTGAGATTACAAGCATGCGCCACCACGCCCAGCTAATTTTTGTATTTTTAGTAGAGATGGGGTTTCACCATGTTGGCCAGGCTGGTCTCCAACTCCTGACCTCGTGATCCGCCCGCCTCAACCTCCCAAAATGCTGGGATTACAGGTGTGAGCCACCGCGCCCAGCCTCCATTGGAACATTCTAACACACACTTCAAGGGACCAGGACTCTGGCAACGCAGGCCTTCCCCTTTAGGACCCCAGAGTGAGGGGTTGTGGGCACTGTGCTAGAATTCTTTGACAGGGTCCAGGGGAGGAAAGTAGGGGCTGCTGAGACAGGACCTACCTCCACCACAAGCCCAAAAGCAAGTTTGTGTGGATTAGAAAATGCCCCTTTCTTCAAGACCCTTAATGCCACCTTCCGGAAAACTGTCGTGACTTCCAGCATTGACTGTGATTTCAAATATGAGCAGCACCCCCTGGAGTTGTGCAGTGTGTGACATGCACAGTGGGAGACTTAGCCCTGCAGGACTCTCGGTCCCGGGGCAGGGACAGCCCTAGAAGCTGGTCTTCCTCTTTGAGGGTCAAATAAAACGGCCTCAACATGAAGATGGGATAAAAAGCAGGACACCTGGGAGAAATGGGGAGCCTGGGATCTTGGGGACAGGGGCCAGCCCTGCATACTCGCCAGTGAGTTCAGGGGATCCCCCAGGGCCTAGGCCTGGGACCAGGAAAGTGTCAACCAGCTGCCCTGTCTCTATGCTCTCCCGGATTTGTGGTATCTTTGGGGCGGGGCGGGGGAGGTCAGGGAGGGGGAAGGGGGTTTGGCTCCCTGCCCTGCTTGGGAGAGCTGTCCCTGACTGTCCTAGAGAGAAAGGACATCATAGACCGTTGCCGCCACCTCTTTGCTTGGGACACAGGCATCCCAGTAGGATAGTGGAGAAAGTGGCTTTGGGGTTGGACCTAGGCTCCAACTGTAGTCCAGCCACTTAAACTAGCTGGGTGGCCCCGGGCAAGTTTCTAAAATCCTCCTGGCCAGGCATGGTGGCTCATGCCTCTAATCCCAGCACTTTGGGAGGCCGAGGTGGGTGGATCACCTGAGGTCAGGAGTTTGAGACCAGCCCGGCCAACATGTTGAAACCCCGTTTCTAGCAAAAATACAAAAATTAGCCGGGCGTGGTAGCGGGCACCTGTAGTCCCAGCTACTCGGGAGGCTGAGCCAGGAGAATCAGTTAAACCTGGGAGGTAGAGGTTGCAGTAAGCCAAGATCGTGCCACTGCATTGCAGCCTGGGACACAGAGCAAGACTCCATCAAAAAACAACAACAACAACAACAACAAAAAACCCTCCTTCTCTGAGTTTCAGATACTTCATCTGGCAAGTGGGAGAACGGAACCGCTTTTTAGGATTACAAGGGATAAGGCAGTACCGGACCCAGGGGAGGTACTGGATAAATAAATGTATCTTTTCTTTCCCAAGTCCCTGGGATCCATTCCCTATAATGCCTGGATCTCGTAGGCCGGCCACTGCCCCCACCCCCAATTCCTTCCATCCACTTCTTCACACTTAACCAACTACCTGCCACCTGCAAGGAGGGGACAAGGATTTCCAGTCCCAGGGCATGTGAGCATTCTAGATTCACCTGCACCCTCTGTTCGCCCATCCCCAGATTCAGGGACTGGTCAGGCATCCCCAACTCCCTCCTTGTGATCCAGGCACTGAACATCTCGGCCCACCTTCCCTCGTAAGAGGGAGGTCCCAGGCCACTGGGACCCTGTTCTGCCAGCTCTGTGTACACCAGAAAGGAGAGGTGGGGTCTACACGTCCCATTCCTAGGGGGGAGGGGGTGGCCCAACCCAAACCCGCCGGCTTGGCAGGGTGGGGCTTGAGGGGCTGGGCTGGGACAGATCCCCAAGAGCCTTGGAGCACAGCAGGGTGAAGTGGAGGCTGGGAACCGGACTGGTCAGATTGGGGTGTGCAGGGAGGGGGTGGGACGGAGGAAGGCAGGGAGGGAGGGGACGGGGAAAGACGGAGGCCTCAGGAGGTTGAATCCTCTAAGACAGAGACAGCAGGAGGCTGGGCTGTGAACTCAGCAGGGGTGGGGGAGGGACGGGGAGTCCTCTAGCCAGGGAACCTCCCAAGTGGCAGAGGGAGAGGGCGGGAAATGCTGAGAATAGCAGTGATGGGGGCAGGTGACTCTCCCAGCCCTGGCCGACCTCACACCTCACACATTCCTGAGAGTGGGAATGGGGCGTGCAGGAGCCACCGTGTCCTGCCCAGCCCCGCCCAGCCCCGCCTAGCACTGGCACCCTTGCCTTCCATCACACTAGCTCCTGGCCACCCGCTTTGCCAGGTCCCTCTCCTCCCCGAGGCTGCAGGACCCTGTCAGTGGTGGGCTTGAGTACCTGATCCCGGCGAGCGGCCCCGGATCTGGGGAGGAGAGGAAGGAGCAACTCCCATCTGGAATAGGTCCCTCAGGCACCCACTCACCCACTCTCGAAGCCCCACCCCCAATTTCCTTCCAAGCAGGAAGTCCCTCCCCTTGAAAACCTCCTACGGAAGTCCCACTCCTCCCTCCAAAAGAAAAACGGTGACTCCCCAGCCCTTCTGCCGGGTTCCTATCAGTCCCCGGCCAGAAGCAGGCAGCCTGGCTATCTCTGACTCACGATTCTGGGCCTCCCTTTTCAGCTTGCTGGCTTTCTTAGGAACGGTGACACCTGGCCCTGAAAACCCACCCAACAGAGCACTTTCCCCTAAAAGGTGAACCCCAGAAAGTCGCTCTCTGCAGTGCCGTCCCTGCCCCTTTGCCATTCCTAGCTCTGACTCTGTTCCTAGCTGGCCCATCTTAGGGACTCGCTTTCTCGGTTCTAGAAATCCTAGGATACTAAAGTAGACCCCGTGGGCTATCGGATGTCACAGTCCATACGTGCTGTTAGGGAGTCCCAGTCCTTTGTTAGGTGAGGAAGAGGGAGATGGAACTGAGACGAAACTGATTTCCATTCTTTTTCAGTTCTTTTTTTTTTTTTTTTTGAGGCGGAGTCTCGCTCTGTCACCCAGGCTGGAGTGCAGTTGTGCGGATCTCAGCTCACTGCACACTCTGCCTCCCAGGTTCAAGTGATTATCCTGCCTCAGCCTCCTGAGTAGCTGGGATTACAGGTACATACCACCACACCCGGCTAATTTTTGTATTTTTAGTACAGACAGGGTTTCACCGTGTTGGCAAGGCTGGTCTTGAACTCCTGACCTCAGATGATCTGCCCACTTCAGCCTCCTAAAGTGCTGGGATTACAGGCATGAGCCACCATGCCCAGCCTACTTCCTTTATATATATGTATGTGTGTGTGTGTGTGTGTGTGTGTATCTCTATATCTATCTATATATATGCTATTTTATTTCTTTTTTTTTTAGAGATGAGGTCTCGCTACATTGCCAGGGTTTGGTCTTGAACTCCTGGCCTCAAGCAATTCTCCTGCCCGGGCCTCCCAAAGCACCACGAGTACAGGTGGGAGCCACTGTGCCCCGGCCTGATTTGCTATTCTGTCTAGAGCACGCATTTGCCAGTGGGTTCCTGGGGTTGGCCAGATGATCTCTAAATCTGCAAGAGCTCTGGAATCTGACAACAATGAGTCCCTTCAGAATCTAAAAAAGTCTGTGACCTGACAGTTCTGAGCCAGGGAGTCCCACCCAGCCCTCTCCACAGAGAGGGAGTGGGTCCGAAATCATCTGTGTGCAGTGGTTATATGCCCAGGCCAGGTTTCTCTGTCTAAGAGTTCCTCTCCAAGTTCAACCTGAGGGAAGGATGCCTACCGGGCAGTTTCTCACAGCCATCCCAGGTGCTGGGCAGGGAACCTGAACCCCACGCCCCACCACCCCACGAAGCCCACCTACCTATCATCATCGCTGTCTAGGTGACCACTGATGGCCAACATGGAGTGGGCCAGGCTGAATTTCTGAGCTGCTACTGCTCCGAAGGGGTCTGGAGATTTGTGAACCAGGCTGGCATCGTGGGCGAAGTAGAGGGCCGGGGAGCTGGGGCGAGAGTCGAGTGGGGGCACCTGGAGGCGGAGAGGTAGGAACCATCACGTGAAAAGAGAAGAGAAAGGAATTAGCCGCCTTATAACTTGCCTATTAGCCTTCCTCCCTCTCCACCTCTCTACTCCCTTTGGAGGACCCGGGAGTCCTGTCCCCGCAGCCCTTCCCTTCTCCAGCTCTGGAGAAGGCATTAGGCAGGTACTAGAAGCAAGAAATGGGTAAACCTGAGGAATGGGAGGAGTGGTGTATGGGACATTACAGAGGGTCTCCCAAGTGGGAGGAGCGGGGGACTGATGGAAGAACCGAGAATAGACTCCAAAGTCCCTGCTCCCCCTGGGCCGGGACCCTAAACAGAGGCTACTCAGAGTGTCTGCCTTCTTTTATATTTTATTTTATTTTTTTGAGACAGTCACTCTGTCAGCTAGGGTGGAGTGCAGTAGCACAATCATGGCTCACTGCAGCCTCGAATTCCCAGGCTTAAGTGATCCTCCAGCCTCAGCCACCCGAGTAGCTGGACAGTTACGGCGCGCACCACCGTAACTGGCTAATTTTTTATTTTTTGTTAACACAGGGTCTCAGTATGTTGTCCCTGCTGGTCTCAAACTCCTGGGCTCAAGTGATCCTCCTGCCTCAGCCTCCCAAAGTGCTGGGAGAATAAGCCACCGCTCCCAGCCTGTGCCTTTGCTGGAGTCTCGCTCTGTCACCCATGCTGGAGTGCAGTGATGTGATCTTGGCTCACTGCAACCTCTGCCTTCCGGGTTACAGTGATTCTCCTGCCTCGGTCTCCTGAGTAGCCAGGACTACTGGCGCCCGCCATCACACCTGGCAAATTTTTCTATTTTCAGTAGAGACAACAGGGTTTCACCATGTTGGCCAGGCTGGTCTTGAACTCCTGACCTCAAGTGATCCTCCCACCTCAGCCTCCCAAAGTGCTGGGATTATAGGTGTGAGCCACTGCACCCAGGCTGCCTTCTTAAAATGACTCCAATGTCACCTCTTAGAGAGGTATTTCCCCATCATTCACTGGTCCACTGAACTGTTTCATTTTTTTTATAGCACCTAACATTATCTGAAATTAAAGTATTTATTGTGTCTCTCCCCGGCTAGAAGGTCAGTTTGCTCAGTAGCTATTTGTAGAATGAATGGATCCTCAGAAACTGCTCCTCCATCCCCTCACCCACCCCTCACTCTCGCCTCCCCTCTCAAACTTCTCGGACTCAGGTGGAATTCTGCTCCTGCGCTCAGCCCTGGGGTTGGCGGGGGCTGGTTGTGGAGCTGGGGGGAGGCGGAGCCTGGGCGTGGACCTGCATAGCCCAACAGGCGCTGGGGGCGGCAGCAAAAAGGGCGGGGGCGACAGGAACATGACAAGACGCCTCTGTGAGGCCCCGGGAGGCCCCAGCTTCTCAGAAAAGCCAAGAACAGAGAGTCCAGGGTGGTTAGAGGGACAGAGCAGAGGAAGGGGGCCCAGGTGGTGTCCCCTGGCCATTCTCCACCACTCCCTTCTGTTAAGAGGGAGAAGAGGCATGAGGGGATGTGGAAGGGAGACAGACTTTTGGGCAGGGAAATAGCAAAACAGTTACGTGCAAACAGCAGACCGTCAGGAGGTGGGGGAAAGCTGGGGAGCAGGGGGCACTGGAGAGAGACAGGCAGGGTCTGTGGCCCCAAGAGAAGCTCAGGCCAGGCTTAAGGACAGAGAGCAGGGAAGCTGGAGGCCAAGGGGGTTTGCTTTGGAAGAGTCTGGGGACAGGACAGGAAGAGAAACAGCATCTTCTCCCCTGGGGTGGGTGCTGAATGCAGGAGTTCAAGAAGAGTTGGGCGGGGAGGGGGTGGGGAGTGGTAGGAAGGGGCGTCACGAGAGACGTGAGCTTGAGGCCAGGAGGGGGTTGGGGGGAGCCAGTCCTGACCGGTCCTGACAGGACCCAGACATCCAGTCCCAGGTTATTTTTATACTGTGGTTTGTGCCCAAGGCCAGGAAGGGGAAAGAGTTCGCATCCTCACACCCCCTGCCTTTCCCCAGCCCTCCGAGGTGTTATATTCTCCCCGCAGGACAGAAGTATCCCACCCTTTTGTCTCTGGCTGCTCACCCCCACCACGGGGACCCAGGCATGCTGCCCCCCCAGCCCGGACTTGTTCCTCTTTTGGAGACAGGAAGGAGAAAGAGTATGGGACTGAACTCCTTCTGGGGCTTTTCTCCCCCACTCCATGGTGGTCACCCTGGAGTTATCAATCACAGAGAGGCTCAGATGGAGGGAGTTGAGACAGACAACTGGGGGGTGAAAAGGATCAACCAGCAAGCCCCCTCCCCATCCCTGAGAGGTGTTCCCCCCACCCAATTTCTCAGTGACACTTGGCCTACAGCAAAGCTGGAGGTAGGACTGAGATGGGTGGCTGGGGGAAAAGAAAGACCCCTACATTCAGGATGGGGCTGCAGTGCAGAGACTAGCAGCGCGCAAAGCCTACCTTTTACCTTTCCTCCCCAAATCCTGGCAGCTCCTCCCCCAGGGACCCAGCTACCCAGCTGAGGCCTCCACCCTCATCACCTAGAGGCAGAGGGGCTGAGACCAAGACAGAAGAAGGCCTGGTGAGGGGGCCACATATGCTATAGGCTACATGAAGACCAAGACAGAGAATCAGAGGCCAGGGAGAAAGAGAGAGGGTGCAGAAAAACAGGAAGGAGGCTGAGACAGAAAATGAAGGAGGAGGAAGGGGCTTCAGAGTGACCTGGCAGGCACAGAGAAGAGGGCTGTCTGATCTGATAGACAAGTAATGGAGGAGGAGGGGGAGGGGGAGGGGAGGGGAAGGGACGGGAAGGAGGAGGGGGAGAAGGAAGGGGAGGAGAAGGGGTGGGAGGAGGGAGTCCCAAGATAGAGGTTAGGCCAGGGCTGATGGGCGAGCCCTAGAACCCAGGTCTTACCTGCCCCATCTCCTCTGGAGCACCCAACTCCATCCGCAGCCGCATGTCTACAGCTTTCCTCCGGGACAGTGGAGGGGTCCTGGTCCCTGAGCCCCCAGCCTCCGCGTCCACCCTCAGAGAGGGCAGGGGCGTGGCAGCCCGGGATGTGCCCGCACTCTCACCGGTCCCAGGCTCTGGGGGGCGCTGCTGGGGTGGGGAGGCCGACAGTGGGGGTGTCTCTGCCTTGGCTTTGCCGGGCACCACCAGCTGGCCCAGTCCCCCAGTGAAGGAGCGGGCCTGAGGTCCGGGAGAGGTGGGGGGTGGACGGAGCCAGGAGGTGGGGCCCTGAGACAGGCCTGACTGTGGGGTGGGGGTGCCCAGGCCGAGGCTGGCCAGCTCCAACCTGGAATCCAAAGATCTGCCCCCGGCGCCCCCTGAGGCCCCTCGAATTCCCTCCAGGAGTCGGCCGAAGCTGTGGGGCTCCAGGTCTCGCTCATAAACATCCACACACGTCCAGCGACCACGGCGATATGGCTCTCCCAGGCCGTGGGGCAGCTTCACCACCCGGAAACGGGAGGAGGGGGCCCCAGGTGGTGGGGAGCCATTCCGGGGGGTGCCCTTGCCCCCCGGATCAGGGCTGGGCTCCCCACTGGGCAGGCGGGGCAGGGGCCCGGTGGGGGGCTGTGGAGTAGGCGGATCTGAAGTCCCTGGGCTCCCCGGGCCCTCATAGTCTGTGGTGACGCTGGTGATTTGGAAACTACTCTTCTTCTTGCCCCCGCTCATGGTCCCTGGGGCTCAGGGCTGGGCCAAGGTTGGGGGTGGGTTGGGACTCCTTGAAGGGGCTCAGGCACCCCTGGAACAAGGGGGCCACATGGTGGGGGCATCCGGGCCCCTGGGGACGTCTGGGTCCGACATGGCAGGAGGGCCTGGTGGGAACCCGGGGTGCCTGCTGGGTGAGGGGAGAAGAGGAGAGGGGAGGTGGCGGGAGGGGGGAGCACGGGCAGGTTTTTCCTGCTGCTGTTGCTGCTGAACTCCAGAGCTGAGTTTGCAAACTGGAAAAAGAGGGAGAGAGAGAGTGTGTGTGTGTGTCTGTGTGTGTGTGTGAAACCAGTGGGCAGGCCACCTCCGGGGCTTCCTCTCCGGGGAGCAGAGTGGGGGAAGGGGAAACCGTCAGAGACCCGGAGACAGGCAAGAGATGACAGAGACCAGGGCAGAGGGGACCAGATCCAAAAAGGCGCTCAGAGTAGGAAGAGGCAGATGAGTTCCAGAGTTGTGCATTTCTCATCTGAGATTCTGACTCAGGGGGCGGGTATTGTCCCAAGAGCTTGGACTCCAGGGCCTGGGAGAACCGGGGTGAAGCAGCTCCCCAGCCTGGCCCGGCCACTCAGAGAGACCTCTCCTGGGCCTCGAGCCCACCCCAGCTCCCACATCCCTGGGGCAGGCCCTGCCCGGCTACCCCCAGCGCCCCACCCAGCCCCGAATCCTACCTCTGGGGCCTCAGCCACTGATCTGAGCCTGAGGGTCCCGGCGCCTAAGAGGTCGGGCTGTGCGTTCCCTGGGGCCTTCTGGCCAGGGGGAGTGGCGGGGCACGCAGGCGGCGATCAGAGGTTGCCCCGTCCTCTCCGGGGGCCTCAGCTCATCCTGGGAGGCATCTCCGAGGAAAGTTTGCTCTCCGGAAAAGAAGGAACCCGCGGCTCCTCCGAGGAGCCCAGGAGCGGCCGCTGAAGCCCCAGGGGTCTGGAGACTGATGTGGGAGAGGGCGGCCGAGCCCCCCGCTGCTCCCGGTGGCAGCCAGCGAGTGGGTGTCTCGAGTCTCCTCCCGCGTGGCCCCGCTGGGTCCGTGTCTCCGCTCCTCCGCTCCCCTGGGTCTCTGCCTCTCCGTCTTTCTCCTTCTGAGCTGTTGACAACCCCCACACCAGGAAGTCCTGCCTCCTCGGGCCTGCTGACTGCTCCTCTCCTCCTCCTCCTCCTCCTCCTTCCCCTCCTCCTCCCCTTCCTCCTCCCTCCCTCCCTCCTGGGGCTTCCCGCCAGCTGGCCCGGGGCCAGGCCTGCCACAGCCGCTGCTGTTGCAGTTGCTGCAGCCACTGCTTAGGCTGCTGCTCCTGGGGGCCCCAAACAGACTCTCTTAACCCCACACCTGCCGGGCCCAGCCCCACTCTTGCAGGCAGGGGCTGCAGAGGGCGGGGCTCGGGGAGAAAGGGGAGGAGCTTGCAGGGAGGCGAGGGATTCCCTTACTTGTAGTCAGTTGCTGCCATTGGCCTAGAGACACACAGAAGAAACGGAAGGCACAGGCCGGGAGGTGTGCTGGATGCCCACCCAGAAGTGCCCAGTCCCTGCTGCGGGGCGGCTGTGGCTGTCATTCTCCTTTGGTTTTCACAGCAACTGCATGAGGAAGGTACTATTATTCCCCCCATTCCTTATTTTTAAAAGTGGATTATTGCCGGACCCCGGTGGTGGCTCATGCCTGTAATCCCCACACTTTGGGAGGTCAAGGAAGGAGGATTGCTTGAGACCAGTTTGGACAATATAATAGCAAGACCTCGTCTCTACAAAACAAACAAAAAAAATTGGCTGGGCATGGTGATGTGCACCTATAATTCCAGCTACTCAAAGGCTGAGGTGGGAGGATCCCTTGAGCCCAGGAGTTTGTGACCAGCCTGGGCAATATAGCGAGATCCCCATCTCTACAAAAAATTAAAAAATAGCACTTTGGGAGGCCGAGGCGGGCGGATCACGAGGTCAAGAGATTGAGACCATCCTGGCCAACATGGTGAAACCCCATCTCTACTAAAAATATAAAAATTAGCCAGGTGTGGTGGCATGCGCCTGTAGTCCCAGCTACTCAGGGGGCAGGAGAATCACTTGAACCCGGGAGGCGGAGGTTGCGGTGAGTAGAGATCGTGCCACTGCACTCCAGCCTGGCGATTAGAGCGAGACCGTCTTAAAAAAAAAAAAAAAAAAAAGCTGAGTGTGGTGATGTAGACCTGTAGTCCCAGCTACTCAGGAGGCTGTGAGGCAGGAGAATCTCTTGAGCCCAGGAGGTTGAGGATGCAGTGAGCCTACATTGTGCCACTGCACTCCAGCCTGGGCAACAGAATGAGACCATGTCTCACCAAAAAAAAAAAAAAAAAAAAAAAAAGTGGATTATTATGAAAATTTTCAAACGTGCCATGCAGACATGGGGAGACCATGCAAACTCCACACGGATGGTGGTCCCAACCCAAAATTAATTTTTAAAAAATCATCAACGTTATAATGAAATGACATTCAATGAAATGACATGTGGGAGCCAGCTGTATTTTGCTGGACTATTTGAAACCAAATCCTGGATGTTATACTATTTCCCTTTGCCCCAACCACTCCCCCACATTTTTTTTAGAGACAGGTGCTCTCTCTCTCTCGCTCTCTCTCTTCTATTGCCCAGGATGGAGTGCAGTGGTGTGATCATAGCTCACCACAGCCTGGAACTCCTAGGCTCAAGCCATGCTCCTGCCTCAGCCTCCCAAGTAGCTAGGACTTTAGATGCACGCCACCACACCCAGCTAATTTTTAAATTTTTGTAGAGATGGGAGCTCTCACCATGTTGCCCAGTATGGTCTCAAACTCCTGGCTTCAGTTGGTCCTCCCGCCTCAGCCTACCAAGTAGCTGGGACTACAGACACACACTACTACGCCTGGCTAAATTTCTTTAAAAAAAAATTTTTTTTGGTAGAGATGGGGGTCTTGCAATGTTGCCCAGGGTCGTCTTGAACTCCTGGCCTCAAGTGATCCTCCTGCTTCTGCCTCCCTAGTAGCTGGGACCACAGGTGTACTCCACCACACCTGGCTAATTTTTTAGTTTTCATAGAGACAGGGTCTTACTATGTTGCCCAGGCTGGCCTCAAATGATACTCCCACCTGGGCCTTCCAAAAAACTGACATTACAGGCGTGAGCCATGGTGCCTGGCCTCAGGGAAATTTCTAACCCCTCTTTAGGGTTAGGTAAAAATAAAACAATGGAATACCTACCCTCGTTATGTATTTGTTCTTTATCTCTTTGTTAGAAACATCCACACTCCTGTTTCTCTCCCTTAAGCCATAGTAACAATGACTGCCATAGCCCAGGTCTGTGAGCCTCCCAAGTAGTGATGTCTGGGAAGCAGCCTCCCACCTGCTCCCTACCCCTCCAGACTGCATCCCTCTGTCCCTCACAGAACCTCTTCTCCTCTAGCAACACTCAGAACATGGCCTTGGTCCCTCCGTCCCCAGGCCCTCCTTCCTTCTTGCTGACTTGCTACAAACTATCCAAAAATTATCTTTGGGGCCGGCCTGGTGGCTCAAGCCTGTAATCCCAGCACTTTGGGAGGCCGAGACGGGCGGATCACGAGGTCAGGAGATCAAGACCATCCTGGCTAACACGGTGAAACCCCGTCTCTACTAAAAAAATACAAAAAACTAGCCGGGCGAGGTGGCGGGCGCCTGCAGTCCCAGCTACTCGGGAGGCTGAGGCAGGAGAATGGCGTGAACCCGGGAGGCGGAGCTTGCAGTGAGCTGAGATCCAGCCACTGCACTCCATCCTGGGCGACAGAGCGAGACTCCGTCTCAAAAAAAAAAAAAAAAAAAATTATCTTTGGGCAATCCCTTTCTCTGCCTCAGGCACTGGTATCTGAGTCTAGAGGCCCTGGCACATTGCTGACCTCTGCAGAAATGTTTGTTGAGTGAATACATACAAATTTTTATGTCTTAATTTAATTTAATTTAATTTGAGATGAAGTCTCGCTCTGTCACCCAAGCTGGAGTGCAGTGCCATGATCTCATCTCACTGCAACCTCCGCCTCCCAGGTTGCAATCCTCCTGCCTCAGCCTCCCGAGTAGCTAAGATTGTAGGCACCCGCCACCACGCCCAGCTAATTTTTGTATTTTTAGTAGAGATGGGGGGGTCTCATCATGTTGGCCAGGCTGGTCTCGAACTCCTGACCTCAAGTGATCTGCACGCCTCAGCCTCCCGAAGTGCTGGCATTACAGTCGTGAGCCACCGCTCCCGACCTATACGTATAAACTAATCATACTAAAGGTATAAATGTGAAATGGGTTTTAAGTGTTTTAGTATCTCCCTCCCCTGGGAGCATTCTTAATAGCCTTTAATATGTAGGACCCTTTACAATTTACAAGGCACTTTGGTATTATTTTACTACCCCTCCTCTGCCAACAAAGAATGGACTAAAGCCAGCTTGTCCAACTGCACCGGCAGCTTGTGGCCCAGGACAAATTTGTAAACTTTCTTAAAACATTAGGAGTTTGGGTTTTTTGTTTTTTTGTTTTTTTCTGAGGCAAGAGTCTCACTCTGTCCCCTAGACTGGAGTGCAGTGGTCTGATCTCAGCTCGCTGCAACCTTCACCTCCCAGGTCAAGCGATTCTCCTGCCTTGGCCTCCCGAGTAGCTAGGATTACAGGCGCACGCCACCATGCCAAGCTTATGTTTTCTATTTTTAGTAGACACAGGGTTTTGCCACGTTGGCCAGGCTGGTCTCAAACTTCTGATGTCAGGTGATCCACCAGCCTCGGCCTCACAAAGTGCTGGGATTACAGGCGTGAGCCACCGCGCCCAGCCAGTGTTAAGAGTATTTTATGTGTGGCCCAAGACAAATTATTCTTCCAATGTGGTCCAGAGAAGTCAAAAGAGTGTACATCCCTGGACTAAAGCATCTCTCAGAGAGGTTGCACGATCTGCCTAAAGCCACACAGCAAGTCTGCAAAGACGCTGCCATGGGAAGTAGCATTCGCAGGCCAGGGATTAGGCCATGCCTATCTTTGCCATGCCCATTTTCCAGCCCGTGGAAGGTACAACTGAGGTCTTCTCGAGCTGATTTACCCCCGCTACAGAGCTGTGCGCCCAAGGAATTTCAGAGAAAGTTGTTTCTAGGGGAGATGATGAGAAAAGCGATGGGCGGGGAGGTCGAGGTCACGTCCCGCAGCGGCCCCCTGACAGTGCCAGGGTGGTGGCCACACTCAGAGGTCGACCCTGGTCGTTGCGAGCGGCGCTGGGGGAGTCAAAGGTCATGAGAGGAGGGCTCGGACCACGGGGGCGGACGGCTTTGAGCCCAGACGATGGAAGGAGATCCGAGCACCCCCGGGAGGCTGCAGGGGGAGGCGGCCGATTCCCCCGCGAGCCAACTCGGGTGCTCTCCTGGCACCTGGGGGTGGCGGGGAAAGGGGGGGCGGCGGGGAAAGGGGGCGCGGCCGCCTGAGCACGCCCCCTGCTGGGCTGAGCCGCCTCCCGTCCAGTTCCCTCGGAGCCCCTCGGCCCGGAAAGCGGCACCCCCTGGCGGCCTCGGCGCCTCACTGCACCCCGGGCCCCGCAGCCGCAGCCTCGGCCCCGGCCCGATGCTGGGTGCGGACCCGGGGCGCGCCGGGCGCACGGGGTGCACGGGGTGCACGGGGCGGGGGCGGGGGCGGGGGCGCGGGCCCCAGGCTGCCGCTGGGGGGCGCCGCTGCACGCCGCTCCGCCGGGGCCCGGGAGACCGAACCCAGCACCGCCCGGCTGGGCAGGGGGCGAGGGGCGGCGAGGAGTAGACACCCCAAGACCGCGACGGGCTGGCGCCGGGCCCCCAGCGCCCCACGACCTTCCTCCGAATCTGTCCCCGCAGGCTCCGCGGCTCCCGCGCCCCGCGCCCCAGCCTCGCGGCCCCGCGCCGCACGGCCGCTCCCGTTCCGTCCTTGGAGGGTGTGGAAGGGTGGGTTTGGGGCCGGGGGCGGGTCTGGGGGCGGACCCGGAGGCGGGGCTGTCTCTGCGGCAGGGCCCAGCTTCGCTCCCCCCGGTCTGTCTCTGTCTCTCCTCCTCCCTCCTGCTCCGGGCGGAGCCCGGCATGGGGGGGCCGGCGCCCGGCAGGCCAGGTACGGTGATGGAGAAACTGGGGAGGCTTGGTGCAGGAAGGTTGGGGTGGGGGGACAAGGGACAGGGAGGATTGGCGGAGCGAAAGGCGGAGAAGCCCAGGGTAGCAGGACAAGGGGAAGGGGAGGGGTGCCAGGAACCTGGGGCCCTTGGATGGAGAAGGGGGATGAAGCAGGCCAGGTTTGGAACAGGGGAAGGGGGAGGACGGCTATAAGGAGGGGCGCCTGGGAGGAGAAGTGAGGCTGAAGGCGAAAAGAAGAGTGTAGGTTTGGGGGAAGGAAAACCGGAGCAGGTATGGAGGCCGCAGCCCAGAAGGTAGCAATGGGGCCAGACTGGAGCCCCCCGGGTGGGATTGAGGGGCGGGGACTGGAAGAGGAAAACCGGGGGCCTCCCAAATCCTGGAGGAAGAAGAAGGTGATTGGGGCCATCAGCGAGGGAGGGAGGCAGAGACCAAACCATTGCTAAAGGGCCAGGGAGCCAGAATCGGGGTGGACCAAGGCCCAGGCCCGGGGAAGGACTGGAAGAGGGGGAAGGCAGGCAGTGGAGATAGATGGATGGGTGGTATTTTAGATACCCAACTCAGGGTGTCTCCCATCCTTCCTTCAGCGTCCCCACCCTGCCCTCATAAGATCCCCCCCTACAGCCCAAGATGGGAGGGAGAGTCTGACCATCTCCCCTTTCCCCAGTGGGGTGCAATGTACGCAAGTAGGCCCTGGGCATAACTCTTTGCCTGTAGGTGTGTCCGGTTCCGTGTAGCAGATTTGTGTGTGTCTGGAGGTCTGTGTGTGTGTCTGTGGGTGTGTCTGTGGGTGTTTATGTCTGTGTGCCTGTCTATCCCTAGGTTTCTGTTTACCTATGCCAATCTCTGTGTCTGGTCCTCCGTCTGTAGATGTGGGTCGGTGGCTCTGTGGTTTGTGTGTCTGAATGTGTACTTGTGTAGCTGAGGGGTTGCAGTCCGTTTGTGGGGCCTGTATGGGTGGTGGATCAGGATGTCTTTACACAAGAAGGGAATCTGTGTTGACCTGGTCGCTCCAGAGTGTGTATTTGCGGCTCTGAACACCTTTGTCGGGGTCTTGTGTCTGTCTATCTGTCTGTGGGTCCTTGAAGCTGTGTTGGGTTTTCTGTCTGTGTTTTCCTCTCTGAGGACCCGAGTCATGTCTCTTCTCCTTTTTCTCTCTTTCATTCATCCCTGGCCCCCACCCATCCCACCTTTCTTTTTTTTCCCTTCTCACCACCCCCTCCCCCAACCCAGTGGATCCGGGACCCAGGGAGGGCCGCCCCCCGGGCCTGGTGGCACTGAGCAGGGCCCCCCAGCCCCCACCTCCTGCCCCACGAGATGAACCTCCTTTACCGGAAAACCAAGCTGGAGTGGAGGCAGCACAAGGAAGAAGAGGCCAAGAGGAGGTAAGGCTGTGCCCCAGACCATTCCCTTTCCTTCCGCACCTCTGCCTGCCCCCTCACTGGGCCACAGCCCTTCTGGGGGCCTGGCAGCCTTGTCATGAGTGAGCTCTCTGCTCTCAGAGTCAGTACGGAACGGCCAGGATTGCACACAGATTGTCCTGGCCCAACTCCTGCCCTCCTGCGGGGGGGTTTACAGCCCAGGAGCACCCTTTTGGTTGTTCCCCATCCCCAGAGGCCCAAGTCACTCCTTCCTGACTCACCTCTGGCCTGTAGCCTTTCTCCTTTCTGCAAATTTGGGGCTGGCTGTGGGCTCTCCTGTCACCTGACCTTGGAAGGGGCAGGCCCCGCCTCCCTCCCAGGGTCTAGGGAAGGGGTCATTTCAGGGGCATCAGAGAACATCCACTTGGCCTCCTCCCAGTTTCCCCTGCTGCAGGAGGCGAGTGGTCAAGTTGTGTGTGTGGTGGGCGGACATGCGGGCTGGGCCTTGCCAAAGAGCCGGGGCAGGGCACGACCCCCGGACCCCTGCATCCCTGTCTGCCTCCTCGCTTGCCCTTCCAGGGACCTGGGGCCTGGCCTCTCCCATCCTTCTCTCCTTCTCCTCTTCACTCCCATTGACTTCACAGCCACTTGGAGCCTGTCAGCCACCTCCCTTTTCCTTCCTCGCAACTGTGGAGTTTAATTCTTGTTGTTAATTAGATTAATCAGAGTGATCGCTGCAGCGATCTCTCCCTAATGAAGGGCTAGCAGACAGGGCCTTAATGAGCGCCCACCCCACACAGCTCTCCTCTCTTCCCTGCCAGCTGCCCCCCCTCCACTCCCCGCAACCCTCCACTCAGACAGAAGCTCAGGGAGAGTGGAATGGAATGGGGGTGAGCCAGGGAGGGTGACAGAGAGAGGACAACACCAGGGGAGAGAGAGGAAGAAGGATGGGCCAGGGGAGAGAGGCTGCTCTGGTCCTGGAGGGACACATCGTGCATCTGGGAGAGGAGGTGTGCCATGGGGGTGTAGGTCACAGTGACTGAGCAGGAGGGGAGACCAGAGGCCAGGTGTGGGCCAGTGTGAGAGTGAGAGGGGCCGAGGAGCTGTGGGGGCAGGTGTGTCTGTCTGTGTTACCTGGGTTTGTATCTCTATCTCTGCACAAGGCTGTCCACATAGGTGCCCAGGCTGGGATCTGCCAGCCCCAGGGATGCTCCCCTGCAGGCATACTCACCCCTCTCCTCATACCTGCCCCCAACTGCCTTGCCTTTTTAAAGCCCAAGATTCTGCCTGAAGCCCCTTCATTGGTGCCCTGGACCTTCTGGCAACCCTGTCCCCACCCAGGCTCCTGTCCTCCTCCCTGGGAAGCCACAAGGTTGCTGACACCTCTTGGGGCGGAGAAGGGGGAGGCCCAGGTCTGAGGCCCTTCCTCCACTCCATCGTGGCCTTCTCTCCCCAGCTCCAGTAAGGAGGTGGCCCCCGCTGGCTCGGCTGGGCCGGCGGCCGGCCAGGGGCCTGGGGTCCGCGTGCGGGACATCGCCTCGCTACGGCGCTCCCTCAGGATGGGTTTCATGACGATGCCTGCCTCCCAGGAGCACACCCCGCACCCCTGCCGCAGTGCCATGGCCCCACGGTCCCTCTCCTGCCACTCGGTGGGCAGCATGGACAGTGTCGGGGGTGGCCCTGGTGGGGGCGGTGGAGGCCTCACAGAGGACAGCAGCATCCGAAGACCCCCTGCCAAGCCCCGGAGACACCCCAGCACCAAGCTTAGCATGGTGGGGCCCGGGTCGGGGGCAGAGACGCCCCCCAGCAAGAAAGCAGGTGAGATACCCCCTATCTCTCCCTGGGGTGGAGCTGGGAGCTGGGAGGATCTATTCCAGGCCGGGGGAGGCTTGCCGGGAGGGTTCATTCAGGGAAGAACCAAGGAAGTGGAAGATTCCATTCTTAAGGAATTGGGGGGGTCCTTTTGGATGGGCCTGAGATGAACCATCCAAGGGCAGGGGACACTCCCTGAAAAGTTCTTGAGAGAGGCGTGGTGGCCTCGGAGGGACAATGAGGGTAGGAGCTGCGGATTCTGGAGAATACATTAGAAAGACTGAGGACTGTGGGACAGACACGATGGCTCACGCCTGTAATCCCAGCACTTTTTTTTTTTTTTTTTTTTGAGACAGAGTCTGGTTCTGTCGCCCAGGCAGGAGTGCAATGGCGCGATCTCAGCTCACTGCATCCTCCACCTCCCAGGTTCAAGCAGTTCTCCTGCCTCAGCCTCCCAGGTAGCTGGGATTACGGGCGTCCATCACCACGCCTGGATAATTTTTTGTATTTTTGTAGAGTCAGGGTTTCGCCTTGTTGGCCAGGCTGACAAGGCCAGGCTTGCTGGCCTCAGGTAATCCACCCACCTCGGCCTCCCAAAGTGCTGGGATTACAGGCATGAGCCACTGTGCCTGGCCAATTAGTTGATGTTTTAAAAAGACCAAGGGCTGACTAGTAGAAAAGTAACCTACAGCTGGGCATGGTGGCTGATGCCTGGAATCCTAGTGCTTTAGGAGGCCGAGGCAGGAGGATCCCTTGAGCCCAGGAGTTTGGTACCAGTCTGGGCAACATGGAAAGACCTGTCTCTATTAAAAAATAAAAAAGAAATGAGGAAGCCTCCTGGGGCTGTAAGTTGAGGAATGTGGGGAAAATGAAGAGGCAGATACGTCCTTGCAGAGGGGTCAAGGGATCAGAATGGGCTCCTCCCACTTGCTCCCCTCATTAAAAGCCTGGTTTATTTTTCTCTTTCTTGTCCTGTCCAGGCTCACAGAAGCCAACCCCAGAGGGCCGAGAGTCCAGCCGGAAGGTTCCTCCACAGAAGCCCAGGCGAAGCCCTAACACCCAGCTCTCTGTCTCCTTCGATGAGTCCTGCCCCCCAGGCCCCTCTCCTCGAGGGGGGAACCTGCCTCTTCAGCGCCTCACTAGGGGGTCCCGAGTAGCTGGGGACCCTGATGTGGGTGCCCAGGAAGAGCCTGTGTACATTGAGATGGTGGGGGACGTCTTTAGGGGAGGAGGACGAAGTGGAGGAGGCCTGGCTGGGCCCCCTCTTGGGGGTGGGGGCCCGACCCCTCCAGCGGGCGCCGACTCGGACTCTGAAGAGAGTGAGGCCATCTATGAGGAGATGAAGTACCCGCTGCCGGAAGAGGCCGGGGAAGGCCGGGCCAATGGCCCTCCACCATTGACCGCAACATCCCCGCCACAACAGCCTCACGCCCTTCCGCCCCATGCCCACCGCCGCCCAGCTTCAGCCCTTCCGAGCCGGAGGGATGGGACGCCCACCAAGACCATTCCTTGTGAAATCCCCCCACCCTTCCCAAACCTCCTTCAGCACCGGCCTCCACTCCTGGCCTTCCCCCAAGCCAAGTCTGCTTCCCGAACCCCTGGCGATGGGGTCTCGAGGCTACCTGTCCTCTGCCACTCCAAGGAGCCAGCCGGCTCCACCCCAGCTCCCCAAGTGCCTGCACGGGAGCGGGAGACGCCTCCCCCACCGCCTCCACCTCCTGCTGCCAACCTGCTGCTGCTGGGACCATCGGGCCGGGCCCGGAGCCACTCGACACCGTTGCCACCCCAGGGCTCTGGCCAGCCCCGGGGGGAGCGGGAGCTCCCCAACTCCCACAGCATGATCTGCCCTAAGGCGGCGGGGGCGCCGGCAGCCCCCCCTGCCCCGGCCGCCTTGCTCCCCGGCCCCCCCAAGGACAAGGCCGTGTCTTACACCATGGTGTACTCGGCGGTCAAGGTGACCACGCACTCTGTCCTGCCAGCCGGTCCACCCCTGGGTGTTGGGGAGCCAAAGACGGAGAAGGAGATCTCAGTCCTCCATGGGATGCTGTGTACCAGCTCGAGGCCCCCCATGCCAGGGAAGTCCAGCCCCCACAGTGGGGCCATGGGCGCAGCAGCTGGGGTCCTCCACCACCGCGGCTGCCTGGCCTCCCCCCACAGCCTTCCAGACCCAACTGCAGGCCCCCTGACCCCGCTGTGGACCTACCCAGCCACAGCAGCTGGGCTTAAGAGACCCCCTGCCTATGAGAGCCTCAAGGCTGGGGGGGTGCTGAATAAGGGCTGTGGTGTGGGGGCCCCGTCCCCCATGGTCAAGATTCAGCTGCAGGAGCAAGGGACCGATGGGGGTGCTTTTGCCAGCATCTCCTGTGCCCACGTCATCGCCAGTGCAGGGACACCAGAGGAGGAAGAGGAGGAGATGGGCGCCGCGACATTTGGGGCAGGCTGGGCCCTGCAGAGAAAGGTCCTCTATGGAGGGAGAAAAGCAAAGGAGTTGGACAGTGAGTGAGGGGTGGGGAGTGGGGGCTGGCGTCGGGGGTGGGGGGCAGCTGGGAATGCCTGCGATGGTTTGGGGGAGGTGTTGGAGGGGTTATTTGGAAGTCACAGTCTTGAGTCTGGGATGTTTTCTAGGAGACCAGAGGGGTGGAGGTGAGCAATAGACAGAAAGACGGGGGTCACCCAGTGTGCGCTGGAGGGGCAGGAAGGTCTGGGAGGTGAAGGGGGTCAAATCTGGCCCTGTCCTGCTCTGCTCCCTGCCCCTCCCTTCCCGGGGCTGCAGGGGTGTGTGCTTGTGAGTGTGCGCACCAGGAACTAAACACAGCTGCCTCCCAGCTGTTACCATGGCAACCCATCCAGACAGGAGGGAGAGGAGAGGAGGCCCCTACCGTTGCCTGGCAACGCAATGCTCTGCCAGGCCTCCTCTCAGAGATGAGCTTAGTTCACAGGCAGCCCTTCCCCCTGCCCTCCTCCTTCTGGGCTCAGGAATTGGGATTCTCACCCTACAGGTCTTGGTCCCAGGGGAATGGTCATTCTGGCCCTAGCTGGAGATGGAGGGGCTTGGAAGCTAAAGCTGGGGTTGGGGAGGCCCCTCTGACCAGGGAAAAGGGTTTGGATGCAGCACATATACATGATTCTCAGCCCCAGGAGATGGTACCGATGGGTGGAAAGGAACAGGTGTATGTGCGTGTGTGTGTGGGGGGGGGAGTGTGAAGGAACCCCATCCCAGCTGTTACTTGCAAAAGGGGCAGTTGTGTCTCCTGGTCCACCCATGCTGCAGCATGTGTGACCGGAGGGACAGAAGGACGCCTCCAATGTGCAGGCACACAGCTTTCCTTGTCATCCCAGCAGAGGTCGAGGATGGTGCCCGGGCCTGGAATGGCAGTGCCGAGGGTCCAGGCAAGGTGGAGCGTGAGGACAGGGGCCCGGTGACATCAGGGATCCCAGTGAGGAGCCAGGGGGCAGAGGGCCTGCTGGCCAGGATCCACCACGGAGACCGAGGAGGGAGCCGCACCGCGCTGCCCATTCCTTGCCAGACCTTCCCTGCCTGCCACCGCAATGGAGGTGATGTGGCCTGCACACACCTGTGCACAGTGGGGCTGGCTGGGGGATCTCCCGGGGTCTGGCTGCACCTGTCCTGACTTCCTCTCACCTGTTCATGTCCACATCCAGGGCCCTAAATCTTCATACCACATCTCCACCCCCTTTTCCGCCTTGATGAGGCAGGGGCAGCCTGGATCATTCAAGGGCAGGGGACTGGGAACTAGGGGAGGGGCACCTGAGGCTCCTGCCCTCCTCACTCCTCCTTCTTCCACCTCAGACTTCACGGGAGGCTACCGCCTAGGGCGCTCGGCCTCCACCTCCGGAGTCCGGCAGGTTGCGCTCCACACACCCCGGCCCTGCAGCCAGCCCAGGGATGCCCCGAGCCAGGTGAGGCTTGGTTTTTCTTTTATTTGTGAAGGAGCAGGTGGAGAAGGCTTGAATGTGCAAAGAAAAGCAATAAAGGGGCCAGGGCTGGGCACAGTGGCTCATGCCTGTAATTCCAGCACTTTGGGAGGCCAAGGCAGGAGGGTCACTTGAGGCCAGAAGTTCATTAGCTTGAGCAACATAATGACACCCTGTCTATTTTGCTTTTTTAAAGAAGGCCAGTTGCAGTGGCTCGCACCTGTAATCTCAATGCTTTCAGAAGCCGAGGCAAGTAGGTTGCTTGAGCCCAGGAGTTCAAGATGAGCCTGGGCCACATAGCGAGACCCCATCTCTATAAAAAATAAAAAATGTAGTCAGGTGTGCTGGCGCAAGCCTGATTTCCAGCGACTCTGGAGGTTGAGGTAGGAGGATGGCTTTACCCTGGGAGGTGGAGGTTGCAGTGAGCCATGATCACGCTACTGCATTCCAGCCTGAGCCACAAGGTGAGACCCTGTCTTAGAAGAAAAAAAAAAAAGAAAGAAAGAAAGGGGCCAGGCAGGGTGCGGTGGCTTATGCCTGTAATTGCAGCACTTTGGGAGGCCGAGACGGGCAGATCACCTGAGGTCAGGAGTTCGAGACCAGCCTGGCCAACATGGTGAAACACTTTACTAAAAATACAAAAATTAGGGCCAGGTGCGGTGGCTCATGCCTGTAATCCCAGCAGTTTGGGAGGCTGAGGCGAGTGGATCATGAGGCCAGGAGTTCGAGACCAGCCTGACCAACATGGTGAAACCCCATCTCTACTAAAAATACAAAAATTAGCCGGGTGTGGTGGTGCGCGCCCGTGGTCCCAGCTACTCGGGAGGCTGAGGCAGGAGAATCGCTTGAACCCAGGAGATGGAGGTTGCAGTGAGCCAAGATCACACCACTGCACTCCAGTGGCCTGGGCAACAGAAAGAGACTCTGTCTCAAAAACAAAAAACAAAAAAACCCACAAAAATTAGCTGGACGTTGGGGCAGGCACCCGTAATCCCAGCTACTCAGGAGGCTGAGGCAGAAGAATTGCTTGACCCCGGGAGACAGAGGCTGCAGTGAGGCGAGATCATGCCACTGCACTCCAGCCTGGGCGACAGAGTTAAGACTCTGTCTCAAAACAAACAAACAAACAAACAAAAAAAACAAAACAAAGGGCCATGCAGGCTGGGGTCTGAGCCAATACAGACTAACAGGAACCCAGGAATGAGAGTGAGGGGGTTGGGAGAGGATCTGGGAAGGGTTTGAAGGTTTGCTTAAGATGGGCAGCAAGGTAGGGCCCAGCTTGGAGATCAGTCAGGGCCACCACTAGCCAACAGCGCACCTTTGCGCAATTTAGGAAAAAGACCTCCCCACTGGGCACCATGTCTTGTGCCTGTAATCCCAGAACTGTGGGAGGCAGAGATGGGAGGATCGCTTGAACCCAGGAGACTGAGGTTGCAATGAACTGTGATCCCACCACAGCACTCTATCCTGAGTGTAAGGGCAAGACCCTGTCTCAAAAGAAATAAAAATAAAGAGGTCAAGCATGGTAGCTCACGCCTATAATCCTAGTACTTTGGGAGGCCCAGGCAAGAGAAGTGGTTGAGCCCAGGAATTCTGTACCAGCCGGGGCGACATAGGGAGACCCTGTCTTTACAAAAAATTAAAAAATTATCCAGACAGGTGGTGCGTGCCTGTAGTTCCAGTAACTCTGAAGGCTGAGGCAGGAGAATCACTTGAGCCTGGGAGGTGGAGGCTGCAGTAAGCCATGGTCGTGCCACTGCACTCCAGCCTGGGTGTCAGAGGGAGAACCTGTCAAAAGAAAGAGAGAGAGAGAGAGAGAGAGAGAGAGAGGAAGGGAGGGACCCTGTCTACCCTTGCCCCAGCTGGGCACAGTAGTTGATACCTGTAATCCCAGTGCTTTGGGAGGCCAAGATGAGAGGATCCCTTGAGGCCAGGAGTTCAAGACCAGGATTGGCAACAAAGCAAGATCCAATCAATACAAAAAAAAAATTTAATTTAATTTTTTAACAATTAGCTGGTGTAGTGGTATATGCCTGTAGTCCCAGCTACTTGGGAGGGAGGCTGAAGCTGGAGGATTGTTTGAGTCTAGAAGGTAGAGGCTGCAGTGAGCTATTATTGCACCACTGCACTCTGGCCTGGGCGACAGAGCCAGACCCTGTCTCAAAAAGACAAAAGAAAGAAAGAAACAAAGGCATCCCTTCTAGGGGGAGCAACTTACAAAACGCGTCTGTCTAGGAAGACTAGGGCGTGACTGGGCCAAAGCTGCCGGAGTTGGATTTCGGCCCCCATGGGCCCCACAGCCAGAGGGAGCCAGCCGAGGCCGTGGGGGGCAAGTAAGGACTTGCTTCTAGGGGAAGACGTGGGTCTAGGCAGTGCGGACCCGGTTCGGTCATGCTGAGGTCCCCGACCCTACCCGCCTTTTCCTTTCTCCCCCGCCCGCGGCACAGCCCCACCCGGCGCTGCCGCTGCCGCTGCCCCTGCCGCCCCTGCCGCCCCTGCCGCCCCAGCCGGCCCGCGAACGCGACGGGAAGCTGCTGGAGGTGATCGAGCGCAAGCGCTGCGTATGCAAGGAGATCAAGGCGCGCCACCGCCCGGACCGAGGCCTCTGCAAACAGGAGAGCATGCCTATCCTCCCCAGCTGGCGGCGGGGTCCCGAGCCCCGCAAGTCCGGCACCCCGCCCTGCCGCCGGCAGCACACGGTCCTCTGGGACACCGCCATCTGAGGCGGGCGGGGGGACCTGGGCGCCTGGACTGGGGCGGGGGCGGGCACGCCTGGCTCTCCCGGGAGCCTCGCCTTGAGAGACATTGAAGGACCACGTGGGAGAGTGCCAGGGAGAACCCCTGCCCTCCACCGTACCCCCTGGGATGGAGAGAGTCTGCCAGGCCCATTGGGCTTAGGGTGCCAACAGCGCTGCTGAGAAACTTGGAGGAGGAGGAGGGTTTGCTTGAGGTTGGGGCGAGGCGCTCTGGCTGTTCTTCCCCCTGGGCGCTATGCGTGTCTCCTCCTGAACCAAGCCAGAGGTCAGCATGGGGAAGGGAGGAAGGAAGGGATGGGAGGAAGAGGGGGGTGGGTGAGCTCAAAGAGAGGGACTAGAGTGCCAGATGGAGGAGCTCTTTTCTAGAGAGCCGGGAGTTGGGGAGGGGGTATTTATTTTGTTATTTATTTCAGTCTGGAGGGCGATTCTGGGCCCTTCTGACCTACTCCTGAGCCGGGAGTGGAGAATCAGGGCCAAGTTTGCACTCTCCCCAGTGCCAATGCCTAAAGGCCCCGCCATCCATGCCACCCCACAGCCAAGGAGGGGTCCGCATGGGGAGTGGACCGAGAGAAGAAGGGGCCCAGGGAAGCAGAGGGCCCAAGACCATTCACAGTATTTACAATTTGCCAGAATTTGGTAGTCAGTGTGGCCTGCTCTGAATCAGGCATCTTATTTAGTATTGGGGTGAGGGTCTAGTGCCAGGGATGGGCGGGATGATGGGGGAGGAGGAGGGAAATTTTAGCGGGTGGGGGTGGGTGGGCAGGGTATTTATTTAAATTAAAAAACAAAACACAGAAGAGATGTCAGGAACTTTTTTTTAATTCCTTTCTTTTCAGAATAATATATTAAAAGACTCATGATCCTAAAGCTGGCTTCTTCTATTTCACAGCGTGCTCTGTCATTCTTACACTTGCTCCTTTTCCCATCTTGCCCCTGGTTGGTGGGAGTTGAAGGTTGTGCGGGGAGGGGTGAGTAGCTGTGGCCAAGTCACAGGGTGAGGTGGAGTTCCAGGTAAGTCTTCGGGAATGCACCAGGCCATGACTCCATTAGCATTTTTTGTGCACAGAATGTGTTTTTCGCATTGCACTGATGCAGAAGGAATATTTGGGCATGAAGCTTGCCTTCAAGCACCTTGTGATCTACTCAGGGAGATAAAAACCCTGAGATGACAATAAACAGTGTTGCAGGAGTAAGAGATGGGGGACAGGGCCAAGTGTGGTGGCTCACACCTGTAATCCCAGCACTTTGGGAGGCCGAGGTGGGCAGATCACCTGAGGTTAGGAGTTCAAGACCAGCCTGACCAACATGGTAAAACCTCATCTCTACTAAAAAAAAATACAAAAATTAACCGGGTGTGGTGGCGCTATATCCCAGCTACTTGGGAGGCTGAGGCAGGAGAATCACTTGAACCCAGGAGGTAGAAGTTGCAGTGAGCCAAGATCACACCACTGCACTCCAGCCTGGGTGACAGAGTGAGACTCCGTCTCAACAACAACAACGAAAAAAAAAGAAGGGGTACAGGGCTGGAATCATCTAAGAAGGCTTCCTGCAAAGTTACCCTAAAAGGACAGGTAAGCTAGTCTAGGCAACATAGAGAAACCCTGTCTCTATAAAAAATACAAAAATTAGCCAGGTGTGGTGGCATGCGCCTTTAGTCCCAGATACTCAGGAGGCTGAAGTGGGAGGATGGCTGGAACCTAGGAGGCGGAGGCTGCAGTGAGCAGAGATTGTGCCACTGCGCTCCAGCCTGGTCAACAGAGCGAGATCCTGTCTCCCAAAAAAAAGAAAAAGGACAGGTGAGGTTTGGAGAGGGGAAGAGGAAAACTCCAAGGTCACGGTCATGGTTTGATTGTCTATGGAACAGTAGGAGGTGGGGGCAGGGAGAGGTAGGAAGTATGTTTAATGACGGTGATGGCATTAAGTGGTCCGGCCGTGGGACGGATCACCTGAGGTCAGGAGTTTGAGACCAGCCTGACCAACATGGAGGAACCCTTTCTCTACTAAAAAATATTAAAAAATTAGCTGGGCATGGTGGCACATGCCTGTAATCCCAGCTACTCGGGAGACTGAGGCAGGAGAATCACCAGAACCCGGGAGGCAGAGGTTGCAGTGTAGCAGGACGAGCTGCAGACAAAACTTCAGCAGCAGTGAACCGAGGTCGTGCCATTACACTCCAGCCTGGGCAACAAGAGTGAAACTCCATCTCAAAAAAAAAAAAAAAGAGGTCCAACCATGATGAAGCTAGTTCAGAAAGACTGGCCACAAGGCAAGACTCAGGTCCAAGACCAGGGAAGCCAGGGAATCCTGCTGGGAGGTGATCTGTCACCAGGGAGGTGGATAAGGAGGGTGCCTGGGAGGATGGAGGGCTAGGGACAGTTGCAAGAGGCTACTGAAAGGAAACCCCCTCAGGATGGGGGTGAAGCAGCAGAACTGGTCATACAAGAGGCCCAAGTTTGGGCCGGCACGGTGGCTCAAGCTTGTAATCCCAGCACTTTGGGAGGCCGAGACGGGCGGATCACGAGGTCAGGAGATCGAGATCATCCTGGCTAACACGGTGAAACCCCGTCTCTACTAAAAAATACAAAAAACTAGCCGGGCGAGGTAGCAGGTGCCTGTAGTCCCAGCTACTCGGGAGGCTGAGGCAGGAGAATGGCATAAACCCGGGAGGCGGAGCTTGCAGTGAGCTGAGATCCGGCCACTGCACTCCAGCCTGGGCGACGGAGCGAGACTCCGTCTCAAAAAAAAAAAAAAAAGAAGCCCAAGTTTGAAGCTCTGGTGATTACAGAAATGACACAGCGAGACAGGTGGGCTTGAGAGTGACTTTGGAGGAAGAACATTAAATTTGAAGCAATGGTGAATATTTAGGTTGAATGGTTTGTTGCTCAATAGAACAGAGTTTTGGAAAATGTGGTGAATAGCCAGGCACAGTGGCTCACGCCTGTAATCCCAGCACTTTGGGAGGCCCCAGGGAAGAGGATCACTTGAGGCCAGGAGTTCGAGACCAGCCTGAGCAACACAGAACACCCCCGCCTCCATCTCTACAAACAATAATAAAAAAAAAATAGTTGGACTTGGTGGCATATGTCTGTAATCCCAGTTACTCAGGAGGCTGAAGCGGGAGGATCGCTTGAGCTCAGGAGGTCAAGGCTGCAGTGAGCCATGATTGCTTCACTGCATTCCAGCCTGGGCAACAGAGTGAGACCCTGTCTCAAAAAAAAAAAAAAATGTGGTAGATGCCACAGATGTTTTTACACTTTATGAAGAAGAACATTTTTAAAAACTTTAATAGTTTTGTATTTATTTTCATTTATATTAGAAAAGTTATAACCAACACATTAGGCTACTTGTTATTTCATGAATGTGATTGCACAATATAAGTCTACAGTTATTTTTAATGAGCTGGTTTAAAGAAAAAATGTTAAGCCAGTAAATAATGGTACAGGCAATGTACAGAATATGAAAAATTCCGACAGTGGTATGTGAGTATTTGAAATTTAGGAAATAAGTTAAAAGTAAAATGATGATAGCTCAGGAGACAGGACAAGACTATGGACATTAGGAGTAATTGACATAGAAATGGCACTCAAGGCCGGGCGCGGTGGCTCAAGCCTGTAATCCCAGCACTTTGGGAGGCCGAGACGGGTGGATCACGAGGTCAGGAGATCGAGACCATCTTGGCGAACACGGTGAAACCCCGTCTCTACTAAAAAATACAAAAAACTAGCCGGGCGAGATGGCGGGCGCCTGTAGTCCCAGTTACTTGGGAGGCTGAGGCAGGAGAATGGCGTAAACCCGGGAGGCGGAGCTTGCAGTGAGCTGAGATCCGGCCACTGCACTCCAGCCCGGGCGACAGAGCGAGACTCCGTCTCAAAAAAAAAAAAAAAAAAAAAAAAAGAAATGGCACTCAAGCCCAAGACAACTGACTTCTGCAAGGAGGGCAGGGCTAGAGAAAAGAGCTAGGGATGAAATACAGGCCAGGCGCAGTGTCTCATACCTGTAGTCCCAGCACTTTGGGAAGCCAAGGTTAGAAGATTGCTTGAGGCCAGGAGTTCGAGACAAGCCTGGGCAACAAAGCTAGACTTCATCTCTACAAAAAAAATTAATAAAAATTAGCTGGGTGTAGTGGTGTGCACCTGTTGCTGGAGCTTCTCAGGAGGCTGAGATGGGTGGATCGCTTCAGCTCATGAATTGGAAGCTGCAGTGAGCTATGATCTCTTCACTGCATTCCAGCCTGGGCAACAGAGTGAGACCCCAACTTGAAAAAAACAAAACAAAACCCAAGATATAAACAGGCAGTAGCTCTTTTTAACTAGCCAGAAAATTAGGGCAGGTGAGGTGTCTCATGCCTGTAATCCCAGCATTTTGGGAGGCCAAGGCGGGCGGGTCACTTGATATCAGGAGTTCGAGACCAGCCTGGCCAACATGGTGAAACCCTGTCTCTACTAAAAATACAAAATTAGCCGGGTGTGGTGGCAGGTGCCTGTAATCCCAGCTACTCAGGAGGCTGAGGCAGGAGTATTGCTTGAACCTGGGAGGTAGAGGCTACAGTGAGCTGAAATCGGACCACTGCACTCCAGCCTGGGTGACAGAGCAAGACTCTGTCTCAAAAAAAAAAAAAAAAAAAAAAAAGGTAATTAATGGAAGTGGCTAGGCGCAGTGGCTCACGCTTGTAATCCTAGCACTTTGGTAGGCCGAGGTGGGTGAATTGCCTGAACTCAGGAGTTCGAGACCAGCCTGGACAACATGGCAAAATCCTATCTCTACTGAAAATGAAAAAAATTAGCCGGGCATGGTGGTATGGTGGTGGGCACCTGTAGTCCCAGCTATTGAGGAGGCTGAGGCAGGAGAATCACTTGTATCTGGGAGATGGAGGTTACAGTGAGCCAAGACTGTGTCCCTGCACTCGAGCCTGGGCAACAGAGCAAAACCCTGTCTCCAAAAAAAAAAAAACGGAAAGGAAAATTAATGGAATGAAATATCCCATTCATAAGAGCAATAAAAACCTTAAAATAAATAGGAGTAACATTAACAAGAAATTATAGAACCTATATTGGGTCAGTTGATAACACTAAAGTATTTTGAGTCACTTAAAAAAGGAAGACCTTGGCCGACCGCAGTGGTTCACGCCAGTAATCCCAGAACTTTGGGAGGCTGAGGCTGGGTGGATCACCTGAGGTCAGGAGTTTGAGACCAGCCTGGCCAACATGGTGAAACCCCATCTCTACTAAAAATACAAAAATCAGCCAGGCGGGGTGGCGAGTACCTGTAGTCCCAGCTACTTGGGAGTCTGAGACAGGAGAATCATTTGAACCCAGGAGGCGGAGGTTGCAGTGAGCAGAGATCATGCTACTGCACTCCAGCCTGGGGGACAGAGCAAGACTCTGTCTCAAAAAAATAAAAGTAAAAATAAATTTAAAAGTACAAAACGAAAACCATCAGGACAAACGGCGATCGTTGTGGAGCAGGGGAGAAGGAAGGCTGGTGGGGTCAAGCACAGTGGCTCACACCTGTAATCCCAGCACTTTGGGAGTCCCAGGCTGGAAGATGACTTGAGCCCAGGAGGTTTTTTTTTTTTTTTTTTTTTTTTTTTGAGACAGAGTCTGGCTCTGCCGCCCAGGCTGGAGTGCAGTGGCCGGATCTCAGCTCACTGCAAGCTCCACCTCCCGGGTTCACGCCATTCTCCTGCCTCAGCCTCCCGAGTAGTTGGGACTACAGGCGCCCGCCACCGCGCCCGGCTAGTTTTGTTTTTTTTTTTTTGTATTTTTTAGCAGAGACGGGGTTTCACCGTGTTAGCCAGGATGGTCTCGATCTCCTGACCTCGTGATCCGCCCGTCTCGGCCTCCCAAAGTGCTGGGATTACAGGCTTGAGCCACCGCGCCCGGCCTAGCCCAGGAGTTCAAGACCTGCCTGGGCAACATAGCAGGACCTCGTCTCTACAAAAAGTTAAAAAAAAGAAAAAAAGGCCAGGCGCGGTGGCTCACGCCTGTAATCCCTGCACTTTGGGAGGCCGAGGCGGGCGGATCATGAGGTCGGGAGATCGAGACCATCCTGGCTAACACGGTGAAACCCCGTCTCTACTAAAATACAAAAAAATTAGCCGGGCGTGGCGGCGGGCGTCTGTGGTCCCAGCTACTCGGGAGGCTGAGGCAGGAGAATGGCACGAACCCGGGAGGCGGAGCTTGCAGTGAGCCGAGATCGCGCCACTGCACTCCAGCCTGGGCGACCAGTGCAGACTCCGCCTCAAAAAAAAAAAAAAAAGGCTAGGCATGGTGACGTGTGCCTGCAGTCCCAGCTACTCAGGAGGCTGAGGTGCAAGGATCACTGAAGCCCAAGGAGGTCAACACTGCAGAGAGCTATGATTGCACCACTGCATTCCAGCTTGGCTAACAGAGCAAGACCCTGTCTTAAAAAAAAAAAAAAAAAAAAGACTTGAATAATCAAATAGTAATAACTTGTTCTTAGATAACAAGATTGGATGATATAGAAGATGTCAGTTTTCCCTAAGTCCATAAATTCAATGCAGTCTCTAAATCCCAAAGGGATTATTTGGGAAACTTGATAAAATAATTTGAAAGTTTATGCAGAATGATAATGAGAAAAACCAGAACATTTTGAAATAGAAGAGTAATAGGGGGATCTGCCCTATCAAATACTGAAACAAGAAATAAAAACCACAGCATGCTTGTCCTGGCACAGGACTGGCATAATCCATCGGAGTGAAGCATCCAGAAATAGCCTCAAATGCACATGGGGATTTAGCACTTATAAAGGTGATATTCCACATTGGTTGGGAAAATATTCCTTATTCAATAATTGTTGCTTTCTAAATTTTATTTTTATTTATTACTTTTTTTTTTTTTTTTGAGACGGAGTCCCGCTCTGTCGCCCAGGCTGGAGTGCAGTGGCCAGATCTCAGCTCACTGCAAGCTCCGCCTCCCGGGTTCACGCCCGTTCTCCTGCCTCAGCCTCCCGAGTAGCTGGGACTACAGGCGCCCGCCACCTCGCCCGGCTAGTTTTTTGTATTTTTTAGTAGAGACGGGGTTTCACCGTGTTAGCCAGGATGGTCTCGATCTCCTGACCTTGTGATCCGCCCGTCTCGGCCTCCCAAAGTGCTGGGATTACAGGCTTGAGCCACCGCGCCCGGCCTATTTATTACTATTATTTGAGACAGAGTTTCACTCTGTTGCTCAGGCTGAAGTGCAATGGAGTGGTCATAGCTCACTGCAGCCTGAAACTCCTGGCCTCAAGCGATCCTCCCACCTCAGCCTCCTGAGTGGAATTACAGGCATGTACCACCACACCAGGTCAATTTAAAAAAATGGAGTCTCACTTTGTTGCCCAGGCTGGAGTACAGTGTCCTGATCTCCGATCATTGCAACCTCCGCCTCCTGGGTTCCAGCAATTCTCTTGCCTCAGTCTCCTGTGTAGCTGGGACTACAGGCACGTGCCACCACACCCGGCTAATTTTTTGCATTTTTAATAGAGACGGGGTTTCACTGTGTTAGGCAGGATGGTCTCGATCTCCTGAACTCCTGATCCACCCGCCTTGGCTTCCCAAAGTGCTGGGATTACAGACGTGTGCCACCGCGCCCAGCCTAAAAAAATATTTTGTATAGAAAGAGTCTCACTGTGTTGCCCAGGCTGATCTTGAACTCCTGGCCTCAAGCGATCCTCCTGCCTAGACCTTCCGAAATGTTAGGATTACAGGTGTTAGCCACTGCATCTAGCCATATTTTTTATATTTTTTTAGAGACAAGGTTTTGCTCTGTCATCCAGGCTGGAGTGCAGTGGTGTGATCATAGCTCACTGCAGCCCCACCCTCCTGGCTTCTAGTGATCTTCCTGACTTGGCCTAATAATTGTTTCTTAAAGAATTAACTAGTCAGAAGGGGGAGAGTGGGAAGCTGCATCTCTATTTCATTTATTGTGCCAAAGGACTTCAATGTAAAAACAAACATCAAAAAGGAAAAAGTGGGCCCGGCGCAGTGGCTGACGCCTGTAATCCCAGCGACTTGGAAGGCAAGAGAGGTAGGTGGATCACTGAAGGTTAGGGGTTTGAGACCAGCCTGGCCAACTTGGTGAAATCCTGTCTCTACTAAAATACAAAAATGAAGGAGTGGCCTGCCCCTCCACACCTGTGGGCGTTTCTCGTTAGGTGGAATGAGAGACTTGAGAAAAGAAATGAGACACAGAGACAAACTATAGAGAAAGAAAAAGTGGGCCCAGAGGACCGGCGCTCAGCATACAGAGGACCCACGCCGGCACTGGTCTCTGAGTTCCCTTAGTATTTATTGATAATTATCTTTACCATCTTAAAGAAAAGGAAGTGGCAGGATAATAGGATCATTATAGGGAGAAAGTCAGCAGTAAGACATATGAATAAAGTTCTCTGTGACATGAATAAGTTTAAGGAAAAGTGCTGTGCCTTGATATGCATATGTAAACATCTCCCTAAACCTTTTTATTGCATAAAGAGCAGCATTGCACTAGCAAGTCCCGCCTTTCGCCCTAAGGCGGTTTTCTCCTTTCTCAGTAAACAGAACATACAATCGGGTTTTACACCGAGATGTTCCATTGCCCAGGGACAGGCAGGAGACAGATGCTTTTCTCTATCTCAACCACCAACAATCACCAAGAGGCCTTCTTTCCTCTTGTACTGGTCCCCTCAGCACAGACCCTTCATGGGTGTCAGGCTGGGGGACGATCAGGTCTTTCCCATCCCACGAGGCCATATTTCAGACTATTACATGGGGAGAAACCTTGGACAATACCTAGCTTTCCTAGGCAGAGGTCCCTGCGACCTTTGGCAGTGTACGTGTCCCTGGGTACTTAAGATTAAGAGAATGGTGATGACTTTTAACCAGCAAGCTGCCTTCAGGCACTTGTTTAACAAAGCACACCCTGCACAGCCCAAAATCCTTTAAACCTTGAGTCACCACAGCACATGTCTCTTGCAAGGACAAGGTTGGGGGTAGGGTCACAGATTAACAGCATCTCAAATACAGAACAAAATGGAGTCTCTTATGTCTACTTATTTCTATATAGACACAGTAACAGGTTGATCTCTCTTTCTTCCGCCCCCCTCCGCCACACACAAAAAAATTAGCCGGGTATGGTGGCGGGCACCTGTAATCCAAGCTACTCAGGAGACTGAAGCAGGAGAATTGCTTGAACCCAGGAGGCAGAGATTGCAATGAACCAAGATGGCGCCATCGCACTCCAGCCTGGGCAACAGAGTGAGACTCTGTCTCAAAAAAGGCCAAGGCAGGAGGATTGCTTGAGTACAGGAGTTCTAGACCAGCCTGGTCAACATAGCAAGACCCCATCTCTTTAAAACCAAACAAAAATACTTCTACATGGCAAGTCAAACTACAAACATATTTCTAACACATATGAAAAAGATTAATACAATAGGATTGCTTGAGCCCAGGAGTTCCAGACCAGCCTGGACAACATAGCAAGACCCCATCTCTTTAAAACAAAACAAAAATATTTATATATATAGCAAGTTGAACTACAAATATATTTCTAACACATATGAAAAAGATTAATACAATAGGATTGCTTGAGTCCGGGAGTTCCAGACCAGCCTGGACAACATAGTAAGACCCCATCTCTTTAAAACAAAACAAAAAATACTTATATATAGCAAGTCATACTACAAATATATTTCTAACACATATGAAAAAGATTAATACAGTATATAGGTTCATGAGTCAATAAGAAGAGGAGAAAGGAACCCAGACAGATATGAACAAGAACATGAACAATTCACCAGATACAGAAGAGTAAACATGTTCAGCCTTAGCAATAATGAAGTAATGCAAAATAAAACAATAATAAAATACTTTTCGCCTTTCAGACAAAACTGAAGAAAACTTATAGCATCAGTATGGCCAATATATGCATAAAACAGTCATTCATTATGTAAATATAAATTAATATAGACTTTTTGAAGGTCAGTTTCACATTTATTTAAAAGTAAAATGTGTATAGTTTTGACTCAGAAATTCCACTTCAAGGAATTTTTTCCTAGAGAGACTGTTTCTAAAACAAACAAATGAAACCCCTCATTTATTACATTTATGAGACAACTGGGAATATTACCACTGACTGGATATTTGATGATATTAAGGAATTATTATTAATTTTTAGGCATGACAATGCATTGTGGTTATATATTTTTAAGAGTCCTTAAATAATACTGAAATATTAATGAAGAAGTTATACAAGGTCTGGGATTTGATTCAAAATAAAATGGGAAGGAGAAGGTACATGAGGAAAAGATGAAACAAGAATGGCCACAAGTCCAGGCGTGGTGGCTCACGCCTGTAATTCTAGCACTTTGGGAGGCTGAGGTGGGCAGATCACCTGAGGTCAGGAGTTCGAGACCAGCCTGGCCAACGTGGGGGAAACCCCATCTCTACTAAAAATAATGAGATCGCATTAGCCAGGCATGGTGGTGGGTGCCTGTAATCCCAGCTACTCAGGAGGCTGAGGCAGGAGAATCTCTTGAACCCGGGAGGCAGAGGCTGCAGTGAGCCGAGATCGCATCACTGCACTCCAGCCTAGGCGACAGAGTGAAATTCCGTCTTAAGAAAAAGATAAAGAATGTCCATGAGTTGTTAATTGTCTCATGATGGGTACGTGGGTGTTCATTATATTGTTTTGTTTGTGCATGAGTCTGCTTGAAATTTTCCACAATAAAAAGTGGGGTTTTTTTTTTTAGTCAGTATGATGAGTCAAACATTTTTCTCCTTTGAAAAAAACAAGGATTGGGAGCAGATGATCAAAGAAGCCCCTCCCAAAACACACAACATCTAACTAAAAATAACCAGCCTGGACAATATAGCAAGACCTTATCTCCAGAAAATTAAAAAAATTAGCCAGGTAGGGTGGTACACCCTTCTAGTCCCAGCTATTCAGGAGGCTAAGATGAGAGGATCGCTTGAACCTAGGAGGTAGAGGCTGCAGTGAACTATCATTGCACCACTGCACTCCAGCCTGGGTGACAGAGGGAGATCCTGTCTCTTAAAAAAAAAAAAAAAGTCAGAATGAGGTGGTTCACACCTGTAGTCCCAGCACTTTGGGAGGCCGAGGTGGGTGGATTGCTGAAGCCAGGAGTTCGAGACCAGCCTGGCCAACATGGTGAAACTCTGTCTCTACTAAAAATACAAAAATTAGCCTGGTGGCCGGGCACGGTGGCTCAAACCTGTAATCCCAGCACTTTGGGAGGCCGAGACGGGCGGATCACTAGGTCAGGAGATCGAGACCATCCTGGTGAACACGGTGAAACCCCGTCTCTACTAAAAAATACAAAAAAAAAAAAAAAAAAACTAGCCGGGCGAGGCGGCGGGCGCCTGTAGTCCCAGCTACTCGGGAGGCTGAGGCAGGAGAATGGCGTAAACCCGGGGGGCGGAGCTTGCAGTGAGCTGAGATCCGGCCACTGCACTCCAGCCCGGGCGACAGAGCCAGACTCCGTCTCAAAAAAAAAAAAAAAAAAAAAAATTAGCCTGGTGTGGTGGTGGGCACCTGTAATCCCAGCTACTTGGGAGGCTGAGGCAGGAGAATCACTTGAATCCAGGAGGCGGAGGTTGCAGTGAGCTGAGATCTCACCAGTGCCCTCCAGCCTGGGCTGACAGCGAGACTCTTGTCTCAAAAAAATAAAAGAAAAACCCCTGCACGTACCTGGTAGTTTCCTCAAAGTGCCATCTGCAGTTTCCAGGTACCGTGTGTTGGAGTGTCTCAGTGCTAGCTGTTCAGATCCAGGTGTCCCTCATGCATGTCCCTGTAGAGTGGCAGTCCACTCTGCGGGGGTCCAGTTTCCCTTGCACCTCCAAGTTGCCCCTAGGATGGAGTGAGCAGCATGTTGGCTGGGACTCATCCAGGCCACACACTGACTTCTGCCACCCCCCTGGGGGCAGTCTTTGCCACCATGAAAAATGGCTGGGAGCCAGGAGCCACAGGGTGGAAGCACCAGAGATGGTGTCACCACCATTTAAAAAAATTTCCACTGACCGGCTGGGTGCGGTGGTTCACGCCTGTAATCCCAGCACTTTAGGAGGCCGAAGCGGGCAGATCATGAGGTGGGGAGTTTGAGACCAGCTTGGCCAACATGGTGAAACCCCGTCTCTACTAAATACAAAAAATTAGCTGGGCCTGGTGGCACGCGCCTATAATCCCAGCTACTTGGAAGACTGAGGCAGGAGAATTGCTTGAACCCGGGAGGTGGAGATTGCAGTGAACTGAGATTATGCCACTGCACTCCAGCCTGGGCAACAGGGCAAAATTTCATCTCAGAAAAAAAAGAAAAAATTTCCACTGACCAAGTGGTGACCTTATGCTGATGTTTTTTGATGTTCCTGTCTTAAAGCCCAGGAATGGGTGTGACAGCAACAGGCACACATTCCAGAAATTTCAGAGTAATGAGGGGGAAACCTGACAATTTTAAAGATGTGCACTATTTATTTCACTGCCCATGTAGATCTGAAGTTATTTTGCTTGTCTAGTAACGTCAAATGTAGCCTTGTATTTGGGTCATAAAACTGTCATGGTTGATCTACTTACAGATATGAAAATCTAAAAAAATGGAGAACACTTTTTCCCTGTTTAGATTGGTGACTAGGTGAAGCAAAAAGGCTTACAGCGGCTGGGTGCTGTGGCTCATGCCTGTAGTCCCAGCACTTTAGGGGGTTGAGGTAGGTGACTCACTTGAGGCCAGGAGTTCGAGACTGGCTTAGGCAATATAGAGAGACCCCTGTCTCTGCAAAAAATAAAAAATAATAATTAGCCAGGCATGGTGGTACATGCCTGTAGTCCCAGCTACTCAGGAGGCTGAGGTAGGAGGATCACTTGAGCCCAGGATTTCAAGGCTGCAGTAAGCTAAGATCATACCACTGCACTCCACCTTGGGCAACAGAGCAAGATGTCCTGTCTCTAAAAACAAAAACAAAAATCTGTCCGCAATTGAACTCATTACTTCCCCAACCAGCCTTCATGTCTTAGACTGTCCATCTCAGCCAGTGGCATCACATTCAGCCTTCCAAGGCAGAAATCTGTTTGTTTGTTTGTTTGTTTGTTTTTTGAGATGATGTCTTGCTCTGTCACCCAGGCTGGAATACAGTGGCACAATCTCGGCTCACTGCAACCTCCGCCTCCCAGGGTCAAGTGATTCTCCTGCCTCAGCCCGAGTAGCTGGGATTACATGCACACACCACCATGCCTGGCTAATTTTTGTATTTTTAGTAGAAACAGGGTTTCACCATGTTGTACAGGCTGGTCTGGAACTCCTGACCTCATTGATCCTTCCGCCTTGGACTCCCAAAGTGCTGGGATTACAGGTGTGAGCCACTGCGCCCGGCCTTAGGGCAGAAATCTCTTTGTGAAAGTACATGGTTTCTTTCTCTCTCACACACATCCATTATTGATTAAGATGCCAGTTTACCTCTTTCAAAATAGACCCAGGCCAGGCATGGTTGCTCACACCTGTAATCCCAGCACTTAGGGAGGACGAGAGGGGCAGATTACTTGAGTTCAGGAGTTTGAGACCAGCCTGGTCAACATGGCGAAACCTCATCGCTACTAAAAACACAAAAATTAGCCGGGCGTGGTGGTGGGCGCCTTTAGTCCCAGCTATTTGGGGAGGCTGAGGCAGGAGAATCACTTGAACCTAGGAGGTGGAGATTGCAGTGAGCCGAGATCGCGCCACTGCACTCTAGCTCAGGTGACAGAGTGAGACTGTCTCAAAGAAAAACAAAAACAAAAACCCCAGACCCAAAGAACAGTGGTTAAACATAAATGGGGGGTTACATTTTGCTTATATAAGGGTCCAGACATTAGCAATCCATAACAGATACAGAGGCTGCAATTTATCAGAAGCCAGGCTCTTTCTAGCTGGTTGCTCTGCCATTCCTAGAGTCCTGCTTTTGTTCCACAAAGTCTGAGGGGCTTTACCATCAGGTCCACTTTGTACTTAGCAGGATGGTGCTTGCCTGGGATGCAACAGACATGACAATTAACCCTCAAAATACCTAAGTGGTAGTGGTTTTATTAGGTTGAACCATATGAAATTGCCATTTTGGGGTCAAATATATTAGGATATTGGCAATTTTATGTCATTCAACCCAATAGTATCTCTACAGATTAAAGCTCTGACACAAGAGAGGTCAAGTAAACTGTCCAAAGTCACACAGCAAGTGAATGGCAAAGAGGGGCTTCAAATTCAGAGCCTCCCTGGAATCTGGGCCCAAGGAAGATTCTTCAGTGGATAAGGCTTGGTTCCTGTCCCCCCTGCACTTATAACCTAGTTGCAGGGCAGCATATGAACACTGGAATGGTAATCACAGTTCAAGAGAGAAACAACAGTTTGATACAGGTACATAAGAAACTCATGAGGCCGGGCGTGGTGGCTCACGCCTGTAATCCCAACACTTTGGGAGGCTGAGGCAGGCGAATCACTTGAGCCCAGGAGTTCGAGACCAGCCTGGGCAACATGGTGAAACCCCGTCTCTACTAAAAATACAAAAATTAGACCGGGCGCAGTGGCTCACACCTGTAATCTCAGCACTTTGGGAAGCTGAGGTGGGCAGATCACGAGGTCAAGAGATTGAGACCCTCCTGGCTAGCACGTGAAACCCCGTCTCTACTAAAAATACACACAAAAAGATTAGCTGGGCGTGGTGGCGGCTGCCTGTAGTTCCAGCTACTCGGGAGGCTGAGGCAGGAGAATTGCTTGAACCCGGGAGGCGGAGCTTGCAGTGAGCCGAGATCCCACCACTGCACTCCAGCCTGGGTGATAGAGTGAGACTCCATCTCAAAAAAAAAAAAAAAAATTAGCCAGATGTGGTGGCACATACCTATATATATATTGAAAAGGAGGTCGGTCGGGCGCGGTGGCTCAAGCCTGTAATCCCAGCACTTTGGGAGGCCGAGACGGGCGGATCACGAGGTCAGGAGATCCAGACCATCCTGGCTAACACGGTGAAACCCCGTCTCTACTAAAAAATACAAAAATCTAGCCGGGTGAGGTGGCGAGCGCCTGTAGTCCCAGCTACTCGGGAGGCTGAGGCAGGAGAATGGCGTAAACCCGGGAGGTGGAGCTTGCAGTGAGCTGAGATCCGGCCACTGCAGTCCAGCCTGGGCAACAGAGCGAGACTCTGTCTCAAAAAAAAAAAAAAAAAAAAAAAAAAAAAAAAAAAAAAAGAAAAGGAGGTCACTGCCAATCCAATTAGCTAGTAGAACAAGACTTTTTTTTTTTTTTTGAGATAGGGTCTCACTCTGTCACCCAGGCTGGAGGGCACTGGCATGATCAAGGCTCACTGAAACCTTTGCCTCTTGGGCTCAAGTAATCCTTCACCTCAGTCTTCTGAGAAGCTGGGACTACAGGCGCACACCACCATGCCTGGCTAATATTTTTTGTACTTTGTAGAGTTGAGGTTTCACCATGTTGCCCAGGCTGGTCTTGAACTCCTGAGTTAAAGTGATCTGCCCGCCTCCGCCTCCCAAAGTGCTGGCATTATAGGTTTGAGCACTCGTGCCCAGCCAGTGTTACAACTTTTATTGAAGCTTCAGTGCAGAGCCACAGCAAAGGTACTGCTCCTTGCAGAGCAGGGATAACCTGTAGGCACTGTGTCCAGAATAGCAACTGAGAGGCCAGACTAAACTCATTTATGCCAATTTTAATTGTATGCAAATTAAGGGGCAGCTTATGCAGAAATGTCTAGGATGGGGGCGGTAACTTCCAGGTCGGTAGGTGGTTGCCATGGAAAGGGGAGATAACTTCTGGGTGTTGTCATGGCAATGGTAAACTGACATGGCACTCTGGAAGGGATGTCTTTATGGAAAGCTGCTTCTGTCCCATCCCATTTTTAGCTAGTCCTCCATTTGGTCTGGTGTCCATGCCCTGCCTCTGGAGTTGAGTCTTGCCTCCTACCTCAATAATCATTTTTTCTTTTCTTTTCCTTTCCTTTCCTTTCCTTTTCTTTCTTTTCTTTCTTTCTTTCTTTTTTTCTTTTGTAGGACACGGTCTCACTCTGTTGCCCAAGCTGGAGTGCAGTGGTGTGATCGTGGCTCACTGCAACCTCAGCCTCCTGGGTTCAGGAGATCCTCCCACCTCAGCCTCCCAAGTAGCTGGGACTACAGTGCGCACCATCACACCTAGCTAATTTTTGTACTTTTGATAGAGACAAGGTTTTGCCATGTTGTCTAGGCTGGGATAATTATTTAATTCTGTGCTGTTTAACAAAAGTGTGAGGTGTTATCTATGTAGACTTGGGTCTTCGTCATGCTTGGTGGTGTGTGCATGAGTGAGTGTACATACTTCCATAACCCACAGATTTCTTTCTTTTTTCTTTTTTTGTGATGGAGTCTCACTGTGTCGCCCAGGCTGGAGTGTAGTGGCCCGATCTCAGCTCACTGCAACCTCCGCCTCCCGGGTTCAAGCAATTATCCTGCCTCAGCCTCCCAAGTAGCTGGGATTACAGGCATGCACCACCACGCCTAATTTTTGTGTTTTTAGTAGAGATGGGGTTTCTCCATCTCTACTAAAGCAAGGCTGGTCTCAAACTCCTGACCTCAGGTCTGGAGGCCTCGGCCTCTCAAAGAGTTGGGATTATAGGCGTGAGCCACCGCGTCCAGCCACCTGTGGATTTCTTTATGTCTCTCCACCTTTCTCACCTTGAGTTTATGAGGCTGGATTACGTCTTTCTTGGGTCTTGGCATTTGTTTCTATCTCTTCCCCTCTCTTTCCTTCCGTCCTTTGTTTCTCCATCACACTCTCTCCCAACATCTATCTCTTCCTGTATCTTTGCTCTATAATTGCCCCATGTAAATCCTAAGGATAAATTTTATTATTCATTGCACATACTAAATAGTTTGATGTGCCCTAGCCCTTAATTTAAAATGTAAAGAACAGGCTGGGTGTGGTGGCTCACGCCTGTAATTCCAGCACTTTTGGAGGCTGAGGCAGGCGGATCACCTGAGGTCAGGAGTTGGAGACCAGCCTGACTAACATGGTGAAACCTCGTTTCTACTAAAAATACAAAAAATTAGCCAGGTGTGGTGGTGTGCACCTGTAATCCTGGCTACAGGAGGCTGAGGCAGGAGAATCACTTGAACCCAGGAGGCAGAGGTTGCAGTGAGCCAAGATCGGGCCATTGCACTCCAGCTTGGGCTACAAGAACCAAACTCCTTCTCAAAATAATAATAATAATAGTAATAGGCAGGGCGCAATGGCTCACGCCTGTAATCCCAGCACTTTGGGAGGGTGAATCACCTGAAGTGAAGGTAGGTGAATCACCTGAGGTCGGGAGTTCGAGACTAGCCTGACCAACATGGAGAAACCCCATCTCTACTAAAAATACAAAATTAGCCAGGCCTGGTGGCAGGCGCCTGTAATCCCAGCTACTCGGGAGGCTGAGGCAGGAGAATTGCTTGCAGCCGGGAGGCAGAGGTTGTGGTGAGCTGAGATTGCGCCATTGCACTCCAGCCTGGGCAACAAGAGGGAAACACCGTCTCAAAATAATAATAAAAATAATGATAATAATAAATAAAATACAAAGAACAACATGTTCCATCGCTCCACCTAAATCTCCTATTTTATTGCTCCTTCTCCCTGACCTTTTAGTAGTTTGTTTTTATTTTTGTCAAGTTATACACATACATAATTTTAAGAGTCAAATTGTACTAAAAGGTTAACAATGGTGAAAAGCAGTCCCCACTCTTTCTACTTTTGACCTGCTTCTTGGATTCAACCAACTTCTTCAGCTGTTTCTTCCACTATATGCCTCCTGGTTTCTTTTCTGGTTTTTTTTTGTTTGTTTTTTGTTTTTGTTTTTGTTTTTGTTTTTTTTGAGACAGAGTCTTGCTCTGTCACCTAGGCTGGAGTGCAGTGGCATGATCTCGGCTCACTGCAACTTCTGCCTCCTGGCTTCAAGCAATTCTCTTGCCTCAGCCTCCCGAGTAGCTGGGACTACAGGCGTGTGCCACCTTGCATGGCTAATTTTTGTATTTTCTGTAGAGATGGGGTTTCACCATGTTGGCCAGTCTGATCTCAAACTCGTGACCTCAGGTGAGCCTCCTGCCTCGGCCTCCCAAAGTGCTGAGATTACAGACATAAGCCCAGCTCCAGTTTCTAAATAACTTGCTTGTACAGCTATTCCTTGATTTTTCTATTTTAGATATGATCTGTGAGTTCTTAAAACAGGAAATGAGGATTTAACTTTTACACCCCCACACAAAACTCTTTCCCTTCTCCTATCCTCCCAATACAATTATATCATAAAATTTAGAATTCAGTATTTATTTTATATATATATGTATATACATATATAGAGAGAGAGAGAGAAAGAGAGAGAGCGAGAGAGAGAGAGAGAGAGGATCTCAATCTCACTCTGTCTCCTAGGCTGGATTACAGCAGTGCAGTCATAGCTCACTGCAGCCTCCAATTCCTGGACTCAAGCCATCCTCCTGCCTTGGCCTCCAAAGTAGCTGGGACTAGAGGCATGTGCTACTGCGGCCAGGTAATTTTTAAAATTTTTTGTAGAGACAGGGGTTTCATATGTTGCCCAAACTGGTCTTTGAACTCCTGGTCTCAGGTGATTCTCATGCCTCAGCCTCCCAAAGTGCTGGTATTACAGGCATGAGCCACCACTCCAAGCTCCTAAGTGTCCGTTCTTTGCATTCCCTTGGCACTCTGTACACCTGCCACTGTTACATCAGTTGTTGTTTGCTGCATAACAAACTACCTCCGAGCATAGTGGCTTAAAACAGTTCTCATGTATTCTCTCGCAGTTCTGTGGATCAGGAATTCAGGGCATGACGGGATTGGCTTGGCTCTGCTCCACGACGTGTGGGGCCTCAGCTGGAAGGCTGGAAGACTGGAGGGCTGACGTTACCTGCAGGCTTGATGGAGGCTGGAGACTTGGTTTCCCAGATGGCTCACTCATACGGCAGGCAAGTTGGTGCTGGTTATTGGCAGCCAGCCTCAGTTCCTCCTGAGTGGCTTATAGGCAGCGTAGATGTCCCCATGATGCGGCAGCTGGCTTGCCCCCGGAGTGGGGGCTCTGAGAGAGAGCAAGGTGGAAGCACGATGTCTTTTATGACCTAGCCCCAGAAATCACACACTGTCATTTCCATCACATTTGGTTTATTAAAAGCAAGTCCCAGCTGGGTGCAGTGGCTTATGCCTGTAATCCCAGCACTTTGGGAGGCCCAGGCGGGTGGATCACGAGGTCAGGAGTTTGAGACCAGCCTGGCCAAGATGGTGAAACCCTGTCTCTATTAAAAATACAAAAATTAGCCGGGTGTGGTGGCGGGCACCTGTAATCCCAGCTACTCTGGAGGCTGAGGCAGGAGAATCACTAGAACCCGGGAGGCAGAGGTTGCAGTGAGCCGAGATCGCGCCACTGCCCTCTGGCCTGGGCAACAGAGTAAGACCCCATCTCAAAAAAAAAAAAAAAATTAGCCAGGTGTAGTGGCCCATGCCTGTAATCCCAGCTACTCTGGAGGCTGAGGCAGGATAATTGCTTGAACCCGGGAGGCAGAGGTTGTGGTGAGCCGAGACTGCACCATTGCACTCCAGCCTGGGCAACAAGAATGAAACTCTGTCTCAAAAAAAAAAAAAAAAAAGCAAGTCCCTGGCCAGGCGCAGCTGCTCACCCCTGTAATCCCAACACTTTGAGAGGTCAAGGTGGACAGATCACTTGAGGTCAGGAGTTTGAGACCAGCCTGGCCATCACGGCAAAATCCCGTCTCTACCAAAAATACAAAATTATTAGCCAGGTATGGTGGTGCACACCTGTAATCTCAGCTACTTGGGAGGCTGAAGCACAAGAATCGCTTGAACCTGGGAGGCAGAGGTTGCAGTGCGCGGAGATCGCACCACTGCACCCCAGCCTAGGTGACAGAGTGAGATTCTGTCTCTAAATAATAATAATAATAATAATAATAATAATAATTTTTTAAAGGGCTGGCATGATGGTTCTTGCCTGTAATTCCAACACTTTGGGAGGCCAAGGCAGGAGGATCACTTAAGTCCAGGAGTTCAAGACTAGCCTGGGTAACATAGTGAGACCCCACCTCTAAAAAGAATCTAAAAAATGAGCTGGGCATGGTGGCATATACCTGTAGTCCTGGTGACTAGGGAGACTGAGATGGGAGGATCAAATGAGCCTAAAAGGCCAAGGGTGCAGTGATCTGTGATCGTGCACTGCACTCCAGCCTGAGCAACATAGTGAGACCCCATCTCTGAAAAGAATTTGAAAAATGAGCTGGTATGGTGACATGCACCTGTAGTCCCAGCTAGTAGAGAGGCTGAAGTGGGAGGATCAAATGAGCCCGTTGGAGGCTGCAGTGAGCATGATTGTGCCATTGCACTCCAGCCTGGGCAACAGACTGAGACCCTGCCTCAAAAAAATACAAATACAAAAAATAACTAAAGTAAAATCCTGAGTCACTCCCCATTGCTTTTTGTGTCCATTTCAAAATCATCAACACAGCATTCATGGCCCTATTGAACTAGTTTGTTTCAGCTTTATCTCAGTCTTTTACTCTAAAACCTCTGGTTCAGGGCTGCTGACTTCCTTGCGATTCCCAGCGGGGCTGACTTTCTCATACCTCCATGCCATCATTTGTGTTTCCTCCACTTGGAGACCCTGTACCCCTAATCTTCCTAGCTCATCCCTACCCAAGTTCCAAGATTCAATGCGTTACCTTTTCTAGGAAGTACTCCATGCCCTTCCTCCAATATAAGTTAGACACTCTTTCTCATTCATTCAGTAAAGATTTATTGTCATTCTGGCCTGGCGTGCTGGCTCATGCCTGTAATTCTAGCACTTTGGGAGGCCAAGGTGGGTGGATTGCCTGAGCTGAGGAGTTCCACACCAGCCTAGCCAACAGGGCGAAACCCCGTCTCTACTAAAACACAAAAAATTATTTAGCACACGTCTGTAGTCCTAGCTACTCGGGAGGCTGAGGCAGGAGAATCGCTTGAACCCGGGAGGTGGAGATTGCAGTGAGCCAAGATCGCGCCACTCTGTCTCCAAAAAATAAAAAAAATTCTTTTCACTTTTTCTGGCCAGGAACCTTGCTAGATGCTATAGGTGCAGAAATTAAAAACAGCCCTGCTCTTGAGAAAATAGCAGGTTAGGCCACACGTGGTGGCTCATGCCTGAAATTCTAGTGCTTTGGGAGGCCGAGGTGGGAAGATTGCTTGAGGCCAGGAGTTTGAGATCAGCCTGGGGAACAGAGTGAGACTTTGTGTCTACCAAAAATTAAAAAAAAAAAAAATAGCCAGGCATTGTGGTGCAAACTTGTAGTCTCAGCTATTTGGGAGGCTGAGATGGGAGGATCACTTGAGCCCAGGAGTTGGAGGCTGCAGTGAACTATGATCATACCACTGCACTCCAGCCTGAGTGACAGAATAAGACCCTATCTCTGAAAACAAAACAAAAGACAAAAAGAAGAAAGAAAGAAAGAGGGAGAGAGAGAGAAAGAAAGAAAGAAAGAAAGAAAGAAAGAAAGAAAGAAAGAAAGAAAGAAAGAAAGAAAGAAAGAAAGAAAAGAAAAAGAAAAGGAAGGAAGGAAGGAAGAAACAAAGAAAGGAGGGAGGGATGGAGGGAGGGAGGGAAGGAAGGAAGGAAGGAAAGAAGGAAGGAAAGAAAAGAAATGAGTAGATTAGTAGAAAGGGATCCTTTAAGATGAAATCAATGCCTCCTCATGGAGTTCTAAGCCCTCAGAAGAGGAAGTCAACTGGAGTGTGCAATTTTCTATCTTTCAACTAACCCAACAGTTTCTACCTCACTCCCCTGCCTTCCTAGGACTCTGTGCACACACCCGCCAGAGTGTTATCACATTGCAAGACAGAACCCAATTGTCTCCTTTATCTCCTCTACCAGACTTTGTGCTCCATCAGTTGAAGAGTAGGATAAAAAAAAAAAAAAAAAGAGGTTACATGAAGATGATAGAATTATAATCAGGCCTTGAAGAACGGGGACAATTCCAGCTGTTGTTGTAGATGTGGAGGCTGAAGGACATTCCAATTTGAAGAAACAGCGTAAAGGAGGGATGGGGCCAGATCAAAGACACACAGGCAAGGCACAGTAGCTCCCGTCTGAAATCCCAGCACTTTGGGAGGCCGAGGCAGGCGGATCACTTGAGGTCAGCAGTTTGAGACCAGCTTGGCCAACATGGAGAAACCCTGTATCTACTAAAAATGCAAAAATTAGCCGGGTGTAGTGGCTCACACCTGTAATCCCAGCACTTTCAGAGGCCAAGGCAGGTGGATCACGAGGTCAGGAGATGGAGATCATCCTGGCCAAAATGATGAAGCTCCGTCTCTACTAAAAATATAAAAATTAGCTGGTCACGGTGGCGGGCACCTGTTATCCCAGCTACTAGGGAGGCTGAGGCAGGAGAATAGCTTGAACCAGGGAGTCAGAGGTTGCAGTGAGCTGAGATCGTGCCACTGCACTCCAGCCTGGGACAGATCGAGACTCTGTCTCAATAAACAAACAAACAAACAAACAAACAAACAAACAAACAAACGGGTTGTTGATTTGAGATCTTTCTTCTTTTTCAATGTAGGCATTTATAACTATAAATATCCTTCAAAATATTGCTTTAGCTAAATCCTTTAAGTTTTTGGTACATCATTCAGTTTCATTTATCTCCAAGTAGTTTCTAATTTCTCTTGTGATTTCTTTTTCTTTTTTTTTTTTTTTTTTTTTTGGAGATGGAGTCTCACTGTCGCCCACCCAGGCTGGAGTGCAGTGGCACAATCCCTGCTCGCTGCAACCTCCGCCTCCCAGGTTAGAGCCTCAGCCTCCCGGGTAGCTGGGGTTACAGGCATGCACCACCACGCCCAGCTAATTTTGTATATTTAGTAGAGAAGGGGTTCCACCATATTAGCCAGGCTGATTTCGAATTCCCGACCTCAGGTAATCCACCCACCTCGGTCTCCTAAAGTGCTGGGATTACAGGCGTGAGCCACCATGCCCAGCCGTGATTTCTTCTTTGACCTATGAGTTATTTAGGACTGCGTTTAATTTCCACATAGTTTTAAATTTCTCAAATTTCTATTATTGATTTCTTTTATATTTTATTTTATTTTATTTTATTTTATTTTAAGACAGAGTCTCGCTCTGTCACCCAGGTTGGAGTGCCGTGGCACAATCTCAGTTCACTGAAGTTCACTGCAACCTCTGCCTCCCAGGTTCAAGCGATTCTTGTGCCTCAGCCTCCCAAGTAGTTGGGATTACAGGTGCATGCCACCTTGCCTGGCTACTTTTTTGTATTTTTAATAGAGACGAGGTTTCGTCATGTGGGCCAGGCTAGCCTTGAACTCCTGGCCTCAAGTGATCCTCCCACCTCGGTCTCCCAAAGTTTTGTGATTATAGACATGAGCCACTGTGCCTGGGTTCTATATTGATTTCTAATTTCATTTCATTATGGCTAGAGAATGTACTGTATATGATTTCAATCTTTTTAAATATATCGAGACTTATTTTGTGGCCTAACATATTGTTTATTCTGGACAGTGTTCTTGTGGACTTGAGAAGAATATAGATTCTGCAGTTGGCGAGTTGAATATTTTATAGATATCTGTTAGGTCTGGTCAGTTTATACTGTTGTTCAAGGCTTCTGTTTCCTTGTTGATCTTCTGCCTAATGGATTCTCCATTATTGAAATGGGGTATGGAAGTCCCCCATTATTATTACTGACTTGGGCTCTGACATTCAGAGTCCAAAAATGATTAGCCAGCCTAATGAAATTCCCACTGCTTAGAGGGGTAACAGTGAGAGAGAGAAAAGGATGCCATGCAGGAGCTATGTGGGCCATGAAAGATGGAAGAGACAGTGGCCAATTCCCAGCCAACCTCAAATTCTTAGATTTTCAGTTCCAGCCCACCTAAATCCTTATAGTATGTCCAAGTCCTTTTTTTCCCCTAAAATTTGCAGTTAGCCCTTGTTTCTTGCAAATGAAATACCAAACTAACAAGCACAGAATTCTATTTCAGGAGTGGAGTTGCAAGCAACAGAATCTCCAAAGAGGCGTGGACTCTTCATAGTAACACAGCGGAGAGGGAGTCAGTCTTTTTTTTTTTGTTTGTTTTTTTGAGACGGAGTCTCGCTCTGTAGCCCAGGCTGGAGTGCAGTGGCCGGATCTCAGCTCACTGCAAGCTCCGCCTCCCGGGTTCACGCCATTCTCCGGCCTCAGCCTCCCGAGTAGCTGGGACTACAGGCGCTGCCACCTCGCCCGGCTATTTTTTGTATTTCTTAGTAGAGATGGGGGTTTCACCGTGTTAGCCAGGATGGTCTGGATCTCCTGACCTCGTGATCCGCCCATCTCGGCCTCCCAAAGTGCTGGGATTACAGGCTTGAGCCACCGCGCCCGGCCGGGAGTCAGTCTTAATATTTCAGATACTGTGTCCTTTGAAAGTAAAGTTTTGGGCTGGGCATGGTGGCTCACACCTGTAATCCCAGCACTTTGGGAGGCCAAGGTGGGTGGATCACGAGGTCAAGAGATCAAGACTATCCTGACCAACATGGTGAAACCCCAGCGCTACTAAAAATACAGAAATTATCCGTGTGTGGTGGCGCGTGCCTGTAGTCCTAGCTACTCGGGAAGCTGAGGTGGGAGAATCGCTTGAACCTGGGAGGCAGAGGTTGCAGTGAGCCGAGATCATGCCACTGTACTCTAGCCTGGAGACAGAGCGAGAATCCACCTGAAGAAAAAAAAAAAAAAAAAGGTAAAGCTTTGGTGGATTTTGTTGCTGCTCCTCTAGGGCACATTAGAACCACCTGGAGAACTTTAAAAAGCAAGGTTGTCCAGGTTATATCCCCAGAGGTTCTGATTTAATTGTTCTGGGGCAGGGCTACGGCAGCAAGATTTTTCAGATCTCCCGATTGACCCTAAACTACATCAAATTGAGAACCACTGCTGCAGAGACATTCTAAAGAAATAAGGAGGATAAAGATAGAGCTTCATGGGCATTTTCCAAAACATTAGGTGATTTGCCTCAAGAAGGGACACATTTTTTTATGACAGTGAGCTAAAGAGTTGAAAAATAAGAAAAAAAGGACAGGTGTGATGGCTCAGGCCTGTAATCCCAGCACTTTGGGAGGCTGAGCAGTGAGGACTGCTTGAGGCCAGGACCTTGAGATCAGGCTGGGCAACATAGTGAGACCCTATAACTACAATTTTTTAAAAAATTAGCTGGGCGTGGTGGCACACACCTGTGGTCCCAGCTACTCAAGAGGCTAAGGTGGGAGGGTCACTTGAGCCTGGGAGGTCAAGGCTGAAGTGAGCCATGATCATGCCACTGCACTTCAGCCTGGGTGACAGAGTGAGACCTTGTCAAAAAAAAAAAAAAAAAAGGGAGAAAGAAACAGAGAGAGAGGAAGGAAGGGAGGAAGGGAGGGAGGGAGGGAGGGAGGGAGGGAAGAAGGAAGGAAAAAAAAAAAGGAGGAGCTGGGATGACTGGGTAGAATCAGAAAACAACATTCAGCTGGGCACAGTGGCGCCTGTAATCCCAGCACTTTGGGAGGCCTAGGCAGGCATATCACCTGAGATCAGGGGTTCAAGACCAGAATGGCCAACATGGTGAAACCCCGTCTCTACTAAAAATACAAAAATTAGCTGGGCATGGTGGCGTGCGCCTGTAATCCCAGCTACTTGGGAGGCTGAGGCAGGAGAATCACTTAAACCTGGGAGGTGGAGATTGCAGTGAGCCAAGACAGCACCACTGCAATCCAGCCTGGGCAACAGAGCAAGACTCCAACTCAAAAAAAAAAAAAAAGAAAGAAAGAAAACAGCATTTAAACCCATTCTGTGTACCAGCAACAAGAAAACACATCTTTGTTGTTGTTTTGAGGTTTTTTGTTTTGTGTTTTTTTGACAGAGTCTAACTTGTTCACCCAGGCTGGAGTTCAGTGGCACCATCACAGCTTACTGCAGCCTCTACCTCCTGGCTCAAGGGATCCTTCCACCCCAACCTCCAAAGTAGTAGGGATGACAGGCACGTGTCACCATGCCTGGCTAATTTTTTATTTCTTTGTAGAGTCGAGATCTTGTTATGTTGCCTAGGCTGGTCTCGAACTCCTGGCCTCTGGCGATCCTCCCACCTTGGCATCCCAAAGTACTCAGCACTTTGGGATGTATCTTACCAAAAAACACATTTACTACTATCAGCCAGTGATTGGAAACAACTAAAAATTAGATCTCCAAAGTGAATATTGATTACATTCTACTTCTTATGTTGAGTGGTGGGTTTACCAGTGTTTATTTATTTATTTATTGAGAAAGAATCTCACCTTGTCACCCAGGTTGGAGTGCAGTGGCACGATCTCAGCTCACTGCAACCTCTGCCTCCCAGGTTCAAGCAATTCTCCTGCCTCAGATTCCTAAGTAGCTGGGATTACAGACTCATGCCACCATGCCCGGCTAATTTTTGTATTTTCAGTAGAGACATGGTTTTACCATGTTGGCCAGGCTGGTCTCGACCTCCTGACCTCAAGTGATCTGCCCACCTCAGCCTCCCAAAGTGCTGGGATTACCGGCGTGAGACACTGCATCCAGCCCAGTTTTCATTTATTTTTACACATCATAATCAACAGGTATAATATAGAGTATTTGTATGTTTTAAAATATATTATAAAATTTACCTGCCAAATATTTTATAATAAAAAAGATACTGTAAATTGACAAATCACAGCATTTGCTAAGTTCACAACTGTACTGGCTTTCTGTAGTTAACATTAAGATCTTGATTATCAAAGACTGAAATCCTAGAGGTTGGATGAGGAATATCTTGAGGTCATGGGGCTTCCCAGTCCCCTGGGCCCATCCAAGTAATTTCTCCTGTATTCATGATTGCCAAGTAAATGTGATGAGTCACTTCCTAATGAGGAACATCTGATCACAGGAATTTGGAAATACCATGAAACCCTGGATGGTGTGCAAAATCCAAGCAGGGAAAAGAGGAATTAGAGGCTAATTTTCTAGGGAGTTGTTGCAGGAGCAACTATGTGGACTCGAATCCTGTGGGGTTGGAATCAAGGAGGACAGACCAAATCAAGGATAAAACATTCATTTCCAGGCCGGGCGAGGTGGCTCAAGCCTGTAATCCCAGCACTTTGGGAGGCTGAGACGGGCAGATCACGAGGTCAGGAGATCAAGACCATCCTGGCTAACCCAGTGAAACCCCATCTCTACTAAAAAATACAAAAAACTAGCCGGGCAACGTGGCGGGCGCCTGTAGTCCCAGCTACTCTGGAGGCTGAGGCAGGAGAATGGCGTAAACCCAGGAGGCGGAGCTTGCAGTGAGCTGAGATCCGGCCACTGCACTCCAGGCCGGGCGACAGAGCGAGACTCCGTCTCAAAAAAAAAAAAAAAAAAGAACATTCATTTCCTTCCTCCTTCTTGCCTCCCTTCATTTCTCCTTGTCTCTCTCCCTCTCTCCACCCCATCCCCTCATTTCCCTTCTCCTGCATATAGCCTGCTTGATCCTACTTTTTTTTTTTTGAGACAGAATCTCGCCCTGTCACTCAGGCTAGAATGCAGTGGAATAATCTCAGCTTGCTGAAACCTCTGCCTCCCGGGTTCAAGCGATTCTCCTGCCTCAACCTCCTGAGTAGCTGAGATTACAGGCGTGTGCCACCACATCTGGCTAATTTTTGTATTTTTAGTAAAGAGAGGCTTTTGCCATGTTGACCAGGCTGGTCTTGAACTCCTGACCTCAGGTGATCTGCCCGCCTTGGCCTCCCAAAGTGCTGCGATTATAGACATGAGCCACCATGCCCTGCCGATACTGGTTGTTGAAATACTGAAAAGCTTTCCTAGCAGTTGGTAAATTGCTGCCAAAAGCCTCCTGAGTTCCCCACCCCCATCCACTTGCGTTCAGGCCCCCAGACCTCTATCTCCTTATTTTTATTTTTTATTTTATTTTATTTTATTTTATTTTATTTTTTTTTTTGAGACGGAGTCTCGCTCTGCCGCCCAGGCTGGAGTGCAGTGGCGTGATCTTGGCTCACTGCAAGCTCCGCCTTTCGGGTTCACGCCATTCTCCTGCCTCAGCCTCCCGAGTAGCTGGGACTACAGGCGCCCGCCACCTCGCCCGGCTAGTTTTTTTGTATTTTTTAGTAGAGACGGGGTTTCACTGTGTCAGCCAGGATGGTCTCGATCTCCTGACCTCGTGATCCGCCCGTCTCAGCCTCCCAAAGTGCTGGGATTACAGGCTTGAGCCACCGCGCCCGGCATATTTTTTATTTTTTGAGACGAAATTTCACTGTCATCCAAGCTGGAGTGCAGTGGCGTGATCTTGGCTCACTGCAACCTCTGCTTCCTGGGTTCAAGCAATTCTCCCGCCTCAGCCTTCTGAGTAGCTGGGATTACAGGCGCACACCACTGTGCCTGGCTAGCTTTTTAGTAGAGATGGGGTTTCACCATGTTGGCCAGGCTGGTCTTGAACTCCTGACCTCAAGTGATCAGTCCACTTCAGCCTCCCAAAGTGATGGCATTACAGGCATGAGCCACTGTGCCCGGCCAGACCTCCCTCTCTTTCAGCAACTAAAGAGTTAATCCCCAGCATAACTGTTGATCTCCAGGAACAGGACTTAGTGCTAAAGTTAGTGTCTGTTCTAAATGGCTGCCGGCCATGTGGTAACCAGCTGTGAAATATTTTGAATATCACCCCTGGCTGTGGTCACAAAAAGGCAAAAGCCAAGTAGGTGTGGTAAATTTGCTGCAAGAAATGGCCTAACACGCTGAACTGAGGTTTTGACTTCTGTTTGAAGTAGTGGCAGGAATAGAGCAGATGGGCGGGCCTGGGTTCAGCTTGGTTTGTAAAGCAAGATAATTCCTTGGCTTAATAAACAAAGATCTAAGTCAAGCCAGCACACTACATAGTCACAGTTCCTCTAGCCTTAACCGTCCCTGAGTAAGTTTCTCTCTTGTTTTTTCTGTAGAGATGGGATCTCACTATGTTGCCCAGGCTGGTCTCCTCCTGCCTTGGCCTCCCAAAGTGTTGGGATTACAAGCACGAGCCACTGTGCCTGGCCCCAAATAAGTTTCTTGACCCAGAGTTCCTGAAGAGGAGGATGGGAACCTTGGAGGCTGTTTCTCTAGGCTGGTTAGTACCAAAGATTGAGAGGACTTGAATAACAAGTCCTTGGGCTTAATTACGTGGGTACTTGATATGCTGTCTTCAACTTAGAGAAAGGGTCTCACTCTGTTGCCCACAGTGGAGTGCAGTGGCACAACCACAGTTCACCACAGCCTCAAACCCATAGGCACGGATGGGCATGGTGGCTTATGCCTGTAATCCCAGCACTTTGGGAGGCCAAGGTGGGTGAACCACCTGAGGTCAAGAGTTTGAGACCAGCCTGACCAACATGGTGAAACCCCCGTCTCTACTAAAAAAAAAAAAAAAAAAAAAAAATTAGGGCGTGGTGGCTGGCACCTGTATTCCCAGCTACTCGGGAGGCTGAGGCAGGAGAATTGCTCGAACTCAAGAGGCAGAGGTTGCAGTGAGCCAAGATTGCACCATTGCACTCCAGCCTGGGCAACAGAGAAACTCCGTCTCAAAACAAATAAAAAAAACAAAAACAAAAAACAAACAAACAAAAAACTGCAGGCACATGCCACTGCTCCTGGCTAATTAAAAAAAAGAAATTTTTTTTAAAGAGATGGAGTCTCACTATGTGGCCCAGGCTGGTCTCCAACTCCTGGCACCAAGCAATTCTCCCTCCTTAGCCTCCCAAATTGCTGGGATTATAGGCATGAACCATTGCACCTGGCCTCTCTTTCTCTTTACCCATCCCAGCTATTTATCTTCACCAGGAAGGGTTAGCCGTATACCTTCCCAGGGACCTGGTCAACTTTACCTAGGGAGCAGCCATCTGAATTTGCCTGAAACTGTTTTTCCGGCACTGAAAGTTCTGCATCCTAGGAAGCCCCCAGGTCCCTGGCAAACTGGGATGGTCGATCACACTAACTGACTCCTCTGTAGGATGTCATCCTGATTGTCATTGACGATATCATGCTGATTTGCCTTAGACTTGAGGAAGTACCAAAGATCTTCCATGTCTTGTTGAGACATGAATGTAATGGGGTTGTGAGATATAACTGGCAGAAATGCAAGGACCTGCCACATCAGTAGAGTTCTTAGAAAATCATTAGTAATGAATAGTAAGTTGTAATGAATATTCATTAGTAATGAATATAAATTAGCAATGAATATTCCTTAGTAATATAAGATCTCCTTCAAAATATGGGGGGGTGGGCAGAGAATGAAGGACAAATTGCTGCATTTTATTTATTTTATTTTTTGAGACAGGGTCTTGCTCTGTCACCCAAGCTGGAGTGCAGTGGCATGATCATGGCTCACTGCTCCCTCAACCTCCAGGGCTGAAGTCATCCTCCCACCTCAGCCTCTGGAGTACCTGGGACCACAGGTACACACCATCACACCCAGCTAATTTTTATTTCTTTTTAAAAATTATTATTATTATAATTATTTTCTTTTTTTTTTGGATGCCATTTCTTTTTTTTTTAATTATTTTTTATTATTATACTTTAAGTTCTAGGGTACATGTGCATAACGTGCAGGTTTGTTACATATGTATACTTGTGCCATGTTGCTGTGCTGCACCCATCAACTCGTCAGCACCCATCAACTCGTCATTTACATCAGGTATAACTCCCAATGCAATCCTTCCCCCCTCCCCCCTCCCCATGATAGGCCCCGGTGTGTGATGTTCCCCTTCCTGAGTCCAGGTGATCTCATTGTTCAGTTCCCACCTATGAGTGAGAACATGCGGTGTTTGGTTTTCTGTTCTTGTGATAGTTTGCTAAGAATGATGGTTTCCAGCTGCATCCATGTCCCTACAAAGGACACAAACTCATCCTTTTTTATGGCTGCATAGTATTCCATGGTGTATATGTGCCACATTTTCTTAATCCAATCTGTCACTGATGGACATTTGGGTTGATTCCAAGTCTTTGCTATTGTGAATAGTGCCGCAATAAACATACGTGTGCATGTGTCTTTACAGCAGCATGATTTATAATCCTTTGGGTATATACCCAGTAATGGGATGGCTGGGTCATATGGTACATCTAGTTCTAGATCCTTGAGGAATCGCCATACTGTTTTCCATAATGGTTGAACTAGTTTACAATCCCACCAACAGTGTAAAAGTGTTCCTATTTCTCCACATCCTCTCCAGCACCTGTTGTTTCCTGACTTTTTAATGATTGCCATTCTAACTGGTGTGAGATGGTATCTCATTGTGGTTTTGATTTGCATTTCTCTGATGGCCAGTGATGATGAGCATTTTTTCATGTGTCTGTTGGCTGTATGAATGTCTTCTTTTGAGAAATGTCTGTTCATATCCTTTGCCACTTTTTGATGGGGTTGTTTGTTTTTTTCTTGTAAATTTGTTTGAGTTCTTTGTAGGTTCTGGATATTAGCTCTTTGTCAGATGAGTAGATTGAAATTATTATCACTTATTTTTTTTTTTATTTTATTTTTTTTTTTGAGACGGAGTCTCGCTCTGTCGCCCAGGCTGGAGTGCAGTGGCCAGATCTCAGCTCACTGCAAGCTCCGCCTCCCGGGTTCACGCCATTCTCCTGCCTCAGCCTCCGAGTAGCTGGGACCACAGGCGCCGCCACCTCGCCCGGCTAATTTTTTGTGTTTTTTTTTTAGTAGAGACGGGGTTTCGCCGTGTTAGCCAGGATGGTCTCGATCTCCTGACCTTGTGATCCGCCCGTCTCGGCCTCCCAAAGTGCTGGGATTACAGGCTTGAGCCACCGCGCCCGGCTATTTTTTTTTTTTAGAGGGAGTCTTGCTCTGTCGTCTAGGCTGGAGTGCAGCGGCATGATCTTGGCTCACTGCAAGCTCCACCCCCCGGGTTCACGCCATTTTCCTGCCTCAGCTTCCCGAGTAGCTGGGACTACAGGCGCCCGCCACCACGTCCGGCTAATTTTTTTTGTATTTTTAGTAGAGATGGGGTTTCACCGTGTTAGCCAGGACGGTCTCGATCTCCTGGCCTCGTGATCCGCCTGCCTCAGCCTCCCAAAGTGCTGGGATTACAGGCCTGAGCCACCACGCCTGGCCTTAAAAATTATTTATTAATTAAAATTATTTTTTCTTTCCAATAATTTGTCACAGTCATATTATTTTTAAATTATTTGTAGAGATGTGGGTCTCCCTATGTTGCCCATGCTGGTCTCGGACTCCAGAGCTCAAGTGATCCTGCCTTGGCCTCCCAAAGGGCTGCAATTACAGGAATAAGCCAATGTGTCAGGCCAACTTGCTACATTCTATACTCTTTCAACTAATAAGGAATTCTGGAAGCAGCATCTACCTCTATTTTAGCAGGGCTTTTTTCACTGCAAGAAACAAAAAAAAAATCACTCAATAAAGTTCAAGTAAGAGAAACAGATAAGAGAGACCAGAACTAAGCCATAGTGGAATCAGAACTAAGCCATCGTGGAATCAGAATTCATGTAGGTTGAAACCCAAGGAAGTTCTGATTCCAGGAAAACTCTAGGTGTTTCACAATAGGAATTGGCGAACAGGCCGGGCACAGTGACTCACATCTGTAATCCCAACACTTTGGGAGGCCGAGGCTAACATGGTGAAACCCTGTCTCTACTAAAAATACAAAAAAATTAGCCAGGCGTGGTGGCATGTGCCTATAGTCCCAACTACTAGGGAGGCTGAGGCAGGAGAATTGCTTGAACCTGGAAGGCAGAGGTTGCAGTGAGATGAGATCGTGCCACTGCACTCCAGCCTGGGCGACAAAGTGAGACTCCATCTCAAAAAAAAAAAAGGAATTGGTGAAGGTTGCCTCTCCCTCCAAGTGTCAATGTGATTTAGCCACTAGCTACCACTTGTTAGTGTTTGTCTCCTTCTACCTGATTCCATATTTCTCACCTAAAAGGCCCAAGAAAGAAAATCTGATTAATTTATCTTTTCATATATATATAAAATTAAAAAAATTTTTTTGATATATATATATATATACACACACACATAGAGAGAGAGAGAGAGAGAGTTTCACTTCGCTCTTGTCACCAGGCTGGAATACAATGGTGCAATCTCGGCTCACTGCAACCTCTGCCTCCTGGTTTCAAGCAATTCTCCTGTCTCAGCCTCCCAAGTAGCTGGGATTACAGGCGCCCACCATCATTCCCAGCTAATTTTTTTTTTTTTTGTATTTTTAGTAGAGATGGGGTTTCACTATGTTGGTCAGCCTGGTCTCGAACTCCTGACCTCAGGCGATCCACCTGCCTCGGGTCGCCAAATTGCTGGGATTACAGGTGTGAGCCACCGCGCCCGTTCTAGGGTTATATTTTTATAAGTATATATATGCTATTCATAAATGAGCCACTTGTTTCCCTTGGAGTTAATAATCGCCTTATCTTTTGGTTTGCCAATGTTTCTAGGTATTAATCCTAATTGAATCCCTGCTGTAAAATAAGTCTTCTCATTACGTTCAAACATGTAGAGTAGATTGTCACAGGGCAGTGAAGGCATATTGCTGCACCTGCCAAGTGAAGGTAAATTATTAGGTCTTCAGTCAGTTTCATCTTCTTGAAGGAATCCCTCCAAGAACCTTCTGATTTTTTTTTTTTTTCCTTTTAAAAAATCTTATTGCCTGCTCTTTGTGAAACCTACCTTCTGATCTTCTCTACTTTGGACTAGCTGCTTTCTAGGGCAGCAACTCAGCTGTTTTGGGGTCTTCTCTCACTATTGCCCTAGGGATTCCCTTCGTCTTCCTTGAATTGGATACCCTCACTCATGGATCCCAAGTCTTCTTTCTTGCTTTATCCCTTCATGTAGGTGGTGTACTCTACTGATAGCTTCCTGAGAGTGTTCAGGAAATGTTCAAGACTGTGTAGCAGAGAATGCTAATTCCACCAGTATCTTTCCATCTTTCATAGTAATAGAGATTTTATCTAGGCATAAAACCATCCAAAGGCCAGGCAGTACGGCTCACACCTGTAATCCCAGCACTTTGGGAGGCCAAGGCGGTAGGATCACTTGAGCCCAGGAGTTCAAGACCAGCCTGGGCCACATAGGGAGACCCCGTCTCTACAAAAAATGAGAAAATTAGCTGGGCATGGTGGCATGTGCCTGTAGTCTCAGTGACTCCAGAAGCTGAGTTGGGAGGATCACTTGAGCCCAGGAGGTCCAGCCACTGCACCCCAGCCTGAGCAACACAGTGAGATACTGTCTCAAAAAAAAAAAAAAAAAAAAAAGATAATTCAAAATAAAATCTATATTTCTGCATTTTCTACCCTACCTTGTAGCTTGGTGTGGCCATGTGACCAAATTCTGACCAATGGGATGCAAGGAGAAGTGAAAGTTCTTTGGAAGAACTTTCTGAAGAAATAGCTGCCACATGCCCCTGGTGCCTTCCTCATCATCTCTTCTATCACCCGGTGTCTGATGCTCACATGCTGCCATCCTATCCATGAAGATGAGGGCCACACCCTGGGCGTTGCAGAGTTGGGTCTGGAATGAACTTGGGTTGCTGAGAGTTTCATGGGACAGAGCCACTATACTGACCTCGATTTTTTTTTTTTTTTTTTGAAACGGAATCTCACTCTGTCACCCAGGCTGCTGTGTAGTGGCGTGATCTCGGCTCACTGCAACCTCTGCCTCCCGGGTTCAAGCGATTCTCCTGCCTCAGCCTCCTGAGTAGCTGGGACTACAGGCGTGTGTCACCACGCCCTGCTAATTTTTTGTGTTTTTAGTAGAGATGGGGTTTCACCATGTTAGCCAGGATGGTCTCGATTGCCTTACCTCGTGATCTGCCCTCCTCAGCCTCCCAAAATGCTGGGATTACAGGCATGAGCCACCATGCTGGGCCACTGACCTAGACTTTTATGTCAGAGAGAAAGAAAATTGTAACTAGGCCGGGCGCAGTGGCTCACGCCTGTAATCCCAGCACTTTGGGAGGCCGAGGCGGGCGGATCACGAGGTCAGGAGATCGAGACCACCCTGGCTAACACGGTGAAACCCCGTCTCTACTAAAAATACAAAAAATTAGCTGGGCATGGTGGCGGGCACCTGTAGTCCCAGCTACTCCGGAGGCTGAGGCAGGAGAATGGCATGAACCCAGGAGGCGGAGCTTGCAGTGAGCCGAGATCGCGCCACTGCACTCCAGCCTGGGCGACAGAGCGAGACTCCCTCCCCCCGCCAAAAAAAAAAAAGAAAAAGGCCGGGCACGGTGGCTCAAGCCTGTAATCCCAGCACTTTGGGAGGCCGAGACGGGCGGATCACGAGGTCAGGAGATCGAGACCAGCCTGGCTAACACGGTGAAACCCTGTCTCTACTAAAAATACAAAAAACTAGCCGGGCGAGGTGGCGGGCGCCTGTAGTCCCAGCTATTTGGGAGGCTGAGGCAGGAGAATGGCGTAAACCTGGGAGGCAGAGCTTGTAGTGAGTTGAAATCCGGCCACTGCACTCCAGCCTGGGTGACAGAGCGAGACTCTGTCTCAAAAAAAAAAAAAAAAAAAAAAAGAAAAAGAAAATTGTGGGCCGGGCGCGGTGGCTCACGCCTGTAATCCCAGTGCTTTGGGAGGCCGAGGCGGGCGGATCACAAGGTCAGGAGATCGAGACCACGGTGAAACCCCGTCTCTACTAAAAATACAAAAAATTAGCCGGGCGCGGTTGTGGGCGCCTGTAGTCCCAGCTACTCGGGAGGCTGAGGCAGGAGAATGGCGTGAACCCGGGAGGCGGAGCTTGCAGTGAGCCGAGATCGCGCCACGCACTCCAGCCTGGGCGACAGAGCGAGACTCCGTCTCAAAAAAAAAAAAAAAAAAAAAAAAAGAAAATTGTAACTATTGTTTTAGGTTTTCTGTCACTTGCATCTGAACCTTGAATTACTGAAAATGTCTTTATTCTAGAATAATTCATAATTGTAGATTGGCCATGTATGGAATTACTTGTTGAAAATTATTTCCTTCAAATTTTTTTTCTGTTTTGTAGAGACAGAATCTCAAAATGTTGCCCAGGCTGGTCTTGAACTCCTAGCCTTAAGTGGTCCTCCTACCTCAATCTCCCAAAGTGCTGGGATTACAGGCATGGGCCACCATGCCTGGCCTTTCCTATAAAATTGTGAGTGGAATGCACCTTGTCCTTCTACCTTCCAGGGTTGCAATTATAAATCCTAATATAGGTCATTTGTTTGTACTCTTAGGAACTTGTAAGATATTTTTTTATCTCCACCATTCGAAATTTTACAAGGATATGCTTTGGTGAGGTTCTTGAGTTTTTTGTTTGTTTGTTTTTTGAGACGGAATCTGGCCGTGTTGCCAGGCTGGAGTGCAGTGGCACGATCTCGGCTCACTGCAACTTCCGCCTCCCGAGTTCAAGCGATTCTTTTACCTCAGACTCCCCAGTAGCTGGGATTACAGGCGCCCACCACCACGCCCAGGTAATTTGTGTGTGTGTGTGTGTATATATAAAATATATTTATATATAATATGTATTTTATATTATATATATGTATATGTGTGTGTGTGTGTGTGTATATATATAATTATTATTTTTTGAAACAGAGTTTTGCTCTTGTTGCCCAGGCTGGAGTGCAATGGTGCGATCTTGGCTCACTGCAACCTCTGCTTCCCAGGTTCAAGCGATTCTCCTGCCTCAGCCTCCAGAGTAGCTGGGATTACAGGCGCCCGCCACCATGCCCGACTAATTTTTGTGTTTTTAGTAGAGACGGGGTTTCACCGTGTCGGCCAGGCTGGTCTTGCATTCCTGACCTCATGATCCACCCACCTCGGCCTCCCAAAGTGCTGGGATTACAGGTATGAGCCACTGTGCCCAGCCGGTTCTCAGTTTTTATGAGTTATACCATGGCACTTGATAGGTCTTGTTTTTTTTTTTGTTTGTTTGTTTGTTTTGCTTGTTTGTTTGAGATGGAGTTTCACTCTTGTCACCCAGGCTGGAGTGCAGTGACACAATCTCAGCTCACTGCAACCTCTCCCTCCTGGGTTCAAGCGATTCTCCTGCCTCACCCTCCTGAGTAGCTGGGACTGCAGGTGTGCACCACCATGGCAAGCTAATTTTTATGCTTTTAGTAATGATGGGGTTTCACCATGTTGGCCAGGCTGGTCTGGAACTCCTGACCTCAGGTGATCCACCTGCTTCAGCCTCCCAAAGTGCTGGGATTACCTGTGAGCCACCACACCTGACTAAGGTTTTGTTAATCTAGAAACTCAAGCCCTTTAATTCTGGGAAATTTTGCTAAATTTTTCAGTAATACTTTTTCCCCTCCATTTTTTCTCTTCTGTCCTTCTGTAGCTTCTATTATTTATATATTAGATCTACTGAACTGTTCTTTTATTTACCTTTAATCATTTTTTTCATCTTGTATTTTAAACTGCTTTTTGCAAGATTTCTCCAACTTTATCTTCCAACCATTCAACTGAGGTTTTCATGTTTATATTTTTAATTTCCAAGATTTCTTTCTTGTCCTCTGAATATTCCTTTCTTCTGTTTGTGTGTGTATGTATGTGTGTGTGTGTGGTGTTGTTGTTGTTTTTAGACGGAGTCTTCCTCTGTCGCCTAGGCTGGAGTGCAATGGCGCGATCTGGGCTCACTGCAACCTCTGTCTCCTGAGTTCAAGCAATCCTCCTGTCTCAGCCTCCCAAGTAGCTGGGGTTACAGGCTCCCACCACCATGCCCAGCTAATTTTTGTATTTTTAGTAGAGACGGGGTTTCGCCATGTTGACCAGGCTGGTTTCGAACTCCTGACCTCAGGTGATCCACCCTCCTTGGCCTCCCAAAGTGCTGGGATTACAGGTGTGAGCCACTGCACCCAGCCTGAATATTCCTTTTAAAAGAGTGTCCTGTCTATATTTCATGAATATGGTATCTTATCTCTCCAAGGATATTAATTATAGTGGGTTTTGGGTAAAATTTTCTTCTCTTTACCTAGTATTTGTTTCTTTCCAATTGCTTCTCTTTTTGTTTTTCTTTTTAAGATAGGCTCTTGCTCTATTGCCCAGGCTGGAGTGCAGTGACACGATCACAGCTCCTGGACTCAAGTAATCCTCCCACCTCAGCCTCCCAAGTATCTGGTACTACAGGCGTGTACCACCACACTTGGCTAATTTTTCATTTTTATTTTTTTTACTCTTTGTAGAGATAGGGGTCTCACTTGTTGTCCAGGCTCGTCTCAAACTACTGGGATCAAGGAATCCTCCTGCCTCAGCCTCCAAAGCTGAGATTACAGGTGTGAGCCACCATGCCCAGTTCTGTATATGCCATAATTTCTTTATCTACACATCTGTCAATGGACATTTAGATTATTTCTACCTTTAGGCTATCATGGATGTTGCTGCTATGAACTTTCGTGTACAAGTTTTGGTTTGAATAGCTGTTTTAAATTTCTTAGGGTCTATAACTAGGAGTGAAACCGTTGAGTCATATAGTAATTCTATATTTAACTTTTTTCTGTCACCCAGGCTGGCGTGCAGTAGCGTGATCTCAGCTCACTGCAACCTCCGCCTCCCTGGTTCAAGCAATTCTCTTGCCTCAGCCTCCCGAGTAGCTGGGATTACAGGCGCATACCACCACACCTGGCTAATTTTTTTTTTTCTTTTTTTTGTATTTTTAGTAGAGATGGGGTTTCACCATGTTGGCCAGACTGGTTTCAATCTTCTGACCTCAGGCAATCCACCCACCTCGGCCTCCCAAAGTGCTGGGATTACAGGTGTGAGCCACTGTGCCCGGCCTCTGTATTTAACTATTTGAAGAACTGGTAAACTGCTTTCCATGGCAGCTGCACCATTTTTCATTTCCACTAGCAATGTACAAGGGTTCCAATTTCTCTACACCCTCACCGACAATTGCTAGTTTTCCCTTTTTTGATTACAGCCATCCTAGTGGATGTGAAGTGGTATCTCATCCATGGCTTTGATTGCATTTCCTAATGACTAATGATGTTGAGCATCTTTTTGTGTGCTTAGTGGCCTTTTGTGTATCTTCTTTGGAGAAATATCTATTGAAGTCCTTTGTCCCTAACTCCTGCTTTGTTAAAGGGTCAACTGTAATTGCAAAATCCAATGTCATGAAGCTCTTGCCCTATGGTTTATTCTAAATCTTTCTTAGTTTTAGGTCTGACATTTAGGTCTTTTATCCATTTTGAGTTAATTTTTCTATATATGGTGTTAGGTAAGAGTTCAACTTCATTCTTTCACATGTAAATATGCGGTTATCCCAATACCATTTGTTGAAAAGACAGGTTTTTTTTGTTTTTTTTTGTTTTTGTTTTTGTTTTTTTGGAGAGAGTCTCGCTCTGTCACCCAGTCTGGAGTGTGGTGGTGTGATCTTAGCTCACTGCAACCTCTGCCTCCTGGGTTCAAGCAATTCTCCTGCCTCAGCCTCCTGAGTAGCTGGGATTTACAGGCTCATGCCACCATGTCTGGCTAATTTTTGTATTTTTAGTAGAGACAGTGTTTCTTCATGTTGGCCAGAGTGGTCTCAAACTCCTGACCTCAGGTGATCCGCCCACCTAGGCCTCCCAAAGTGCTGGGATTACAGGAGTGAGCCACTGAGCCCGGCTCTGACTCTGTAGATCACTTTGGTTAGTATTCACATCTTAACAATATTAACTCTTCCAATTCATGAACCGGGATGTGTTTCCATACATTTTGTCTTCTTTAATTTCTTTCAGCAATGTTGTATAGTTTTCATTGTACAAGTCTTTCACCTCCTTGGTTGAATTAATTCCTAAGTATTTTATTCTGTGCGATGCTATTGTAGATGTAATTGTTTTTATGTTTTGTGGGTTTTTTTCCTTTGTTTGTTTGTTTGTTTTTTGAGAAGGAGTCTCACTCTGTCACCCAGGCTGGAGTGCAGTGGCATGATCTCTGCCCACTGCAGCCTCCGCCTCCCAGGTTCAAGTGATTCTCCTGCTTCAGCCTCCCAAGTAGCTGGGACTACAGGCATGGGCCACAACGCCCGACTAATTTTTGTATTTCTTTTTTAGTAGAGTCGAGGTTTCACCATGTTGGCTAGGCTGGTCTCGAACTCCTGACCTCAAGTGATCTGCCCGCCTTGGCTTCCCAAAGTGCTGGGATTACAGAGGTGAGCCACCACATCCGGCCAATGTAATTGTTTTTGTAATTTCCTTTTGACATTGCTCATTTTTAATGTATAGAAGTGCAACCAATGTTTGTGTGAGTCTAATGCCTTTTTTTTTTTTTTTTTTTTTTTAATTTAGAGACGGGTCTCACTATGTTGCCCAGGCTGGAGTGCAGTGACTGTTCACAGGTGTGACCCCACTGCTGATCAGCACAGGAGTTTTGACCTGCTCCATTTCCAACCTGGGCAGGTTCAACCCTCCTTAGGCAACCTGCTGGTCCCTCGCTCCTGGAAGGTCAGCATATTGTTGTTGAACTTAGGGCAGACACCCAATCAGCATAGTGCACTACAACCCAGGACTTCTGGGCTCAAGCAATACTTCTGCCTGAGCCTCCTGAATAGCTGTGACTACAGATGCATACCACCATATCCGGCTCTAATGCCTTTTAAAACTGACATTCAGGCAGGGCACAGTGGCTCACGCCTGTAATCCCAGCACTTTGGGAGGCCGAGGTCAGGAGTTTGAAACCAGCCTGACCAACATGGTGAAACCCTGTCTCTACTAAAAATACAAAATTAGCCGGGCGTGGTGGCGGGTGCGTGTAATCCAAGCTACTTGGGAGGCTGAGGCAGGAGAATCACTTGAACCCCAAAGGTGGATGTTGCAGAGAGCAGAGATCGCGCCATTGCACTCCAGCTTGGGCAACAAGACCAAAACTCCATCTCAAAAAAATTAAAAATAAAATAAAATAAAACTGATTTTCAGTCAGTATGCTTGTTTTTAACCTCTACTTTTATCCCAGATGCATTACACCTGTTGCCACCAATTCCTGAGGGGGCCACCTGAAGTTGTCTCACAGCTCACTGGTGTTCTGTTCATCTGTGGGTTTTGGGTTTTTATCAGTCTTTTTTCATTTTTCCAGTATTTTAAAAAATAGAGACAGGGTCTCGCTATGTTGCCTAGGCTGGTCTCAAATTCCCGGGCTCAATTGATCTTCCAGCCTCAGCCTCCCAAGTAGCTGGGATTATAGGTGCACATCACTGTGCCTAGCTCTATAAATTTTTATACTTTCTACTGTTATGTCTTCAAGTTCCTAATATTCTCTTCTGTAGTATCTAGTCTGCTGTTAGTCCCATCCACTGTACTTTTCATCTCAGACATTCCAGATTTCATTTCTGGAGGACAGACTTGGGCATTTGTATTTTTATTTTTTTAATTAATTTTTTTTTGTTTTGTTTTGAGATAGAGTCTCTCTCTGTCACCCAGACTGGAGTATAGTGAAATGATCTTGGCTCACTGCAACCTCCACCTCACTGTTTCAAGTGATTCTCGTGCGTCAGCCTCCTGAGTAGCTGGAATTACAGGCGTGTGCCACCACGCCTGGCTAATTTTTATATTTTTAGTAGAGACGGGGTTTCACCATGTTGGTTGACCAGGCTGGTCTTGAACTCCTGACCTCGTGATCCGCCCGCCTCGGCCTCCCAAAATGCTGGGATTACAGGCATGAGCCACCACTCCTGTGTGAAAGAGGCAGTTTCTAAACTAGTCCAGGTTACAAAGCAAGATGCCCTTATGGCTTGGCCAATTCAGTGGTGCCAGAGGGGTCTAGCCCACTGAACTTTTGCCACGCCCAATAGACAGTCTCCCTGGAGGCCTCTGGGGTGTTGAAACAAGACTATATTTCAACAGATAATTGTTTTTCTTCCAGGAAACATCTCCTAACTTGTTCCTGAAATTTAAGGTAAATATCTGGGATATAAAGTTACCATAGGATGGGCGCACGACTCACGCCTGTAGTCTCAGCACTTTGGGAGGCTGAGGCGGGTGGATCACTTGAGGTCAGGAATTTTAGACCAGCCTGGCCAACATGGTGAAACCCCATCTCTACTAAAAATACATAAATTAGCTGGGCATGGTGGCAGGTGCCTGTATTCCCAGCTACTTGGGAGGCTGAGGAGGGAGAATCACTTAAACCCAGGAGGGGGAGGTTGCAGTGAGCTGACATTGTGCCATTGCATTCCAGCCTGAGTGACAGAGTAAGACTCCATCTCAGTACACACACACACAAAACCAAGTTACCATACACACACACACAACCAAGTTACCATGGGCTGGCCACAGTGGCTCACACCTATAATCAATCCCAGCACTTTGAGAGGCCAAGGTGAGCAGATCGCTTGAGCACGGGAGTTTGAGACCAGTCTGGGAGACATGGTGAAACTCTCTCTTTACAAAAAATAAAAAAGCTAGCCAGGCGTCGTGATGTGTGCCTGTAGTCCCACCTCCTGGGAGGCTGAGGTAAAAGGATCGCTTGAACCGAGGAATTAGAGGCTGCAATGAGCTATGATGGTGCCACTGCATTGCAGACTGGGCAACAAGCAAGACCCTGTGTCAAAAAGGAAGGAAGGAAGGAAGGAAGGAAGGAAGGAAGGAAGGAAGGAAGGAAGGAAGGAAGGAAGGAAGGAAGGAAGGAAGGAAGGAAGGAAGGAAGGAAGGAAGGAAGGAAGGAAGGAAGGAAGGAAGGAAGGAAAGAAAGAAAGAAAGAAAGAAAGAAAGAAAGAAAGAAAGAAAGAAAGAAAGAAAGAAAGAAAGAAAGAAAGACAGTTGGCCAGCCATGGGCTCCTTTATCCTATTTCCCATGCACCAGAAACAGCTGGCCTTGTGGAGCAATGAACTGGTGTACCAAAAACAGATCTAGCCAGTATCGACGAGACCACACCTGTGAGGCTGCAACGCTCCCTTGCTGATAGTGATATGTGATCCTCACGGTGACTGAATTGCAGCGCCAAGTCTTCCTCAGTCAATAGAGAGGTCCAGAAACCAAGGGCTGCAGTTGAGGGGGGCAGTGGGGAGTAGCTGTCACTATTATTTTTCTCTTTAAAGATTTTTGCTGGCCGGGTACAGTGGCTCATGCCTGTAATCCCAGCACTTTGGGAGGTGGAAGCAGCTGGATCACTTGAGGTGAGGAGTTTGAGACCAGTCTTGCCAACATGGTGAAACCCTGTCTCTACCAAAAATACAAAAATTAGCCAGGCATGGTGGTGGGCGCCTATAATCCCAGCTACTCAGGAGGCTGAGGCAGGAGAATTGCATGAACCTGGGAGGTTTCAGTGAGCTGAGATCGCGCCACTGCACTCCAGCCTGGGCGACAAGAGCAAAACTCCATCTCAAAAAAAAAAAAAAAGATATTTGCTTTCCACGCCCCAAGTCACTCATGCTCTGTGGCTTAACTGCCCAAGGGCAAGGTTCTTGCCAGGGAACTCAATAAGAGTTCTACCTGGTTATTTAGACTCCTCCTGCCACCAGGGCAAAAGGTCTCCCCATGCTGGCTGTGATCCCCCTGATTATGAAGGGAATTATGACCTGGGTGGAGTAGAGACGGGAAGAGGGTGAGCTCCTCAACGGCCCTCACACCACCACACCCAACGACAAAAATCGGCAGAAAACCATCACTATCTACATGAATGTTCTAATTTTTTTTCGCTCACTATTGGTGGTAGTTAAATTTACCAATTTGCTCAAAGTTTCAAGATGATAAGAAATAACCCTTGGCTCGGCCGGGCACAGTGGCTCACGCCTGTAATGCCCTCCTAGCACTTTGGGAGGCTGAGGCGGGTGGATCACCTGAGGCCAGGAGTTCGTGACCAGCCTGGCCAACATGGTGAAACCCTGTCTCCACTAAAAATACAAAAAATTAGCCGGGTGTGGTGGTGGGCGCCTGTAATCCCAGCTACTAGGGAAGCTGAGGTAAGAGAATTTCTTGAACCCAGGAGGTGGAGGCTGCAGTGAGTCAAGACCGCACCATTGTACTCCAGCCTAGGCAACAAGAACAAAACTCCATCTCAAAAAAAAAAAAAAAAAAAAGCCGGTTGCAGTGGCTCAAGCCTGTAATTCCAGCACTTTGGGAGGCCGAGACCGGCGGATCACGAGGTCAGGAGATCGAGACCATCCTGGCTAACACGGTGAAACCCCATCTCTACTAAAAATACAAAAAAAAAAAAAAATAGCCGGGCGACGGGGCGGGCGCCTGTAGTCCCAGCTACTCGGGAGGCTGAGGCAGGAGAACGGCGTGAACCCGGGAGGCGGAGCTGATAGTGAGCAGAGATCACACCACTGCACTCCAGCCTGGGTGACAGAGCGAGACTCCGTCTCAAAAACAAAAAAACAAACAAACAAAAAATGCCAAGTGCGGTGGCTCACACCTGTCCCAGCACTTTGGGAGGCCGAGGTGGGCCAATAATGAGGTCAGGAGATCAAGACCATCCTGGCTAACGTGGTGAAATCCCGTCTCAACTAAAAATACAAAAAATTAGCCGGGCGTGGTGGTGGCCACCTGTGGTCCCAGCTACTCAGGAGGCTGAGGCAGGAGAATCACTTGAAGTCGGGAGGCGGAGGTTGCAGTGAGCCAAGATTGCGCCACTGCACTCCAACCTGGGCAACAGAGCAAGACTCCATCTCGAAAAGAAAAGAAAAAAGAGAAAAGAGAAAAGGAAGAAAAAGAAAAGAAAAGAAAAGAAAAGAGAAATAACCCTTGGCTAATGAGAAGCTAGAGGAGGCATGGACAGCACTTGGAAATTGTGAACTCTGCAATTCAGAAGGAATGTTTAGTAGGCTGAGATACCCCATCTGCATATCTGGATGTAATGGTATTGCCTTCTTTTTTTTGTTTTGAAGGGGGAGGTGAGGGGGATAGAGTTTGGTTCTGTCACCCAGGCTGGAGCTACGCAATCTTGGCTCACTGCACCTCCGCCTTCCAGATTCAAGCAATTCTTGTGCCTCAGCCTTCTGAGGAGCTGGGATTACAGGTATGCGCCATCACACCCAGCTGATTTTTGTATTTTTGTATTTATTTATTTATTTTGAGATGGAGTTTTGCTCTTGTTGCCCAAGTTGGAGTGCAATGGTGCGATCTCAGCTCACTGCAACCTTCAACTTCTGAATTCAGGCCCTCTGCCTCAGCCTCCTGAGTAGCTAGGCGCACGCCACCATGCCCAGCTAAATTTGTGTATTTTTAGTAGAAACGGGGTTTCACCATGTTAGCCAGGCTGGTCTCGATATCCTGACCTCAGGTGATCCACCCGCCTCGGCCTCCCAAAGTGCTGGGATTACAGGCATGAGCCACTGTGCCTGGTCTGGTATTGCCTTTTCTTAGGGATGTTGAAATACATGTGGCTGTGATAACTGGAGAAAAGGAACAAAGACAAAGTACACATTGGGTGCCCAGGGTTTACTTCTGGGCCTGCTTCTAGTCTCTCTCTACATGCTGTACCTAAGCAACCAGTCCCATGGGTCTAAGCGATGACTCCTAAACCTACATTTCCAGCTCTGGCCTGGCCTGGAAATCCAGTCTATACATCCACCTGCCTGCTTATCAACCCACTGGATGCCGCACAAGGATCTCAAATCAACATGTCCAAAACAAAGCTACTGATTTCTACCTATCAGCACCACCTAACCCAGCAGTCCCCAACCGTTTTGGCACCAGGGAGCAGGAAGATAATTTTTCCACTAACCAGCGGGTGGGGGTTGGGGGGATGATTTCTGGGATGATTTGAGCACATTAAGTTTATTGTGCACTTTTTTTTTTTTTTTTTTTGAGACAGAGTCTCACTCTATCACCCAGGCTGGAGTGCAGTGGCCGGATCTCAGCTCACTGCAAGCTCCGCCTCCCGAGTTTATGCCATTCTCCTGCCTCAGCCTCCCGAGTAGCTGGGACTATAGGCACCTGCTACCTTGCCCGGCTAGTTTTTTGTATTTTTTAGTAGAGACGGGGTTTCACCGTGTTCGCCAGGATGGTCTCGATCTCCTGACCTCGTGATCCACCCGTCTTGGCCTCCCAAAGTGCTGGGATTACAGGCTTGAGCCACCGCGCCCGGCCTTTTTTTTTTTTTTTTTTTTTTTTTTTTTAACAGAGTCTCGCTCTGTCGCCAGGCTGGAGTGCAGTGGCGCTATCTTGGCTCACTGCAACCTCCGCCTCCCGGGTTCAAGCGATTCTCCTGCCTCAGCCTCCCAAGTAGCTGGGATTACAGGCACGTGCCACCATGCCGAGATAAGTTTTGTATTTTTAGTAGAGATGAGGTTTCACCATGTTGGCCAGGATGGTCTCGATCTCATGACCTCGTGATCTACCTGCCTCGGCTCCCAAAGTGCTGGGATTACAGGCGTGAGCCACCGCGCCCAGCCTGTGCACTTTATTTCTATTATTATTATATTGTAATGTATAACAAAATAATTATACAACTCACCATCATGTAGAATTAGTGGGAGCCCTGAGCTTGTTTTCCCGCAACCAGATGGTCCCATCTGGGGGTGATGGGAGACAGTGACAGGTCATCAAGCATTAGATTCTCATAAGGAGTGCACGACCTAGATCCCTGGCATGGCAGTTCACAATAGGGTTTGTGCTCCTATGAGAATCTAATGCTGTTGCTGATCTGACAGGAGGCAGAGCTCAGGCAGTAATGGGAGCAATGGGTAGTGTGGCTGTAAATACAGATGAAGCTTTGCTCAGTCGCCCACCACTTACTTCCTGCTGCGTGGCCTGGTTCCTAACAGGCCCCAGACAGGTACTGGTCCATGGCCCAGGGGTTGGGGACCTCTGCCCTAACCTACTCCTCCTTCAGTCTCCCCTTTTCCTTTCCTTTCCTTTTTCTTTCTTTTTTTTTTGGGGGGGGGTGCGGGTGCAGAGTCTCATTCTGTCACCCAGGCTGGAGTGCAATGGCACAATCTCAGTTTACTGCAACCTCCACCTCCCAGGTTCAAGCAATTCTCCTGACTCAGCCTCCCAAGTAGCTGGGATTACAGGTGTCCGCCACCACGCCTGGCTAGTTTTTGTATTTTTAGTAGATACAGGGTTTCACTGTGTTGGCCAGGCTTTTCTCGAACTCCTGACCTCATGATCCGCTTGCCTCAGCCTCCCAAAATGCTGGGATTACAGGTGTGAGCCACCGCACCAGGCCCATTTTAATTTAATTTAAACTTAAGTAGCCACATATGATTAGTGGCTGCCGTATTGAAGAGAGTAGCTCTAGATTTTTGCTTTGGGCAACTAGGTGGCTCATGGTGCCATTAATTGAAAAAGTGGGCTGGGTGTGGTTGCTCACGCCTGTAATCCCAGCAATTTGGGAGGTCAAAGCAGGCAGACCACCTGAGGTCAGGAGTTCGAGACCAGCCTGGCCAACATGCTAAAAATACAAAAAATTAGCTGGGCGTGGTCGCATGCATCTGTAGTCCCAGATACTCGGGAGGCTGAGGTGGGAGGATCACTCGAGCACCAGGAAGTGGAGGTTGCAGTGAGCTAAGATCGTGCCACTGTACTCCAGCCTGGGTGATAGAGTAAGACCCTGTCTCAAAAAGAAAAAAAAAGAGAGAGAGAGAGAGCAGACTGCCAGCCACCAGCCTGGACAACATAGTGAGACCCCTTCTCTACAAAAAAATAAAAAATTAGCCAGGCATGGTGGTGTGTGCTTGTAGTCTGAGCTACTCTGGAGACTTAGGTGGGAGGATTACTTGAGCTGGAGAGGTTGAGGCTACAGTGAGCTACGACTGTGCTACTGCCCTCCAACCTGGCCAGCAAAGCAAGACCTTGTCTCAAAAAAAAAAAAAAAAAGAGGCCGGGCACGGTGACTCACATCTGTAATCCTAGCACTTTGGGAGGCCAAGGCGGGTGGATCACTTGAGGTCAGGACTTCAAGACCAGCCTGGCCAACATGGTGAAACCTCATCTCTACTAAAAATACAAAAATTAGCTGGACATGGTGGCGTGCGCCTGTAATCCCAACTACTTGGGAGGCTGAGGCAGGAGAATCGCTTGAACCTGGGAGGTGGAGGCTGAGGTGAGTGGATCACTTGAGCCCAGGAGGTCCAGACCAGCCTGGGCAATATAGTGAGACCCAGTCTCTACAAAAAATTTTGAAAAATTCGCCAGGCATGGTGGCACACAGCTGTAGTCCCAGCTACTTGGGAGGCTGAGGTGGGAGGATCCACTTGAGTCCAGAAGGTTGAGGCTGCAGTGAGCCATGATTGTGTCACTGCACTCCATCCTGGGCGATAAAGCGAGACCCTGTCTCAAAAAAAAAGTCATTGTTTTAAAAATGGTGACTGTCAGGCCTCTGAGCCCAAGTCAAGCCATCGCATCCCCTGTGACTTGCACGTATATGCCCAGATGGCCTGAAGTAACCGAAGAATCACAAAGAAGTGAAAATGTCCTGCCCTGCCTTAACCGATGACATTCCACCACAAAAGAAGTGAAAATGGCTGGTCCTTGCCTTAAGTGATGACATTACCTTGTGAAAGTCCTTTTCCTAGCTCATCCTGGCTCAAAAAGCTCCCCCATTGAGCACCTTGTGACTCCCACTCCTGCCCGCCAGAGAACAACCCCCCTTTGACTGTAATTTTCCTTTACCTACCCAAATCCTATAAAACGGCCCCACCCTTATCTCCCTTCGCTGACTCTCTTTTCGGACTCAGCCTGCCTGCACCCAGGTGATTAAAAGCTTTATTGCTCACACAAAGCCTGTTTGGTGGTCTCTTCACACGGACGGACGTGCATGACAGTGACCAACCCAATCTAAAGTACCCAACAAGTCACCAGGCATTGTGGCTCATGCCTGTAATCCCAGCACTTTGGGAGGCCAAGGTGGGAGGCTCACTTGAGGCCAGGAGTTTGAGACCACCTTGGCCAACATGGTGAAACCCTGTCTCTACTAAAAATACAAAAACTGGCTGTGCGCGGTGGCTCATGCTTATAATCCCAGCACTTTGGGAGACTGAGACGGGCAGATCACGAGGTCAGGAGATCGAGACCATCCTGGCTAACACGGTGAAACTCCGTCTCTACTAAAAATACAAAAAAATTAGCCGGGTGTGGTGGCAGGTGCCTGTAGTCCCAGCTACTTGGGAGGCTGAGGCAGGAGAATGGCGTGAACCCTGGAGGCAAAGCTTGCAGTGAGCCGAGATCGTGCCACTGCACTCCAGCCTGGGCGACAGGGTGAGACTCCACCTCAAAAAAGAAAAAATAACAATAATAATAATAATACAAAAAGTATCCGGGGGTGGTGGCAGCTGCCTGTAATCTCAGCTACTCGGGAGACTGAGGCATGAGAATTGCTTAAACCCAGGAGGCAGAGGTTGCAGTGAGCCGAGATCATGCCACTGAACTCCAGCCTGGGCAATAGAGTGAGACTCCATCTCAGAAAGATAAAGTTAAATTTAAAAATTTTAAAAGTACCCAAAAAGTCTTTTCCAAGACCTGATTTTAATTCTCTGCATAGGATTTATCACTAACTGGTGATTCTTTAATTTGTGTATTGTTTGCTTCCCCCTACTAGAATGTAAGCTCTACAAGAATATTTTGTTTGATTGCTTCGCTGCCATATTCTATTCCCAGTGTCTAGAACGTGCCTGAAACCTAGCAGACACTCAGTGTTTGTTAAATGAATAATCGAATACTAGTCCACCTACTAGGAGGGTTAAAGGCAGGGTTTCTAAAGTTGGAAGACCCAGAATGGAATCCTGGGCCACATACTCGTGTGATCTGCCGCAAGTTGTCCAACCTAAGGGTGTAAAATGGGGATTCCATCTCTGTGATAGGCGGAGCGAATGAAATGACAGTTATAAAGCACTCCCTTAGCTCCGTGGCTCAGGAATTAGAGCACTGGTCTAGTAAAGCATTCTTGCTCCCTCTCCCTCTCTCCCTTAAGCGCTCTCTTCTTTCCCCCTCCTGCTCAGCCCCTCACATGGCCACTTCTCTTCGGCTTTGCATGACACTCTAGAGTCTAGAATAAGCCTTTGAAATTTGCCGGGAATTAACGTCATCAGTCGGGAGGCCCACAGCTACGCACGCGCGGGGCACCTCCTCTGTCTCGCGCGCTAACTTTGCAGCCCTGCCAGCCAATCAGAGTTAGCGTCAGAGAACGAGTGCCGAGGACTCACCAATCGGAACTAGGAGGCGGGCCGTGGTGGAGGCAGTGGCGAGAGGGGGCGGGGACAAGGAGAGGGCACGCACAGTTCTCGCTGCCGGGGTCTCTGCCGGCCAATAGGAGAGGCCTAGGGGCTGAAGGCGGTGGGGCGTGGCATTGGCGGCTCCAGCAACGGGAGGCTGTCCCAGGGCGGGCCAATCGGAATAAGGAGGTGGGAGAAACCTAGCCAATTAGCGTGCAGGACGGGCAAGGAGGGTGGGGGGCGGCGGAGTCTCCTGCGGACACCGCCCGCTCCCGAGCTTCTGTCAGGGGAGCTGGGCGTGCGGAGGCGGCTGAGGAGGCGGGAAGGCGGCAGTGGTTGAAGGGGTGATTGCTGACTAGCGGGGAGGGAGTGGGCAGCGATGGTGATGGCGGCGAAGAAGGGCCCGGGCCCGGGCGGCGGGGTCAGCGGGGGCAAGGCGGAGGCGGAGGCGGCCTCGGAGGTGTGGTGCCGTCGGGTGCGGGAGCTGGGTGGCTGCAGCCAGGCCGGGAATCGCCACTGCTTCGAGTGCGCCCAGCGCGGGGTCACCTACGTGGATATCACCGTGGGCAGCTTCGTGTGCACCACCTGCTCCGGCCTCCTGTGAGTGACCGGGAGGGAGTGGCCGAGGTCGGCGGGGGGGGACCCCGGGGACCCGAGGACGGGGTGGGGAGGCCGGGGCTCCGGGGCGCGAGAGAAAGAGGCCGAGGTGAGGGGCGGCGGGGAGGTCAGGGAACGCGCCGGCTGTTGGGACGGGGTCGTCTGCTGCAGCGGTGTCGTGGGGAGGGGAAAGGGCAGGGGAGAGGAAGCAAGGCCGGAGTCGCGCTGCAGAGAGAAGGGTGGGGGTGCAGAAGGACGCCCGGAGAGGGACCGAGAAAGTCCCCGAGGGAGGCGAGGCAAACTGTAAGTGGGGAGGGAGAAAGTGCGGAGGATGGAAGGGAACTCGGGGTGGGATGGGGTGTCGGGACTTAAAGGGCCAGAAAATGACATGCACCTTTAGAGGGAACTTCATGCAGGTGGAAAGCAAAAAGGAAAAAGGTGGGGAAAGCCGTCCTGGAGATGGACGAGCACCTTTCTTCCTTCGGGCTTGTGTCCCTGCTGGAGTGTGAGATGCGGAAGCCAGCTGAAACTTGGTTGAAATTCCTATGATTAGAGTACAGGATTTTAAAATAAAAAAAATTTTTTTAATAGGCGAATTAACCCAGATTGACAGCCTAGAGATAGTAGCTGGAAGGGAGCCATGGTTTAGAGTTCAGGTGTAGATACTAATCTTAGCAGGGCTTTGAAATGTTACCCAGAAGGTAAAACTCTTATGAAATCTAAGAGATGAGAGCCAATGGGTTACCCTGGTAGAGAGCTTAGCTTTTTCAAACGTTTGCACATCTAGGTGAGCCATCCTGAAGGTTAATCATTTACACCTTTAAGCTCCCTGTTGCCATGGCTGGATCCTGGTGGTAGCATCCAGGAAACTCTTTCTAGATTTTGGGGGGGCTTTGGTGCATCATCTGAGTGCTACACTTGGCATTGGTACTGTTCGGTCACGCCAGAGTGAATTTACAGCCACAGTTCTAGCCTAGTTTTCTGGCTATATAGTAAGTCCCCCTCCACCCCCCTCGGCACTCCTCCTACCCCCAAATTAAGATATTATTTGGTGGCCGGGCGCGGTGGCTCAAGCCTGTAATCCCAGCACTTTGGGAGGCCGAGACGGGCGGATCACGAGGTCAGGAGATCGAGACTATCCTGGCTAACACGGTGAAACCCCGTCTCTACTAAAAAATACAAAAAAACTAGCCGGGCGTGGTGGCGGGCGCCTGTAGTCCCAGCTACTCTGGAGGCTGAGGCAGGAGAATGGCGTAAACCCGGGAGGTGGAGCTTGCAGTGAGCCAAGATCAGGCCACTGCACTCCAGCCTGGGCGACAGAGCGAGATTCCGTGTCAAAAAAAAGAAAAAAAGAAAGATATTATTTGGTTAGATGCATGATTAACACCTGATATCAGGCCTGGATCTCTGTGTTTTTTTTTAATAAGTTTGTCAAGGGATTTATTTTGACAATTTTTTAGTCTTATTTTAAGACTGTTGTTTTTGTTTCGTTTTTTTAAAAATGCTTTCCGGCCGGGCGCTGTGGCTCACTCCTGTAATCCCAGAACTTTGGGAGGCCAAGGCAGGCAGATCATGAGGTCAAGAGATCGAGACCATCCTGGCCAACATGGTGAAACCCCATCTCTACTAAAAATACAAAAATTAGCTGGACGTGGTGGTGTGCACCTGTAGTCCCAGCTACTTGAGAGGCTGAGGCAGGAGAATCACTTGAACTCGGGAGGTGGAGGTTGCAGTGAGCCAAGATCATGCCACTGTACTTCAGCCTTGTTGACAGAGCAAGACACTGTCTCAAAAACAAACAAACAAAAAAACCATTCCCTATCTTGATACCTTTAGGAGCCAGGGAGCAAGAAGTATTGTTCTTGCAAGACAGATGGGAGAACAGAAGCAAAGAGAGGTTTTGTAACTTACCCAATGCCATATGGGGGTTGCTGTTTCCAACACTTGTTGTTTGATATTAGTGATGATCATGGCAGACCAGCAATGAGGATTTAGTTCTCCCAAGATGCAGTTTGGAATTATTTACTTCATTTTAACCTCCTTTGCTAAACCTCTCTGGGTTCTGATCAACCTCACTTGTGGGTTGTAAGGATGAATTCGACTTTGGTCTAAGTAAAAGCCATCGTGGCTCTTGGGATAATGATTGAGAACCCAAACAGTAATGTGTCATAAACTGAGATAGACTCAAATGAAGCAAGAGGATAGAGACTCGGAAGTGGGTGAAGAACTCTGGGGACAGATTGAGCAACGTTTAGGAATATGTATAGGGGTCGGGCTCGGTGGCTCACGCCTGTAATCCCAACACTTTAGGAGGCCAAGGTGAGCAGATCACCTGAGGTCAGGAGTTTTGAGACCAGCCTGGCCAGCATGGCGAAACCTCATCTCTACTAAAAATACAAAAATTAGCCAGGCATGGTGGCAGGCGCCTGTAATTCCAGGTACTCAGGAGGCTGAGGCAGGAGAATTGCTTGAACCCAAGAGGCGGAGGTTGCAGTGAGCCGAGATCGTGCCACTGTATTCTCCAGCCTGGGTGATGGAGCGAGACTCTGTCTCAAAAAAAAAAAAAAAAAAAAAAAAAGAGTATGTATAGGGTAAAGTAGAAAGAGAAAGAGCTGATTCCTGAAGATCCTGCTATGAAAAGGGAAATCTCATTAGTCTGAAGAGAACTAAAGAGACGCGGAAGGATGAAACTGATGGATAAAATTGAGTAAGTGGGAAGTGCTGACATTGTTATCATTATTTTGTAGATCTTTGTTAAAATGTCCCACAGATAACATTTCCCTTATAATATCCCTCAATCAGGACACAAAGAAAGGTAAGTATCTGGGACACATTAAAAACCTGGTTTCTTTTTTTTTTGAGATGGAGTCTCACTTGCTTAGGCCGGACTGCAATGGCGTGATCCCAGCTCACTGCAACCTCTGCCTCCCAGGTTTAAGCAATTGTCCTGCCTCAGCCTCCTGAGTAGCTGGGACTACAGGCATGCACCACCACATCTGGCTAATTTTTGTATTTTTAGTAGAGATGGGGTTTCACCATGTTGGCCAGGCTGGTCTCGAACTCCTGACTTCAAGTGATCCACCCGCCTCAGCCTCCCAAAGTGCTGGGATTACAGGTGTGAGCCACGGCACCCAGGCTGCTTAGCTTTTTGGTAAAGCATTATGAGACTAAATCAGGGAGTGATTATCACAGCGGTAGATTTAGAGAGCATATTTTGGTGTTTGGGAAATGAGAAGCTAGACCAACCCTTTGTTAGCAGGAAATGAGAGTGAAGTGAAAGATCAAGAGGCTAGGCCAGTAAATGTAGCTGAATTGAAGGCATGTTAAGAGTCTAAGAAGAGAAATTTCAGGAGAAACTCTGCAAGAAAGCTGAAGTTTCCCTATAATTAACATGACAAGGGCGAAGCATATAATCCTTGTAAAGGGGTCTTAACACAGTATTACCTGTGTCCCTTTGATGTGCTGTGGGAAGGAGTGGGAGCTGGCAGGTGGGCTGTAAGGCAGAATGTGAGGCAGGGGACGCTTATTTCTGGAGGCATGGTTCCATGGTGGCACGGAGACCAATTAGCATCTTAAATCCGCATGATTGATTACCTGTAGATTAGGGTTTATTGTTAGTGGGAAGTGAAAATTGTGGTCGGCTGACAGCCTGCACGTTCATTCATTCGGTCAGTCAACATGAACTTATTCAGTGCCTGTCAAGTGCCAGACACTGTTTTAGGTACTGGAGACAGAGTAGTGATAAAGTTCGCATTTTCACAGAGCTGACATCCTAGTGGAAGCCATGGACTATAAAGAAATCGTTCTGTATTGCTAAAGGCTGTGAAGTAAAATGAAGCTCTGTGGGTTAGAGTGATACCAAACTGAGGTTGATGCAAAGAGAATTATGATGATGATGATGATGATTATTATTAATAGTTGCCCAGGCTGGAGTGCAGTGGTGCAATCTCGGCTCATTGCAACCTCCACCTCCTGGGTTCAAGCGATTCTCCTGCCTCAGCCTCCCCAGGGAGCTGGGATTACAGGTGCCCGCCACCACGCCTGGCTAATTTTTTTATTTTTAGTAGAGAGAGGGTTTTACCATGTTGGCCAGGCTGGTCTCAAACTCCTGACCTCAGGTGATCCACCTGCCTTGGCCTCCCAAAGTGCTAGGATTACAGGCATGAACTACTGTGCCTGGCCTTGAGAAGAAATATTCTTTGTTAAAATGAAGAGGATATTGAGGGAAGAAACTGAAATACCACACTTAGCATCATAGCCAGAGAAAGGAGACAGCAGGATGACATTATTTTAAAGGCCAATTTTCTGTTCAGTGTGTTACAAATATGTCTCCTTCATAAGGGAATAGAGTCGTCTGGGGGCAGTGAGCAAACTTACTAGAATTCCCAGCTGGCTGGATTGGCCGATGTAGCAAAGTTGACGGTTCCTGCCAAAGTTGAATTTCCTAAGATCTGAAGAAAAACACATATTTTAATATTGGTGGGTGCGTATGACTCTGCCTGCATCCCTGCATGTATGAGCTCATTCTTGTTCTCTCTCTTTAATGAGAAATATTTTCTCAGCTGTAGCAAAAACCCACAGCGTTGGTGTGAGGGCTTGAGCGAGAGGCTGCTAGTTTCTGCTGTTCCTAAATTTACATACATACTGCCACAATTGTAGGTCCCACACCTGACCTAGTTTTATTCATTTGGTTTTCTTCCAGTACCTAATTTCCTTAACCTAGATGTGGATCTGTTTAATTTCCCCAACATACACATATGCTTGTTTGTTTAGTTACATTTCTAACTCTTGGAGGATGAATCTGTCATTTGAATCTTAAGACGTGGTAAAAATTGCTGCTAAAAAGCATCTATTTGCAAAGCAGTTCTTTAAATGTTCTTTCTTGTTCTGGTTTGCCTGAATGCTTCTGTGGAACCACTGTTCCTCAGAAAGAAAATGGATGTTGAAGCCTGAGATCTCATTGACATAAGGATGGACACTAACTTTGACACCCAATTTTTTCAGCAAAGTATGACATGTTTCCTTGATGTAGCTGTTTGGGTCCATCTTCAATCCATCGTTCTTCAGGCATTGATAATAGATACTTATCTCTTCTACTTCTACCCAACTTTACTGTGATCACAGGAGTCAGAATTAAGGTGGGCAGAGCTCTGGGCTGGGTGTCAAGAATGCACTTGACAGCTCTTTATTTGTGACAAGTTCCTGCCCTCCTTGTCCCTTACTTTCCCTGTCTGACTTGCTGATGGTTCTTAGTTGAAGCATTTTAATCTCCATAGGAGGAAAGGTATAATACATTGTTCAATAATTCAGTACTTTTCCATCTGTCTGAATTGGAGAGGTACACATGTACCTTGCCCCTGTTTTAGTCCCATCCCTCCATCCCCTCCTCTGTCGTCTTTCATGTTGACCTCTGTTGGGCAGAGGTGGACAGAGTCTCACTAAATTACAGATTTAGGTGCTGTTTCATAAGGGGCGCATGAACCACTTGAAAAGCCCCTAAGGAAGTAATAAATTACTAAAGGGATGAGAAGAAGCTCGACGGGGGGGTGGTGAGAGAGGTGAGGGCGGAGGGAGAAATGTAAAAAGGATTGAGGTTGAGCCTAAAGGGAAGGGCGGCTGGATGCTATCAGGAGTCTATCTGACTCTAATCAACAGGACAGCTGCTTATCATTGCTGCTGAGGAGGAACAAAGGAAATGGATTGAAGCAGAATTTAGATCAGGAGGAGGTTGCCTAAAATTAGTGAAATTGACCCTGGAGCAGGGTAATAGGAGAGCCTTCCTCTTAGGCACTATTGAAAGTTCCTAACAGGGACTCTTCATAGCGATGTTTGCATCCAAGATAAGAGCTAAACTGGTTTAGTTGTACCCTGTTCAGAAGCAGAGGAGTGAAATCCCAGAGCAGAGAAACACGATCTGGGGCATATGAATCTGAACACAAATGTTCAAAGGCAAGGATTTCCCAAGTCCAAATTTGGCACAAATGAAAAAGAACTTGGGTGCTGGGTGGAACTGGTTTTTTTCCATTGTTGACCTGGCAGAACTTTCTTATCTGAGCAGCTGAGCAGGTTTGATGCTTTTATGAAGCAAGATAGAAGCAAAAATATGGGCCAGCATGAGGGTGATGATCACAGAAAAACAAAAGGTGTGGTATTTGTGGAAATAGTACTATGCTTAATGGAATCAGAGGGGAGACGGGAGGGAGGGAAAGAGAGGACCGGGCAGACGTTAGCTGCTACACATACAAGTGGCTTCAGCTGCCAAATAATTCAGACTACTTCAAATGCCCTTTAGGTGCCCTGTGAAAAAGAAACTGAAGTGGATAAAGACAACCTGACTGACTGGAGTCTTGAGTCCTAGTAATAATGTACTTTCAATTGGAAAAACTTACTCTATTCTGGGAAAATAAATTGATCTTTGTTCCTCCCCAGCACTTCCTGGTTAGAAATACCAGAATGAATTTGCTGTGATTTCTTCTTTTGGGAGGAACCTGAGAGTTATGTTGGGGAACTGGGTGCAAGTAGGAGAGCTGGGCCTGTTTAATTCCAGGCCAGTGACTCACATCTGGTCCGCTGCATGACCCTGGTATATACCCAGTGAAATGCAGCATACCTAGGCCACATGATTTTAGCTACCAGGAGGAAGGGGGCTCTTGTTTCTAAATTGCTTCTTTTGGCCAGCAGTGGCCTCTCTCTGATTCAGAAAGAAAAACTCTGACTCATAGGCCATGTAACTAGGCCCCCTTCCTAGGCTGCAGTGTTGCCTTGTAGAGAATTCTCCCTGCCCCCAGACTGTGGCTCTGGTTGTACAAAATCCAGTCTACAGACATCAAGGTCAGAGCAATGCTTTTTGTACTGTGCTATGGAAACATCCTGTTCCATCAGATTCATTTGGCCCAAAGCACCTAAATCGTTTCTTATTTTCTCTGCCTTCCCATCATCCTATCACATCCGTCCGGCCCCCCCACCCCCACCGCCCCCACCAAAAATAAACTCTTTTAGTCCAGGCTCAACCATAAGTTCTGTTCTAAGCATCCCATCTTGATTGATGCCTGGGTTGAGTCCCGCCTCCTTCCCCTAACAAGGAAGCACACCTCCCTGTTTACAGTTCGCTGACAGTTCCTGGTTATCCATTCAGGAAATGTCAATGACCTTTTTGTGATAGGCTTAGAATCTGTTTTTCTAGTGTAAACATAATACGTTTTACCTTCCCCATGACCGTTTCTCTTCCTTCCGCAACTGCTGCACCCTGGAGTCATGTTCTCCCTGATACTTCAGTGCCTGACTGAATAGAACCCTACTGCAGTGAGAAGTACTTTTTTTGTCCAGGCTTCCTGGGTTCTTCTTGTGAGCTCCTGTTGATAAGATAATTTGGTCCTATAATTTTTGTATCCCCCACAGTGCCTCCTATAATGCCTTGTGTTTTGGCAAAGTAAATTTTGTTTGTAGGAGGTGAAGGAGAAGACCTTTGAGATCACAGGGACAGTGAGGTCTGGCTAGACTTCAGAAAGCCCTGACATTCTGAAGGGGAAGGGCCTATTGGTTAAGGTGAGAAAGGGTATAAAAGCAGGCTGGCTAGAATTAAAAGCAAAACCAAACCAAGCCATTAGCAAGAGAGGCCTTAGGAGAGAGAACCGACTATCTCTGAAATGTGATCGACTGTCTCTGAAATGTGATCAGAAGACAGTCTTCAGGGCAGATCGAGCTTAAGAGCTATTGTTTGACATGTAGTAACAAAGCCTTGCTTTTGTTTTTCCCTGAGCTTATCTTTCCTTGGGGGCATCAGTCCTCTTTGATATTGCTTGTCTTTTATAAGAGCATTTTTGATACCCTTTATACCTAAAGGTCTAGCAGCAGAATTGCTGCAAACAGCGTCAACTGGAGCCTCCAGTGTCCTGTCCTTTGTTAAAATCCCATAATGAGTAATTTATCATCCACAGGGTGGCCGCCCTTTACTGTTCACTCTGTACTGAGTCCGCCCACTCCCTGCCCCCCACCCCCGGCCCCCGCCCCGCTTTTGCTTACATGCTCACTGCCATTCTCCCAGACTTGGCAGGAACACTTGGATTCTATGTGTGCACCTGTTAGTGTGAATGTATGTTTTCCCTACCTTCTTTGTGAATTTTCAGGATTTTCATCTGTTAAGTATTTTTGTCTCTTTTTCCCCCTTTGCTCTTCCTGAGGACGTCGTCAGCCAGGACCCTATTCTAGATTTTTATTTGAACAACTCCATTTGGCCATTTTTTTTTCCATGAGAGTAAAAGTCTGAAGAGGCCTCATCTGCTGAGACTGCTTGCCTCCTGGTCCCAGGGTCTAGCTTGTCTTGGTTTGGGCAGTTTTGTTTTAATCCAATGAGGGTAGTAGACCTAGACCAGAATACAACTTAAGGTGCAAGGACAGGAGAACCTATGAAGGCCTGCCTGGCTTGGCCCCAAGTTTCCTCTATTAGAACACTCCTGAGACCAGTTGAGTGGGGACAAGGAAGCTTTCTCTTCTCTTATAATCTCCACAGGGTTCCTGGAGGCAGAACTGGATTCCCAGGGAGTTAGCAGAACATACAGAGGAGGCACAAAAGCATTGCCACAGGATACATATTCCTCGCCCATGCCAGCCTCATAGCTCATGGTTGAACTTGACTTCTTCTTGCTTTACTGAGAGTTATAGAAATAAGAAAGTCAAATATTTCTTTTCCTAGAGATGGCTTCCTGAAAGAGAGGGACCCTCTCCATCCCACCACCACTCCACCCTTCTGTGTAGACTCAAGGAGGGCCAGCCGGGCTAGAGACTTTTTTGTCACCAAATCCTGTCTTTGTTAGTGTTATCAAGAATAGTCCTGGGCCTTCATTTTTGCCTTCCCTCATGCTTGAGGGATTTGTGTTTTTGTGGGCCCTGGTACCTTGGGGATGGGCTGCAGGTCTAAAGCAATGATGAAGTAGGAAATGGGAAGTGGTCACGCGTCCGAGTTCCCAGAAGTACCCCCTCGACCTACAAGCTGAACACTGAAACTACTGGGATCTGAGCCAGGCTAGAGGAGGCTTCTGGATGGGTGGGCTCTGCCTTTCCTCTCCGGAATGACTGGGATCACAGGGTGTTCCTGACTCTCTCTTCCCTGTCTCTTTAGAGACTTCTTTTTTTTTTTTTTGTGGTGGGAGCGGGGCGGAGGGACAGAGTCTTGCTCTGTTGCCCAGGCTGGAGTGCAGTGGCGTGATTTCGGCTCACTGCAGCCTCTGCCTCCCAGGTTCAAGATATTCTCATGCCTCAGCCTCCTGAGTAGCTGGGATTACAGGCATGCACTACCACGCCCGGCTAATTTTTGTATTTTTAGTAGAGATGGGGTTTCACCATGTTGGCCAGACTGGTGTTGAACTCCTGGCCTCAAGTGAGCTGCCTGCCTCAGCCTTCTAAAGTGCTGGGATTAAAGAGGCTGTACCTGGCCTCTCTTTGGAGACTTCTAATATCTCCAAAATATTTCAAATATTTCCCTTCCATCCTGGAATTAGGAAGTAGCTTCAGATGGGGGGGTTCTGGCCGGATGTGGTGGCTCAAGCCTGTAATCCCCAGCACTTTGGGAGGCCGAGATGGGTAGATCACGAGGTCAGGAGATCGAGACCATCCTGGCTAACACGGTGAAACCCTGTCTCTACTAAAAAATACAAAAAAACTAGCCGGGCAAGGTGGCGGGCACCTGTAGTCCCAGCTACTCGGGAGGCTGAGGCAGGAGAATGGCGTAAACCCGGGAGGCAGAGCTTGCAGTGAGCTGAGATCCGGCCACTGCACCCCAGCCTGGGTGACAGAGTAAGACTCTGTCTCAAAAAAAAAAAAAAAAATGGATGGGGGGGTTCTATCTGAGCTTAGTTTATATGCTATTGTTTCACCTTTTCTGCCTCCTCCCCCTCCCATGAACAGCCTGCCGTGCTAACTGCATTATACTTCTCTTTCTTCCTGTTTCTCTCCCGCAGGAGAGGGCTGAATCCCCCTCATCGTGTCAAGTCAATCTCCATGACAACTTTCACTGAGCCTGAAGTGGTATTCCTGCAATCCCGTGGAAATGAGGTGAGCTGCCACCGATGGAGTGGTGAGAAGGTCGCCCTATCTGCAGGTGGGGCTTTGTCTCAAGATTGTAGGGAAACCTTATGGTTTCAGTTTTGGTTGAGTTTCTCTGAATTTTTTCATATGTATGATTTCTTTCCTTAGGTATATTTGTATATTTACAGAATCTTTATTCTGTTATACAAATCGTGGTTTGTCTAAGCTCCTTTTTCAGGAGTCAGGGGAAGCAGCAATATCTTTGTAGGATGTGGCACCTGAGCAATGGAGGGGTAGAATGATCAGAGCTCCAGAGCATGAGCATTCAGAGTTGACTGGGCCAGCCTCTCTGAGGAAGCTCTCCTGGAGCCAGCTCTGCTGCCTTAAGCCTTGACCACCTGGGTTTAAGTGCATATCTTTTACTTGAAAGTGACTTGTAAACCCCTTCCCTAGCTAAATCTGACAATCAGAAGTTGCTATCTTTGGCGTTAGCAGTACCCCTAGCTTATGGGTGATTGGTTTACTTAGAGGGTGTCCTCAAGGGCCTCTGGAGGTGTCCTGGAAGCCAGAGCTCTGAAAATTGTCCCAGACCCTACCCTTATCGAAATTTAATTCTCCATAATTCTTATGGCCCTCTATTTTCCTTTTTCAATACATGTCACAAAATGTGATTATAACTTTAGTTTTATTTATCTAAGACATGACCGCCCCATTGGATTATAAACTCTGCAAGGACAGGAATCATATCTGGTTTGTAGATAGACTCAGATCCTAGCACTGTATTTTTATTTATAATACAGGAGGCAGGAGAATTGCTTAAACCCCGGAGGTGGAGGTTGCAGTGAGCCGAGATCGTGCCACTGCACTCCAGCCTGGCGACAGAGTGAGAATCCATCTCAAAAAAAAAAAAAAAAAGGAAGTGGTATCTTTTATATTTCCTGCTTTCTGCTCCCACTCCTCTGACACCTTCATTCTTTTAGGTTTGCCGGAAGATTTGGCTGGGTCTATTTGATGCTCGGACATCTTTAGTACCAGATTCCAGGGATCCTCAGAAAGTGAAGGAGTTTCTCCAGGAAAAATATGAGAAGAAGAGATGGTAAGGAGTAGGAAAGAGGTTGCTATGGAAACGTGTTCAAGACATTCTGCATCTGACAGTCCAGTTTCTAGAGTTGAATTTGACCTTCTCACAAAGGCTAGACTTGGGTTGAGTCTGTTCCACTCCCATTCAGTTATAGGTAAAAAAAATCTACATGAAAGGACAACTTGTTCTCAGTCACTAACCCTGCAGATTTTATGTCCTCTCTTTTGGAGAGATAATAGACTGATTAGAGTCGGGAGGTAGGCCTGTGGGTGTTCATTTTTATAGCTCAGCTGATCTTGTATATGGAGAGAGATGGCAGGAAGCACACAGCCTATAGTTTTATTCCTTTAACCCATCATTTCATGATTTTTTTTTTTTTTTTTTTTTTGTGAGACCAGGTCTCACTCTGTTGCCCAGGTTAGAGTGCAGTGCCACAGTCACAGCTTACTGCAGCCTCAGCTTCTTGGGGCTCAGGTGATCCTCCTACCTCATCCTCCCCAGTAACTGGTACTACAGGTGTGTGCCACCATGCCTGGCTAATTTTTATATTTTTTGTAGAAATGGGGTTTCACCATGTTGCCCAGGCTAGTCTCAAACTCCTGGGCTCAAGTGATCTGCCCGCCTTGGCCTCCCAAAGTGCTGGGATTACAGGCGTGAGCCACCACGCCCAGCCTTGTTTCATGATTTATATGTACAGCCAGCCCTCTGTATCTGTAGATTCTGCATCCATGGATCCAATCAACCTCACATCAAAAATATTTGGGAAAACAGGCCATGCACGGTGGCTCACTCCTGTAATCCCAGCAATTTGGGAGGCTGAGTTGAGCAGACCACTTGAGGTCAGGAGTTCGAGACCAGCCTGGCCAACATGGTGAAACCCCGTCCCTACTAAAAATAAAAAAAAAAAACTAGCTGAGTGTGGTGGTGGACACCTGTAATCCCAGCTACTCTCGAGGCTGAGGCAGGAAAATCGCTTGAACCCAGGAGGCGGAGGTTGCAGTGAGCTGAGATTGTGCCATTGCACCCCACCCTGGGCAAAGAGAGAGACTCTGTCTCAAAAAAAATAAATAAATAAAAAAAGGCCAGGGGCTGGGGGGAACACAAAAAATAACAATACAACAATAAAAAATAATACAAATAAGGCCAGGCACGGTGGCTCATGCCTGTAATCCCAGCACTTTGGGAGGCCGAGGCGGGTATATCACAGGGTCAGGAGTTCAAGACTAGCCTGGCCAACATGGTGAAACCCCGTCTGTACTAAAAATACAAAAAATTAGCTAGGCGCGGTGGTGGCCACCTGTAATCCCAGCTACTCGGGAGGCTGAGGCAGAGAACTGCTTGAACCCGGGAGGTGGAGGTTGCAGTGAGCTAAGATCGTTCCACTGTACTCCAGCCTGGGCGACAGAGTGAGACTCTGTCTCAAAAATAATAATAATAATAATACAAATAAAAAAGCAATACAATATAGCAACTATTTGCATGTCATTTACATTGTAAATGATTTAAAGTATATTAGAGTAGGTACATGTTTGATATGCAAATACTTCACCATTTTATATAAGAGACTTGAGCATCCTATCCTCTGATTATGGAATTGTCGGGGGATCGTGGAACCAGTTCCCTGGGAATACCATGGGACAACTATATTTTGTCTTTCTGATGAAGGAAACAGCATCTCCATTCTCCCTTACCTTTCCTCTCCCCTGGTATCACTTCTTGTGGGATCTCCGGGGTGTGTACATGTTGGGAGGTAACTGTGAGGTAGAGAAGAGAATGCAGAGAACAAAGAGATTGATGTGGATAAGACCACACTGTGGAGTCCCTCCTAGGGATGTCCTCAGGATTAAGGTGACACTTACCGAGTAGGGGCCACCTACACTGTAGTGGAAGGGAATTGTCTCGGCAGTAGCAGGAGCTGGCAGGATAGAAGTGTGGATTGTCAGCACCTAGAGGATGAGGTGGCAGGCAGCTTTTCTGTGGAACTGAGAAGAAGGAGTCTGAAGAAACACCCAGGAAATAAAAGAGGGGGACCTTTGCCAGGTGCGGTCGCTCACCCTGTAATTCCAGAACTTTGGAGACTAAGGCAGGAGGATCACTTGAGGCCAAGAGGTTGAGACCAGCCTGGGCAACATAGCGAGACCTCGTCTCTACAAATAATTAAAAAATTAGCCAGGCATGGTAGCGTGTACTTGTGGTCCCAGCTACTTGGGAGGCTGAGGCAGGAGGATCACTTGAGCCTGGGTGGTTAAGGCTACGATGAGCCAACATTGCCCCACTGCACTCCAGCCTGGGTGACAGAGCGAGACCCTGTCTCAAAAAAACCAAAAGATGTTCAAGGGGATGCTCAAGATAGGCAGAACTTTGCTAAGTTGCTTGGTTGCCTTCATAAAAGGGAATTAGTAGAGAAAAATGAGCATAGATTTTGACTCCTGTAACCTGTGTCTTCCCAAACACCTAAGCTGAGCATGGTCCAAAGTTTTATCCCTCTCTTTACAGCCTAACTATTCTTTCTCAAAGGTATGTCCCCCCAGACCAAGTCAAGGGGCCCGCTTATACCAAAGGCAGTGCCTCCACCCCTGTGCAGGGCTCCATCCCAGAAGGAAAGCCCCTTCGGACACTTCTGGGTGATCCTGCACCGTCTCTCTCAGTTGCTGCCTCCACCTCGAGCCAGGTAACTCTCAGATCTGCTCGTCATGTTTCTGTTGAGATTTGGGAGACAGGAGTGTCAGTTTCCTGAATCAGATTCCCCGGACTTAGCAGACAACAATGCAGGAGCTATGAGTTGGTTCTCGGTCCTGCTGTTAACCCGTATCTTGTATTTGTCACTTCTGGACCTCCTATCTTTTGGAAGTCAGAACCCAACAGGAAGTGGTATTTAGGGAAGTCACAATATCAGCTCCAAACCTGAGCATTCCATCAAAGAAACACAGAAGGGGCTGGGATATGGTGTCCAATACCTGGGAAAGTTGAGGAGTAACAGCCTTGGGGGCAGTGTTGGGCAACATTCCTGTATATCTCAGGGTTACCTTGGCTCATGTGCTGTAAAATGTGTGGTTCTTGGAGCAGGTGTACTGAGAAGATGATGATATGAGCTGTAAGAGGGGCCAAGGCAGCTGCTGCCCAGGAAACTTAGGTTGAGGGCAGTTACTCACTGTCTTCTTTCTCCACCTGCCTATCTGAGGGCAACTTGGGGAGCCAGAGGAGGGCCTGAGGCATGTCTGGGATTCTAAGGGCTGTATGCAATTCCTTCTCCTCCAAGCCCGTCAGTCAGTCTCACGCTCGGACATCCCAGGCCCGGAGCACTCAGCCACCTCCCCACTCCTCTGTCAAAAAAGCCAGTACTGACCTGCTGGCTGATATTGGTGGAGACCCCTTTGCTGCACCCCAGACGGCACCAGCTTTTGCTGCATTCCCTGCCTTTGGGGGTAAGTGAGTTTTGGTATGGGACCCTCCCTACAGCATATATACTTACAACATGAGAGATACAGTCCCTGGAGGTGACCGTGGCTCTAGATCTTCTTATGCAAACAAATGTGAAGGTCACTCTGAAGCAGCAAGGCTGGGAGGATTGGGGTCAAATAAGTACAGCCAGGATTATGTTTGGGAGTTTGATCCTAAAGCATTACAGTTGAGGGCTCCTAGCACTTCCTTTTAGAACACTGGAAATAGCCTTTTTTACTGTTTTCTCTCTCTCTTACAATGGTAGGACGGGGATTATCATGTGTTCCATTTCACCAAAGATTATTCTTCCCCCAAATCAGCAATAGCCAGTAGAGGGTTGAGTAGCGTAGAATCTGTTTTCCTTTTTTAAAAATTTTCAAGCCGGACACAGTGGCTCACACCTGTAATCCTAGCATTTGAGAGGCCGAGGCAGGCGGATCACCTGAGGTCAGGAGTTCAAGACCAGCCAGGCCAACATGGTGAAACCCCATCTCTACTAAAAAAATACAAAAAACCAGCCGGGCGTGGTGGCGGGTGCCTGTAGTCCCAGCTACTCGGAGGCTGAGGCAGGAGAATGGCGTAAACCCGGGAGGCGGAGCTTGCAGTGAGCCGAGATCGCGCCACTGCACTCCAGTCTGGGTGACACAGCGAGACTCCGTCTCAAAAAAAAGAAAAAAGAAAAAATTAGCCAAGTGTGGTGGCACGTGCCTGTGGTCCCAGCTACTCGGGAGGCTGAGGCAGGAGAATTGTTTGAACCTGGAGGCGGAGGTTGCAGTGAGCTGCAATCGCGCCACTGCACTTCAGCCTGGGTGACAGAGTGAGACTCCGTCTCAAAAAAAAAAAAAAAAAAATTCAAGCTCCTTCCTCCATGAAAAAAAATTTTCATGCCCCAAACTAGGCCCTGACAAAAATGTTAATGCCTCATGGAGTAAGGATAGAAGAGGGCAGGGAGTGAACCTGGAGGCCCTGGGTGCCCCTGTCCCCCTGTGTGGGTCTGGCTCTTGGCCCCAGGCCCCACCCATTTCCCTCTGAAGAGGACCCTGTGGAAAGGCAGATGTCCTATAAGAGTGGCCTTTGGCCTTTAGAATTAGTAGATATATTACATAGATAGGTATATACATTTTCTTTTCTTTTTCTGTTTTTGTTTTGTTTTTGTTTTTGTTTTGAGTCAGAGTCTCATTCTGTCACCCAGGCTAGAGTAGAGTGGCACAATCTCGGCTCACTGCAACCTCCACCTCCCAGGTTTAAGCAATTCTCATGCCTCAGCCTCCCAGGTAGCTGGGATTACAGGCACGTACCACCACGGCCAGCTAATTTTTATATTTTTAGTAGAGAGAGGGTTTTACCATGTTGGCCAGGCTGGTCTTGAACGTCTGACCTCAACTGATCTGCCCGCCTCGGCCTCCCAAAGTGCTGGGATTACAGGCGTGAGCTACCACACCCGACAATTTTCTGTATAACCTTTATGTTTCTTCCACCTACAGGTCAGACACCTTCCCACGGGGGCTTTGCCAACTTTGATGCCTTCAGCAGTGGCCCCAGCCCTTCTGTGTTTGGAAGCCTCCCTCCAGCTGGTCAAGCCCCGTTCCAGGCCCAGCCAACTCCTGCGGGTAAACTCTGCCCCACTGGCTTCCTTTCTCTTCCAACCGTGTCCATTTGTTCATGTCCATAAATCAGCCTTCATTCATATCCTCACTATCCTAAAGAGCAAAGCAGCAAAGCACAAAGAGAAGCAGCTCCAGGAGAGGATGAGTGTGTCTGACACATTCTTGTCAGGGAGAGGGGGCTCTACTGTTCTGCTTTTTCATGAAAGGAAAAATGACTAAGATTGCAGCAGGAGCTGTGTGGGTTATACACTAGGAAACTTTTCACTAGGAAGTATGGAAGACCTGAGTCCTAAACGGATGTGACCTTTTTCTCTAAGGTGCTCTTGTCTGCATGGTACACTGTCCCAAAGGGTCAAGGGTCAAGGTAGTCTCCAGAAGTCCTCATCCATCCCACTAAGACCAAAGGCCTGTAAACTCTACGTTGCTGCCAGCCACAATGGCTCATGCCTGTAATCCTAATACTCTGGGAGGCTGAGGTGGGAGGATCACTTGAACCCAGGAGTGTGAGGCTGCAGTGAGTGATTACTGTGCCACTGCACTACAGCCTGGGTGACAGAGTGAGACCCTGTCTCAAAACAAATAAACATACAAAACCAAAAAACTATGCTATTTAGCCATTGCAAGAGACTCTTCAGGCCTTCTTAAAGCATTCTGCTCCTTCCTAAGCTCTAGATGTCGAGTCTTCATAGCCTTTGGGTGCCTTCTGCCTTTGGACATCCTGGACAATGGGAGGGCAGCTGCAGTGCTCGCTGTCAGGCCCAGATGTCTGGGGAAAAGCCAGTGACATACACTCTTTCTTTTTCCCTTCCTCTACCCATCCTTCTCTTCCCCACCCTCACTGCCAGCCAGTCGGATGCTAACTGAAAGTTACAGCTTTGGTAAGTTATTCTCCCCACCCCAGAGCCTACCCAAGCACCTCTGATCATAGAGTTTTGAGGGCTGGAAAGAACCCTTAAAATTTGGTCATTTGACAGATAAGGCAATTAAGCAATTTCCCTAGTCGTGCAGGCCAAGAGTGACCAAGCTGAGACCAGAGCCCAGACTTCTTGACTCATGCTCTGCCCACAGCCTTCTCACTGTGCCACTGTGAGCTGATTAGCTGCTTTTGTTTCTATTTTATCATTTTGGAGGGCGACAAGAAGAAACATATATTGATAAAAGTTGGCTGGGTATGGTGGTTCACACCTGTGATCCCAGCACTTTGGGAGGTCCAGGTGGGCAGATCACCTGAGGTCAGGAGTTTGAGATCAGCCTGGCCAACATGGTGAAACACCATCTCTACTCAAAATACAAAAATTAGCTGGGCGTGGTGGCAGGCACCTGGAATCCCAGCTACTCGGGGGACTAAGGCAGGAGAATCACTTGAACCTGGGAGGCAGAGGCTGCGGCAAGCCGAGATCGTGCCACTGCACTCCAGCCCGAGTGGCAGAGTAAGACTCTGTCTCAAAAAAAAAAAAAAAAAGTTCACAAAGAGGTTCTCAAAACCATGTACTTAAAATAACTGACCTCATACCGGTGAGATTCACGAAGCAAAAACTATTAGACACAATCAGAATTTAATAAGCCAAAGGAGTAGGAGACTATAATTTGTATTTTGGTAGACTATAATTTGTGCAGTGCTTTCCCACATGACTAGCAGACAAGTAAGAAAGAAACTAGGAAACAAAATCTCCATAAATTCTAACAAAGATAAATCACATAGGTCACATTCTAGTTTTTGTTGTTGTTTTTTGTTTTTTTGTTTGTGTGTTGTTTGAGACAGAGTCTTACTCTGTCGCCCAGGCTAGAGTGCAATGGTGCAATCTCATTCAAGCGATTCTCCTGCCTCAGCCTCCTGAGTAGCAGGATTACAGGCACATGCCACCGTGCCCGGCTAATTTTTGTATTTTTAGTAGAGATGGAGTTTCATTCACCATGTTGGCCAGGCCAGTCTCAATCTCCTGACCTCAAGTGATCCGCCTGCCTTGGCATTCCAAAATTCTGTGATTACAGGCATGGGCCACCATGCCTGGCCATAGGTCACATTCTGTATGATAAAAGATGACATAAACAAAGCTTAAAGGCATGAAACAGGGCCGGGCGCGGTGGCTCAAGCCTGTAATCCCAGCACTTTGGGAGGCCGAGACGGGTGGATCACAAGGTCAGGAGATCGAGACCATCCTGGCTAACACAGTGAAACCCCGTCTCTACTAAAAAATACAAAAAACTAGCCGGGTGAGCTGGCGGGCGCCTGTGGTCCCAGCTACTCGGGAGGCTGAGGCAGGAGAATGGCATGAACCCGGGAGGCGGAGCTTGCAGTGAGCTGAGATCAGGCCACTGCACTCCAGCCTGGGCGACAGAGCGAGACTCCGTCTCAAAAAAAAAAAAAAAAAAAAAAAAAGGCATGAAACAGATGGAGAGACGATACAACATAGAAAAACAGATGGAAGTTAGTATCTATAAAGTATTTTTTAAATTCCTGCAAATATTAAAATAGAATAATGGACAAGAGATACAAGCAGGTAACACTCAGAAAAAAAATATGAAAATAGGCCAGGCGTGGTGGCTCATGCCTATAATCCCAGCAGTATGGGAAGCTGAGGCAGGTGGATCACTCTGAGGTCAGGAGTTTGAGACCAGCCTTGCCAACATGGTGAAACCCCATCTCTGCTAAAAATACAAAAATTAGCCGGGCATGGTGGCAGGCGCCTGTAATCGCAGCTACTTGGGAGGCTGAGGCAGGAGAATCGCTTGAACCTGGGAGGCGGAGGTTGCAGTGAGCAGAGATCGCACTATTGCCCTCCAGCCTGGGCGACAAGAACAAGACTTGGTCTCAAAAAAAAAAAAAAAAAAGAAAATATCCTCAACCTAACTAATCAGAGAAATGCAAACTAGGATAAGATAGTTTTGCACATCATATTGGCAAAATTTTTAGATTGATAATGGCCAGTATCATGTGGGGAAAAGGACCTTCTTGTGTGCTGTTGGCAGAAATTGTACATTGGTGCAGGAATATTCAATTTAGTAAGAAAGGTGTGCTCCCAGGAATGGGAGCACTCGAGGAAACAGCCTATATAAAGTTGTTATAGATGTGTCCCTTCTGAAATGCCTTCCCTGTACAATTGATTGCTCTAAAGACAAGAGTTTTTGGGGCAGACTCAGGGAGAAGGAAGGGCTCAGCCCCACGGATGTTCCAAGCATTAAACCTTTTGTCCACTATCTGGCTGTCTCAAAAAGCAGTCAATCACTGGGTGCAGTGGCTTATACCTGTAATCCCAGCACTTTGGGAGGCTGAGGGGGTGCATCATTTGAGGTTAGAAGTTTGAAACCAGCCTGGCCTACATGGTGAAAACCCCCTCTACCAAAATACAAAAATTGGTCGGGCATGGTGGTGCGTGCCCATAGTTCCAGCTACTGGGGAGGCTGAGGCAGGAAGATTGCTTGAACCGGGGAGGCTGAGGTAGCAGTGAGCTGAGATTGTGCCTCTGCACTCCAGCCTGGGTGACAGAGCAAGACTCTGTCTCAAACAAAACAAAACAAAAACAGTCAACTTACAGCCAAACCCAGAGCCAAGGAACATTTCTGAGGATTCTGCCATTGTTGGGCACCTTCATGCACTATGTCCATGAGGAAGGAAAGAGCCTCCCTTTGCAGGAAACTGGCTCAACTTGGCCCAGATCTAATGCTGATAATTGGCAGAACCACTTCCCACTACACCATGATCATGCAGGTGTTCCTGTGAGTGTGATTTAGCTATTGGGTGTGAACTGAGAGGAGATTTTGAGAGGTGGGTGTCTCTTCTGACAAGCCTGCTTTTATTTTTATATTTCTGAGGGGGAGTATGGAGAGAGGGGAGGTTTTCAAAACTGCTTCTCTGAAACTGCGATAAGGCATGGTAGAAATCTAGCTGCGTGGCGTAAGAAGCGCATGAAGGCCGGGTGTGGTGGCTCATGCCTGTAATCCCATCACTTTGGGAGGCTGAGGTGGGCGGATCACCTGAGCTCATGAGTTCGCGACCAGCCTGGGAAACATGGCAAAACTTCTTCTCTACCAAAACTACAAATAATTAGCTGGGAATGGTGGTATGCGCCTATAGTCCCAGCTACTCAGGAGGCTAAGGTGGGAGAATCAGCTGAGCCCTGAAGGTCGAGGCTTCAGTGAGCTGAGATTGTGCTACTGCACTCCAGTCTGGGCAACTGGAATGAAACCCTGCCTCAAAAAAAAAAAAAAAAAAAAAAAGTACATGAAATGAAAAGCAAACAGGAGCGCAGGTGTTTCTTGGGCCACCACCTCCTTTATGAGAATGCACTCTGTGCAAAGGGCCAACCCCGCCTAGGCTAGGGATGGTTCTGCCCCCTAGTGTTCACAGGGAGGCACAGCATGGCCTGCAGCCTCTCTCCCAGCTTGGTCCTCACTGGGGTGAGGTCCTGGAACATGAAGGACCACAGTAGTACAAAGAGTCAGCCATCCGAGGAGAGGGAGCCGTGCTCGCGTGGAAATTCCACACACTGTACTTGGAGGCAGGCAGACAGGGAAAGGCCTCAACTGGAAGAGTCAGTAGAGGATCCAACACCATGCTGCTGGCTTTTTTTTTTTTTTAAACAGTCTCGCCCTATTGCCTAGGCTGGAGTGCAGTGGCTTGATCTTGGCTCACTGCAATCTTCCTCTTTCAGGTTCAAGTGATTCTGGTGCCTCAGCCTCCCATGTAGCTGGAATTACAGGTATGCACCCCCATGCCCAGCTTATTTTTGTGCTTTTAGTAGAAACAGGGTTTTGCCATGTTGGCCAGGCTTGTCTCGAACTCCTGACCTCAAGCGATCTGCTTGCCTCAGCCTCCCAAAGTGCAGGGATTACAGGTGTGAGCCACTGGGCCCGGCCCCAGCCAGCTGGCTTTCTAGCCTGCCTAACAGTCTGTGGATTAGAAAGGATTGATGACCAAGTAAGCACAGTGGCATTGTAACCTTTCCCAGGAGGAAGCTGGCAGCCAGCACTCGTTCATCTAGAAAGCTCAGACATTTAGGAAGGAGGTGGCAAAGGAGAGCACTGTCTTCCAAGTGCCGACACTCAGTGAGAGGGAGCGGGGCTTCAGGACCTGGCAGCAAGTAGGCACTGGGCACTTCGTCTTCCCTGCTAGATTCTCAACTTCTCCAACTTAAGGCCCAGGTCGCTGTTATTTATGCATAGTGCCTAGCATGTGGAAGATCTCCCTCTTTTTTTTTTTTTTTGAGATGGAATCTCGCTCTGTTGCCCAGGCTGGAGTGCAGTGGCGCAATCTCAGCTCATTGCAAGCTCCGCCTCCTGGGTTCACACCATTTTCCTGCCTCAGCCTCCTGAGTAGCTGGAACTACAGGCGCCCGCCACCACATCCGGCTAATTTTTTTTTTTTTTTTTTTTGAGACGGAGTCTCGCTCTGTCACCCAGGCTGGAGTGCAGTGGCCGGATCTCAGCTCACTGCAAGCTCCGCCTCCCGGGTTTACGCCATTCTCCTGCCTCAGCCTCCCGAGTAGCTGGGACTACGTTAGCTGGGACTACAGGCACCCGCCACCTCGCCCGGCTAGTTTTTTGTATTTTTTAGTAGAGACGGGGTTTCACCGTGTTAGCCAGGATGGTCTTGATCTCCTGACCTCGTGATCCGCCTGTCTCGGCCTCCCAAAGTGCTGGGATTACAGGCTTGAGCCACCGCGCCCTGCCGGCTAATTTTTTTTTTTGTATTTTTAGTAGAGACGGGGTTTCACCACGTTAGCCAGGATGGTCTTGATCTCCTGACCTCATGATCCGCCCACCTTGGCCTCCCAAAGTGTTAGGATTACAGGCGTGAGCCACCACACCCAGCCAGATCTCCTTTTTTTTTTTTTTTTTTTGAGATGGAGTCTCGCTCTGTTGCCCAGGCTGGAGTGCAATGGCCGGATCTCAGCTCACTGCAAGCTCCGCCTCCCGGGTTTAAGCCATTCTCCTGCCTCAGCCTCCTGAATAGCGCGGACTACAGGCGCCCGCCACCTCGCCCGGCTAGTTTTTTGTATTTTTTAGTAGAGACGGGGTTTCAGCATGTTAGCCAGGATGGTGTCAATCTCCTGACCTTGTGATTCGCCCATCTCGGCCTCCCAAAGTGCTGGGATTACAGGCTTGAGCCACCACGCCCGGCCCCCCCCTTTTTTTTTTTTTTTTTTTTGAGAGGGAGTTTTGCTCTTGCTGCCCAGGCTGGGGTGCAATGGTGTGATCTCAGCTCACTGCAACCTCTGCTTCCCGGGTTGGAGTGATTCTCCTGCCTCAGCCTCTGAAGTAGCTGGGATTACAGGCGCCTGCCACCATGCCCAGCTAATTTTTGTATTTTTAGTAGAGACGGTTTTGCCATGTTGCCAAGGGTGGTCTCGAACTCCTGACCTCAAGTAATCTGCTCTCCTCGGCCTCTGAAAGTATTGGGATTATAGGCACGAACCACCGAGTCCTGTCAATAAAGCCTTTTTCCATCTGGACTCTTCTTTTACATTCACAGCAGCCCAGTGTGGTCAATAGGGTCCCAAGATAGAGAGGAGACTTTGATGCACAAAGAGGAGGCTCTCTTAAAATGACAGGGACTCCACCTCTTTCCCTGAGACAAGATTGCCTGGAATTTCCAGGACTCTTGGCCCTCGGCTGTTTTGTAAGATGTCCATGTGGGCCTTGCCCTCTGTGCTTTTTCTTTTTGGCTGTGAAGAGGAGAGAGGGCAGGAGAACCCGGCAGCGGGGCTGGCGCCATGAGCAGAGCGTCCAGGCTCAGGGCATTGGGGCGGCCTCCTGAGAGGCAGCAGCTACATGGGGAAGAGATAGTGCTGACGGCTGGAGGCTGCACAGGCCAGGAGCCTCCTGAGTGTGATGGGACTTACTGTCCTCCATGGTGCCTCTGCCTGCCCCTCCCTGCCACGTTCTGATAAATGGAAAGGCGGGTTTGAGGAAAGGACAGGCTTTTCCATCTCTTGAGGGAAAAGTGGGACATGAAAGCCAAATGGGAGCAGGAGGAGAACAGCCTGACCCAGGGACGAGCTGCTTTCCTCTCCGCAGCGCAGCTTTGAGCGCAGGGGACATGGAGAAGGACTGGGCTGTCACCTTGCCGAGAACTGTTGGTGGGAGACAAGACCTCCTGAACTGGGTGGTCCCGGGGAAAATGGGCTGGCTCAGAGAACCCAGTGGGCGCCTGTCATGCCACGACTCCAATCCATCACCACCGCCATCTCCATCTCCTCTCCTGCCCCTCCCGCTCTGTCTCACCTCAGCTCTCCCTGTTGTATTTTCCACAACTGCCCAGGGAGCAGCCAGGGGACTCCATTTGGTGCCGTTCCGCTGGCACCCACCAGTCAGCCAAACAGCCTCACAGACGTGGGCAGCTTCCTGGGACCCGGGGTGCCCACTGCAGGTGTTCCTAGCAGGTAGGTATGGACAGTGGGCAGTCTGCTCTAGGGCAGGAGAGCCGCCCGAAGCCTGGCCTTGCTCCTCCCAGCCCCATCAGCATCTCCTGGCGGTTCTCCCTTCCCCTCCTCTCCCTCACTCACCCTGAAGAGCAAGGTGGGTTGGCATCTCCTGGCCCCTCACTCAGGTTTGATTGGCCCTGGCAGCTGTGCATGACTTCTCTCTCCCCGTGTCGCAGCCTTTTCGGGATGGCTGGCCAGGTCCCCCCACTCCAGTCTGTCACAATGGGCAGCAGCAGCAGCACAGGGCTGGCCTTTGGAGGTGAGTCCTGCCTGTGGAGACCCAGGGGAGGGGACCTGAGGCCAGGAGGAGTCTGGGGACTCTGGACAGGGTGGGAAGGGGATAGATTGAGAGGAATGCTTAGGCATCACAGGATGAAGCAAGTGAGAAAAAAAGTAACCATCTCTCTCTCCCTCTGCTCCCCATTCCTCCTGGGCAGCCTTCACCAACCCTTTTGCAGCTCCCGCCGCCCAGCCCCCGCTGCCTTCCACCAACCCATTCCAGCCCAATGGCTTGGCGCCAGGTAAGCCTCCAGCACGGTCCCTTGTCCTGACCGTCTGAGACTCCCAGGGCTCACATTACCCTGCAGTCTCTCACTTAACCCTTTGTCTCACACTGTCGGGAGAAGCAGACAGCCTGGTTCTTCCCCTGCCCACACGGTGCCAGGCCACCTAGCACCCAGGTCACAGAGCCAGAGTTTAGAATTAGAAGCACACAGGCAACTACTTACCGGAGACCGCACTGAAGACTGTTTTAAAGTTGACCAACAGTGGCAACGATTCTCCTGTCTCCAGCCCTCGGCAGTGTCCCTTTGGGCACCCAGCCCCAGTCTCTTCTGTGCCCCGAAGATTAAGCCACCTGAAACACTCACGCTGTTCCCTGCTTCCATCAGTTCCAGGCCTGTGGTCTCCTCTCACCCCAGCCCTCCCCAGCCTCTGCTGCTCTCCCTTCAGACTCATGCTGGCTGAAGCCTCGAGGCCGGGGAGAGAGGAATAAGAGTGAATGCAGCAGAGCTGTGTGGTGGGCCCATTGCTGAGGGTTTTGTGGCCCTGATTTAATCTTCACAGCAGCCCTAGGAGACGGACTGTCCCCATTTTAGAGATGAGAGAACTAAGGCACAGACAGCGTTAGAAGTTTGCACCGTTTTTGCAGTTTAGCAGGTAGTGGGAGGCTAGCCCAGTCCTGCACCATGCCCGTGCCTGGAACCACTATGCCCTCCCTGCCACGCACCCCTGGGCAGGAAGAGGGCAGGGTTGTTTGGTGGTGTGAGAAGCAGAAGAGTTCCATGGCTGGTTCAGGGTATTTCTGCTGGGTCCCTCGCTTCTCATGTCAGGAAAAAACCATATCCCATTTTCCCATCTTGGAGGGACTTAGGAAAAACAGTTCTCCAGCCCACCTTCCAGAAGTTCACCCGAACCTCTCATCTCTCACTTCATAGGGCCAGGCTTTGGGATGAGCAGTGCTGGGCCTGGCTTCCCCCAGGCAGTGCCACCCACTGGGGCCTTTGCCAGCTCCTTCCCAGCACCGCTGTTCCCCCCGCAGACCCCACTGGCTCAGCAGCAGAATGGTAAGAGCTGCAAATGGACAACCCCTTTCACCCCGTCCAGTCTCTGCATAGAGATCAGTTAGTTGTCCCTTCGACCTCATCAGAGCCCATGCAGTGCTGTTTCTGACCAGCAGGGGGGGACCAGGGAAGCGCCAGACCTGCCCGGGTACTTCCACTGCTCCCTTCCCTTACTCCCCCAGTTTAGGAGGGCCTCCCTTGCTGTCTGCCTGCAGGAAGGTGGGCTGGTGTCAGCTGAGTGACTGCTCTTGCCCCCCAGGCTCTTCCTTCGGGGACTTAGGATCAGCCAAGTTGGGACAGAGGCCACTGAGCCAGCCAGTTGGGATCTCCACCAACCCCTTCATGGTGAGTACCCCAGCAGGGGTGCTGTGGTACGATGAGTGGGCTTTCCCTCTGGGACAATCCTTCCAGAAGAGGCTGATGTGAGGTGGCCCCTGCGCCCCTTTCTCGTGAAGGTCTGCGTTGTCCAAGCCAGGGCTGAGCTTGGGCCTCAGCTCTTCTGGGCGCTGGCATCTCCCATGCCATTCCATCCCTGTCCTTGGCTCCCTTCTCCCTCACTTTCCTTTTTTTTTTTTTTTTTTTTTTTTGAGACAGTCTTGCTCTGTCTCCCAGGCTTGACTTCAGTGGCCCAATCTCGGCTCACTGCAACTTCCACTTCCTAAGTTCAAGCAATTCTCCTGCCTCAGCCTCCTGAGTAGCAGGGACTACAGGTGTGCACCACCACACCTGGCTAATTTTTGTATTTTTAGTAGAGATAGGGTTTTCCCATGGTGGCCAGGCTGGTCTTGAACTCCTGACCTCAGGTGATCAGCCCACCTCAGCCTGCCAAAGTGCTGGGATTACAGGTATGAGCCACCACGCCTGGCCTCTTCTCCCTCACTTTCCCACTGCCCTCAGCATAGCGATTTTTCAGGAGAAAGGACTCCTGGCTGCCTTTCTTCTAAGCTTCCAGCTCCTCTCCCCTAACTGGAAAACGTGTTGTTCTTTCTTTCCAGACTGGACCTTCATCAAGCCCATTCGCCTCCAAGCCTCCAACCACCAACCCCTTCTTGTAGCACTGTGTTTTTGGGGGACCTCTTCCCTGCCTTCTGGGGCCCTCTGCTCCCTAGAGCTCTGGTGACCACTTACCTGTGGGCGTTTCTATGGGCCTTAGGGATGGTGGAGGTGCTAATGCTTTGCTTGGGGCCTACAGGTGAAAGGTGGCTGTCCTCAGATTCCACAAAGCCTCTGCTCCCCTCCCTCGTCCCACCCCCACCCAGGCAGGAAGCCCAGGAGGAGTGCGGGCAGGGCCTGGCCTGGAGGAGTGATAGTTGAGGGGAGGGATTTTTTTCAAATGATCAGTTAGGACAGCTCCCTGCTCCCCTGCTCTCTGCACAGTGCTCCCCCACTCCCAGCCCTGTGGGTGGAGGACATTGCGAGCACAGACTGGCCAGCCTTACCCCGTGGGAACAGCTCTTCCCTCGGCCCAGCTCGCCAGCGCTGTGCTCCTCGTGGATGGGAGTGCAGTGGGGAAGGTAGGGGAAACATGAGGCACAGTGTTGACGGGGCAGTGACCAGACAGTCCCGGGAGCCAGAAGGCCCAGGTGGCCCAAGTGCTCTTGGTGGCCCAGCTTGGCCAGTGCATACTTTCCTCCTGCAGCACCCCGTGCTGAAGGGGTCCCCCATTGTTTTGCTTCCCCAGCGCCCAGGATGAGCGGTTTACCTTTGAGCTCACCCGGGCCCAGCTCCTGTCAAGCACTTTAGTTAGCTGTTGGTGTCATGTTTGGATACCAGTGTTTTATATTTATACATAGAGAGGATTTTCTAATATAGCCTATTATATATAAATAGATCTATCTATATGCACATACATATATACACACACCCAGCCGATCTCCCGCTCCCAGACTGCTCTCATATGTGGGGAATGGGATGAATCCCCAACTGTGCCTCGACCATCAAAGCCGGAGCTCCAGGGCTGGAGGGGGGTAGCTATGTGTCCTGACCCCCACCATTCCCAGAGCCTGGGTTTTCCAGGGAAAGGCTTTGTGCAATTGCCTGGTCTTTTTTTTTTTTTCTCCATGTGCCTCCCCATCCCCAAATCTCTGCACCAAAGCTCATTGCAGGCAGTGTTAGAAAAGAACTGCATTTGAACGAAAGAGAAAATGGCTCTCGTGGTTTTGCTTCAGGCCACTTTGAAGGGTTGCAGGTCAGTCAACATGACTGATCCTTGACCTGGCTCTGCTGGGCTGGACTGCCCGGGCCAGTGATGATGCTGCCATTGGCCAGAGACAGGGCACAGCTGGTCCCTGTCTAAACAAGAGTCCTGTGTTAGCAACGAGAAGAAGCATGGCGGGAGAGGGGCCGCCACTGCCGGGGACTGGAGTTTGTTTGATGTGAGGGGAATGCCCACTTGGGGTCAGGGTGGGCAAAGGAGGTTGGTGCCAACGTGGAGGTGGAAGTAGGCCCCTCCTGGGTCTGGGACATTCTCTGCCCCAGGCTCTTTCCACCTGGGGATGTTGTGGCAACAGCCGTGGTGTCTGGGCTATTTGTGCTGACAAGACAGACCTGGTCAGGGGGTGGGTGGCAAACACCTCACCTGGCTGGGCAGAGGCCGCCTTGCTGTTTGGCCCGAGGCCAGGAGAGGCCCCTCCCTTTCCACCATTGCCCTGGCCCCGTGGCCGTTCATTCTTGGGGTTTGTCTGGGTCTTCCACAGAGAGCAGCAAAGAGATATGGGAATTGGGCGACCTGTGTATTTACTTTGAAGATTTTTCTGGGCCGGGCGCGGTGGCTCAAGCCTATAATCCCAGCACTTTGGGAGGCCGAGACGGGTGGATCACGAGGTCAGGAGATCGAGACCATCCTGGATAACACGGTGAAACCCCGTCTCTACTAAGAAATACAAAAAACTAGCCGGGCGAGGTGGCGGGCGCCTGTAGTCCCAGCTACTCGGGAGGCTGAGGCCGGAGAATGGCGTGAACCCGGGAGGCGGAGCTTGCAGTGAGCTGAGATCTGGCCACTGCACTCCAGCCTGGGCTACAGAGCGAGACTCCGTCTCAAAAAAAAAAAAAAAAAAAAAAAAAAAAAAAAAAGATTTTTCTGGAAATACCTCTAGCTGCTGCTATTTTCTAGGCCGGGCTTGGCATCCCTGTCTTTTCCAAAAATCAGGACCCATCTTTTCTGTTCCTGTTCTTCTCCCAGCCTCTGCCCTCCTTCTGTCTCCTGGGTAGTCTCCCGCTTCGCTCCCTGACCTTCGCTTGTTCCATCTCTTCTCTTTCTCCCCTCTTTGCCACCCTAGATTATTTCTGTGTCCCTCTACCTAATACTCTTACCAGTTCTTTCCTTTCTGCTTAGAGCTGGAGGGAGGGCAGCTGGAATCTGTTATGGTGTATTAGGGGGAGGAGCCTTTCTGTTCTTCCCCCACCAGCTTGCCTTATGCCAGGAGCACCGAGGTTTGGAACTGAGGCTAAACCGAAGGGCTTTCCCCCACTTCTGTCACCCCATACTGTGTCCCGGCATCTCTTCACTGTCTGGGTCCAGACCCGGGTCCTCCCTGCAGACTCCCTCCCCTCCAGCCCACAAGGACTCCAGCCTGCTCGCTGCCAGAGCTAGATGAGCAGTAAGAAGTTAACGCCAGGTCAGCCTCAGGCCCCAGGGTTCTCTGGGCACAGGCTGACACTAGGAGCTGCCCTCCTTGGCTGGGGCAGCCTCAGCAGCTCAGGCTCCAGCACAATGAGCCACCTCTCCTGGAGAGCAGCAAAGAATGGAGAAAGGCCTGGCCTGAGAGGAAATGGAGAAAACATTGCCTGGTAGCTGCAGATTCAAACCCACTGCACACACCATGGGGCTACAGTGGCTTGCCTGGGCTCACACCGGTCTTCTGACCGTGCTCTGCTGACAGCAGTCCTCTAGCATGGCCCCAGCATTCAGCCGGTCACCTGTGGGCCATCCCCATGTGTGAGGAAGCAGGAGTAAGCCCCCAAGTGTCTCCACATTGGAGCTTGCAGGTCAGACCTGCGGGCCAGGAGATGGGAGCAGGGCTGAGGGTAGGGGCTGAAGGTGTGGCTCTGTCCCTGTGTTGCCTTCCACAGAGGAGCAAGGCCTCAGGCTGAGGAAGGAAGGGCACACTGGAACAGCCTAGTCTCTTCCCTGTGGATTCCCCCAACTCCATAACATTCCTCCATAGGGGCTGAGAACGCAGTGCCCCGTCCCTGACGGATGAAAAGTGTACCCTTCAGGTTGGGAGAGGCAGAGCTGAGGTTCTGCCACTTCCTGTCCCTGGGGAGCCACTCAAGTTACCAGGGCTACCAGCTGAAATATTTTCGGGGTAGGGCCAAGGGCAGTGTGTTGCCAAGGCAACTGATGTAGGCCAGTTGCGTGACTCCAGGCTTGTCCTGGTACTCAGTGGGTCCGATCACCTGGCATTGATCACCTGGCATTGATCAGCACCCACCCCACCTCCGAGGCTTGCCCAGACACCAGACCCTCAGATCCCTGCTCTTCCTGCCTTTCCTGCCCATGCATCACCTAGCACCCAAGGTTCAGTGACAGGGTGGTTTGGAGCTGGTCACTGTCATAGCAGCTGTGATTTCACAAGGAAGGGTGCTGCAGGGGGACCTGGTTGATGGGGAATGGGAAGGGGAAGGTATAAAGAGATCTTCCTCAGGTATCTTCAAGCCTCAGGGAGTAAAAAAGGCTCCTGAGCCAGGAGTACAGCAGGGACAGGGGCCCTTTGGTGGCCTCCTTGAGGCAGCAGCAGGACTGGGAGGGGGAGGGGCATGCACATGTCTTTTGTGACCCTGCCCCTTTGCACATGGTGCCTGTATCAAGGCCCTTGGCCACGTGGGGCTATGGCCTTGAACACAGTCCAGTTTTGGTGGCCATTTACGGAGCCATCGCCTCTCTGTGGCCAACACCTACCACTGGGCAGTTGCCAAGCCCCGCCCCATGCCCCCCCCACCCCCCACCCCACACCACACCGCCTGTGCTGCGAGCCTCTCCTGCACCCCAGTGGGGCTTTGGCTTACCAGGGGTCACCTGGAGCAAGGCTGCATGCTGGTTGGGTGCTGGTTGGTTCCCTACATCTCCCTCTCAGTGTGACCTTGGAATAGGTGTACGAGGACCCCAGCTCCATGTACACAGCACTTGTCTCCCATATTCCCACTCACGTGGGGCCCCTTCCCCAAGAAGCAGGAAGCATGGTGGGAAGCCCTGCCCGCCCTGCTCAGGCTGCCCTGGCCCTTGCACTAGGTCTGGGTCCTTGCTTCTGTTCTCTTGTTACGTCTTTGTCGTATCTTGTCCCTTGCCTGAGGGAGCTCCTCCCTGAACGCCATCTTTATGGGGGCTGCACGTTGGCCTCTCCCTGACTCTCAGCTTCCCCCTTTAGGCACCTTAGTCGCCTTGGGTGATATCTCAGGGTCCTCTAAGTTCCCGCCAGGTGTCACCTGCTGGTTTGTCTTGTGCACCTTCACCCCCATCCCCCTGGGGGGGGTGGTCAGTGGTCCTTGGATCAGAACTGAGTGCAAAAATGCCCAGTCCCCAGCCCAATCGCAATTTTTTCAAGAAGCAAAGGGTACCTCCACCAGGAAGTCCACACATCCATGGGCAGAGCCTTCAGGTGGTCCTGGGGTGACATTTTTGGGCAATGGTGGTGAGGAGGGGCCCAGAGCAATGGGGCAGCCCGAGGGGGTCTTCCTGAGAGATGGCCTCTTCCTCTGAGGTCTCCTTCAGTGGCCACCTGACTGGGTTCCAGCGGGTATGGTCTGTGCACAGGGACTACCCCCTGAACCTACTTATTCCAAGTCACCTCCTATCACCCCCAACCCTCAAGAAACTGAATCTCCAGCTCAGAAATAATCCAGCGTAGTGCTCAGTGATGGTGGCTCCTTGGGTTACTTGGAAGGGCACAAAACCACTCCTGGATGGGAAGGGGTTACACACAGGAAGGACACCTATAGGCCGAGGGGGGCGCGGCAGAAGCCGGCAGGGTGCGTGGAGGCCCCGCTCCACCGCCCTCTAATCGCCAGCGCCACCACCGCTGCCACAAGTCCGATCACACTGGCCTCACACGGAGGCTTTCTCGGTTGCCCGGACGACGTGTCCGGACCGCAGTCAGCTGATCGGTAGAGACGCCCCCACGCTCCCTGCCCCTGTAAAGGCTCAGTCTTGGCGTCGAGGCCGCCTCTCTTGGACTTCCCTACTCAAATTCCAGCGCCCGGGCGACGTGAGGATTCGTCTCGTGGGGTGGGGGCTCAGGAGCGGTCGGCTGAGGGAGGGAGGTAGTGGGGAGCCCAGGCCACGGGCAGCAGCCACTGGGACACTCGCTGTGCGCAGAGCCCTTGCCCCAAACTTCCAGTCAGGAGCCCAGGAGAGACGCTGGACATCAAGACGCTGGACTCCCTGCCCAGACTCACCCCCACCCCTGCTGGCCTCTCCCCGCGCTCAGGACACGAGACCCAGCCATCTCTGCCTCTCCTGCAGTCACTTTATTGCCTTCGGCCCTGAATGAAGCCCACGAACGGCGGCCCCGGGGAGAGCCGGGAATGGCCACCATGCCCCTCAGCCAGCCGCTGCCCTGGGCCTGCCCTGCAGACGTGCGACTCTGCCGCCACCTGCGCGCAGACCCGCCGCGTCCCGAGTCTTCTGAGAGCGATCAGAAGTTTCGGGCTGGCCGGGCACGGCCCCAGCTCAGCCTAAGCCTGGCGGGCGCGTGACAAGCGCGCAGACGCGCCAGCACCACCTGATCCTCCTCTACACCCACGACAACAGCCTGCGCGTGGCGGCGGCAGGCGAGGCGGAGCAGCAGGCGTGATACAACGCCCTGCTCGAGGCGCGCGGTGCCGCCCGAGCCCTGGGTTGCCGGGGACCCCGGGGGCTTGTGGCTGTGGTTTCTCCGTGGCTCGCCCCTGCCCCAGGTCACCGAAAGTTCAAACATTAAAGGGTTTGCATGTTTAGAGTTCTCCGGGCACAGGCCCGGTGCGGTAGCTCACGCCTGTAATCCCATTACTTTGGGAGGCCAACGCGGGCGTATCGCCTGAGGTCAGGATCGCCTGAGGTCAGGATCGCCTGAGGTCAGGAGTTCGAGACCAGCCTGGCCAACATGGTGAAACCCCATCTCTACTAAAAATACAAAAATTAGCCGGGCGTGGTAGCACATGTCTGTAATCCCAGCTACTCAGGAGGCTGAGGCAGGAGAATCGCTTGAACCAGGGAATCGGAGGTTGCAGTGAGCCAAGATCAGCCACTGCACTCCTGGGTAACAGAGCTAGACTCCGTCTCAAAAAAAGAAAAAAAAAAAAAGTTCTCCGGGCACAATGAGGCCCAGGCGCTCAGGGCCCAGGCGCTCAGGGACCCTCCTATGAGCATCTTCAGACTCCCCATCCCTGAGACCCCGGCTTCTGCGGCCCAGTCAAGTGGCCTGAGCCATCAGGGGTGTCTGCGAGAGGGGATCGAGCAAGCAGCCCTCAAGACCTTGGCAAGGCTGGGTGCAGCAGCCTCCTACCCCAAGGGGCAGGGTGGGGGCTACATAACCAAGGGAGTGGGGAGTGACTACGAGCCCATGGGGACCATTCCTACAAGTCTGGGCTCAGGAGCCTGGACCCAGGCCAAGGAGCGCCCATCACGATGTGGGGGCTGGCTGGGCTCCTGGCCCCCTCGGAGCTGGCTGGGGAGGAAGTGTGCATCAAGTTATCCGCCCGAGAGCCTCCGAACAGTCACCGCCAGGCCAGAGCCCCTGACGAGCTGCCTCAGCTATGTTGACCTGGACCTGGTCCTTTCTCTGGGGGCACTTGGTGACGTCCCCAGGGCCTGCACGCTCCGCCCACGTAGCTACACAGGCATTGAGTTCTAGAACTCCCCGGAGGCGCCGGTGAGGAGACCTGAGACCCAGGCAGCTCTCTCCTGCTGACTGATTGGGGGGTGGTTGAGGCAGGGATAGGAGGGAGTGGTATTGTAATGCCCCCCACCCTGCCTCCTAACCCCCCACCACGGGAGAGACTTTAAGACCCAGATGCCACCTCGGACAAGTGACCTGCAGGGCAACAAGCTGGGGTCTCTGCCCGCTCTGTCCCTTCCAGCTGTGGCACCTAAGTCTTGAGTAGGAGGTTCTCCAAGAAGTTGGGCTATTTTATGGGAGAAAATTCTAGAACCCATCCCCGCCCAAACCACCAAAACTACACACTTCTGGGCTTTCTCAGCTGAAGCCCTGATCCTCTGTTTCTCTGCAGAGTTCATGCAAGAATCTCTAGAGTCTCAGGTCGGCTGTGGCGGGGCCACCTTTCTGCCAATGGTGACATTCATGTGGACCGGCACCCTCCCCCACACACCTGCAGTGCGTTCTGTGTCTCCTTTGAGCCAAACAACTACCCCACCCAGCCCAGAACTGAACTCCGGGAGCCCCAGCACAAGAGGTGTGGGAGCACCAGGGATCTTACCGCTAGTGCCCCCTAAAAGTAAGGTGCCCCTACTTACTCCCCCACCTGGCAGTTTATGGCTCCTTGTTTCCTATAAATTCAGCTCTGCACTGCCATGCAGACCACCCACTCACTCATTAAAGGGGCTCTGTCTGGTCGGCCCAGAAACGCCTTAGGTCATGGATACCCCCGTCCTCCGCCTAACACAGCAGGGGGTGATCTGTAGTGGGACAGAAAGAGACCCCATTCCTGCCTCTATGCCCTACTCTGCTCCCAGCCACACGGAGCCTGTTTTGCAAACCAACACTGCTTTATTGTCAACACAACCAGCCCATTCTGCCCCGAGAAGGCTATGGACAATGGGTGTCTGGGGTCTGTGGGAGAGAGGGGTCAGCACCCTGAGAACTGCTGGGGCTACCACAGGGGCTTGGTGGGTCAGAGGTAGGGTCTGGGGGGCCAGCAGGGGGCGTGTCAGCCACGGAGGAGCTGGGCCTGGGTTCCCCCTGGCTCATCTGCAGTAGGCCAGTGAGAGCGATCAGCTCCGGCCCACTGAGCCAGGCGGTGGAGGGGCTCCGGGAGGGTGACAGGCGGGGGAGGACCCAGGCAGACATAATGGGGGGCGGCGGCAGCAGTTTCAGGGAGCCCATCACCTGAGGAGAGAGAATGGGATGTGTTTCCTGCCAGGCACGCCTGGAGGCTGGGGTAAGGCCAGGGAGGGGGAAGAGCTCTCACCTGCTGGGGGGCCTTGGACAGGTACAGGGGGACACGCTGCCCCTGGGGCAGCAGAGGGTCCGAGAGGAAGACATCTTCACAGCACATCACCGGGAACCCTAGAAGGAAACACCACTGGGGTGGCAGGCTGTGGGCTCCCACCCCTGGGCACTGGTTCCGGGAGGAGTTGGGGCAGCCTTGCACCCCCAGAGGACCAAGGGAGGTACCTGCATCTGGGTGCGCCTGCTGTCCATTCCAATGCCCTGTGGCAGGGGCCACAGGCCTGAGACCCCTGCCCGAGGCTGCCTCATACAGCGGCCAGAACGAGGGGTGACACAGCGTCCGGCCTGAGAACGAGGCTCCTGAGCTACAGTTGGCCCCCTAGGGTGAGGAGGACAGACCACTGGAGCCTCAGGCCACCCTGCAGCTCCCTGAACACCCCAGCCAGCCCCACAGGTTTGCCCTCAACTCACCCACACCGGCTGACGGCCCGCTTTCGCTTCGTACTTGGGGTCCCAGGGCGCTAGTGGAGTCATCCTTGAGGGGTCCACCTCCCAGGCCACCTGGGGGGAACGGGGAGCTGGGGGGACACTTGGGGATTAAAACAGGCTCAGAGTCAGAGAGGCTCTTGGCGGTAGTAGAGGCAGCAGGACCCGTCCTACCTGGGGCTCCGGGGGGCTGCTCAGTGGCTGGGCCTGGCAGGCGGTGGGGCAGCGGCAGCTGCTCACTCCGGGTCCAGGAAGGGCTACGGGATGGGGGCCGTGGGCTGGAGGGGCAGGGACTGAGGCTGCAGTTACACCGCCCCCACGCACCTTCCCCTGGAGCCCAAGGGTGCCTGGTGCAAGGGAGGCCGAGGGACCCAAACTCCGGCAAGGACAATGGAGAAACCTCCGCAGAGGGCGTGGTGAAGGCATGGAGGTCCCCAGTCGTTGTCCCCCCGCGGCTCCGGCCGAGCCCCTCACCTGTCCCATGGGGATGTCCCCAGATCCCTGGGGGCGTCCGCTCCGGAGCTCCAGGGCTCGCCCTGGTCCTTGCCCGCCACAAGGCCTAGTCCCTCGGGCGCCTCCTCCGGGCCCGCGCCCCACCGTGGCGGCGACCAGGGCAACATTCCGCGTTCCAGAGCGCAGGGCTGCACCGCAGTGTCCCCGCCGCCCGGCCCGGCCCGCTCAGCCTCCCTCTACCGCGCGGCGCGAACCAGCCCTCCTGGCGAACCCACCCTAGAGGCCTCGCGGCGACGCCGGCGCCCTGTGCGTCTCCCGGCCACGTGGCGCGTGCCCCCGCCAGGCTCCCGCGGGCGCCCCCTGGCGACCGGGCGGTGAATTCCGGATACAGAGGCCCCCCCCACAATCCCGCGACGCGCGTGCTCTCAGACACAGTTACACCTGAGGGCCACCCAGAGGGCTTCTGGCTTCTGTTTATTGCAGCTGACGCGACACCTGCGACACCCGTGGTCTTTCCACCCAGACCCTCGGTCCCAGAGGCAGCCAGGCCCGCAGGCCAAGGGGGCCCAGGCCCAGGCCGCCCTCACCGAGTGCTTGTCTCAGAGCGTGGAGCCCAGGCGCGTCTTCTGCTCCCGGGGTCCCAGGCGGGGTGGGCCCTGCCCCCACCTTCACCCCTAAGGCCGGTCCAGCAGGGCGTGGACGACAGCAGCGATGTAGGGGAGGCCCCTTCCCGGGGCCCCCTCCTCTTCCAGGATGTGGTGGGGCTGGCACAGTGACTCCTGGGGGAAGGGGCCGGGTTAGCTTCCCCAGGGGGCCCCCCGTGGCTTCCGGCCTGTGGCAGGGGGTCGGGGGCAGACCCGAGCATCACCATGCGCTCAGGGCTCGGTGACAAATGAGACGCAAGAAAGCTGTCAGCGATAACAGAAGGGAGATGACACGGGGGGAGGCGGAGGCTCCGGGAGCATGAGAGGCTGGCATCTCAGAAGGGCGATGCTGGTGGGCACAGAGCCATGGCCACAGCCACCGCCACGCGGAGCAGACGCGCGCACACTTACACACACACAGGCAAGGCGGTCACGGTCTGTACAGTTTATACACAGAGACAGGGACCCGGCCTGGGCCCCACACCCCTACAAATATAGATCCTCTCTACAAAATAGAGATAATTTAGCCCCCGCATAGCAGCCGTTGCGGGGGAAGGGGAGGGCACAGGAGGAAGGGGGAGACTCTAGCTCCTGCCACCCCTCACGGGGCACAGAGGGCAGGGGCAGGGCCGGCGGGGACATGAAGGCACCGTCAGCACTGAGAGGTGGGGACTCATGGGGCTACCGGAGGGAGGCCAGAGGCTGGGGGCCCAGGGTCTGGGGGCACCAGAGTGGGGCCTCTGAGGTCAGTGTCTGTGAAGGGGGTGCACTAGTGTCTTTGGTCGGGGCTGAAGGCACCGCAGGTGGGGTCGGGTGGAGCAGGGGCCTTATAAATAGAAGGGGGGAGGGAAAGGGGTAAGGGAGGGCTGATTTCGGGTCCTAGGAACCCAGGAGCCGAGTGTAGGAGACATAGAGCAGCAGCATGAGGACCACGTAGAAGATGACGAAGCCGCCCAGACCAGAGGGGGGCCAGAGGGGCGGTAGGGCCTTGCCCCCCACCCGCTTCACGGCCTCCAGCACGGTCCGCAGCCCCCGGGCAGTGCCCTGGAGGAGATCCGAGGGCGAGCACAGGTCAGCCTGGGGGAGAGGAGAGTAGATGGACAAGGACAAGGGACAGATATCAGCAGCAGCAGCAGGACAGTCCCTCCCACCCCTGCCCTCACGTGCTGGGGCCAGAACCACGCCCACATGCCGACGTGCCGGGCAGGGGGAGTGCAGGGCAGCGGGAGTGCAGGACAGGCAACATGCAGGGCAGGGGGCGTGCAAAGCAGGTGACATGCAAGACAAGATGGGGCCTGCAGGGCAGGGGACGTGTAGGACAGGTGACATGCAGGGCAGGGGGCATGCCAGGCAGGGCAGGGGCAGCCTGTGCCTCCATCTGAGAGCAGACACCTGCTGCGAATGGAAGCCCGCCATCCATGCCACACGCTGGCTGAGCCCGGCATGCCACCACTCTTTAGAAAGCAGCCCCCATACCTCAGGCACTCCCATTTTTCGACAGGCTTCTAGGAAACTCTCCACATTCTTCCGAGCCTTGAGGGCACTGAGTTTTGGCTGGGGTGGGTGAAGGAAGAAAATGTGGTAAGGGAGAGGCCACAGGTGCCCCAGCCCATCCCCCACCTCTTCCCCGGCCCCAACTGACCACAGCAGGAGAGGGCACATGGATGAAGGGCACGGAGCGCGGCCGTAGCTGGTTGGCCAGTTGGCACAGGATGACCCCGCTGGCCAGAGCCTCGGCCAGGTCCTCGGGCAGGGGCCGCTGCAGCCGGGACTCAAGGACCTGGGAGTGTAGACCGCATAGAGCAGGGGTCAGGGAAGGAGAGGTATCTGGGAGGCAGGGAGAGTGGGGGGCTCAGGGCCAGCAGGGAACTTGTGCCTGTCCCCTTCTGTCCTCAGGGGAGGTGCCAGAGTGGGCACAGAGGATGTGGAGGGAGGCTGGTCCCAAGGACAGCAACACAAGGAGGTGCCCGGCCCAGGTCCCTGCCCACACAGCTCCCAGCTCTGCTCACCTGGCGCAGCTGAGTCATTAAGTCCTTCTCATCTGGAATCTGGGGGGACCGCCGAGGTCTCAGGACAGAGTCTGGTGAGGAAGGGCCTAGGAGAAAAAGCAGGGCATGGGGCTGCCCCCACTGCTCACCACTGACTCTGTAGCTGGGTCCCAGTGGCCTGGCACCCACACCTCCTGCCTCTCTGCTTGTGGGATTTTCTTTTTCTTTTACATGGAGATGGGGTCTCGCTATGTTGCCCAGGCTGGTCTTGAATTCCTGGGCTCAAGCGATCCTCCCACCTTGGCCTCCTAAAGTGCTGCAATTACAGGTGTGAGCCACCACACCCAGCTTATTTGTGGAATTTTCAACACAAAGGTACAACAGACCCAGAGGGCTCCCAGGGCAGAAGGGTGATGTAGCAGTTGCTGCTGGCAAGCACTGGGTCAGCACTGGGGAGGGCGGGACACCCACCTGAGCCACTCTGAGAGGAGGAACGGAAGAGGAAGCTGTTTGGTCTCTGAATGGAGCCAAGTGGCCTCGGAGCAGGTGCTGTTGCTGGGGCCAGAACCAGGGACACAGCAACAGGGACAGGTGAGACAGGCATCCCCTCTGTGTCCCTCTCTCCCAACCAGCCCTCACCAACACAGGCCCCATCCTCCTCCCAAAGTCCCTGTCCCACCTGGTCCAGCTATGGGAAGGGGCTCTTGGGAGGCGGGGGCAGGGGCAGGGGCTCCCTGCCCCACTGTAGCTCCCGCTTGGGAGGCACTGGACTTAGGCGGGCCACTGAGGAGAGACAGAAGGGAGTTAGAGGGATGGTCATGGGAAGAGGAGTGGGGACCGGATGCTGGCAGGAAACCTACTTGTGCGTGGCTTGAGTGGACATGGCGGTGGCTCCTCCCACAGCAGACCTGAGCCCTGACTTCAAGAGGCTGGAACAAGGAGAGGTGGGGTCAGCTAGCCCCGAGGCAGAACGGCTTAGTGGGGCTCGGTGGCCCCATTTCCAGGGCTCAGTGTCTGACAACAGCCCCGGGCGGCCCTGGGTCCCACCTGTCCTTCCTGGGGGGCCCCCATGCCCCACTCTGCTGCTGCTGCCGCCGTTCCCGCTCCTGCCACAGCTGCAAGGTGTCCGGGCGCCGCCGCTCCTCCCCTGCCGGCTCCTCCCGCCTGAGGGACCAAGACAGGGTGAGAGGGGCAGACCCTGGGGTCAGGGAAGGAGGGGGCTGGGGGGTGGGTGGATCAGGCAGTGGCGTCGGTTTCAGGGCTTGGGATACCTGCTGCTTGGTGCCCTCTCCCTGTCCCCTGCCCCGGGGCTTAATTCGGGTGGTCGCTGCTCCTAAGGAGAGAACAGCAGAGCAGCTGAGAGCAGGCCTGTGCCCACGCCTGCCCTGTCCCCTGCTCTAGCTCCCCTCCCTTGGGAGAGGCACAGCTGGGCTCTCACCTCCACAGTGCCTCGCTCTTCATCCTCCCCCGGGACGTGGCTGTCGATGAAGTCAATCTGCTCAGGGTCTCCGTCCGCTGGGGAGGCCAGCATGTCAGCAAGTGAGTGGGGACCCTGGTCCAGCCCAGCTCCCAGCCAGCCCTGCTACTCACCTGAGCCGTCCTCCCGGCGTTCTCTGGGTCCCCGGGGCTCCCGGGCCAGCTCTGAGATCCGGAATGACAGCTCTGAAAATTCATCTGTTGACTGTAAAGGCAGAGGCTGAGATGGGAGATGGCCTCTCTGCACATGGGGGCTTGGGGCCTGGGGGGTCCTGTGTGGGACTAAGCTCAGGGTCTTTGCTGAGCCAGCCCCTCCCTGGGATGCTGGGCAGAGGGAAGGAAGAGGACAGCTCCAGCCTCTGCCTGGTACCCTGCAATTTGGATGTCCCCAGTTCAGAGGTCCTCTCCCAGGGCTGACACCCCCAATTTCCCATGGACAGGACGCCCTTACCTCATTTCCAGACCACCTCTTGCTGCCACTATCAACGCTGTGGAAGCCTGAGTCCAGCCCGCCATCATACCGATGTCCCGGAAACAGATCCTCTGCAGGGCTGGGGCCAGCCAGGGAGATCTGGTCAGCCTGATGCTGGACAGCAGCCCCCAATCCTCCCAGAAAGCAGGGGGTACCTGGGGCCAAGAAGGGGCATTCAGTATCCCAGGGCTTCCTTGCTCCCCACCTAGGACTTACCAGGGACTGAAACTCGGGGGCCGAGAAGGGGCCAGGTCCCCCAGGGCTGACCCACGCTGCCCAGCTTCTGTGGACAAGTACTTGAAGATGTGAAGTTTCCCCTTCAGGCAGACCTGTGTGCGGGGCAGCACACGCTGGGGAGCTGGCAGGGAAGGCAGCTCCCCGGATCCTGCTTGGCTGCCCAAGAGGACCAACCCCACTCCTGCCCAGCCACACCCCTGTCCCTGTGGCCCCCTGGGCCCTCGCCTCACCTGGGCAGGCGGGCTCTGCAGGGGGTTGCTGTCCAGCAGAATGACCTGCAGGTGCCTGAGGCGGCAGAAGGAGACCGGGATGCGGGAGACGCGGTTACAGGAGAAATCCAGGCGGACCAGAGGGAGGTCCCCCAGCTCTGGAGCGGGTGGGCAAGGGAAAAGTCAGGAGCGTGCTCAGGCCTGGGGCCTCACGCTCACTCCCTTCCCCTTGGCTCCGGCTGGCCAGTCACCCTGGGCCTAGCACAGCCTCTCCCCTGGGTGGTTCAAGTCATTCCCCGGAACAACCTCCCTGCTCCTCTTTCCACACGATTCTGGTCCATAGTCTAAGCAAGCTTCCCTGAGAGGGCGCATCCGGACATTGGCTTAGCCTCCCTAGGAAGGCTCATCCGGACGTCAGGTCCTGCCCAGCCCTGTCTGTCCCTCCTCGTCTCCTCGCCTGCCCACTCCACACTCAAACCCACCCTCCATTTTCAAATGATCAGCACAAGACACAAACCCTGCTCAAACACCTCCCGTGACATGCAGCCAGGGCTATCGATGTTGAGCCGGTTGTACCTGCCCGGGAGTCCCCTCTCCCCAGCATGGGCCCAGCACTGCACCCTGCGTGAAGCGCTGCCTGCCCACAGGGAAAGATGCCTTTTGCTCATCTTAAAAAGGCACGGTCTGGATTCATGGTGGCCCTAGGCACAGAATAAAAACCATAGCTCCCTAACCCAGCACGAGCAAGGCTTCCATGACCTGGCTCCACGCACGTTTCCCACCTCACTGCCCACCCCTCCGGGCCCTTGGCTTCTGAGCCTTCCCAGGTGCTATTTGCTCAGTTGGGAGAACTCCATTTTCCCCATCCACGCATCTTTCAAGGTTCAGCTCAAGCGTCACCACCTCGGTGGAGCTTTCCAGACATCCCAGATTCATGGAACTCATTGCTTTTGCCTCTGTCCCCGGGGCATCTTGCTGGGATTTCTTTTTATGGCCCAGAGGGAGCCCTTCCTACCCCTTTTGACTGGGAAGGAAGAGGGCAGGTGCAGAAAGGGTCAAGGAGTGGGGAGACAGGGAAAGTGGATGACCACCTCACTCCCTCCTTGTTCTTCAAAACCAAGTTCACACTCGAGCATGGCACAGGCCTTCCTGCCACACGGGGCTCGCCTTCCTAACCCCATGCTTTGCACATGCTGGGTCCTCTGCCGGGATGCAGAAGGGTGGGGAATTCTCCTTCAATGGCCGGCTCCCACTGCACCTGCACCTCTGGTGAAGTTTTCCCCAGGCCCCCCAAGCAGAGTCCAGTGCCACCTCCCTCTAGCCCCCGTCAGGGGAACCTGCCCATGTAACTTCCCTATGACTGTTTGTCTCTCCTCATGAAGCCATTAAATCCCTAAGAGATGGCCCCAGATCTTAGTCACATCACCCGCATCTACCTGGTCCCAACCTAAAACACAGGAATCCTACACACACACACACACACACACACACACACACACACCACACACATACAGACACAACACAGACATAAACACACACAACACACACACATACACAGAGACAAACACACACAGACACAAACAACAGACACACACACAACACAGACACAAACACACACGCACAAAGACATAACACACAACACACACAACAGACATAAACACACACAACATACACACAACACACGCACAAACACAGACACACACAAAACATAAACAACACACACAACACACACAGACACAAACATATGCTGCTGCCTCCTGAAAAGGCATGCCTGCTTTGGAGTGGCATCATAGCGAGCTCATTAAATCGGCCCCTTGGGCCCTGGCACTGGCCCTAGCATCTCCGGGCAGAGTGGCAGAGCATCCCCTGACTCAGGTGTTTTAGAGCCCCTGCTGGGGTGAGCAGGGCTGCTGGGTGACCTTGAAGGCCCCTTCTGACCTTGCCAGTCTACCTGGAGCTGATGCACCCACCAGCTCCCCTTCTGTGCCTGTGTCCACATTTCTAACAGAGCTGCTCATCTGCGCCCTGCCAGCCTCAGAGGGTGGCTAGGTCAAGATCAAATCAGATTGTTTATAGTTTGTTTTATATACTGCAAAAGCCTGGGCAATGAAAGTGTAATTCTCCTCTGAAGATTCCTGGCCTGTAACTTTTTCAAAGCACATACACTGTTACGGCCTGAATGTGTCCCCCAAAAAGTCCTCTGCTGAAATCCTAACCCCCAAAGTGATGGGATTAGGAAGCGAGGCCTTAGGGAAGGAATTGTGATCATGAGTGGAGCTCTCATCAGTGAGATTTGTGCTCCTTTATCAGAGGCCCCAGAAGGCTGTCTCTACTCTCCGCCATCGGGGAGTACCACGAGGAGCCGGCAGTCTGCAGCCAGGAAAAGCGCCCTGCCAGAAGCTGACCGTGGAAGCACCCAGATCCTGAACTTCAACTTCCAGAACTGTGAGAAATGAATGCCATGTATAAGCCACCCGGTCTGCAGTGTTTTCGTTACCGCAGCCTGAGCCGACTGGGACGCACACACAAATACCTCCTCTCCAGTTCTTCGTTCTCCTCACCTTCGGGCAGTGTACTGAGCTGGTTCCTCCGGACATTGAGGTCCCGCAGGGAAGAGAGGCCACACAGCTCCACAGGCAGGGACTGGAGCTCGTTGCTGCTCACGTCCTGGTATCAGGAAGGCAGTGGGAAGGGGCCATGAGACCAGGCCCAGCAGAACCCACCCTCCTGTCTCTGTCTTTGCTCCAGGCCCTCCTCAACCTCCCCCTAGAAGGTCCCTGCTGCCTGGCTCAGGGGTCCCTTTCCTGGCCCTGTCCCCATCCTCACAAGCTGTCGCAGGCTTCCCAGGGTGCCGATATCAGGGGGCAGGGCTCCCAGCTTGTTGTTGCTGACGATGAGGACCCTCAGGGGCAGCTGGCAGATGTAGGGTGGCAGCAATGACAGCTGGTTTCGGCTGTGGAAGGGAGAAAGGCAGCGGGCTGGCTCCCCAGGCATGGCATCCCAGCACTGCCATCCTCTCAGGGTCACCGCGAGGGTTACTCAGTAGTACTTGAAACTGAGAAGGACACGCTCCCACACGACCCTGGCTCGGCCTCCCTACCTGAGGTTGAGGTAGGTGAGGGCTGTGAGATTCCCCAAGGCTGGGTTCAGGCATCTCAGGCAATTGTGGTAGAGGCTCAGGCCCTCCAGGGACACCAGCTGGCACGCCGCCTCGGGCACCTCGGGAAACCGGTTCCGGGACAGGTCTAGGGAAAGCAGGTGTCAGGGGAGAGTTGTGGAAAGGCCCAGCCCCGGACAGGACCTTGAGTCCCCTCTATAGCCGGCTGCCCACTCCCTAACGTCCACACCTAAAGATTCAAGGCCATCAGTGTGGCCTCCCGGGAGAGATAACAAAGCCTTCTGCCAATGGGAGCACATTCCAGGCGTGACCAGAATGGTAAAGGGAAGGCAAAGGCCTTCGCGTCACTGGGCTGGAGAAGCCTCAGACTTGGGGGTTGGGGAATGCTGCAATGTCAATGGAGGGCTATCCTGGAGAGCAGCTGGAGTCTCTAACTCCTGCGGTTCCTGTTCGGAGATGCCAGGTGAGGTGAACAGAAGGTCAGAGGCGGGGTCGGTGATCATGGGAAAACAGTAAAGTGAGGGGCTGGGGGGCTCCCGGAGGGAATATGGGAAACCCCTGGGGCAACCTGCAGGGAGAGCCCATTCCTCCTCGGGGCCCTTCTTCCCTACTCCAGTGTGTTTTCAACAGGGGAGAAACCACAGGTCACTCTATCTCAGTTCTAGAGATTAAGTCCCCGACACCGAACGAGATTTTTGCCAGCCCCAAGGACCAACAAGCCAGGTCCAAAGAACTACAAAGTTACCGATTCCCAAGGGCTGGGAGGGAAAGGCAAGAAGCCCTGGTTGGAGATGGGAGCTGGAGTTCCCAGGTCCCTCCCATCTGGGCTCCCCTGGCCCGGGGCAGGCATCCTTACTACCTTCTGCCAGCCCTAGCAGCCCCGTTCTGCTTCCTCTCTTACTGACACAGACTTCAAGAGATCGGCAACTGTGTGAGCATCTCAGGCATGGCGAGGGTGGAGAGTGTGGGAGGGGGCTGGGGTCTACTCTTGCCCTCTTATCTGGAGCACCGCCTTGCTATGCGGAGGCTGGCAGCCTTGGGATTCCCTCTAGCATGGAGCCACTAACGGCTTAGACCTGGAGAAGCCTGCCTTTCTGTTTCCTCAGCCCAGCCTGTCCTGGGAGGGGCCCAGGGCCCGCAAAGGGGAGTCCCAGGCCACAGACCTGGTGAGCTTCTCCGAGGGCCCTTCTCAGGGAGAGGCAGGCCAGCAAAAGCAAGCAGAGCAGAGGAGAAGCAGGGTATATCCCCCAAGGAAATGAGTCTTGTGACAGGAAATGAAGTAGAAATAATAAGTCAGGTTCTGTCCCTCGTAGGCCCCGTGTTTACCATGGTGGATGACAGCTTGATGCCCCGGGACCCCTCTCTCTTCCTCTCTGCCCAGCCCTGGTACACAGACAGAAGCCCTGTCCTGGGAGATAACCGTTCTGGAGAGGGTGGGGGACGGCATCTGCCTCTCCCAGCCTCGCCTCCACCTGCCCGCTTTCTCTGTCGGCAAATGTGTTTGTGTGTGTGCATGTGGACGAAGGGGGTGGAGACTGAGTTCTCAGAGTTCTGATGGGGTAGGCGGTGGCGGGGACAAAAGCTAGGAGCGGAAGGGAGTTCAGGCAGGAGGCAGGGCACAGGGGGCACAGGATGTGGTCTGGGAGAGAATGAGCTGCACTTCTCTTTTGCAAGACGGCCCCTCCCCGCCACCTCAGGATTCTTCCTACTATCACCCCAGGGAGCCTAGTCCAAGGGAGATCAGGGACCCAAGACATAGGGACCACACAAGTAAGACACTCAGAAAGAGATGGGAGACGAGAGGGAAAGGCTCAAAGCAGTCCGGGCAGCAAGGCACTGATGCTTTTCGTCTGCTTGGAGGGCGAGGAGAGATGGAGGGCAGGGTATGGGCAACTCTTATGTTTTTGTCACTTCCCCTTTCTGCCCCAGCCTGTAAGCACCCTGCTTGGGGAGAGGGTACAGAGGAGAGAGTTCTGGACAAGAGGGACCCCACTTGGCCTAGAACCTGGGCCCTGGAAGGACTGAGGATTCCTGTGTGGAGAGTGGGGCAGAGGAGGGTTCTCAGGAAACCGGGATTTTCCCCCCCAAGCTCACAGGAGCATGGCTGCACCCTGAGCCGGAATGCTGGGGGAGGAGGGGGCAGGGGTTGGGAGCTGGGAGGAGCCGGGGAGCTCCGGGTAGTTTTCCCCAAGAGTCCACACAGGCAGAGGCAGCCTAAGGAAGTAAAGAATAACATTTGGTCTTTGTCAAAAAACAACCAAGGGGGAGGGGAAGGGAACAGACAGTGAGTGTCACACAGCTGCTGAGGTCAATCTGGAGCGTGGGGTTAGGTGGGGGTGGGAGGGAATCGGGCTGTAAGGGGCAGGAATGGCTCCTGGAGCTCACTCATCATTCCTGATCTCACGAGTTGCAGAGCAGGCGAGATCAGTGGGGAGGTTTCGACTGGTTCTCCCCAGAAGAGGGGAGAGGGCGTGTGCCAGTGCTGGCCTGAGTGTTCCCAAGCGAGCGGGCACCTGCTTAGGGAGAAATACGCACTTTCCTGCAGCTCCGGTCCCCCACCTTGCCCATGAGAGGAGGAGGCCTGGGCTGGGGTGAGGCTTCGGGAATGCAGTCCTCCCTGATCCTGATCCCCACCCCCAGCTGCCGGCCCAAGGTCATAGGCTGCCTCCTGAGTAGCTGAGGCCTGACTCACCTGTCACAGTTAGGTCCCCCACCCCCTACCGTCCACAGACACCAGGGTAGAGGGTGCATGGTTGGACAGATCCTGAGGGTTGAGGCTTGGGACAGTCTCTAGCTGGCCAGCACTCCCAGCTAGGAGATAAGATTTCCTTCCCTCCAGCAACGGCCTCAAGTCCCTCCCCGGAAAAAAGCAGAAACTGAAATGGGAATTCTAGGATCCCTATGAGGTCACAGGCTCCACAGTGACCTCACAGGCTTAGGAAGAAGGAGGAGGAGTCTCAGATAAGGGGGTTGGGGATAATAGGCGGAAGAGCTCAGGGAGAAAAGAGTGAGGGGAGGTAGAGATTTGCTTCTTTCCCATAGGCTTTCCCATAGGCTGCGTGGACAGTGGAGAGGGCCAGGACTTCAGGGGGCAGGGTTGCGGCACAGAAAGCAGAAACCTTGGGCGTAGGGACCAGTCACGGGAAGGGGGTGCCTGGGGCTCGGATCTCGGTGGGAAGGGGATTAAGAGGTGTAGACGAAGAGATGGGAGAGAAAGCAGTTATTAGAGGAGCTCGTGGGGACTGCTTCATAGACCGATTGGAGCTGAGGTTAAGAGGTCATGTAAATGAGACAACCAGGTGAGGGGCGGGACCATCCTACAGGTGCGCAGCTATGCAAATAAAGAGAAAGGAGGAATCTCAACGCTCGGAGGCGCTGGGCGTTCTGTGCAAACGAGAAGCACGTTCATTGTCCAGGGCTTTCTCAAAGATGGGACGGGGTGGCTGCAGGTTTACGGCAATCAGGAGGGGCAGCAACCCTGGCCGCCAGGTGAAAGGGCGGGCCCGACCCCCGGATTGGGCGGGGCCCGAGGTGGGGCTATGCAAATGAGGGTCCCGGTCGGGCCCAGGGCCCTGCTACACTCACCAGCCTGGGTGATGTCTGACAGGTCGTAGCTACGGGCCGCGCCCCGGGGGAAGTGCTTCAAGCGCCGGTTAGACAGGTTCAGAGTCCCGGTGGCCACGGCCTCCTCTAGGGCACGCTCTGCACTGCGGCTCCCTGGCAGACCCGGAGACCCGGGCACGGAGGTTGTGGCTGCCGCCTCCTCACCCCTAGCGGCGAGTGGAGCCGCTACGGCCGCCGCCATCCGCTCCCGGCGGCTCCCGCTGCCTGACTGACGGGACCCGCCGTCCCTCCTTCCCCCTCCCCCTCCTTGGAGCCGCCGTAGTTGCCTCAAGGGGGCGGGAGCTGTGTCTGGGACCCGACGGACCAATCGTGGCCCCGAGACGCGTCAGAAGCGACCAATCAGAACCCGCCAGTGGGGTGGAGCTCCGGCGCTGGAGTCTGACGAGAGAAGGGAGGGGAATGAGGATAGAGCGCTCGCCAACGGCTGGCGCTCCAGGCCGTCCCGCCCAGCGCAGCCGCACCCAATCACAATGCTTAGATCTGGAGGTGGAGCCAATCAGGTCCAACCAAGAGGAGGGGACACCGGCGCTCAACTAGTAGGGAAAAGGGCCGAGGGACCGCAAGCAGGAGCGCCTAGTCCTCGTCCCCCAAAGACCAATCGTAAGCCAGATACAGGCGAGTGACTGTCAAGAAGGCCAATTAGAGCCTCTGAAGGGAATCTGGACCAGCCTCTTCTCTGAGCGACGGCTCTACCTACCAATAGCATGGGCGAGAAGGCGGTCCCTTTGCTAAGGAGGAGGCGGGTGAGCTAGAACTTTAAGACTGAGATTAAGAATGAACGCGGAGCCCCGGGCCGGCCGGGAACGCAGTGCGCGGCTGCAGTGGCGAGTGCGAGCTGGACGTGTTAGGGGGCTAGCCGGCGTCAAGGGCTGGAAGGGAGTCGGGCGACTGCTTGAGGCCAGTGCACTGGCCGTTGTCGCAGCTGAAGGGGCCAGCGGGGGAACCTCCGACTGTGAAGCCTCTGGCAGGGGTCTAGGGACCCCCGGGCTGGGGGCGGGCGGGGGGCTTCCCAGAGCCTGGAGACGCCCAGCTCGAGGAGGGAGGGTGTAGCTGCAGCGTTGCACGGTCTGCCGTCTCACCCGAGGAGCTCCCCTGGACAGGAATGGAGAGGGGACCAGACCTGGGGGTTTTAGAGGCTTAGAAAGGATCTCACCGTCTAGAAAACGCCCTTGATGCTACGAATGCAGAAACTGAGGCAGAGGGAAGTTGATGCGTTAGCAAGAGCGAACAGCAAGTTCCTGACAGCTGGCTGTAGAAACCAGGCCTCTGGATCCTCCACGCACAGCCCTTTCCCTCTCCCTCAGTTTTCACAATGGGTATTTTCACTCCCTTCCTCTCTTCCTCCCTCCGTCTCCCTTCCCTTCCCTTCCTCTTGTTCTTCTTCTTTTTTTTTTTTTTTTAAAGAAGGTCTGGTTCTGTCGCCAGGCTGGAGTGCAGTGGTGCAGTCATGGCTCACTGCAGCCTTGAATGCCTGGACTCAAGGGATCCTCCCGCCTCAGCCTCCCAAGTAGCTGGGACCACGGGCGGCACCACCGCGCCTGGCTAATTTATTTTTAATTTTTGTAGAGATGGGGTTTTGCTACGTTGCCCAGGCTGGTCTCAAACTCTTGACCTCAAGCGATCCTGCCTCTGCCTCCCAAAGTACTGGGATCACAGGCATGAGCCACTGCACCCGGCCCACAGTGGACTTTTTCTTTCTTTTGAGACAGAGTTGCTCTGTTGCCCAGGCTGGAGTGCAGTGGCTTGATCACGGCTCACTGCAGCCTCAACCTCCCACCTCAGCTTCCCGAGTAACTGTGACTACAGTCATGCACCACCATGCCAGCTAATTGTATTTTTTGTAGAGACAGGGTCCTACTATGTTGCCCAGGCTGGTCTCAAACTCCTGGGCTCAAGCAATCCTCCCACCTTGCCCTCCCAAAGTGCTGGGATTGTAAGCGTGAGCCACCAAGCCTGACCCACAGTGGACTTTTTCTATTCACAACCTCTCGTTTGCCTCCTGGGGTGAAATGGAGTGGATAAAGGGGATCCAAATGCAAGAGGAATGGAAAATACCTTTCTGTCTACTTGGAGATCTTAACTTCCTTTCTAGTGGCATAAGTCCTTAATGCAGTCCCCTTCCTATGTGGTAGGTTGCCCAGAAACAAGTCACTGAAGTTGCTTTCTCCTAAATTCACATCTCAGAGGTTGATATTCCTGAATAGTTGTTGAAGTATTAAGATTCCATCTTAGGCATCCCAGCCTAGCTGTGGCTAGGCACCATACATAAGGGAATTTGGGTGGTCAGTCTGGTGCAGTCAATTAACGGATCTGTGACACCGTGTGGTGAGAGCTGGTGGTCTGGCAGGATGAGACTCCTTTGAACCCCTGCAAGAGCCAGCCACTCCTTGGATTTCTTGGTGTAGATCTGCCCTGATCGGGACAGACACAACCCTGACCCCTGCTGTTTCTCCTCATAAATGTCACCCCACATAAGACAAAGCTAGTATCAGAGACCCTGGGAGAAATCCTAAGCTTTCAGAGGACATCCATCCCTTTCTCCCACCTTAATAGGTTGTCCTTTATACATGCAATGATGTTACTGCCCATCAGGAAAGCAAAAGCAGTCTTCTTTTTTGTTGTTGTTTTGTTTTGAAACTGGGTATCATTCTCGCCCTGGCTGGAGTACAGTGGCAGGATCATAGCTCACTGCTGCCTCAAACTGGGCTCAAGCAATCCTTCTGCCTCAGCCTTCTGAGTAGCTGGGACTACAGGGGTGCATCACCACGCCTGGGTAATTTTTAAGTTTTTTATATATATATACACAGGGTCTCTCTATGTTGACCGGCTGGTCTTGAACCCCTGGCCTCAAGCCATCCTTGCACCATGACCACCCAAAAGTGCTGGGATTTCAGGCATGAGCCACTGGCACCAGGCTGCAGTCTCCTTTTGGATGTGTTTTTTCTTTTTTTTTTTTTTTTTTTTGAGACGGAGTCTCGCTCTGTCGCCCAGGCTGGAGTGCAGTGGCTGGATCTTGGCTCACTGCAAGCTCCGCCTCCCGGGTTTACGCCATTCTCCTGCCTCAGCCTCCCGTGTAGCTGGGACTACAGGCGCCCGCTACCTCGCCCGGCTAGTTTTTTGTATTTTTTAGTAGAGACGGGGTTTCACTGTGTTAGCCAGGATGGTCTTGATCTCCTGACCTCGTGATCCGCCCGTCTCGGCCTCCCAAAGTGCTGGGATTACAGGCTTGAGCCACTGCGCCCGGCCTGGATGTGTTTTTTCATGAGTCTAAAGAGTTTGCTGAATCATTTGTGAGCTAAACGATTATGAGCACAGTCACCTCTCCATCTCACCTGTCAAACTGAGTTTATAGTTTTTTGAGCCTATACTCTTGAGCTACCAATCCCTGGAGGCCTTGGCCTGCTGAAACGTGAAGAATTCACCAGTGTTTATCTACAGAGTTAGTGCTAAAAGGGCCTCAAGTGGGAAAACCTCCTCCTGCTCCCTGAAATAAAGATGTCACCTACCACTAATTCACACTTTATTTCTCCAGTAAAATGCATATCCCTTGAGCCATGTGATGGCTAGAACTGAGCTAGAACCCAGGAGCTGTCTGAGAGATGGGTCCTGGACAAGATTAAAGGGAACAGGTCACAGTGGCCAAACAGTGAGGTCACAGAGAGGTTTGTTAGTCCCAGACTCCATGGGGGAGGGGTCTAGGAGGCAGAGGGGCCCCAGAGGTCCCCCAAGCCTAGACAGGGGACATGGTGTGGGAAAGCCAGCAGGAACGGGGGGCCAAGGGCCTAGGAGACAGGAGGGCAGAAGCAGGGAGGGGGCAATCAGGATGGTGAGGAGAAGCCAGAGACGGAAGCTGCAAAAATTCACCAGGCTGTGTGGACGGGAGGAGGGGCTCCGGGTGAGGGGGATTGGCCGCAGGAGATTGGGAGGAGTTATTTGGAGAAGTTAGGGATGGGTCTGGAGAGAGAGGGGAGGACATGACTGTACCCGGCTGGAGTCAGATGAGCCCCAAGATAGGCAGAGAGAAGGGAAAAAAGGATGTGGGACCCTCATGGGACCCTATGCACCCCTTCTCGGGTAGGTGAAGAGAAGCTGCCCTTCTTGTGGCCCGGAGCTTGGGGTTGAAGAGAAGAAGGGGAAAGGGAATCCAATTTCTATCCAGTTGTTCCCCCCAGAGCTGGTGAGTCCTTGGGGAGGGGGGTTGAGAATAATAGGATTGGGGGCCAGACCACCAAGGAGCCACCGATGACCCCCCTGCCTCTTCCCTTCTCCCTCCCAGGTGGAGCATATCATCTCATTCCTCCCAGTCAGAGACCTTGTCGCCCTCGGCCAGACCTGCCGCTACTTCCACGAAGTGTGCGATGCGGAAGGCGTGTGGAGACGCATCTGTCGCAGACTCAGTCCGCGCCTCCGAGATCAGGGTTCTGGAGTCCGGCCCTGGAAGAGAGCTGCCATTCTGAACTGTACACCTTCCCCAGAACCTCCTGTTCTCCTTGCCTCTTGTCCTGCCTTAGCCTTCCTGCTCTCTAAAGGCCCCTGATGACACCCACACTTCTAACAGTGCTTCCAGGGCCCCTTTCTCCGGAAGAAACGGGTCCAGTTCAAACATTCTCCCTTGAGTACTTCCTGCAAGTCTTCAGAATCCACCCACAGCCCCCATTAGCGGCCTCCCCGCCAAGTCTCCCTCTGTACACAGACACTTCCCGCTTTTTCCCTAGGGGCATCCCTCACTCCCCAAACCTGGAGTTTTCCCTCCTCTAACCCAAGGCTTCTGAACTTACTATTGATATTTTGGGCGAAATACTTCCTTACTGTGGGGAGCGGTCCTCTGCATCATAGGATATTTAAGCAGCAACCCTGGCCTCCACCCGCTAGATGGCCAGCAGCATCCCCCTTAATCGTGACAACCAATGTCCCTGAAGGACAAAATTACCCCCAGCCTGAGAACCATGTCATAAACCCTCTTCCCCTCCAGGGATCCCCCAGAGTGTACTTGTTACACTCACTGGGAGATTAAAAGAGAAGGGGTACCCAGAACACAGATCCAAAGCTAGGGGTGAGGGAGGATGAGCGGACTTCATTGATCATTCCTTTCCACTCTTATTTCTGTCTCTTTTTTCTTTTCTTTCTTCCCCCCCCCACCCTTTTTTTTTTTAGACAGATTTTCTTGTTTTTTTTTTTGAGAGAGGGTCTTGCTCTGTCACCCATGGGGACTGGAGCACAGTGGCAGGATCTTGGCTCAATGCAACCTTCACCTCCCGAGTTCAAGTATTCTCGTGCCTCAGCTTCCTGAGTAGCTGGGATTACAGGCTCCCGCCACCACACCCGGATAATTTTTGTATTTTTAGTAGAGATGGGGTTTTGCCACATTGCCCAGGCTGGTCTCAAACTCCTGGGCTTCTAAAGTGCTGGGATTATAGGCGTGCAAAAATTCACTGGGCTGTGAGGATGGGAGGAGGGGCTCAGAGTGAGGGGGTTGGATGCCACGCCCGGCCTCTGTGCCTTAATATTCTTAAGAGTTTTCCTCGACATCGCTGATGCAAGGTTGCACCAAAGACCTGCTCACTAAGAAGCACATGTTTGACCCTGGGCTGAGGTCGGCTGGAGACTAAAGTTCACATGTCCAGTATAATCTAAGCTTATTGTACACATCTCCTTCATAAAGGGTCTGTTCCCCTGTCTTGGGGATGGGGAGGAGCTACAAACTTGGGTGTCTAAGAAATCTACCCAAGCTCCATCTCATCTCCCTCGTGTCATCCCATCCCTTGAACCTTCTATCTCCTTCCCTCCTCCAGACACAAAGGGCCTGTATTTCCAGGCATTTGGAGGCCGCCGCCGATGTCTCAGCAAGAGTGTGGCCCCCTTGCTAGCCCATGGCTACCGTCGCTTCTTGCCCACCAAGGATCATGTCTTCATTCTTGACTATGTGGGGACCCTCTTCTTCCTCAAAAATGCCCTGGTCTCCACCCTCGGCCAGATGCAGTGGAAGCGGGCCTGTCGCTATGTTGTGTTGTGTCGTGGAGCCAAAGATGTAAGTAGCAGAACCCTGGCAGCTGAGATCCCACCTGTGTTAGTCCATTTTCACGCTGCTATAAAGATGTACCTGAGGCCAGGTGCAGTGGCTTACACCTATAATCCTAGCACTTTGGAAGGCTGAGGCAGGTGGATCACCTGAGACCAGGAGTTCAAGACCAGCCTGGCCAACATGGCAAAACCCCTGTCTCTACTAAAAATACAAAAATTAGCTGGGTGTGGTGGCAGGTGCCTATAATCCCAGCTACTTGGGAGGCTGAGGCAGGAGAATCACTTGAACCTGGGAGGCAGAGGCTGCAGTGAGCCGAGATCACACCCTTGCACTCAAGCCTGGGCAACAAGAGCGAGACTCTCTCTCAAAAAAGAGAAAAGAAAAAAAAGAAAGACATACCTGAGACTGGGTAATTTATAAGGCAAAGAGGTTTGATTGACTCAGTTCCACATGGCTGGGGAGGCCTCAAGAAACTTACAATCATGGCAGAAGGGGAAGAGGCACATCTTACATGGCAGCAGGCAAGAACGCACAAGCAAGAGCAGGGAAAACTGCCTTATAAATCCATCAGACCTTGTGAGAACCCACTATCGCGAGAACAGCATGGGGGAACCACCCCCATGATCCAATCACCTCTCACCTGGGGATTACAATCCGAGATGAGATTTGGGTGGGGGCACAGAGCCTAACCATATCGCCACCTCTCTTTTGAGGACCTAGGCCCCCATTAGTCCTGAGGTGTCTTTCGTATGACTTCTGCCCTCCCATATAGGAACTTGAAATCAAGGGCTTATTTCCCAACCCTGGACCCAAGCATTTCACCTCCCACCCCAGGATCCAGCTGCCCCAGCCCCATCCCATTTTGAAACCCTAGATCTCAGATGCCCTCATCTTTTCCCCCAGTTTGCCTCAGACCCAAGGTGTGACACAGTTTACCGTAAATACCTGTACGTCTTGGCCACTCGGGAGCAGCAGGAAGTGGTGGGTACCACTAGCAGCCGGGCCTGCGACTGTGTTGAGGTCTATCTGCAGTCTAGCGGGCAGCGGGTCTTCAAGATGACATTCCACCACTCCATGACCTTCAAGCAGATCGTGCTGGTTGGTCAGGAGACCCAGCGGGCTCTACTGCTCCTCACAGGTGTGGCCCAAAGCAGTGGCTTTTGCAAACTGTTTCCTTCAGATTCCTCAGGCCCTGCTGCAGAGGAGGGGGAGGGAGGCCCCTCAGACTGGTTTCCATATGCCACCTTATCCTAGTCTCCATCTAAATAGCTCTGCCTTTCTCTGTCTCCTAGTCTAGGATTCTGCTTAATATTTTACATGAATAAAAGGTCCTGTCTGGGTGCAGTGGCTCACACCTGTAACCCCAGCACTTTGGGAGGCCGAGGTGAGCAGATCACCTGAGGTCTGGAGTTCGAGACCAGCCTGACCAACATGGCGAAACCCCATCTGTACTAAAAAATACAAAAATTAGGTCGGGCGTGGTGGCTCACACCTGTAATCCCAGTTGTTGGGAGGCCGATGCGGGTGGATAACGAGGTCAAGAGATCGAGACCAACCTGGTGAAACCCTGACTCTACTAAAAAAAATACAAAATTAGCCAGGCATGGTGGTGCACACCTATAGTCTCAGCTACTCCAGAGGCTGAGGCAGGAGAATCCCTTGAACCCAGGAGGTGGAGGTTGCAGTGAGCCGAGATCATGCCACAGCACTCCAGCCTGGTGACAGAGCAAGACTCCGTCTCAAAAAAAAAAAAAAAAAAAAAAATAGCCGGGCCGGGTGGCATGCATCTGTAGTCCCAGCTACTTGGGAGCCTGAGGCAGAAGAATCACTTGAACCCAGGAGGTGGAGGTTTCAGTGAGCCAAGATTGTGCCACTGCACTACAGCCTGGGTGACAGAGCGAGACTCCGTCTCCAAAAAAACAACAACAACAACAAAAAGGCCCTGCTGCCAAAAAACAGTTTGCAAACCACTATTAGTGAACACCTGATTTTAAAAAGTCTGATCTTGGCAGGGCGTGGTGGCTCACGTCTGTTATGCCAGCACTTTGGGAGGCCAAGATGGGCAGATCACTTGAGGTCAAGAGATCGAGACCATCTGGCCAACATGGTGAAACCCCGTCTCTACTAAAAAATACAAAAGTTAGCTAATTAGCTGGGCATGGTGGCACGTGCCTGTAGTCCCAGCTACTCGGGAGGCTGAGGCAGAAAAATTGCTTGAACCAGGAGGCAGAGGTTTCAGTGAGCCGAAGTCGCACCATTGCACTCCAGCCTGACAACAGAACGAGACTCTGTCTCAAAAAAAAAAAAAAAAATTCAGATCTCCCCAGCTTCCATGCCAAGCACCTCACTATACTCCAAACTGCTCCCTACTTTCCTAGTGTCCTTTATACTTAACCACATCCCCAGGCCTGAAACCCTCTAGGCTTTTTCTTAATTTTTTTTTTTCTTTTTTGGAGCAGGGTAGGAGATGGGGGTCTTGCTATGTTGCCCAGGCTGGTCTCGAACTCCCGGCCTCAAGTGATCCTCCTGCCCTGGCCTCTCAAAGTGCTGGGATTACAGGTGTGAGCCACCACACTTGATCACCTCTACATTTCTGAATGCCAGGCAGGGCTCTCAATCCCCAGACCTCTCACTCAAATCGGATTCTAACAAATCTGCTAGATTTTTCTCTCCACTCATCTCTCATGCTGAAATACTTCCCTGATTTATGGTGGGAACTGGAGTCTGGGGGACTTGGGGTCACTCTTCCCTTATTTCTTTCTCACCCTTTTTCTTCCAGCCCCACTCTAGGGCAGTAAATGTGTCACCCATAGAGCCTAGGGAGTCTCTTGGGATGTTTATGTGAATATTGGAGAATCCCCTCCCCAACTAATTGTCTGCTTCCCCTGCCCCCAGAGGAAGGAAAGATCTACTCTTTGGTAGTGAATGAGACCCAGCTGGACCAGCCACGCTCCTACACGGTTCAGCTGGCCCTGAGGAAGGTGTCCCACTACCTGCCTCACCTGCGCGTGGCCTGCATGACTTCCAATCAGAGCAGCACCCTCTACGTCACGGGTATGGACCACCTCCCCCTAGCTCAAGCCCCCAGCCTTGGTTAGACCCTCCAAACACTGACAGCCCTCACCCTTACTCCAGCTGGATGGTCAACCCCTGAGGGCATCCTAGTGAAAAGATGTGTTTAGGGCCGGCATGGTGTGTCTTGCCTGTAATCCCATCACTTTGGGAAGGCAGGTGGATCACCTGGGGTCAGGAGTTCAAGACCAGCCTGGCCAACATGGCGAAAACCCATCTCTACTAAAAATACAAAAATTAGCTGGGTGTGGTGGCAGGCACCTGTAATCCCAGCTACACCAGAGGCTGAGGCAGGAGAATCACTAGAACCAGGAGGTAGAGGTTGCAGTGACCTGAGATCGTGCTACTTCGCTCCAGCATGGGCGACCGAGCGAGACTCAGTCTCAAAAGATGTGTTTTCAGTTCCCAGGCATCATAGTTGATGCATTCCTAGTGGGTTTGAGACTCCTTGGATCTTGTAGCTTTCATCCCAGGTGGGGCCTTATCCCTAGGAAATGGGTGCCCAAAGCTGCTGAGCTGAGGGCTCCTGACCCCCCAGACCAGGGGGGAGTGTATTTTGAGGTGCATACCCCAGGGGTGTATCGCGATCTCTTTGGGACTCTTCAAGCCTTTGACCCCCTGGACCAGCAGATGCCGCTTGCTCTCTCACTGCCTGCCAAGGTAGGCTCCTGGAGGGATGGGGCCAACCAGAGGGGTGGGGCTGTAGGGATTGAAAGGTCTGAAGTATTATAGGAATCAAATGATTGATCCAGAGGGGCAGGGGATTCCCAGGGAGAGGTATGCCAAAAGAGATCAGCTGAGGGCTGGGTGCGGAGGGAGGCTGAGGAGGGAAGATTGCTTGAGCTCAGGAACTCTAGACAAGCCTGGGCAACATAGTGAGACCCCATCTCTAAAATATATATATGTAGTATATATATAGTATATATATAAAAAATATATATATTATATATATGTATTATATATATATATAATATAGAAAGAGATCAGCTGGGGATGGCAGGTTAGTGACTGGGAGACTCTGGAACTCAGAGTTCCTCTGGAGGGAATGGAATGCCTATCCCCTTTCTATCTTGCATGCTAGATCCTATTCTGTGCTCTTGGCTACAATCACCTTGGTCTGGTGGATGAATTTGGCCGAATCTTTATGCAAGGAAATAACAGATACGGGCAGCTAGGAACAGGGGACAAAATGGACCGAGGGGAACCCACACAGGTAAGACTGTTTCCCAGCAACTCTCATCCCAACCCCTTTCCTCCAATTCCCTAACCCCCAGATATGTCCACTTCTCCTGCTTCCATAGAATCCAGATTCTGCTCCTCTGGGAAGTTAAGCCAATCAACATGTAATGTCAGTGGTACTGCCCCAGGTCTTACCCAGGGTTGGCACTATGAGGTCCATTCTGTGCAGTGCACACTGTAAATGCAGTAGGAATTTAGTGAAGGGGTAGAGTGGGTGACCTGGGCAGGCTAGAGTAACTTCTAGAAGAGGTAAGATGTGAGCAGGGGCCAGGTGCAGAGGCTCACCCCTGTAATCTCAGCACTTTGGGCGGCCAAGGTGGGCGGATCACTTGAGGTCAAGAGATCGAGACCAGCCTGGGCAATATGGTGAAACCCCGTCTCTACCAAAAATATAAAAAATTAGCTGGCTGTGGTGGCACATGCCTGCAATCCCAGCTACTCAGGAGGTTGAGGCAGGAGAGTCTCTTGAACCCAGGTAGCTGAAGTTGCAGTGAGCTGAGATCGTGCTGCTGAACTCCAGCTTGGGCAACACAGCGAGACTCCATCTAAAAAAAAACAGATGTGAGCAGGGTGTCGTGGGTTACATAAGACTTAGGTAGGGTTAGAGAAGGCATTTTGTGTGATAAGGAGGGGGATAGGCACGAAACTTGCACATACCTGGGACAGTGACAAGACGGGTCTTACTAAAGCACAGAAGGCATCTTGGGAATCACTGAGGTATGAGGTGGTACAGGTGGGCACAAGCCTAGAGAGGTGTAGATCTGGGGAAGAGTCACTGCAGGTTCTGGAATGGGAGAAGGCAACCCCCAAGAGGTGACTGAGAACACATGTCAGGAGCCTTGTGCAGAGGAGGCCGAGGCAGGGAACCTGCCAGGAGGCTGTTGAGTGATGGCAGCACTTGAGACAAGGGCCTGGCACTGCAGTGAGAATGCGAAGGAATGGATACAGGAGCCATTTGATTTGGGAAGAAAATGAATAGGGCCTCAAAACTGATTAGATGTAGAAGAGAGGGGTATAAGACAGAGGTGGCTCTGGAAGAAAGATGATATCTCACACCTGTAATCCCATGAGATCAGCCTGGACAACATGGAGAAACCCTGCCTCTAGAAAAAATACAAAAATTAGCCAGATGTGGTGGCAGGTGCCTGTGGTCCCAGCTACTCGGGAGTCTGAGGCACGAGAATTGCTTTAGCCTGGGAGGCGGAGGTTGCAGTGAGCCGAGATCGTGCCACTGCATTCCAGCCTGGGTGACAGAGAGAGACTCTCTCAAAACAAAACCAAACCAAAACCACACTCAATTGGAAACGTCTAGCTGGCAATTAGATACTACCTGGGAACATGGTTGAATGGACAGAAGTAGAGACTGAAAAGCAACTCTGAGAAGTAGGCCCCGTGGTAGGCAGGGGACGAAGAAGAGGTGCCTCTAAAACAGGCCATGCACCCCTCTAACACTGTCCCAGAAGCCATGTGACAAGGAAGTTCCAAATGGGGTGGGTGGCAGGGTTAATTGACAGTGTGACAATGTAAGATACATTTACTACTGACATGGAAAAGATAGTCATGCCACATTTTTAGGTGAAAAAAACTTTTAAGAAATGGTTTATATAGTACCATTTATTTTTATTTTTATTTTATTTTCAAGATGGAGTCTTGCTGTGTCTCCCAGGCTGGAGTGCAATGGCGCGATCTCGGCTCACTGCAACCTCTGCCTCCCAGGTTCAAGTGATTCTCCTGCCTCAGTCTGCCAAGTAGATGAGATTACAGCGTCCACCACCATGCCCGGCTAATTTTTGTATTTTTAGTAGAGACGGAGTTTTACCATGTTGGCCAGGCTGGTCTCGACTCCTAACCTCAGGTGATCTGCACACCTTGGCCTCCCAAAGTGCTGGGATTACAGGCGTGAGCCACCACACCCAGCCTCTTTTATTTTTATTATTACTTTTTTGAGACAGGGTCTTGCTGCTTCCCAAGCTGGAGTGCAGTGGCACAATTGTAGCTCGCTGCAGCTTCCAACTCCAGGGCTCAAGAGATCCTCCTGCTTCAACCTCCCAAGCAGCCAGGACTACAGGAATGCGCCACTATGCCTAGATAATTTTTTTTTTGAGACAGGGTCTTGCTATGTTGCCCAGGCTTATACTGAACTCATGGCTTTAAGCAATCCTCCCACCTCAGACTCCTAAAATGCTGGGATTACAGGTGTGACCCACCACACCTTGGCTCATCCCATTTTTTGTTTAAAAACACACAACTTGCCCATCATGGTGGCTGGCATCTGTAATCCCAGCTACTCAGGAGGCTGAGACAGGAGGATTGCTTGAGGCCAGGAGTTGGAGGCTGCAGTGATCACCACTGCACTCCAGCCTGGGTGACACTGAGACCCTATCTCTAAAAAATGAAAAATATACAACTTATGTGTATTTGTTTGTTTAGCCAACAGTGAAGAATATCTAGCAAGATATTAATAGTAGATAGTGGGATTTCCAGTGATTTTAAAATTAATTTTTTGCTTGCCAATGTTTCATAATTTTTCTAGAATGACCATAAATTACTTCTCAGTGTCTTCAGAATTAAAGCGCTAACAGGCTCAGGAGAATGAGAGGGTAGAAGAGGCCCTGGGATTTAGCCGCTGAGAGGGCAAGTGCCTCTAGAAAGAGCATATCAGTAATGTAGTAAAGAAAAAAGCCAGATCCCAGGGAGGTGCTGGAAAGACTGGCTGTGGGAAGGAACAGTAATGTGGCCAACCTCAGATTGGTCATGTAACCAACTCTGCTGCTTAAGAGAGAGAGGCAGGAAGCGGCAGGAAGCAAGTAGAAGAATTTTTTTTTTTTCAAAAACAGGGTGGCCATTTTGGAAAAGAATTATGTGATAAGTTGAAAATGCTAGGCTGAGCACAGTGGCTCACACCTGTAATCCTAGCACTTTGGGAGGCCAAGGCAGGTGGATTTCGTGAGCCCAGGAGTTCAAGACCAGCCCAGGCAACACGGTGAAACCCTGTCTCTACTAAAATACAAAAGAAATTAGCTGGGCATGGCGATGTGCACCCATAGTCCCAGCTACTCGGGAGGCTGAGGCAGGAGAATTGCTTGAAGCGGAGAGACAGAGGCTGCAGTGAGCTGAGATTGTGCCACTGCACTCCAGCTTGGGCAACAGAGTGAGACTCTGTCTCCACAAAAAAAAAAAAGAAAAAAAAAAAAGGTAGAGGCTGAAGTGGGAGGCCAGGAGTTCAAGATCACCATGGGCAACATAGTGAGACACTATCTCTATAGACAATTTAAAAATTTAAAATTTCAAAATTATAGGCACATGCTGGGTGTGGTGGCACACGCCTGTAGTCCCAGCTACTCAGGAGGCTGAGGTGGAAGGATGGCTTGAGCCCAGGAGTTCAAGGCTGCAGTGAGCTATGATTGTACCACTGTACTTCAGCCTGGGCAACAGAATGAGACCCCATCTCTAAAAAAAGAAAATAGAAAATAAAAATACTAGAGTGGAGGCCAGGTGCAGTGGTTCACGCCTGTAATCCCGGCACTTTGGGAGGCCAAGGCAGGCAGATCACCTGAGGTCAGGAGTTCGAGACCAGCCTAGTCAACATGGCATAAACCCCGTCTCTACTAAAAATACAAAAATTAGATGGGCGTGGTGGCAGGGACCCGTAGTCCTGGCTACTTGGGAGGCTGAGGTGGGAGAATCGCTTGTAGCCAGGAGGCAGAAGTTGGCAGTGAGCTGAGATCGTACTACCGCACTCCAGCCTAAGCAACGGAGTCAGACTCTGTCTCAAAAAAAAAAGAAGGAAGAAGGAAGGGAGGGAGGGAGGGAGGAAAAAGAAAGAAAGGAAGAAAGAGAAAGAAAGAAAAGAAAGAAAGGAAAGAAAGAAAAGAAAGAAAGAAAAGAAAGAAAAGAAAAGAAGGAGGGAGGGAAGGAGGGAAGGAGGGAAGGAAGGAAGGAAGGAAGGAAGGAAGGAAGGAAGGAAGGAAGGAAGGAAGGAAGGAAGGAAGGAAAGAAGAAAGGAAGAAAAGACAATAGTAGAGTAGGAAGGGAGGGATAGTGGAAGGAAAGTCCTTCCTCAGGGTGGTGTTGGAGGCTAACCTGGAGTTGCACAAGGAGCAAGTCTCCCTGAGGCTGGCAGGCAGGATGAGAGGCTGGACTGGCACAGATGGGTGGGCTGAAAATGAGGGGTACACCACAGCAGGCCCTGGGCTCAGGCAAGGAGCTCATTTTCTGGGGGCATAGATGAAGTACCAAGAGAAGTGCAAGACTCTATGTGACCACTTAGAGTATGGGGGCTGCAGGGGTCAGCAGGGCAGACCTGGGGCATGGGGCAGTGCTGGCTCCCATTTCCTCCTCCCCAGTTCACATTCTGCCCCGAGCCTTCCAGTCAACCTTTTCCCACCCCAGCCCCCCAGTCCCTTAGTGCTCCCCGCTCAGGGCCCCTGGCCGTGTGTCCCCAGGTTCGTTACCTGCAGCGGCCCATCACCCTGTGGTGTGGCCTCAACCACTCTCTGGTGCTGAGCCAGAGCTCAGAGTTCAGCAAGGAGCTGCTGGGCTGCGGCTGTGGGGCTGGGGGCCGCCTCCCAGGCTGGCCCAAGGGGAGTGCCTCCTTCGTCAAGCTCCAAGTCAAGGTCAGAGCGGGGTCAGGGGAGCGGGCACCCAGGGAAGACGAGAGTCTTGTGAGCCAGGAAGCCCACAAGGCTGTAGCTGGGGCTCCTGCAGGGACCCAGGGGGTCCCATTTTCCTAGCATCACCCCACCTCCCTCCTCTGCCTCACACCACACTCTCTGCTCTCTCCCTTAGCAGACTGTGCTGGCCTTGCCCAACCTCTCACACCCCTGGGACTTAGCAGGCTCAGGGCTGGTGTGAGAGGGAAGAATGCAATAGGCAGATTAGCCCGGGCTCCCTGGGAACCCCTGCAAGGAAAATACCACTCAGCCACGCCCCTTTCTCTCCTCCTCCAAGGTCCCTCTGTGTGCCTGCGCCCTCTGTGCCACCAGGGAGTGCCTATACATCCTGTCCAGCCACGACATCGAGCAGCACACCCCCTATCGTGACCTGCCAGCCAGCAGGGTGGTGGGGATTCCCGAGCCCAGCCTGGGGACTGGAGCACCCCAGGACCCCGGGGGGACGGCCCAGGCCTGTGAGGAGTACCTTAGCCAGATCCACAGTTGCCACACGTTGCAGGACCGCATGGAGAAGATGAAGGAGATCGTAGGGTGGATGCCCCTGATGGCTGCACAGAAGGACTTCTTCTGGGAGGCCCTGGACATGCTGCAGAAGGCTGAAGGAGGCGGGGGTGGTGTAGGGCCCCCAGCCTCTGAGACCTAATCCCCCTCATGCTAGCCTAGTCCCTGGAGGGAGTCTGGCCCCAGGCCAGGGACTAAGGAGCAATGACCACTGTGTGCATGCATGTGGGAAGGGGTTGCTAGGGGGTGGGGACCGCTAACCAGGGTAAGGCAGGGAATTGTTTTGTAAAATGTTCAGGGGGCTGCCCAGGAGGGGCCCCCAACCTGACTATCATGGACGAGAGATTTGATGGATAGAATAAAAGGCTGCAGTGAGGCCTGGTGTGGAGGCCTGGTGGAAGGCTGGCAGGGACGGGCAGGGATGGGGGTCTGCTGCCCGGCATGGTGGGTGCGGGAGGGCAGGAGCCCAGGCAGAGGCAGGCAACAGAAGCAGCTCCAGGTCTCAGGTGCGGCGGAGCTGATGCTGCCTGAACTCTTCACATTGCTGTCCACTCCCCGCTCCCAAGAGCCCACCCGGTCGTTTGGACTGGGAAGTCCTGGCCCCACTTTCTGGAACAACTCTATGCACAGATGCTCTTGGCTACCCCACTGGGGTCCCCTGTCTATTAGACTTGTCCCATCCTGAGGCAGCCAGTTCCTCTTGACCCCCAAGCTTCCCACCCATCTCAATTCAGCCTGAAGCCAGCCCCCTCCTCTCTTCCTTCTGTTTACCCCCCAGGTTTGGGCTCTGTTTTCTACTCCTTCCACCTCTTCCTCAGTAACAAGGACACTCCCTTCATCTACACCCCATGCCTCCTGCCTTGCTTCCTGTACCTTCAGGTAGTTGGAAGAGGTCAGGGGTGAGAATTCCTTCTCCTTGGCCTAGTCTGGCCCAGGCCTGGAGAGAAGGCAATAGAGATTTGAAGTGGAGGCCAGGCTTGGTGGCTACGCCTATAATCCCAGCAGCTTGGGAGGCCAAGGCAGGTGGATCACCTGAGGCTAGGAGTTCGAGACCAGCCTGGACAGCATGCTGAAACACTGTCCCTACTAAAAATACAAAAATTAGCCAGGCATGGAGGTATGTGCCTGTAGTCCCAGCTACTTGGGAGGCTGAGGCACAAAAATCGCTTGAACCTGGGAGGCGAAGGTTGCAGTGAGCCGAGATGGTGCCACTGCACTCCAGCCTGGATCACAGAATGAGACTCTGTCTCAAAAAAAAAAAAAAAAAAAAAAAAGAACTGGAAAATGGGCTGGCAGGGGTGGTCAGGCAGGGGGTGAGCAATGAGGGCTCCTGAGCTGAGGAAGCAGGGGCTGGGGGAGGATGGGGGCTAGTGAGTCCTCAGAAGGTCCTGGAGATACTCCCTCAGTGGACAGAGTGGGGTTCCCGATGACGTTACTTGAGGCCTGGGAGACGGCCTCTGCCCCTCACTGCTCCTCCCCCTTCTTAGGTCAACATTTATGTGTCCTAGACCTAGAGAGGTCCCAGGACACACCACTGTCCCGCCTTCCCCACCGCCCGCCCCACTGGCCAGTCCCCACGCCCACACACCCAAGGCTGCCCCATCTGGCGCTGATTATCCTGCTGCTGCCGCCACCGCTGCTGCTGCTCTGCAAAATTCAGCTGCTGCCTCTGTCTTGAGGACCTCTGCCTCTTTCCCCGGGGCCATGCTGCCTGCAGCCACAGCCTCCCTCCTGGGGCCCCTCCTCACTGCCTGGGCCCTGCTGCCTTTTGCCCAGGGCCAGACCCCCAACTACACCAGGTAGGTCTCTTGGCATCTTCCAGACAGCTCCAGTGAACTTCAGACCCCTGATTCCTGGGGCGTTATGCCTGGGGATATTTTGGGTTCCCTTGCTGACACACCACTCCCCAGATTTCCCACCGCCTCACCCTTCTCTGGCCCCCAAATCCTCCCCATCTGCTGTAAGACCTTGATCTCCTGCAGGCTACCACTGCTCCCATTCCCCCACCTTCGTCCTCTGGTATCTTAAGTCTCCCCACCCACCCAGATCCTTGGCCCCCCCATAGAACCCAAGAGAGAGCCAAGCTCCTGAACTTGCCTGGTAGCTGGATTCCAGGAAGGAATTCGAGAGGGATTTAGAGGGAGGAGGGGCCAGCGAGTGGAGACTTGGGAGTCAGATTCTAAAGCAGTTTGGAACAGGGGCAGGGCTAAGGTGAGGAGCTCGGGGGGCCTGGCCTCCAGGTTCAATCAGAGGGCCATCACCACTGCAGCTCCCTCCATCTCTCCACTCCCTCCCCCCCACCGCCTCGTGGCTGTGTCCACATCTGGAAGTAGTTAGGCGGCTCCTGTCCCTGGACTGCCAGGCAGAGTGAGGGGGGAGTCAGGAAGGGGGGCCGAGGAGGATTCCGGGAATTTCTGTTGGGGTGGGGGTGGGGACTCTGGGGGTTGGAGGGATGGTCGAGTTGCCAGGCCCACTTTTCCCTTATCTTTGTGGGAGTCTGGGACACCCCAGCCCTGTCCTGGCTGGTGGAAGCTGCCCCAGGTCTCTCAAGGCCTTTCCATTTCATCCCCCAGCTTCCCTCCTTGGAGTTTCATCCTCATCACCTCATCCCCATCTTTTCAGTGCTCCCCCGTCCCACCCGTCCCTGCTCTTTCCTGACCCCGTTTCTGTTCTCCAGACCCGTGTTCCTGTGCGGAGGGGATGTGAAGGGGGAATCAGGTTACGTGGCAAGTGAGGGGTTCCCCAACCTCTACCCCCCTAATAAGGAGTGCATCTGGACCATAACGGTGAGAAGCCCCTCTGGGCACTACCGCTTGTCAAAGTCTCAGAGGCAAAGGCCTGACTGGGAAGGGAGCGCCCCCAGGCCCCCACCCCCAGTCCCCGGCACCACCTTCTCAACCTGGGGCAGCTCCAAGTGTCTTCCCTCTGTCACTAAAGGCATCATTCCCACCGTAACAAGCACCCTCTTAACCCTTCCCTCAAATCCTCATTCTCCAGTCCCCGGCCCTCCCTCCTCTTCCAAAGCCTCAGCTCTTGTCCCCTGCACAGGCCACCAGCAGAGCTGCAGAGACCAGGCCCTCTGCCCTACACTGGCATGGGGGCCTCTTCCCGTTCAGTCCGTTTCTGCAAGAAACGCTTGGGGCAGGGGAGTTGCCCTCTGGCTGGGTTGTGTGGGGCCTGACTCTGTGGGTCCCCGCCTCTGTCCCCGCTATCAGGTCCCCGAGGGTCAGACTGTGTCCCTCTCATTCCGAGTCTTCGACCTGGAGCTGCACCCCGCCTGCCGCTACGATGCACTGGAGGTCTTCGCTGGGTCTGGGACTTCTGGCCAGCGGCTCGGACGCTTTTGCGGGACCTTCCGGCCTGCGCCCCTAGTCGCCCCCGGCAACCAGGTGACCCTGAGGATGACGGCGGATGAGGGCACAGGAGGACGAGGCTTCCTGCTCTGGTACAGCGGGCGGGCCACCTCGGGCACTGGTGAGAACTCCCTCACCTCCGCTTTCCCCCCACTCCAGGCCCCGCCCCGGGCGCAGTCCCGCCCCCAGCCCTAACCTCTGCCCCGCCCACCCCGCGCCCCAGCGCCTAGGGCGCCTTACCTCCCTGACCAATTTTCCTCACTAACCGCCCCTTCAGTCCCTCCTCCCCGTCTTCTCTCCCCTCCTCCCGCACCCACCCATCCCCTCTTCCAGGGCCCCCCCCAGGCGCGAGGCGGAAATGGGTCACCGACCCGCGGGTGGAATGGGCGGCCTGGGGTTACTGGGACGGTGAGTAACTGCCCGCCCCCGTCCGCAATCGGGCTCCCTCCGACGGGCGCGAGGGGGCACCCCAGGGCTGGGGGGACTAGGTTCCTCCGACCCGGGGGGCCCCCCTACACTCAGCCCTGGGCTCCCGATTGCGGTCCCATCACCCCCTCCTGGCGGCAGAAGTCTCCCTTGCAATGTTTCAGGCGGGGACCTCCCTAAAGGGGGCCTCGGGGGCTGTGCCCCAAGTCGAGGACACCCTCTCCAGCCTGAAAGGGGACTCTGCTGCAGGGCCGGGGAGATGGGATCTCCTAGGGGAAGAGGCGCGGTGCGGCCGCGGGTCGGGGAGGGGCCAGAAGGGGGCGTCCAGCCAGTTCCTCCTCCCGCTTCCACCGCCCGCCAGTGCGCCCTGCGGCCCCAGACTTCCCCGAGCCGCGCTCCTCCCGGCCGCTCTCTGCTAACCTGCCCCCGTCTTACCTCCCCTTCTTCTCCTCCCCTCATCCTGAGCCCCAGACATCCGAGCTGCCTGCCGGGGCTCCCAGCCTAGAGCTCTCCTCGAGCTGACCGAGGGTCTCCACTGCCCCCCACCCCCGCTCCTCTCTCCCCTCCCCAGAGCACCAATTTTGCGGGGGGCGGCTGGAGAAGGCCCAGGGAACCCTGACCACGCCCAACTGGCCCGAGTCCGATTACCCCCCGGGCATCAGCTGTTCCTGGCACATCATCGCACCCCGGGATCAGGTACCGACCCTCCTCCCCAGGCTGCCCTAGGGGACCCAGGCGGCGCCCTCCAGCTTGCAGCCAGCAAATATTTATTGAACATCTGCTGTGTCCCGAGCACTGCGCTTGCGCTGGTGGGCCCCCAAAACAGCCCCAACCCCTGCAGGCACACAAACAAAAATGTAAAAATTGCAACTGAGACAAGTCTCAGGAGAGTGAGGTACAGGGTCCTGGTATAACACGCGGGTCTGTCACTTGTGAGTGCGCCAGGACTTGACCTTGCCAACGACGACGACCGACGCCCCTGCAGGGTCCCATGGGTGTGTGTGGTCCTGCGTGCTGTGGTGTGAACGCCTTCAGGAGGGGGCCCAGGGGACGCGGGAGGTGGGAGTAGGGGCTGCAGAAGGCACCCAGTAGATGAGGTGCAGGCGCCGAGAGGTGTCCCACCGCGCAGCCCCCGCCTCCACCCGCCACCAGGTCATCGCGCTGACCTTCGAGAAATTTGACCTGGAGCCGGACACCTACTGCCGCTACGACTCGGTCAGCGTGTTCAACGGAGCCGTGAGCGACGACTCCCGGAGGCTGGGGAAGTTCTGCGGCGACGCAGTCCCGGGGTGAGGGGCGGGACCTGGGCGAGTCCGGGTGAGAGAGTAGGGGGACCGCGCGCAAGCGGCTGTTTGTAAGGGCGGGGTTCAACTAAAGGGACGAGATCTGAACCCCAGGGCTCCAAACCAGGGAGGGGAGCAGGTTCCGGGCCAGGCAAAGAGAAGATTTGGCCTTGGGTCTGGAGTCTGGGGATAGAGAGGCGAATGGGGCTCTGCGAAGTCGGGACGAAGTTAAAAGGCCACCGGACCAGGCGTAGTGGCTCATGCCTGTAATCATAGCACTTTGGGAGGCCGAAGCTGGAGGATCACCTGAGCTTAGGAGTTCGAGACCAGCCTGGGCAACATGGCGCAACCCTGTCTGTACTAAAAATACAAAATAATTAGCTGGACATGGTGGCGTGCCTGTAGTCCCAGCAACTTGCGGGGCTGGGGCAGGAGGATTACTTGAACCCAGAAGGTCAAGGCTGCAGTGTGCCGAGATGGAGCCACTGCACTCAAGCCTGGGAGACAAAGTGAGACCCTGTCTCAAACAAACAAATAAACAAACAAAAAAGGTCATGGGGGGCCGGGTGCGGTGACTCACGCCTGTAATCCCTGCACTTTGGGAGGCCGAGGCGGGCGGATCACGAGGTCAGGAGATCGAGACCATCCTAGCTAACACGGTGAAACCCCGTCTCTACTAAAAATACAAAAAAATTAGCCGGGCATGGTGGTGGGCGCCTGTAGTCCCAGCTACTCGGGAGGCTTGAGACAGGAGAATGGCGTGAACCCGGGAGGCGGAGCTTGCAGTGAGCCGAGATGGCGCCACTGCACTCCAGCCTGGGCGGCAGAGTGAGGCTCCGTCTCAAAAAAAAAAAAAAAAAAAAGTCACGGGGCTGAGACGAGTGTGGTGCACACCCGCCCTGACACTTCCCCCAATGCTCGGTGGCCACCCGCAGCTCCATCTCCTCCGAAGGGAATGAACTCCTTGTCCAGTTCGTCTCAGATCTCAGCGTCACCGCTGACGGCTTCTCAGCCTCCTACAAGACCCTGCCGCGGGGCACTGCCAAAGAAGGGCAAGGGCCCAGCCCCAAACCGGGAACTGAGCCCAAAGTCAAGCCGCCCCGCAAGTCCCAACCTCTGGAGAAAACAGAGGAAACTCCCTCAGCCCCCGGTGAGTCTGGGATGGGGGAGGAAGGGGAAACAGACTGAAGGGAGCCATTTCAAAAAGTTCTGACCTGCACTGTGGCTCACACCTGTAATCCCAGCATTTTGGGAGGCCCAGGCTGGAGGATCACTTAAGCCTAGGAGTTCAACATAGCAAGACCCTGTCTTTTCAAAAATAAAAAATTAGGCTGGGCTGGTGGCTCACGCCTGTAATCCCAGCACTTTGGGAGGCCAAGGCCGGCAGATCACCTGAGGTCAGGAGTTCAAGACCACCCAGGCTAACATGGCGAAACCCCATCTCTACTAAAAATACAAAAATTTGCCAGGTGTGGTGATGCACACCTGTAATCCCAGCTACTTGGGAAGCTGAGACAGGAGAATCACTTGACCTGGGAGGTGGAGATTGTAGTGAGCTGAGATTGTGCCACTGCACTCCAGCTTGGGTTACAGAGTGAGATTCTGTCTCAAAAAAAAAAAAAAAAAAAAAAAAAAAAAATAACCAGGCATGTGGTCATAGCTACTTGGGAGGCTGAGGTGGGAGGATCACTTGAGCTGGGAAGGTCGAGGCTTCAATGAGCCTGACTGTGCCGCTGCACTCCAGCCTGGGCAACAGAGCAAGACTCCATCTTAAACAAACAAAAAAGTTCTTCCTGGGCTACATTCACTCATTGATTCATCTTATAGTCACTGGTCCCTCCTTCCTGCCAATGACCCTTACTGGGTGCTGGGACCGGAAGCTGGACAGAGCTCTGAACAGTTCAAGTCAATGAGTCTGTTATGCGGACAATGCTCCCTCCTACCTGCTGAGCAGGTCACGCTCCACCCTCCTCCCTCCTAGATGCCCCCGCTGTCACCTGCCCAAAGCAGTGCCGCCGGACAGGCACCTTGCAGAGCAACTTCTGTGCCAGCAGCCTGGGTAAGAACACCCCCAAGCCCATCCAGCTCCTCGAACCACCTCCTGCTTCTGGTTCCAGTCCTCTGCCGTCTGGAACCTCCCATCTCCTCATCTCTCACTCCCATTCTCCCACAGTGGTGACTGCAACGGTGAAGTCCATGGTTCGGGAGCCAGGGGAGGGCCTCGCTGTCACTGTCAGTCTTATTGGTGCTTATAAAACTGGAGGACTGGACCTGCCTTCTCCACCCACTGGCACCTCCCTGAAGTTTTACGTGCCTTGCAAGCAGTGCCCCCCCTTGAAGAAAGGTAACAGAGATGTGGAGAAATGGGGATGGGGCGAGCTAAGCCACACTGAAATGATCAAGGTGTGGAATCTTGAGACCTGCTGACAGGTCTCAAGAATAAGAGATCTCAACTCCTCCCTCCCTCCTTCTTCCAGGAGTCAGTTATCTGTTGATGGGCCAGGTGGAAGAGAACAGAGGCCCCGTCCTTCCTCCAGAGAGCTTTGTGGTTCTCCACCGGCCCAACCAGGACCAGATCCTCACCAACCTAAGCAAGAGGAAGTGCCCCTCCCAACCTGTGCGGGCTGCTGAGTCCCAGGACTGAGACCCAGGCCAGCCCCGGCCCCTAGCCCTCAGGCCCTCTTTCTTATCCAAATAAATGTTTCTTAACTGAGGAAGGGGTCAGATCTCCATGCTTATGGTATTGGGGTCCAGCTTGAGGATTTCTTTTCATTCATTCATTCATTCAACACATATTTACTATACAGAATAATCTTTTAAGAATGTGACCAGGTGTGGTGGCTCACAGCTGTAATCCCAGCACTATGGGAGGCTGAGTCAGGAGGATTGCTGAGGCCAAGAGTTTAAGACCAGCCTGGGCAACATGGCAAAACCCCTCTCCACAAAAAAAATACAAAAATTAGCCAGGCGTGGTGGTGGACACCTGTAGTCCCAGCTACTCAAGTTGAGGTGGAAGGACCACTTGATCCGGGGAGGTAAGACTGCAGTGAACTGTGACTATGCCACTGTACTCCACCTGGAGGAACACAGTGAGACCCTGTCTCAAAAAAAAAAAAAAAAAAAGAAGTCACAGGCCAGGTGCAGTGGCTGATGCCTGTAATCCCAGCACTTTGAGAGGCTGAGGTGAGAGGATCACTTGAGGTCAGAAGTTTCAGATCAGCCTGGGCAACATGGCCAGATTCTGTCTTTACAAAAAATAATTAGCTGGGCGTGATGGTACTCATCTGTGGTCCCAGCTACTCAGGAGGCTGATGTGGGAGGCGTGCTTGAGCCTAGGACTCTGAGGCTGCAGTGACCTATGATCACACCACTGTACTCCAGGCAACAGAGTAAGACTTTCTCTAAAAAGGTAAAAAGAAAATATGTCACGTCTTGGCTGGGCGCGGTGACTCACGCCTGTAGTCCCAGTACTTTGAGAGGCCAAGGCAGGCAGATCACTTGAGGTCAGGAGTTTGAGACCAGCCTGGCCAACATGGTGAAAGCCCGTCTCTACTAAAAATACAAAAAAATTTAGCTGGGCATGGTTGCCAGCGCCTGTTACTCAGGAGACTGAGGCAAAAGAATTGCTTGAACTCAAGAGGTGGAGACTGCAGTGAGCTGAGATCATGCCATTGCACTCCAACCTAGGCAACAGAGTGAGACTCCGTCTCAAAAAATAATGTAACATAAAAAAGAAAAGAACATATGTCGCTGTTTGTTTTTTGTTTTTGTTTTTTTTGAGACAGAGTTTCACTCTTGTTGCCCAGGCTGGAGTGCAATGGTGTAATCTCGGCTCACTGCAAACTCTGTCTCCTGGGTTCAAGTGATTTGCCTGCCTCAGCCTCCCGACTAGCTGGAATTACAGGGGTGCATCACCACGCCTGGCTAATTTTTTTTTTTTTTTTTTTTTTTTTTTTTTTTTTTGAGACAGAGTCTCGCTCTGTCGCCCAGGCTGGAGTGCTGTGGCCGGATCTCAGCTCACTGCAAGCTCCGCCTCCCGGGTTCCCGCCATTCTCCTGCCTCAGCCTCCCGAGTAGCTGGGACTACAGGCGCCCGCCACCTCGCCCGGCTAGTTTTTTGTATTTTTTAGTAGAGACGGGGTTTCACCGTGTTAGCCAGGATGGTCTCGATCTCCTGACCTCCTGATCCGCCCGTCTCGGCCTCCCAAAGTGCTGGGATTACAGGCTTGAGCCACCGCGCCCGGCCGACGCCTGGCTAATTTTGTATTTCTAATAGAGACAGGGCTTCTCCACGTTGGTAAGGCTGGTCTCAAACTCCCAACCTCAGGTGATTCACCCCACCTTGGCCTCCCAAAGTGCTAGAATTGCAGGCATGAACCACCACGCCTGGCCGATATGTCACATCTTGTCCCTCCTTTACTCAAAACTTTCCCGTAGTTTCCCAAGTCTTACCAAGGGTTCAAGGCCCTATATCATCTGCATTCTCTCTCCTGCCTCACAGCTTCATGTCTTTTTTTTTTTTTTTTTTTTTTTTTTTTTTTTTTTGAGACAGAGTCTCACTCTGTCGCCCAGGCTGGAGTGCAGTGGTGCGATCTCGGCTCACTGCAAGCTCCGCCTCCTGGGTTTACGCCATTCTCCTGCCTCAGCCTCCTGAGTAGCTGGGACTACAGGCGCCCGCCACCGCGCCCGGCTAATTTTTTGTATTTTTAGTAGAGATGGGGTTTCACCGTGGTCTCGATCTCCTGACCTTGTGATCCGCCCGCCTCGGCCTCCCAAAGTGCTGGGATTACAGGCGTGAGCCACCGCGCCCGGCCACAGCTTCATGTCTACTGTCTCCTGTGTATCATCTGTTCCAGCCACATTGGCAACTTCACAGTTTGTTGCCCCCTTTTTTTTTTTTTGAGACGGAGTCTCGCTCTGTCGCCCAGGCTGGAGTGCAGTGGCGCTATCTCGGCTCACTGCAACCTCCACCTCCCGAATTCGAACGATTCTCCTGCCTCAGCCTCCTGAGTAGCTGGGACTACAGGTACATGCCACCACGCCCGGCTAATTTTGTATTTTTAGTAGAGACGGGGTTTTACTATGTTGGTCAGGCTGATCTCGAATTCCTGACCTCGTGATCCGCCTGCCTTGGCCTCCCAAAGTGCTGGAATTACAGGCATGAGCCACCACACCCGGCCTTGTGGTCCATTTCTAGTACACTTCTGTTTTAGGCCTTTGCTGTTTCCTCTATCCAGAATTCTCTGCCATAGATATATCTCATGGCTCACTTCCTAAATCCAGTCAGATCTCTGCTCAAAGTTCATCCTAGTCACTCATTCATTTGTTCATTCCAAATAGCAGGCACTGTCATAAGTGCTAAAGATACAACAGAAAACTAAACAAAGTCCCTGCTCTTGTGGAAAGGGAAGAACATTCTACTGGAGGAGAAACAATAAAATAGGAGGTCATGTATCACTATAAGTGCTCTTAAAAAAAAAAAAAAAACAAATGAAATTAGCCAGGTGTGGAGGCACACGCCTGTAGTCCCAGCTACTCAGAAGGCTGAGGCGGGAGGATCGGTTGAGCCCAACCAAGCAGGTGGAGACTGCAGGGAGCTATGATTGCACCACTGCCCTCCAGCCTGGGTGACAGAGCAAGACTGTCTCAAAAAAAGAAAGAAAGAAAGAAAGAAAATGTAAAAGAGAACATGGGAATTCTACATAACATGTTCAGAGGAGACTTTCCGTTAAGATCAATTTTGTCTTTGTTCCACCGCTAACTGGGTGCCCCGAGAGACTCAGATTCTTCACCTTATCCAGGCTGTAAAAGGAGTTGAAGATTCGATGCAATTAAAGTGGAAGGTTTAGCAAATCCTTTTTAAAAATACATAATTACTCGAACAACATGGGTTTGAAATTAGCAAATCTTAATTCCCCGTGCAAATGTGAGTGATTTCCCACGTCCCTTACAGGAAGGTGAGAAACAGGAGGTGAGACTCAGGCTGGAGTCCCAGATGGGAGGAGCCTCCAACCAGTCCCATAGAAAACAGACTTTGGGCCTGGGGGAGGGACAGTGGCTCTCATGCACTTTGGGAGGCTTAAGTGGGAGGATCGCTTGGGCCCAGGAGTTCGAGACCTGCCTGCACAACATAGCCAGATCGTCTCTACAAAAAATTACAAAAATTACCCGGGTGTGGTGGTGCGCACCTGTAATCCCACCTACTCGGAGGCTGGGGCAGGAGAATCCCTTGAACCCAGGAGTTGGAGGCTGCAGTGAGCAATGATCGCACCACTGCACTCAAGCCTGGGCGACAGAGAGGCCGGGCACGGTGGCTCATGCCTGTAATCGCAGCACTTTGAGAGACTGAGGCGAGTGGATCGCCTGAGGTCAGGAGTTCGAGACCAGCCTGACCAACATGGTGAAACCCTGTCTCTACTAAAAATACAAAGAATTACCCGGGCGTGGTGGCACACGCCTATAATCCCAGCTACTCTGGAGGCTGGGACAGGAGAATCGCTTGAACCCTGGAGGCGATGGTTGCAGTGAGCCGAGATTGCACTCTAGCCTGGGCGACAGCGCGAGACTTCGCCTCAAAAAAAAAAGGCAAAAAAGAAAACAGGCTTGGTTCCTGCAGAGGCTTCCAAGGGAGCCTGGAATTGAAGAGGAGGAAAAAGGCTTCCCGGTGGGAGATTGACTTGGACCGTCTCAAGAATAGGGAGGAAGAAAAAAAGCCCAACTCGAAACCCCGCCCCCGGTTCCCTGAGTTACTTCAGGACCAGGAAAACTGTTACGTCACCGGAATCTAGCCAATCGCAGACGACAGAAGGAGGGCGTTCTGTTTGGTCTTTCAGCACACCAATCGGCGTACAGTTACGGCAGAAACAAAGACGCCCTGGCCAATGACAGAGGCCGTACGGCGGAAGTATACAAAAGGACTCCCGGGAACATGGCATCATTAGTCTGACCACAAGCTGACTGTCAGGTGCTTTGATCACAAGGCAGGCATCCTAGCGCAAGCCGCCGTTTTGAGGCAGAAGCCCGACGGGGCCCGTGTCCGAGATTAGGGAGGGGCCGGAAACGCAAACACAGGTCTCCCAGGAAGCAGGAGGCGTCACAGGTAGCTCCGCGGGCGGCCGCTGCAGCCCGCGGAGTTTGGCCAGAGAGAGGAGGAGGGCGTCCGGAAACGCCCGGAAGGGGCGAGGCCAGCGGCGGGGCGGGGCTTATGGAGATCGCTAGCTGGGCCTGAGGAGAAGACCGGGTTGGGAGCTGCGAGGGGCCGGGTTTAGCGGGGTGGGCGTGGCCGTCGAGGTGGGGCTTGGCGGGTCCGAAGGAACCTGGGGCAGAGCTGGAAGAGGGAAGGTCTTGGGGGCCCTAGGCCTGGGTCTGCGGGAGTCCCATCTAGCGGGATTCCGAGGCGGCGGCGGCGTCAGTCCAGGCCCTGGCCCGGGAGCTCATCTTGTCCCCTTTCGCCCCTCACGCCCCCCAGCTCTCGACTCTAGGCCCTGTCCCCTGAGCTCTGCCCTCGGATGTCCGACCGCCCGGAGCCTGCATGCGCCGTGGGGCGCCCCAGGACCAGGAGCTGGTGGGTCCGGGGCCCCCTGGGCGGGGGTCCCGGGGCGCCCCTCCTCCCTTGGGACCCGTTGTCCCGGTTCTGGTCTTTCCCCCGGATCTAGTATTCAGGGCGGACCAGCGGAGCGGACCCCGACAGCTGCTGACCCTCTATAACCCCACAGGAACTGCGCTTCGATTCCGAGGTAAAGGGATCGGCGCCTCGTGCAAGGGATCTGGGGGCTGGTGGCCGGGCACTGGGGGGCTGTGTTGGCTGGAGGAGTCAGATGGGTAGGGTTGGACGTCCAGCTTTGGTGGACTGGGAAAGTCATGTCCAGCCTGCCGGGCAGAAGGCAGAGGGGACTCAAATGACCCACATGGCAGGGCTTGTCTGTGTGTGTCTCTGTCCCCCAGTCCTGTGCACAGCACCTGCCAAATACACGGTGTTTGACGCAGAGGGATATGTGAAGCCTCAGTCTTGCATTGACATGTGAGTGAGCTGGGAGGGTGGGGAGGCTTATGGAAGCCAGAGGTCGCTGCCACCTGTTGTCTGAGGTCTGAGACCTTGCCCTCTTTCACCTGTTTGCCCTACCCTCTGTCTGTGCCCCTAAAGGAGAGACTTCTGGGGGGGAGGCTCAGATTTCCTAGGATTACTGCCTCTCACTCGTTTCACCCCAATGGGCTTCTCTCCTACCTTGGGACCAGTGTGATTCGCCATGTGGCACCCATTCCCAGCCACTATGATGTCCAGGACCGCTTCCGTATTGAGCTGTCTGAGGAAGGAGCTGAGGGCCGCGTGGTGGGACGCAAGGACATTACCTCTGTTCTGAGAGCCCCAGCGTACCCCCTTGAGCTTCAGGGACAGCCGGATCCAGCGCCTCACCCAGGGCCTCCTGCTGGGACACCACCACCCACGGCCAGACACTTCCAGGAACGTGAGTTGGGAGACGGGGATCTTGAGTTCTGTAGGGAGGCAGGAACTAGCATCTCCCTAGAGATGAGATAAACTGGATTTGAAGAGTAAGTCTCCTGGTTCAGTCTTTTGTCTTTTGGTGGAAACATTCCTCCGAGTTGAGATTTTATATCAGGTGAGAGGGAAAAAGACTTACAGCTTCCTCAGTTTCTGACTTCTACTTAGAGGAAAAAGTTCTTCCTTGACTGTAACCGCAGTACTTCCTATCGTGTTGTAGCTCAGTTCAGTTCAATAAGAAACCTGTATTGAGCAATTAACCCTGTACCAACTTGTGTACTGGGTTTGAGATCAAGAGAGGTCCCTGCGTGTCAGGTCCACAGAAGAGAGAAAATGAATGCTAAGGGACTAGAGGAGAGAGTTTCTTGTGGTGGTGGGGACAGAGGCTCTAGGAAGGAGAGGACACTTGCAGTGTACCCTTGGAGGGCAGTAAAAAGTAGATACAAGCCGGGCACTGTGGCTCAAGCCTGTAATCCCAGCACTTTGGGAGGCCGAGACGGGCGGATCACGAGGTCAGGAGATCGAGACCATCCTGGCTAACACGGTGAAACCCCGTCTCTACTAAAAAATACAAAAAACTAGCCGGCCGAGGTGGTGGGCGCCTGTAGCCCCAGCTACTTGGGAGGCTGAGGCAGGAGAATGGCGTAAACCCGGGAGGCGGAGCTTGCAGTGAGCTGAGATCCCACCACTGCACTCCAGCCTGGGTGACAGAGCAAGACTCCGTCTCAAAAAAAAAAAAAGTAGATACAGGGCATGGTGGCTCACGCCTATAATCCCACTGCTTTGGGAGGCTGAGGTGGTGGGAAGATTGCTTGAGGCCAGGAGTTCAAGATCAGCTTGGGCAACATAGCAAGACCTTCTACAAGCAACTGAAAAATGAGCCAGGCATGGTAGCATGAACCCATAGTCCCAGCTACTCAGGAGGCTGAGGCAGGAGGATCACTTGAAGCCAAGAGTTCCAGACCAGCCTGGGCAACGTAATGAGACTCCATCTCTACAAAAAATAAAAGATAATTAAAAAAAAAAAAAAAGTAGATACATCTTCCTTGTTCAGGCTTCTCCCTGGAGGACCTGGGCTGGGCAGGAGTGGGGACTGCAGCATCTGACGAATCTTGTTTCTCAGACCCCCGCCAGCAACTGGCCACCAGCTCCTTCCTCCTCTTCTTGCTGACGGGGATTGTCTCCGTGGCCTTCCTGCTGCTCCCACTCCAGGACGAACTCAGCAGCCAGCTGCCTCAAGTCCTGCACGTCTCCCTGGGACAAAAGTTGGTGGCCGCCTATGTCTTGGGTGAGGACAGTAGTGGCTGGGGACCCAGGACCCAGGAAAAAGGGAGAAGGGACAGGAGGAGCGCTAACAAGAGTCCCAGGGCTGCCCATGCGACCCTGTTCTTTCTTTGTCCCCCCTCCAGGCCTCCTCACCATGGTGTTCCTCCGGACCTGAGCTCCCTGCTCAACCCCCAGCCCACCCCACCTCACCCTCCCTGGGCAGGGTCTTAAGGCAGCCACTGTGATGCTCATACCTTGCCTTGCCTCCTACCCTCTTCTCTTTCCTGCCTACTCCCCCCTCCTCCCCCACAAAAAACACCCAGGGATTTGTACTCGTTTTCCAAGCTGAATAAAATACATTTTTAAAATGAAAATCAGAAATGTAGGGTACTTGCGCCTGTCTTCCCACTTCTTTTTTGGTACTCAGACATCCTCTAGTTCCTCCCACCCCTGTTCCCAGGGGACCTGGGCACTTGGGGCCGTGATGAGGCCCAGCGAGGATTTAGAAGACTTGGGTCACTCCTGGTGCTTGCGTCGAAAAACTGTGACCATGAGCAAATCATTTAATTTCTCTGAGCTGCAGATTCTACCTACAAAATGAGGGCGTTGAGCAAGTTGAGTCTCAAGATCCTCTTCAGCCCTGGAATAGGATCCTGTCCCTAAGCCAATGTACCTAACCTAAAAGGAAGTGAACGAAAATACCACCTAATCCTGCCTGCCACGGAACTCCTGTCCCACCATCTGAAGGCAACAAAGCCTCTCACCAGGGTTACCTGGGTGTTTACAACTCCTAGAATCCTTTTCTGCCTTTTGGACCCTATATCTGTTTTCCTTTGTCTGTCCTTTAAGATTTCAACTCCCTTGGCCGGGCGCAGTGGCTCAAGCCTGTAATCCCAGCACTTTGCAGGGCTGAGGCGGGTGGATCACTTGAGGCCAGGAGTTCGAGACCAGTGTAGCCAACATGGTGAAATCTTGTCTGTAAAAATACAAAAAATATACCCAACATGGTGAAATCTTGTCTCTAAAAATACAAAAATTAGCCGGACATGGTGGTGGGCGCCTGTAATCCCAGCTACTCAGGAGACTGAGGTAAGATAATTGTTTGAATCTGAGAGGTGGAGGCTGTAGTGAGCCGAGATTGTGCCATTGCGCTCCAGCCTGGGCAACAGAGCAAGATTCCATCTAAGAAAAAGAAGACTTCAACTCACATGGATGAGAAACACCAAAGTCCCTACCAATATGGGGGAAATAGTATTGCCTGACATAACCTCACCTTAACCAGGAAAACAAAAAAAAACAAAAAAAAAAAAACAAAAAAAACAAGCAAAAAAACTAGGTACAGGAAAATAATAAAATTTACAAAAGGCAGGCTTCCAGCTCACCTGCCTTCCTTCAGGTGCAGGGTGAGGAGGAACAGAGGAAGAGGGAGAGTGGCCAGGCTCAGTGGCTCACATCTGTAATCCCAGTGCTTTTGAGAGGCCAAGGTGGGAGGATTGCCTGAGCCCAGGGGTTCAAGACCAGCCTGGACAACATAGCAAGACCCCGTTTCTACAAAAAAATAGAAAGAGGGAGAACCAGTGACTCTGGGCAGATGGTTGACTGGGAACAAAGATCAGCAAGATAATATTATTAAGACCCAGGCTGTCAGAGCACTGGAAGGTGATCAGTTGTTCCAGCTTTAGTTTAGGGGCACTGAGACCTGCTCCACTACCCTGGGAGTCTTCTACCTCTCACACCCAGAGCTGGCTGCAGTGGGGTGTGGCCCTGATACTGCATGGAGAATGGGTGTGCCATTTGTGAACAGGAGTCTGGGGACAGCTCTTGCCATAGCCCAGGAAACCTCTTTGCTAAATTACATGTGTATGGAAGATATCCATTCACAACAGCCTGGATGTGCCCAGGTCCCCAAAACGCATTTGAGGTGCCACATAGGTTAATGGTCCTGTGAGTACTTGTGAAAAAACCTTGTTACTGGTGTGGTCAAGAAGGCTTTCTGAAGGGCTGGGGGCAGGGGCTCCCACCTGTAATCCCAGTGCTTTGAGAGGCCAGAGCAGGAGAAGAGCTTGAGGCCAGAAGTTCAACACTAGCCTGGACAATATAGCAAGATCCCATCTCTAAAAAAAATTTTTTTTTTTTTTTGAGACAAAGTCTTGCTCTGTCGCCCAGGCTGGAGTGCAGTGGTGCAATTTCGGCTCACTGCAACCTCCACCTCCTGGGTTCAAGCAATTCTCCTGTCTCAGCCTCCCTGGTAGCTAGGAATACAGATGTGCGCCACCACCTCTGACTTATTTTTGTATAATTAGTAGAGAGGGTTTCACCATGTTGGCCAGGCTGATCTCAAACTCCTGACCTCAGGCCCGCCTCGGCCTCCCAAAGTGCTAGGATTACAGGCATGAGCCACTGCGCCTGGCATTTTTTTTTTTTTTTTTAATTAGCCGGGCATGGTGGCTCACACTTGCAGTTGCAGCTACTCAGGAGGCTGAGATGGGAGGATCTCTTGAACCCAGGTGTTTGAGGCTGCAATAAGCTATAATTGCAGCACCGCACTCCAGCCTGGACCACATAGCGAGACTCTATCTCTACAAAACAAAAACTTAGCTGGGCGTGGTAGCTCACATCTGCAGTCCCAGCTACTCTGGAGGCTGAATTCAAATTAAAAATTTCCCATAAGTAAGGAAACAAACAAACAAACAAAAAGATCCTTAATTCACTCATCTCAAGATCACATCTGCAATGTCCATTTTTGGGACTTCATTCACAGGTTTTGGGGATTAGGATGTGGACATTTTTGTCCAGATCATTATTCTGTCTACCACAGGGAGCAATGGACAAAGTGAAGAAGCGTTGAGAAAGTGCTTTGGAACACTTGTCTGGACTGTATGTCAGGGAAGCAAATAGCTCAGGAGGTCTCTGATCCTAATTCAGTGTTCTGAGAACCTAAGAAGTCAAGCTTAGAGGGCTAAGGAGGGGACAGTTGCATCCTGAAACCCAGAGCCCTGTGGCATCCCAAGCCTTAGACCAAGAGGCATTTACTTCCCAGTGTCTTGAAGAGCTGTCAGGACCACAGCCTCCTGAAGCTGTGATTAAAGGTACATGGTGCCAGCACTTAGAATTTCCCGCCTCTGGTAGCTTACACTTCAATGTCTCCATCCTCAATGGACAAAGACTGGTCAATGGGGATCCTGGCTAGGTACAGTGGCTCACACCTGTAATCCCAGCACTTTGGGAGGCCAAGGAGGGCAGATCACAAGGTCAGGAGTTCGAGGCCAGCCTGGTCAAGAAACCCCGTCTCTACTGAAAATACAAAAAAAAAAAAAAAAAATTAGCTGGGCATGGTGGCAGGCGCCTGTAATCCTAGCTACTAGGGAGGCTGAGGCAGGAGAATCGCTTGAACCTGGGAGTCAGAGGTTGTCATGAGCTGAGATCGCGCCACTGTACTCTACCCTGGATGACAGTGCGAGACTCCCTCTAAAAGAAAAAGGGGGCGGGGAGATCCTGGAGGATGTTCCAGGCAGGGCCAATCATCTAATGTGTGTAACCATTGTTGGAGTCTTACAGGGCCCCATGCTCAGAAAGGGGCGCTATGCTTGGGGTTTAATGCTCTGAGATTGTTATGTTGAAATTTTTTCTTTTTCTTTTCTTTTTTTTTTTTTTTTTTTGAGACAGGGTTCCACTCTCCCACTCTGTTGCCCAGGCTGGAGTGCAGTGGCACGATCTCAGCTCACTGCAACCTCCGCCTCCCAAGCTCAAGCAATTCTCCCACCTCAGCACCCTAGAGTAGCTGGGACTACAGGTGCATGCCACCACACCCGGCTAATTTTTTTACTTTTTGTAGAGATAAGTTTTTGCCATATTGCCCAGGCAGCTCCGGAACTCCTAGGCTCAAGCAATCTGCCTACCTTGGCTTCCCAAAGTACTGAGATTACAGGCATGAGCCACTGTGCCAGCCTTGAAATTCTTAATAATTTTTGTTTCCCTGAGACAGAGTCTTGATGTGTCACCCAGGCTGGAGTGCAGTGGCATGATCGCGGCTCACTGCAACCTCTGCCTCCCGGGTTCAAGCATGAATTTATGTTTTGAAAGTGTGTCCCCATGGCCAAGGGAGTGCAACATTAAATATCAAATAAAAGAATACCATGACAGGTTGAGAAATTGTAGAAAACAAAAACAAAAAAAAAGCTTTGTTCCTGTCCTTTTTTTTTTTTTTTTTTTTTTGAGACAAGGTCTCATTCTGTCACCCAGATTGGAGTGCAGTGACTTGATCATAGCTCACTGCAGCCTGAAATTCCTGGGCTCAAATTATCCCTGCCTTACCTCAGCCTCCTGAGTAGCTGGAACTACAGATACACACCACTATGCCCCGCTAAAGTTTTTTATTTTTTGTAGAGACAGGTTCTCCCCTATGTTGTCCAGGCTGGTCTTGAACTCCTGGCTTCAAATGACCTTCCCGCCTCAGCCTCCCAAAGCACTGGGATTACAGACATGAGCCACCATGCCCAGCTTATTTCTGCTTTTGAGCAAGGGGTCCTGCCTTTTCATTTTGCAGCAGGTCTTGCAAATTATGTAACCATTCCTCATCCCAGGACAAGATACTGGCCGGGTGTGGTGGCTCATGCCTGTAATCCCAGCACTTTGGGAGGTTGAGGCAGGCAGATCACCCGAGCTCAGGAGTTCAGGACCACCCTGGGCAACATGGTGGAACCCCCGTCTCTACTAAAATAAAAAAAAAATTTAGCCAGGCATGGTGGTGCGCACCTGTAGTTCCAGCTACTCAGGAGGCTGAGGCAGGAGGATCGCTTGAGCCCGGAAGGCGGATGTTGCAGTGGGCCGAGATTGTGCCACTGCACTCCAGCTTGGGTTACAGAGTGAGACTGTGTCTCAAAAACAAAAAAGGATACTGAAGGCCCCTTCTCCAAAGACCACCTGCTTTATGGTGGTCTTTGGAGAAAGGGCCCTCAATATTTCCTTAGGCAGTTTCCTTAAGTGATAGAAACAGCTCAGTTTTCCCCATGGAGACAGCATTCCTGTGTGCACCCTCTCTGGTCCCTTCTGCCTAATCCTTTCCTAGGTCTCCAGGAAGGGATGATGGGATGGGATGGGCATGAGGGTGAGGAAGAAGCATGAAGGCACTTATCAATAACAGATGTCACCAGATGGTTTATTGACATCAGGTGGTTTATTGACATTGAAACTCCATGCCCCTTTCACCACAGACCACCTGTTGGCCATAAGGCTATGGTGCCAGCGATCTCTCCCGCTAAGAGAGCTGGCCAGGTCCCAAGGCCTAGTCTCTAGGTATGGAGGACCCCAGAAAGGGGAAGGGGTTGTGATTGAAGGGATACTGCTCTCTGATTAACCGACAGTATGACCATCACATTAGAGTCAGCTACACTGCAGGGCTGGGGTGTGTGGATATCTGTGCTGCAGTCTGGGCTCCGTGGAGAGACGTGTAGGGGTAATGAGAAATCGATCAGCAATGAGAGGTGGACTCTGAGCCACCTCCCTGACCCTGAATCATTGAAGCGAGGAGCAGAGGAGCTCTCGACAAGGGCACAGGGGGATCTGAGGATCCCCAGGGTCTCAGAAGTTGTTATCAATGTTCCAGACGTCCCCGCTAAGCGCATTGGCTGCCCCTTGCAGCGTCCAGGTGAGCAGGGCTAGCTGACGCCGGAAGCGACTCTCCTGGAAGACGGCGGAGGAGGTGGCCCCGGGGGTCCCGGAGCTGTTGGAGCGCAGCAGCCGCAGGTGGTCCAGCAGGGCGCCCAGCGTGTGGTCTCCGCGGCCCATGAAGATGTGGCGGAACGGGGAGTCGGCCGGCGACACGTACTGGGAAAGGAAGTAGAACTCCACCTGCGCAGAGTGGGGGATCAGGTTAGGGTGGGGGGCTCAGGCTTGGGAGCAAAGGCCCGAATCGCACTTCCCGCCAGCCAGCCGTTTTGTTTTTTTCTGTTTTCTTTTCTTTTCTTTTCTTTTCTTTTCTTTTTTTTTTTTTGAGACCGAGTCTCGCTCTGTCGCCCAGGCTGGAGTGCAGTGGGGCGATCTCAGCTCACTGCAACCTTCGGGGTTCAAGTGATTTTCCTGCCTCAGCCTCCAGAGTAGCTGGGATTACAGGCGCCCGCCACCACACCCGGCTAATTTTTGTGTTTTGAGTAGAGACGGGGTTTCGTCATGTTGGCCAGGCTGGTCTCGAACTCCTAACCTGAAGTGACCCGCCCGCCTCGGCCTCCAAAAATGCGGGGATTTTCTAATCTAGCCTGGGACCTACTACCTGCTGAATAACTACGAGTTGAAAGCGTCCTTAAGTCCCACCTCCCTTTGGTTGCCCAATCAGGAATAGCCATCCTGTGACGTCACCAGTGGCTAGGTAGGATATGTTCACCAGCTGGGCTTCTCCTGTTTTTCTTTTTCTTTTTGCTTTATTTGTATAATTACTATACCTGTAACAAAACTGCACCAGTTGTGCTTTTTCTTTTACTTGTTTTTTCTTTTCTTGCTTTTTTTTTTCGAGACGGAGACTCGCTGTGTCGCCCAGGCTGGAGTGCAATGGCGCGATCTCAGCTCACTGCAATCTCCACCTCCCGGGTTCAAGCGACCGTCACCACGCCCAGCTAATTTTTGTGTTTTTAGTAGAGACGGGGGTTTCACCATGTTGGCCAGGTTGGTCTCGAACCCCCGACCTCACGTGATCCACCTGCCTCGGCCTCCCAAAGTGCTGGGATTACAGGCGTGAGCCGCCGAGCCAGGCCTCCCCTTCTTTGTATCTCTAGAACCCCTAAGCCTACATGTAGTTCTCCTTAGTCTTCCTTCCTCACCCAGTCGCTTGAATCCAAAAGGCGGAGCTTGCAGTGAGCCGAGATCGCGCCACTGCACTCCAGCCTGGGCGACAGAGCGAGACTCCGTCTCAAAAAATAAATAAATAAATAAAATAAAATAAAGAAAAATAAATAAAAATAAAAACTCCCCTTTGCTCACATCACCTCTCTGCTCAAAAACCTCCCTAATTTCCTTGATGCTAACACCCTTAACATCCAAACTTCTAATCCTGGTGTTCGAGGCTCCCCACGGTTGATTGATAACCCCATTTGGTGCTTCCCTCCCCTCTGCCTCTCCATGGGGCCCCTGTTCTGGCTCTGCTGGTCCACACCCTGCTACCAAGTAAAACCAGACTGATTTCACTGTCACACCCAAATTCTGGGTCTCTCCACCCTGAAATGTCCTCTTTACTTTGCATCAACCCACGTCCTGCCTGTTCTTCAAGATCCAAGTCACAGTCTAAAGCCGAAGTCAGCAAACTTTTTCTGCGAAATGCCAGATAGTAAATATTTTAGGCTTTGCTGGCCTAAATATGCTGCTTTTATTGCAGCTACTTAACGTTGCAGCTGTTACACAGAAGTAGCCATAGAGAGCATGAAAACCAATGAGTATGGCCATGTTTCAATAAAACTTTATTTATAAAAACAGGCAGCAGAGGTTCACGCCTGTAATCCCAGCACTTCGGGAAGCTGAGGTGGGAGAGTCGCTTGAGCCCAGGATTTCGAGACCAGCCTGGACAATATCATGAGATCCCATCTCTACAAAAAATTTAAAAATTAGCGGAGTGTGGTGGTGTGTCCTCACAGTCCCAGCTACTCAGGAGGCTGAGGTGAGGTGGGAGGATTGTTTGAGCCCGGGAGGCGGAGGTTGCAGTAAGCCCAGATCATGCTACTGTACTCCAGCCTGGGCAACAGAGTGAGACCTTGTCTCAGAAAAAACAAAAAACAAAAAACAAGCAGCAGTTTCAATTTGGCCAATGGCAGTAGTTCACCAATCCCTGGTCTAGAGTCACAAAATTCACTAGGTCTGACCCAACCCTATTGCAGGCTCTGAAGTCCTGAGTCCTTCCCTCTCCATCCCTGAGCCTGGCCTGAATAATGCCTTTTTTTTTTTTTTTTTTTTTTTGAGACAGATTTTGCTCTTGTTGCCCAGGCTGGAGTGCAATGGCGCGATCTCGGCTCACCGCAACCTATCTCTCCTGGGCTGAAGCGATTCTCCTGCCTCAGCCTCCTGAGTAGCTGGGATTACAGGCATGCACCACCAGACCTGGCTAATTTTGTATTTTTAGTAGAGACAGGGTTTCTCCATGTTAGTCAGGCTGTTCTCGAACTCCTGACCTCAGATGATCCACCCACCTTGGCCTCCCAAAGTGCTGGGATTACAGACATAAGCCACTGTGCCTGGCCTAAGTCTTGCATCTAACACACAGGTCCCTTTTATCCCTGGTGGGGACAGGGGTATGGCAACTTTGAAAAGAGGGTATCTTTTTGTCTTCTGGATGCTGACACAGCTGAGGTTAAACCAAGATCTGTGAATGAGAATGAACCATATCCAATCTATTGCCTCACCCCAGGGTCACCCGTGTCACAGTAGAGGAGACAAAGAGAAAAGAAGAGTGAATGCAGAGAGAGATATAAGAAGGAGAGGAGAAGGCCAGATGCAGTGGCTCACCGCCTGTAACCCCAGCAATTTGGGAGGCCAAGGTGGGAGGATCACTTGAGGCCAGGAGTTTGAGACCAGCCTGGGCAATACGGTAAAACCCTGTCTCTACAAAAAATACAAAAATTAGCCAGCCGTCGTGGCATGTGCCTGTACTCCCAGCTACTAGGGAGGTTGAGGTGGGAGGATCGCTTGAGCCCAGGAGGTGGAGGTTGCAGTGAGCAGAGATGGTGCCACTGCACTCTAGTCTGGGCAAGGGAGAATGAGCAAGAGCAATAGGTTTGTAAATGGTCAAGGGGGACAGGTAGAGGGCACAAGCAGGAAAATGCAAGGAGGAGAGAGAACATGAGCCTCCAAGGGGTAGCCATGTTCACTCTGAAAACTGTGAGTGCATGTGCACACGTGACTCTGTGTACACTGCAGTTCCCAGCTCATCCCACACTCACTGAAGACTATCCTGTTTACTATTTTGCCCTGCAGACCTTTCCCCATGGCCACAGTCCCTACTCACCCATTTCTTGAGATCAAAGGGTTGAGGGGTTGAGTTCTTGGAGTGAGGAAATGCAAGGAAGAGGAGGAGTTGGAACTGGAGGTGGGGTGCGGGCTGCAAAGGATTCAAAGCTAAGCAGAAGGGATTGGTGAAGGAATAAGCTCTTAACTTTCACCTGACACCTCCTCCAGGCAGCCTTTCTGGATTTCACCCATTTCATTGCCAGAAGGAAAACAACTCTCTATACTCTGAATATCTTTAGCGTTTTGCACTTCCCAGTCTGTAACCTTGTACTGTGGACAAGTGTGGACATGCTTTTTCTTTCCAGAAGGGTCGAAGAGGCAGTGGGAGCTATAGGAGGGGAGTCAGCGAGGAGAGGTGAGGGAGGGTAAGTTGTCCCAATTCTGCCAGGAGTAAACCAGGCTACTGTGGCTAAAGGGCTGGCCTTCCCTATCCATTTCATCACTTTGATCGCTCGGGTCCTCCAGCCTGACCGATCTATGAGCACTGCGCTTCCAGGACTGGGAAGAGAGCACCCAGAGGACCGGGACTTTGTAGGCGGGGAGAGAGAGGAGCTCGCAGACCGGGCCAGGTCCGGGAGGCGGAGCCCCAGGGGAGGGGCAGGACACTAGGGGCGGGGCGAGAGGGGCGGGGCCTCACCCGCATTATGCGCACGTTGTACATGCGTGTCAGTCGCTCGTCTCTCTCCTCCGAGCTGTAGATCTCCTGCCGCAGCTTCTCCGCCGCCCGGATGTAGTCCCCCCGCGCGGAGTACACCCACTGCAGGGTCAGCCCTCGGGCCTGGGGACGGAGGCGCGGGCTGGGGCTGGCGGCAGGGGCCAGAACCCGCGCCTAGCGTGGTGACAAGGGCCCCCGCCTAGCATGGGGGAGGGGGCTAGACCTGGCAGGAGGGAGGAGGTAGACGAGGACAGAGTGCTGGGGGTGGGATGAAGGGAGTGGGGAGAAGATCCTGCACCTGCCAGGTTGGGAGATGGCACGTGCTGGGGGCTGGGAGACTGGAGGCAGGGGGTTAAAGGGCTGGATTGCCAGAGAGGACCTAGACCCCAGGGACTGCAGAGAGAAGGGGCCGGATCCCCTGGCCTGGGCAGTGCCTCCCACTCCCAGAGGCCAAGAGCAGGGTGGGCCTCTTGAACCTTGAGGTCCCCAGAGAACTCGTTGAGGTTCCCGATGTGCCTAAGGACGACGTCCCCGTAGCGGCCGAAGTCGAGGGGCAGCAGGCGATCGTGGCTGAGCCGGATGAGGAGCTGCCCTGCGAGCTGGGCCACGGCCTGGGCCACGGCGGGCAGGCGGCCTTGCAACACCTTATGCAGATTCTCATAAGTGTCCTCCTTTGTGTGCAGGAACGGGTAGGCCTGGTCGTCCTGCCAGGACAGGGTGGACGCTGGGGCAGAGGCAGACAGGCTGAGAGACTAGCGCTGTGTCTGGGGCAGGGGGAGGACGTCTCACCTCCACGAAAGAGAACTCAACGGCAGGGACTCCCACAAAGGCCGTGAAGGAATAAGCACTGCTGTCCATGGGTAGCGGCCGAATCCTGGGGGCAGGCAAGTTGGAGGGATCTGTGGGTTCAGGCTCCCCCACATCTCTCCCCAGCTCTTTCTACCCCCACAACTTACACCTCAGCATCCCAGCTGGGATTGGTGAACACCACCTGTTCATAGAGAGTCTGCCCGCTGTGGTTGGGAGAATCCACCTGGGGTTGGGGGGAGGGCACTGATCACGCTCTGCTCCTCCCCCCAACCTACTCCCCTTCACCCTCTATTCCTGGGGTGCTCTTGCCTGTTTCAGGACACTCTCAATGAGACTTGTCAGAAGGGGGCTGGTCTTGGCATGAAACTTGTCATCCCCTGGAAAACGGGGAGGGGAGGGATGCCAGGCTCAGGGCTTAGCCCCAAAGGCAAGGGTGGACCCCAGGGGGCCAGGTGGTGGCACTGCCCCGGCTCACCCAGCACTGCGTTGTCCAGGCTCACGTACACTACAGCTTTGAGGTGCAGCACACTGAGGTAGCCCTGTGGGTGGGTGACCAGTGTGGAGTGGGAATCCCCCGCCCCCACCTCTCCCCACTGCCTAACGACCTGCCCAGGACCCCACATCACCTCTAGCCACTCTGTGGAGCCCACGCTCCCAAAGTCACCGCCATCCCAGCTGATGAAGAGGAGACTTCTGCGGGGCCGGAAGCCTGGGGGCAGAGGGGAAGGAGGACAGGCTTAGCATAGGCCAAGCAAAGGCCCTCTCTTTGTCTTCTTCTGCCCTGATCCCCCAGGGTCTCTGCTTCTCTGTCTCTCTCTCTGAGATAGGGTCTCACTCTGTCGCCCAGGCTGGAGTGCAGTGGTGCAATCATGGCTCAATGAAGCCTTGACCTCTCAGGTTCAAGTGATCCTCTCGCCTCAGCCTCCTAAGTAGCTGGGATTACAGGCATGCACCACTAAGTCCAGCCAATTAAAAAAAAATTTTTTTTGTAGAGATGCAGTCCCCCTATGTGGCCCAGGCTGATTTTGAACTCCTGGCCTCCAGTGATTCTCCTGCGTTGACCTCCCAAAGTGCTGGGATTACAGGCATGAGCCATCATGTCCAACCCAACATGCTTAATCTTGACACAGACCCATGGACTATGATTATCATTCATATCACTTTTTTCTTTTCTTTGTTTTCTCTTTCTTTTCTCTCTCTCTCTCTCTCTCTCTCTCTGTCTCTCTCTCTCTCTCTCTCTTTCTTTCGGAGGCTCATTCGGTTGCCCAGGCTGGAGTGCAGTGGTGCGATCTTGGCTTACTGCAAACTCCGCCTCCCAGGTTCAAGCGATTCTCCTGCCTCAGCCTCCCTGGTAGCTGGGATTACAGGCGCCCTCCACCACACCTGCCTAATTTTTGTATTTTTAGTAGAGGGTTTCACCATGTTGGCCAGGCTGGTCTCGAACTCCTGACCTCAAGTGATCCATCTGCCTCGGCCTCCCAAAGTGCTGGGACTACAGACGTGAGCCACCATACCCGGCCTCACTTTCATTTTAGGTGAGGAAATATAGGTGAAGTGACTGGCCCAGGGCCACTCAGGTACAATGTGGATGCCGAGGTCCAACTGACCACTGGCCAGTCTGTGTCCCTCACTGCCTCTCTGCCCTATTCTCCTCGGGTCACAGGTCCACCGCTGCCTAGCCCAGGCCCAGGCCCTGACCCTGACCTTACCGTTGCTCACCATGGAGGAAAAGGTCCGCACCAGCTCCAGGAGTATAGCTGTCCCCACAGCGGATTTAGCTGCTCCTGGGCCCCACGCATCCCTCTGGGCCCCGATGACAACATAGTGATCTGGGGAGGGGATGTTTGGGACACACTTCTGACACTGGCAGTACCCAAAGTCTACCTCCTGTACCCTGGGGGCATCCTCCATCAGCCTGTATCTCTCAGCCCATCACATTTGGGCAACCCCAGCCCTGTAGTCCCTCCAGTCCCTAAAGAGGGCACCTCTCCCCTCTTGGCCCTCCCTGGATGGCACACTCCTTCACCTGGGTGCCTGCGGTCATTCTGGACTTAGAGGGTTTCTGTCACCCAGGCTGGAGTGCGCAGTGATGCGATCATAGCTCACTGCAGCTTCAAACTCCCTGGTTCAAGCCATCCTCCTGCCTGAGCCTTCCAAGTAGCTGGGACCACAGATGTGTGCCACCATGCTCGGCTAAGTTCTTTTGTTTGTTTGTTTATTTATTTATTTTGAGACGGAGTCTTACTCTGTTTCCCAGGCTGGAGTGCAGTGGCGCGATCTTGGCTCACGGTAAGCTCCATCTCCCGGGTTCACGCTGTTCTCCTGCCTCAGCCTCCCGAGTAGCTGGGACTACAGGTGCCCACCACCATGCCCGGCTAATTTTTTTGTATTTTTAGTAGAGATGGGGTTTCACTGTGTTAGCCAGGATGGTCTCGATCTCCTGACCTCATGATCCACCCGCCTCAGCCTCCCAAAGTGCTGGATTACGGGCTCGAGCCACTGCACCCTGCCAATTTCTTTTATTTTTAAATATTTTGTGAAGACAGAGTCTTGGCTTTGTTGCCCCATCTTCAATTACCTACTTTGATTCTCCACTGCCATCCACGCCCAGCTACGCTTGAAAGGGCCATCTGTCCTATCTAAACTGATCTGATCTCTCTTTCATGCTTGAGTTCCTTCCTTCCTTCCTTCCTTCCTTCCTTCCCTTTCTTCCCTTCCTTTCTTTTTCTTCCTTTCTTTCTTTCTCTTTCTTTCTTTCTTTCTTTCTTTTTCTTTCTTTCTTTCTCTCTCTTTTTGTCTTTCTTTTTCTTTCTCTTTCTCTCTTTCTTCTTTCTTTCTTTTCTTTTTTTGAGACAAAGTCTTGCTCTGTTGCCCAGGTTGGAGTGCAATGGCACAATCTCGGCTCACTGCAACCTCCACCTCCAGGGTTCAAGCGATTCTCTTGTCTAAGCCTCTGGAGTAGCTGGGATTACAGACACGTGCCACCACGCCCAGCTAATGTTTGTATTTTTAGTAGAGACGGGGTTTCACCATGTTGGCCAAACTGGTCTCGAACTCCTGACTTTAAGTGATCCACCCGCCTCAGCCTCCCAAAGTGCTGGGATTACAGGCGTGAGCTACCACACCCGGCCTTTGCTTGAGTTTCTATTACAACATCATCCAACTTAGGCTTGCTCACTTCCAGTGCTGGGGAGCTCAATACTGGGCAACAACCCCCATTCCATCACTAGACAGGCTGGAAGGTGAGGTCTCTTCACTGCTGCCACCATCAGACCCAGTTCAGCCTCAACTCGCCAGCTTCCCTCCTCTGGGCACCACTCCTGTCCCCTCTTGGGGCCTCCTGCACCAGCCCCCTATCTTGCCAGGATGTATGGGCAGAAATTCCCCCCAGCCCACCACAAGCTGTGAGTGATACTGGACACACAGCATACCTGGCTCTGAGCGGCCTTCGATGCAGCCAAAGATGTTGTTGATGGGGGTGGAGGTCCTGTGGTTGTTGACCGCTAGCCGCAGTCCTGGCCCGGGGCCCAGGTGATAAGGGGAGCCTAGGAGGCTCCCCTGCCATTCCTGGGGGGCCACAGGGCCTTTGAGCTTCCTGGAGAGGAGGAAGGCAGAAAGGGTTGGAAGTTGTAGAGAGACCCAGAAGAGTTCAAATCACTCTTTTCCTTCTTTCTTTCCTTCCCACCCTTTCTGGCTCCAGATTGCTGCCTCTGGACCCTGCCTAGGCAGGGCAGTGCAGTCAGGGCTGCCTTGGACGGTTCTCAGCTGAGGTAGGTGTGCAATCCAGTGGGAACTTCAGTTGCCAGACAGTGAACCCTGGAGAAAGGCCGTGTCTGTCCAGAAGAGTCACTTTTTTTTTTTTTTCTTAAGAGTCAGGGTCTCGGCCAGGCGTGGTGGCTCACACCTGTAATCCCAGAATTTTGGGAGGCCGAAGTAAGCGGATCACTAGGTCAGGAGTTTGAGACCAGTCTGGCCAGCATGGTGAAATTCTCTACTAAAAGTGCAAAAATTAGCCTGGTGTGGTGGTGCACGCCTGTAATCCCAGCTACTCGGGAGGCTGACGCAGGAGAATCACTTGAACCCGGGAGGTGGAGGTTGCAGTGAGCCAAGATTGCACCACTATACTCCAGCCTGGATGACAGAACAAGACTCCATCTCAAAAAAAAAAAAAAAAAAAAAAAGAAGAAGAAGAAGGTCAGGGTCTCTCTGTCTCCCAGGCTGGAGTGCAGTGGTGTAATCATGGTTCACTGCAGCCTTAAACAAGAGTCACCTTTTTCTAGTTCACCCACAGTCACCCTGTGGCCTCGCTGCAGCCTCCCTCTCTCTGCCTCCTCCTCTCCTGGTCCCCAATACTCCCCTCACCTCAGCAGGCGGGAGGCAATGTCTGCAGTGATGGGCTGGGCTGGGATGCTGGGAAGGCCCGATGATGCAACTGGAGGGAACTGGGTTTGATTGAAGGAAGGGAAGCCAGGCGTGTAGGGGTCTCCAGTTCCCAGGTGCACCTGTGGGGAAAGGGGTGCCCACGCAAAGCTGTGAGTTGGGCTTTCAGGAAAAATGAAAAACATGCCAGCCCCATTCTGAGCAAGAAGGTATGGCCTCGGGACCCAGGAACCGCAGGGCCAGCCTCCCCAGACTCACATGTCCATACACAGCCTGCTGGCTGGACAGGCTTGGCTTGTGTGGGTCCTGGGAGAAGTCCGCTGGCTCTGGGTATATGAGCACTCCTTGAGCCCCAAAGTCCTGAGCATTGGTCACCTGGGGAGGAAGGTGACTAGAGGACTCCTTCTCCCAGAAAAAAACCAGATTCATAAGGGCAGGAGAAACCAGCAAATGGCAAGGCTTTTGCTTGCAACTGTCCATCCCACGGAGAGGGCGTGGGGCCACCACCTGGCCTGTGTTTTCCCAACCTCAGCAGCTCCTGGGCAGCCCTCAAACCCCACCGGGCCCCATGGTACCCCATATTCCTGTTCCCTTCCCCATCTGATTTCCCCCAACCCCCAATTTGTTCCCAGCCAAAATTTTTTTTCCGTCTGATTCAGTTCCCAGACCAGCCAACATTTTCCTTCTTTCCTTCCTCCCTCCCTCCCTCCCTTCTCTGTTTCTCTTTCTTTTTTTTTTCTTTTTGAGACAGAATCCTTTCTGTTGCCCAGGCTGGAGTGCAGTGGTGCGATCATAGCTCACTGCAGCCTGGAACTCCTGGGCTCAAGCGATCCTCCCACCCCAGCCTCCAGAGTAGCTGGGACCACAGGCACGTGCCACCAGCCCAGCTAACTAAAATAAAATAAAATAAAATAAGATAAGATAAAGAATTTTTTTTTTTTTTTTTTTTAAGTAGAGAGGGGGATCTCACTGTGTTGCCCTTGAACTCCTGGCCTCAAGCGATCCTCCTGTCTTGGCCTCCTAAAGTACTGGGATTGCAGGTGAGAACCATTGTGCCCAGCTTATATTTTCTTACCATCCACATGTTTCTTTCCTGTCTCCCTCTCACAGCACCCTGAATCATTCTCACTGGCAGTCCGACCCTCCGGTTCCCAGGCCCACGCCCTCACTCTGTCCAGGGGCACTTACCTTCTGGGCGAAGCTGATCACCCCCACGCGCACTAGCAGCAGGCGGCCCGCTGGGTCCACGCCCCTGGCCCGCAGGTCCTGCAGGTCTTCGGGCCGCCCGTAGTGGGCGTACACCAGCTCTCCCTGGGGACAAGAGGACGGTGAGGCACGCTCCCCGCGTCCCAACTCCGAGACCCAGGAAAGGGCTCGTGCAGCGCCCCATCCTAGGAGCGGGCAAGAGGTGCTCACCGTGACGTTGCCGATGGCGCTGTAGGGGCAGTAGACGTCAGGGTCCTCTAGCGGCAGCTGCTCTCCGACCTTCCCGGCCTCATCGACCCAGTGCAGGGTGTTGGGGTGAGCCCTGGGGAGCGGGGCTGGTGAGCGCCCCAAGCTGCGTCCCCCTCCCGCGCGGACCCCGCCCGCGCCCACTCACGGGTCCGGGAATTGCAGCCCCACGTAGTGCGTGTCGGTCCACACGTGGTCCAGCTTCTGGCGAGAGAGCGCCGCGCGGATATCCTGAGTCAGAGCGGCCATCCCGGCCGAGCCTGCCACCCGTTCCCGAAGGCTGGTTTGCCTAACCGGGGAGAGGTGGGGACTTTTCTGAGTGCCCGGAGGAGAGGGAGGGAAGAGGGAAGGATGCCAGAGACGTGGGGTCTCCAGGGTCAGGGGCAGCGAAGGGTTCCTGAGTTTAGGAAAAGAGCGCTCCCTGTGGACGGTTTTTTTTTTTTTTTTTTTTTTTTTTTAGTGTGAGTCTCCCTCTGTCGCCCAGGCTGGAGTGCAGTGGCCCACTCTTGCTCTCTGTAACCTCTGCCTTCCTGGCTCAAGCCATTTTCCTGCCTCGGCCTCCCTCCTATCTGGGATTACAGGCAGGTGCCATCATGCCCGGCTAATTTTTGTATTTTTAGTACAGACGGGTTTCACCATGTTGACCAGGCTGGTCTTGAACTCCTGACCTCAGGTGATCTGCCCGGCTCGGCCTCCCAAAGTGCTGGCATTACAGGCGTGAGCCACTGTGCAGGGCCCTCCACAGACCCATTTTCTCCCATCACTACCAGGGCGGCCCCCGAGAATCTCAAGACCTCCCTCTGCTTAAAACCTGACTTCCCATAGCTGGGAGTCCTGCCCATCATCCTGTAGGTTCTTCCCAGCTCAAGCCAAACTCTCTCCCCCTAACCCCGCTCCCTCCCACGTCAACACACACACACACACACACCAGACACCCAAACACTTTTCTTCAAAAAAGCTAACTGGGCAGGCAGAGACCCTCCTCATCTCCCCTATCCTCCAAGTGGGCCTCATGGAGACACTTTACACCAAGGTACCCAGGGGAATCACTGGTTCCTGGGCTCAAGCCATCCTCCTGCCTCAGCCTCCTTGAGCAGCTGGGACTACAGGTGTACACCACCAACCACTGATTTTTAAAAATTTTTTGTAGATAGGAAGTCTTGCTATGTTTCCCAAGCTGGTCTTGAACTCCTGGCCTTAAGTGATCCTCCCAAAGTGTTGGGACTACAGGCATGAACCACTGCGACCCGCCTCATATGTATATTTAAAGGCACACATCAAAAGCATGAGATGAGGTGCTTATGGGGAGGGGAGTGGGGAGGATCACTCAGAGATGAGGCAGGAAAATTAATGGGAAAGGAAGGTCCTTTCACCGACCAATGCGTACACTGTATTATGGTCTCATGAGTACAATCAACTCCATTCTTTACACCCAACCTTAAAAAAAAATCCCTCCAATCTAATGATACTATATTGTTCAAAACACTCCAGTTCTCTCTCTTTCCTCTTAGAATGAAATTCAAAACAGTTAAAGTAGCCAGTAAGGCCCTTTAGGGCCTGAGCTACATCCACCTCACCGGCCACGTGGACCGTCTTTCCCTTCCTCCAAGAGGCCACCGTCTTCCATTTCAGACCCTTCGCAAGTGGTGACTCTTGACCTGAATATTTTTTCCACAGTCTCTTTGCCTGGCAAATTACTCATCCTGTCAGTTTGGACTCGTCAGTTCCTCAAGGAAGCCTTCCCTGAACTGCAGTCTAAATCAGGACCCTGGTTATAGTCTTTTCTTACACCCTTTTCTCTCTCTCTTTCTTTCTTTCTTTCTCTCTCTCTCTTTCTTTCTCTCTCTCTCTCTTTCTCTTTCTTTCTTTTTCTTTTTTTCTCTTTTTCTTTTTTTTTTTGAGGCGCAGTCTCACTCTGTCGCCCAGGCTGGAGTGTAGTGGTGCAATCTCGGCTCACTGCAACCTCTGTCTCCTGGGTTCAAGTGATTCTCCTGCCTCAGCCTCCTGAGTAGCTAGGACCACAGGCGCCCACCAACACACTCAGCTAGTTTTGTATTTTTTTAGTAGAGACGGTTTTGGCATGTTGGCCAGGCTGGTCTTGAACTCCTGGCCTCAGGCGATCAGCCCACCTTCACCTCCCAAAATGCTGGGATTACAGGTGTGAGCCACAGCGCCCGGCCCCTTTTCTTTTCTTTTTTTTGGAGATAGGGTCTTGCTCTGTCACCCAACCTGGAGTGCAGTGGCATGACCATAGCTCACTGCAACCTTGAACTCCTAAGCTCAAGCCATCCTCCTGCTCCAGCCTCCTGAATAGCTGGGACTCTAGGCATGCACCACCACACCGGGCTAATTTTTTATTTTTTTAAATTATTATTATTATTATTGACGTGGAGTTTCACTCTTGTTGCCCAAGCTGGAGTGCAATGGCACAATCTCAGCTCACTGCAACCTCCACCTCCCAGGTTCAAGCGATTCTCCTGCCTTAGCTTCCCAAGTACCTGAGATTATAGGTGCCCGCCAACATGCCCAGCTAATTTTTTTTGTAGTTTTAGTAGAGACTAAAAAGGGTGAAACAGGGTTTCACCATGTTGGCCAGGTTGGTCTCAAACTCCTGTCCTCGGAGATCCACCTGCCTTGGCCTCCCAAAGTGCTGGGATTACAGACGTGAGCCACCGTGCCCGGCCAAATTATTATTTTTTTAAGAGACAGGATGTCTCTATGTTGCTCAGGCTGGTCTCAAACTGGGCTCAAGCGATCTTCCCACCTCAGCCTCCCAAAGTGCTAGGCTTACAGATGTGAGCCACCACACTGAGCCTCACATCCTTTGCTTTTCTTTCAAAGCAATGATTTCAGTCGTAATTATGTAGTCGTGAATGATTGTTAGTTTAGTATTGGTTTTCTTCAGTGGATTGTAAGCACCATGAGAACAAAGTTAAACTGTTTTAGTCTCTGTTATCTCACCACCACCTGCTTAGCTTAGCACCTGCCACATAGTGGATCCCCCAAAATATTTGTTGGATAAATGAATTAATTATCTCATCATTGTCACCTCCAGTCCAGGCACTCCACTTCCCTGGTCACACCCCGCATCTTTTCTTTTTTTTTTCAGATGGAGTCTTGCTCTGTCGCACCGGCTGGAGTGCACTGGTGCGATCTCAGCTCACTGCAACCTCTGCCTCCCAGGTTCAAGCGATTCTCCTGCCTCAGGCTCCCGAGTAGCTGGGATTACAGGCATGCGCCACCACGCCCAGTTAATTTTTTTTTTATTTTTTTTTTGAGACGGGGTCTCGCGCTGTCACCCAGGCTGGAGTGCAGTGGCCGGATCTCAGCTCACTGCAAGCTCCGCCTCCCGGGTTCACGCCATTCTCCTGCCTCAGCCTCCCGAGTAGCTGGGACTACAGGCGTCCGCCACCTCGCCCGGCTAGTTTTTTGTATTTTTTTTTTTAGTAGAGACGGGGTTTCACCATGTTAACCAGGATGGTCTTGATCTCCTGACCTCGTGATCCGCCCGTCTCAGCCTCCCAAAGTGCTGGGATTACAGGCTTGAGCCACCGCGCCCGGCCAACCCAGTTAATTTTTATATTTTTAGTAGAGACAGGATTTCACTATGTTGGCCAGGCTGGTCTCGAACTCCTGACCGCAGATGATCCACCTGCTTTGGCCTCCCAAAGTGCTGGGATTACAGGCATGAGCCACTGCGCCTGGACTGTATCCTGCATCTTGTCATTACCCACACTCCATCTCTGGAATACTTATCCATTGAGGATCTATTGAACATCTAGTAAGTGCCAGGCACTGTGGTAGGTGCTGGAGACTCTGAGATACATAGGACATATTGTATCAGGAAGTTTTCAAGGTTCCAGAATCCTACTCTCTGAGTAGACTTTGTCAGGTTCCAACTCCCCCAGTTACCCTCGCTGTACCTGCTCTTCAACCCCATTGAACATGACAAATGTCCTATAACTCCACGTCTATCATCTCCCCCCGCTGTCTCTTCCCTCTCCATCCCACCCAGAGCCATGTTTCACTCTTGTTGCCCAGGCTGGAGTGCAATGGCGCGATCTCGGCTCACCGCAACATCCTTGCTCTCTCCCCAAAACTGCTATCCGTCTTTTACCTCAGTGCCGCACCCCGCTTCTAGACCTGTCAAACTATCTACCTGCTCAGCCTGTACCCAGACAACCAAACACTGCTCAAAAAAAAAAAAAAAAAAAAAAAATATAGCCCTGAACAGGCTGGGCACCATGGCTCATGCCTGTAATCCAAGAAATTTGGAGGCCGAGGTAGGAGGATTGCTTGAGTCCAGGAGTTTGAGACCAGCCTGGCCAACATGGTGAAACCCTGTCTCTAAGAAAAATACATTAATTGCTGGGCACAGTGGCTCACACCTGTAATCCCAGCATTTTGGGAGGCCGAGGCAGGCGGATCACCTGAGGTCAGGAGTTTGAGACCAGCCTGACCAACATGGAGAAACCCCATCTCCACAAAAAATACAAAATTAGCTGGGTGTGATGGCGCATGACTGTAATCCCAGCTACTCGGGAGGCTGAGCCAGAAGAATCGCTTGAACCCAGGAGGTGGAGGTTGCAGTGAGCCGAGATCGCACCATTGCACTCCAGCCTTGGCACTAAGAGTGAAACTCTGTCTCAAAACAAACAAACAAACAAACAAACCATAAATTAGCTGGGCGTGGTGGCTCACGCCCGTAGTCCCAGCTACTTGGGAAGCTGAGACACAAAACTCACTTGAAATCGGGAGGCAGAGGTTGCAGTGAGCTAAGATCACGCCACTGTATTCCAGCTTGGGCAACAGAGTGATAAATAAATAAATCCTGTCTCTAAAAAACATAATAATTTTGAAAAAATAAAAATGAAAAATTAAATGGGCGTTGTGGCCCCCCCGGAGTCCCAGCTACTCGGGAGGCTGAGATGGGACAGTCACCTGAGCTTGGGAAATCGAGGCTGCAGTGAGCCTAGATTGCACTCAAAAAAAAAAATTAATGTAATTTAATTTAATTTTTTTTTTTTTTTTTTGAGATGGAGTTTCACTCTTGTTGCCCAGGCTGGAGTGCAGTGGCACGATCTTGGCTCAACGCAACCTCTGCCTCCTGGGTTTAAGCGATTCTCCTGCCTCAGCCTCCCAAGTAGCTGGGATAACAGGCATGCACCACTACACCCGGCTAATTTTGTATTTGTTTTGTTTTGTTTTTTTGAGACAGAGTCTTGCTCTGTCACCCAGGCTGGAGTGCAGTAGCGCGATCTCGGCTCATTGCAAACTCCACCTCCTGGGTTCATGCCATTTGAGACGGAGTCTCGCTCTGTCGCCCAGGCTGGAGTGCAGTGGCCGGATCTCAGCTCACTGCAAGCTCCGCCTCCCGGGTTTACGCCATTCTCCTGCCTCAGCCTCCCGAGTAGCTGGGACTACAAGTGCCTGCCACCACGCCCAGCTAATTTTTTGTATTTTTAGTAGAGATGGGGTTTCACTGTGTTAGCTAGGATGGTCTCGATCTCCTGACCTTGTGATCCGCCCACTTCAGCCTCCCAAAGTGCTGGGATTACAGGCCTGAGCCACCGCACCCAGCCTGTAATTTAATTTAAAAGCTCTGAGCAGGCTGGGTGCGGTGCCTCATGCCTATAATCCCAGCATTTTGGGAGACTGAGGTGGGAGGATTGTTTGAGGCCAGGAGTTTGAGACCATCCTGGGCAACATAGGGAGACCTCATTTCTACTAAAAAAATTAAAAATTAGGCTGGGCTCAGTGGCTCATGCCTGTAATCCCTACACTTTGGGAGGCCGGGATGGGTGGATCACCTGAGGTCAGGAGTTTGAGACCAGTCTGGCCAGCATGGTGAAATCCTCTACTAAAAATACAAAAATTAGCCGGGTGTGGTGGCAGGTGCCTGTAACCCAGCTACTTGGGAGGCTAAGGCAGGATAATTGCTTGAACCCGGGAGGTAGAGGTTGCTGTGAGCCGAGATCACACCATTGCACTCCAGCCTGGGCAACAGCGAAACTCTGTCTCAAAAAAAGAAAAAATAAATTAGCTGGGCATAGTGGCACACATCTGAAAAAATAAAGCCCTGAACATTGTTGATTCCACAGACTTAAGGTCTTCCAGCAGGTGAACCCAGCAACATATCAAAAGAGTAATCATACACCTTGATCAAGGTTAGCATTGAGCTCATGAAGATAAGGAAATCTATTAACACAAATTACTATATAAACATTAAAAAAGAGGCTGGCGCGGTGGCTCATGCCTGTAATCGCAGCACTTTGGGAAGCCGAAGTGCTTTGGCAGATCGCTTGAGCTTACGAGTTGGAGACCAGCCTGGGCAACATGGCAAAACCCTGTCTCTACTAAAAATACAAAAGTTAGCCAAGCGTGATGACACGCACCTGTAATCCCAGCTACTCAGGAGGCTGAGGCATGAGAATCGCGTGAACCTGGGAGGCGGAGGCTGTAGTGAGCCAAGACTGCACCACTGCACTCCAGCCTGGGTGACAAGAGCAAGACTCTTGTCTCAAAAAATATATAAAATAAATAAATAAACAAACAAACAAACAAATAAATAAATAAATAAATGTATGTCTCAGTGAGCTAGGAATAAAAGGAAACTTCCTTAATTCATTTTCAAAAGCTGTCTGGAGCACAGCAAAGTTCATTCTTAATGGCAAAGTATTATAAAAGCATTGCTATTAAAGTCAGGAAATAGGAAAAGATACCTTTAACTGCCACTGTTACCTTAAATTAATGTCCTCTCCAATGCAATGAGAAATGAAAAAAAAAAAAAAACTTAGAAGGTATAAGCATTGGAAAACAGAATCTCCATCTTCTACTATTTGTAGCTCAGCTGATCACCTACTTAGAAAATTCAGGCGAATCTGCTGAAAAATTACTCCCCTCCCAAAAGAGGGCTATGGGTGGACCTAGCTTCGGAATCTGCACCCACAAATGCATTTGCTTGCTTGTTTTTCTTTTTCTTTTTTTTTCTTTTTTTTTTTTTTTTTGTTATTGTTGCTTGTTTGTTTTTGTTTTGTTTTGTTTTGAGATGGAAGTCTCGCTCTGTTGCCCAGGTTGGAGTGCGGTGGCGCGATCTCAAGCTCCGCCTCCTGGGTTCACGCCATTCTCCTGCCTCAGCCTCCCCAAGTAGCTGGGACTATAGGCGCCTGCCACTATGCCCAGCTAATATGTTGTATTTTTAGTAGAAACGGGGTTTCACCGCGTTAGCCAAGGTGGTGTCGATATCCTGACCTAGTGATCCACCTGCCTCAGCCTCCCTAAGTGCTGGGATTACAGGCGTGAGCCACTGTGCCCCACCGTTATTTTGTTTTTGAAACAGAGTCTCGCTCTGTCTCCCAGGCTGGAGTGCAGTGGTGCAATCTCGGCTCACTGCAACCTCCGCCTCCCCAGCTCAGGCAATCCTCCCCCTCCAAGCTCCCAAGTAACTGGGACTACAGGCACTTGCCATCATCCCCAGCTAATTTTTGTATTTTCTTTAGTAGAGACGGGGTTTCGCCATATTGCCCAGGCTTGCTTGCTTGTTTTTCTGATTCCCTAGAATGCGCCTTCTAAGAACCCCTCAGCGCTCCCTGCTACTGCCACAGGTCCAAATCTAGGCGCCTGTGTTAGGCTTTCAAGGCTTTTCTGGGTCTGTCAGGTCTGATATTGGATGCTGGACCCCTCTGATCTCAGACAGTCAGCTCCCTCACCTCCCAAATATGCCACCCTCAGAGCCTCAGTCCCCTGGAACCTCAGCTCCGAATGTCTGCCATCCTTCCCAGGACCGCTGAACAGAGGGACCAGGGAGGCAGATGGGAGGACTCAGGAGGGGGACCCGGACACCAGAGGCCTGGGCGAGGAGGCAGGGAGGCCCAGTCTGAGCAGAGGAGGGGAGGGACACTCTAGAACAGGGTGGGGCAGGGCCATCCCTACCTGATGGTGTCCTCCAGGCGCCCCTCCCCCAGGAACTGCAGGAACATGGCCTGGAGGTCGCTCCAGTACAGTGTGCCCCGGTGGAAATCCAGGTCAGGCTCATAGTTGACGTCCTCACTGACCACCAACACGGAGTCTCCGCATGTCTGGCAGGACCCTCGGAAGGCGACGTAGCCCAGAAGGAAGGCTGGTGGGTGGCAAGATGGGGATTCTCTTTGTGCCCACCTCTGGACCCCCAGCCCAGGCCTTTTACTTCAGGGGAGGGGGACGACTCTCACCCCCAGTGAAGATCAGTAGAGCCGTCAGGACCAGGTAGGGGGCAGCCCTCCGTCCTGCTGCTGCCCAGGGAATGAGGTTTGGCTGCCTGGGTCTAGAGCCCAGGGGCTCAGGGCCCTTCAGCTCCATGGGGCAGAAGTGGGCCAGTGTCTCCTCCCCGTCTTCCTCTTCCTCCTCCAGGTGCCCTTTCTGGGGGCCTTCCACACGCTGGTAGACGGTCTGAGAGGATCTTGGGGACAGTTGTTGCTGTGCAGGCAAGGTGGGCATGAGATCGGGGCAAGAGGCCGGGGGGGTGGGGAGGCATCTGGCAATAATGAGGTCAGTGACTTAAGGGTGTCAAATAAGCATGGTGGCGGGGGAGTGGGGGAGGGACTGAGGGGAGCGGGCTAGAAAAGAGGGGCAGGGGTGGGAAGAAGCGAGGTCAGGACACAGGCCAGGAGGGGCCAGCGTCAGGGGCTTGGGAGGGGGCTGAGGGATGTAGAGAGAAGGCCTAAGGGGTCTTCCCAATCCCACTGGTCTTACCGCTCTCTGGAGTAGACCCCAAAGCCGCTCCATGCTTGTGCCCCCTCCTGAAGCCTGCAGGCTGTCCCCAGTGATAAACCGATAAACCGTTTGTGGGAGCCCCAGGAGGGCTCCTTATCAGCCCTGGCAGAAAGCCTGAGCCAAGGCTGCTCCTTACCACCCCCAAGGGTGGGGGCACAGTCCTGGCCTCGGTCCAACCTTCCAGACGTGGCCCCTGAGTCCAGGCCAGAGCACAAGCGGCTGTGCTCTCCCCTGCCAATCTCTCCACAGCCCCACACCTGCCTGCTCCCTGCAAAACAATCAATTTTTTGACCTTGGGGCGGACTTTGGCCTCCTAGTTCCCATCAGGGGTGGGGGAAGGGGGCCGATAGTGGGGGAGGGGAGAGACATGGGTGCCCCTCCCCTCTCCTGCTTTTACCCCTCCCTGGATCCTGGGGACCCCTTCCTCAGCCCCGCCATGCCCAGGTGGAAGATTCACCCCTAAGACATCTGCCCCTTCCTCATCTGGCTTTCAGGGTCCCCCAGTGCCCAGGTTCTATGACATATCAGCTGTCCTCCCTGCCCTGACACTTGCCCCAGTGGTATTCTAAGCTGGAGTCACCACAGTGGTGTGACTTGGGGGTTTGGTCTGGTGGTGTGCATGTGCGTCTCTTTTGAAAGCTGGTTCTCAGACTCCCTCTGGCTGCTGGAGAAGGAGGGGCACAGGTGGGAGCACATGGTCAGATGAGACCAGCGAGAGCTCCCAGATGGGGGTCCTGGGGTCATGGATCTGTGGGTCAGTGGGGAGGAGTGATCAGAGTCTCTGTCAAGGTGTGGGCAGAGCTGAGTGACCCTGGACAAATCATGGCCCTCCCTGGGCACCAGCCCCTGTTTGGTCACCAAAGGACTTGGATCACGTGGGTTTCTACCTCTTTGGGTTCTGAGGCTGATGAAAGGCCAGTTAGCCTCACTCCAGAAACACATCACAGGCAGGCACAAACTGCTAAACAGGCAGGGGGCACAGGTCCCCAAGCCCTTCCGAGGGCCCCAGGACAAGTAGCTCTCAAGAGGAAGGCTCAGGGTCCCACCAAGTTTCCCTTTGGGGTCTCCCCTGGGTAACATCAACTCCTACTCAGGTCCAGAGAAGTTCCGAGCTGCTGGGATGCACCAGCGCCCTAGGCCCCGCCCCATGTCTGTCACCACCAAGAGCCCCAGGAAGGAAGGCATAGCGCAGCTCACCTGAGCGCAGGTCCTGGGGTGCTCAGGCGCGCTGCTCCCCTGCGACCTGAGGCCTACGCTGAGGCCCCGCCCACCAGGCCCCACCTCCTGCTCCGCTCCCCCAGGCTTCACCTCCTGCTCCACCCACCTCCTGCCACGCTCACTCCAGGCCCCGCCCCTCCGCTGCAGCCTGCAGCCCCTCCCACCTCCCACCACAACTGTTACCCCCCAGCAACACCCCCGACCCTCAGTCTTCGTCGCGTGGCCTCCCCTGGGTCACAACCCCTCGGAAACCTGAGGAATCCATGGCCCCTGGGGCTGTGTCTCAGCGCCCATTGTGGGATCGGCATGGGTGTAGCAGTGACCCTCCCTCCCCTCACCTCCCTCCAGACCCCTCCGCCCACTCCCCACCCCACGGAGGCCAAACTCTTTTTTTTCTTAAAACATTTTTACTTCTTTCAACCCAGAAACATCACCATTTACGAAGACAAGAGGGAAAGAGGAGGGGGCGATGTGGCATGGGGTTAAGGGACTTCCAGCTGAGCTTGGGAGCAGGTGCGTGGGGAGGAGCGCCGTCAGGGACACTTTCGCTCCACGCACTGCTTCCCGCCCTCCTCATATTCCTGCTTGGAGATCCACATCTGCTGGAAAGTGCCCTGGGTGGAGGGGGCAATATCAGGGTCAGGGTGGCCTTGGAGGGAGGTGTGGACCGGCAGGTGCAGCCCCTGGGAACCCTCCAACAGGCCCCGACCACCCCTTGGGTTCACATCCCTCTGAAACCTCTCCCCACCTCATCCTCCCCTCCTCTGTCTGTCCCCTTTCATATTCAGAGGGAGAGTATCCTCTTCATATCATTAAATCAATAATTCATTCATTCAGCAAGTATTTATTGAACAGCAGTCTCTGCCCTGAGCTAGGCTCTGCTCCTGAGCTGGGGGGATGGCACGCACAGCCCCGGGCAAGCCAGCCTGCACCCAGCACTCAACACCCCCTACACACACACAGTCCTTCCCCACCAGGTGTCCTCTCCTCACTCCATCAGGGCTTCGGAACACCACTAGTCTCCCTCTTTCCCAAGGAAGATATTCCCTCCACCTCACCATTCCAACACTGTGGCACCCCATCTGAAGCCTTCAGCGTCACAACTTACCCCATGAGGGTTCCTGCAATGAGCATCTCAGAGTGTCCCTTCTCTCTCTATTTTTTAATTTTAATTTTAATTTTTTAATTTTTAATTTTTTTTTTTTGAGATGGAGTCTTGCTCCGTTGCCCAGGCTGGAGTGCAGTGGTATGATCTCGGCTCACTGCAGCCTCTGCCTCCCAAGTTCCAGCGATTCTCCTGCCTCAGGCTCCTGGGTAGCTGGGATTACAGGCACCTGCCACCACACCCGGCTAATTTTTGTAGTTTTAGTAGAGACAGGGTCTCACCATGTTGGCCAGGCTGGTCTCAAACTCCTGACCTTAGATGATCTGCCCGCCTTGACCTCCTAAAGTGCTGGGATTATAGGCATAACCCACCATGCCCAGCCTAATTTTTATTTTTTGTAGAGATGGGGTCTCACTGTGTTGCCCAGGCTGGTCTCAAACTCCTGGGCTCAAGTAATCATTCCACCTCAGCCTCCCATAATGTTGGGATTACAGATGTGAGCTACTATGCCTGGGGTTCTTTGATCTTTCTCACCCTACACACATGTGCTATCCAAGGCAGTGGCCACTAGCCTCCTGTGGCTCACCAGCCCTGGTCCAAATTGAGACATGCTCCAAGTGGAAAATACACACCCAATTTTTTTCTTTTCTTTTTTTTTTTTTTAGACAGGATCTCGCTCTGTTACCCAGGTTGGAGTGTAGTGGCACAGCTCACTGCAGCCTCAACCTTCCAGGTTCAAGTGATCCTCCAACCTTGGCCTCCCAAGTAGGTGGGACTACAGGTATGTGCCACATTGCCAGCTGCTTTTTAAATTTTTTGTAGAGATGAGGTCTCACTTTATTGACCAGGCTGGTCTAGAAATTTTGGGCTCAAGTGATCCTCCCGCCTTGGCCTCTCAAAGTGCTGGGATTGCAGGCATGAGCCACTCCACTTGGCCAGGATATATTATTAATACTTAATTTTGGGCCAGGCACGGTGGCTCACACCTGTAATCCCAGCACTTCGGGAGGCCAAGATGGGCAGATCACTTGAGGTCAGGAGTTTGAGACAAGCTTGGCCAACATGGTGAAACCCCGTCTCTACTAATAATCCAAAAATCAGCCAGGCATGGTGGTGCACGCGTGTAATCCCAGCTACTTGGGAGGCTGAGGCAGAAGAATCGCTTGAACCCAGGAGGCAGAAGTTGCAGTGAGCCAAGATTGCTCCACTGCACTCCAGCCTGGGCGACAGAGTGAGACTCTGTCTCAAAAAAAAAAGGAAAAAAACAGAAGAACTGTGTGGCTGACATGCTCCAGCCCTAAGCTAATTTCAGACTGCCAGCCTCTGTCTTTCTGACCCTAGTTTCTGTCTCCCTAGGGGACTTCCTTTCTCGTGGATGTCCTCCTTGTCTGTCATGGCCTCACTGTCCCCTCTGTGTGACTGATATGCTCCAGATGCGGGTTGCAACTCCAGCTCCCTGCTCAGTACCTTCCTTCCACCCCAGCAGCAGGTCCAGACTGAACTTACCACCTCCTGCTCCAGAACCAATCTGCCTGCCTCCTTTGCTAGTCGCCCCTTGCTGTCTACCCCATCCCCACTGCTACCCATGCTATGACTCCAGGACAATTGAAACAGCCTCCTTGCAAGGTCCTGTTGACCCCAGCTCACACCTCAACCCCAAAGACTCATGCCTGGCAGTCTTTCCAATCATGCCTGCATTGCCACATCACTCCCTGCCCCAAACCATCAGGGTCTCCCCTCTGCTGACTGAACACAGTGGGTGTCTCACCAAAATCTCATCCTGACCAATCTCTCCAACTACCTGTCCCTCTACTCCTTTTTTTTTTTTTTTTTTTTTTTGAGAGAGAGTCTCACTGTGTCACCCAGGCTGGAGTGCAGTGGCACGATTTCAGCTTACTGCAATCTCCATCTCCTGGGTTCAAGAGATTCTCCTGCCTCAGCCTCCTGAATAGCTGGGATTACAGGCATACACCACCACGCCTGGCTATTTTTTGTATTTTTAGTAAAGACAAGGTTTCATCGTATTGGCCAGGCTGGTCTCGAACTCCTGACCTCAAGTGATTCGCCCGCCTCGGCCTCCCAAAGTGCAGGGTTTACAGGCATGAGCCACCGTGCGCGGCCTCTTCTCCCCAATTTGTAAAAGTAGAGATGGGTCTTGCTATGTTCCCCTGCTGGGTCTTGAACTCCTAGCCTCAAGCCATCCTCCCACTTCAGCCTCCCAAAGTGCTGGGATGACAGGTGCGGGTCACTGTACTGGGCCCCTGCCCCCAATTTGTGTCCTGTTCACCTTTCTGGGAACATTCATTGACCGACATTTCTCAAAAATAAATGTTCGTTGAATGAATGAATGAATGAATGAATGAAGAGGCAGGCAAAGTGGCGGGCGCTGTCTGGGTCTCCCCTGTCCCCCACAGTCAGTGCTAGGCCAGGTCCCCTTCCTCTCACCAGTGAGGCCAGGATGGAACCCCCAATCCAGGGGCTGAACTTGCGCTCCATGGTGCTGTTGCTGGCAATGAGTTTCAGTCGCATGCTCTGGGGGTAAAAAGGGGCTGGGGGAAGCAGACACCTAGGTTCTGGGAAGGGACAGGGCTTGGGGGGCAGGGGGAAGACTTGGGAAGCCTCAGGGGCAGGGGTTCTGCTCTGGTGGACAGAACAGAAGGAAGGACATGGGAAGAATGGGGGACTCAGTCCTGGACAGCTGAGCCAGGATGGGCTTCTGGGGCACTGGGTCAGGGGTGGGCTCCTACCGGTGGGGTCTTCTGGGAAAGCTCTCGATTGAGCCTGTCAGTGAAGCCCTGCAGCAGTGTGTTCCCGCCGGTGACAATGACACTCCCATACAGGCCCTGAGAGCAGGAAGAAGGAGTGAGCCACGGGGGACAGCCCCCCAACCCTGCCTTCCCACTTCCCCTGGGCCCCTTTGCCCAGCCTCAGCTCCGGCCTGGCCTCACCGGGCGAATGTCAATGTCACACATGCCGATGCTGGTGGTCACCACGTGGCCCACACCCAACATGGTATTCCCCGACAGGCCCTGCAGAGAGAGGTGACTGGGGCTGTGGGCCCTCTCCCCCTTCCCCCAGTCCCTGCAATCCTTCCCAGCCTCCCCCACGCCCCAGGATCCAAGGACTGCAGCCAGCACCCACCCCAGTCCTTGCCACACAGCCAAACCTTGACGTTCGAGGGATCAAAGAGGCCCTCGGGGATGCGGAGTCGCTCGGCGCCATAGTCTGTGTTGTAGCCATTGGGCATCTCGTAGTGCACTGTGGGCATTTGTGCAGCCACCCTGCCCAGAAGGGAGCAGGACTCTGCCTGGGGTGCTCAAGAGGGATCAGTGGGTGGACAGCACCAGAGTCCCCCAGCCCACCCCAGGAGTCCCAGTTCTGCCCTTTCTCCCACCCCCCAGCCCTGAGCCACACTCACTGTTCATCGTAGGGGGAGTCTGAGACCTGCAGCACGGAGGCCTGGAAGTCCTGGATCACCTCCTGAAATCCCAGTGAGGGTGATGAGGGCCTGGGTTCCTCCTGAGCAACACCCCCCGCCCAGCTCCCCCTCCCTGCTCCACCTCCCATGCAAGGCCCCTGCCTCGCCCCCATTCACGGCAGGGGAGGGGGCTTCAGGGGACCCTCTCCAGAGGCTCACATTACACATGTAGTTATGCCAGGACTTGGAGACCTGGGGGAGCTTCTCCTTCTTCTTCCAGTTTGGGGGGGCGCCCTCCCGGACAGGCTCCTGTGGGGACAAAGCGTAGGAACACCCTTTCTTAGCCCACCCTGACCCCTACCCCACCTTCCTGGCACTGTTCCCAGCTCTGCAGCTAACTGGCACTGGAGGCTCTGCTGTGCTGCCTGCAAGAGGGTTTCTCACCCTTTCCTGATGGACAGGAGAGAGAATGGGGCATGCCTCTCTCTCCGTGTGTGCCCTTCATGCAGTGGATACAGCTGACCTGGAGAACACCAGGAATACAGCAGTGACAGAATCTCCAGAGAATGGCCTCCTAGGGGGCCGCGATCCACGTGAGGGCACAGGACGGAGCTAAGCACACAGTGTCACTTCATACAGCACCCTGGCTACTGCCTATTACCGTTCCACTTTACAGAAGAGGAAACTGAGGCCCAGGGAGCTTTGATATCATGCTATTGGTCACACAGCTCTTTTTTTTTTTTTTTTCAGAGTCTCACTCTGTCGCCCAGGCTGGAGTACAGTGGCGCGATCTCGGCTCACTGCAACCTCTGCTTCCAGGGTTCAGGTGATTCTTCAGTCTCAGCCTCCTGAGTAGCTGGGACTACAGGCATGTGCCACCATACTTGGCTAGTTTTTGTAGTTTTAGTAGAGATGTGGTTTCACCATGTTGCCCAGGCTGGTCTCGAAGTGAGTTCAAAGTGATCTGCCTGCCTCGGCCTCCCGAAGTGCTGGGATTACAGGCATGAGCCACCATGCCCGGCCGGTCCCACAGCTCTTGCACGGCAGAGGCAGAACTTGAACCTGGGTTTATATTGAACCCTAGAACCCACCACACTGGCCCTCACACATCCTGCTGTCTGCTAGCTGATTCCATGACCTCAGCGTATCCCTCAGCCTGTCTGGATTTCAGATGCCTCACTTATATAAGGAGAAACTGGAGCCAGGACCCACTGGGGAGCCTGCTGCTCTCTGCTCTGATATCTCGTGTGTCAGCGGGTTGACGGCCATGGGGCGAGTGGCCAGGACTCTAGTGGCAGCTCTGTGTCCCCAGAGGCCCCACCTTGGCTGCGATCATGTAAGGTGGGATGATGTCAATGGCCATCTCCTGGAACAGCTCCCGGCACTGCATGGAGATGAAGTCCCCTGCCAGAGGGGACTTGACGATACCTGGAAGGAAGGCAGTGTCAGGATCTCGTCCTCCTGGTGCGCCCCTGCCCCTTGCCGAAGCCCCACCTTGCTGCAGGACGTAGCCGTCATGTACTGGAATGGCCGTGGTGTGGGTGGCCCCACTGTCCAGCACAAGGCCCGTGGACCGCCCGTTTGCAAAGCTGGCATCGGATGGGTAAGTCAAAGAGACAGCAGTGGCAAATGAGGGGCCTGGGCCCAGATCTGGTCTGGTCACTCTCTGCTCTGCCAGGGTCCAGCTCATCCCCAGTGTGCAAATCTCTCCTCCTGGTGATGACTCATCTCCTGGAGAAAGGCTCTGAGACCCCAGTTACTTCTTTTTTTTTGTTTGTTTTGTTTTTGTTTTTTTTTGAGACGGAGTCTCGCTCTGTCGCCCAGGCTGGAGTGCAGTGGCCGGATCTCAGCTCACTGCAAGCTCCGCCTCCTGGGTTCACGCCATTCTCCTGCCTCAGCCTCCCGAGTAGCTGGGACTACAGGCGCCCGCCACCTCGCCCGGCTAGTTTTTTGTATTTTTTTTAGTAGAGACGGGGTTTCACCGTGTTAGCCAGGATGGTCTCAATCTCCTGACCTCGTGATCCGCCCGTCTCGGCCTCCCAAAGTGCTGGGATTACAGGCTTGAGCCACCGCGCCCGGCCCCCAGTTACTTCTTTACTTATTGTTTGTTTGTTTGTTTGTTTGTTTGTTTATTTATTTATTTATTTATTTATTTATTTATTGAGACTGAGTCTTGCTCTGTCACCCAGGCTGGAGTGCAATCGCTCACTGCAACCTCTGCCTCTGGGTTCAAGAGATTCTCCTGCCTCAGCCTCCCAAATAGCTGGGACTACAGGTGCCCACCACTATGCCTGGCTAATTTTTGCATTTTTAGTAGACACAGGGTTTTGCCATGTTGGCTGGACTGGTCTTGAACTCCTGACCTCAAGTGATCTGCCTGCCTCGGCCTCCCAAAGTGCTGGGATTATAGGTGTGAGCCACTGTGCCTGGCCAGCCACAGCGCCCAGCCCCTTTATTTTTGGTTGTGTCCTATAGATTCCCTAAAATTAGGGTCACTATCACCCCAGTGCATAGCACAGGGTTCAATGTAAGGCAGATCCTAAAAAAAGTCAGTGTTGAAGGAGTTCTTGGGAAGGGACTGCCGCAGTGTTCTACATATCTCCCTCCTCTGTCCAGTTCCAGTGCCTGCTCTCTCCAGGGCCCAGCTCGCTGTCTGCTCAGCCTGATCCAGGGAACAGAAAGGGGCCGCTGATCTGGCCACCCCAGGCTCAGATGTGCTCAGTCCACTGGGCCTTCTGCACTAGTGGGGCGGAGGGAGGTGTCTGCCCATTGGGACACTGATCTTCAGAGAACCAGGCCTGATCCCCCAGCTCATCTCAGCTGAGCTCAGCACAGGCCCCACCCCTGCCCTCCACTCAGTCAGAGCAGCTCAGTCCAGAGGATACGCGGTGAGCACGGCCGTCTTGCATAAGAAGAAGGCAGGAATGTTGTACTGCTCGAACATCAGCTCTGTCAGCTTCTCCCGCTTGGCCCGTGTGTTCCACTGTGGAGAAAGTGCAGGAGGGGAGGATTCAAGAAGGGAAAGGCACAGACCCACATCCACGCACATGCAACCCAAACACACATACACTCACGATCACACACACACATGCATTCAAACACTTGCACACACACACGACCTAAACACTCACACATACACTCACGGTCATACACACATGCATTCATTTGCGCACACACACTCAAACACACATACACTCACACTCACAGATACACACACACAAATACACACACATGCATTCACACTATACATACTCTCACAGTTACACATGCATTCAAACACACTCGCAAACACACAGTCAAACACACGTATACACTTGCATTCACACACACAAACTCACACGCACTCGCACATACACATATATTCACACACACACGCATTCAAAACATTTGCACAGGCCAGACACGGTGGCTTACACCTGTAATCCCAGCACTTTGAGAGGCCAAGGCAGGAGGATTGCTTGAACCCAGCAGTTCGAAACTAGCCTGGACAACATAGTGAGATGCTGTCTCATTTAAAAAAATTTTTTTAAAGTAAAGAGCTTGTGGGAATTAAAACTACATGAACAGAAATGAAAAACTCAATAGAAGGATTGGAACATAAAGTGGAGGGAATATCTTGGAAACCAAAGGAAAAAGGTAAACAGATGGAAAATATAAGAGAAAAGGGAATTAAATTAGAGGACCAATTCAGGGGGCAACAAAATCCAAATAACAGAAAATCCCAAGAGAGAAAATGGAGAGAAATAAATAACTAAATAAATATTTTTTTCACTGAATTGAAAGACATAGGTTTTCAGAGTGAAGAGACGTACTAAGTGCCTAGAGCCACGAATGAAAATATGCCACATTGAGGATAAAGTAAAAATTCTATAAACTTTCAGAAACAAAAACATTACATCAGAGGATCAGAAATCAGATGGTTTCATCCTTCTTAATGGCAACAATATATGCTGGAAGAAGGACAATGGAAAAGTGCCTTCAAGATTCTGAAGAATAATGATTTCCAACCTGGCATGTGATACCTAGCTGAGCTATCAACTCAAGGTGAGACATACAAAGTCTCAAAAAATATACTTCCCATGACCTTTCTTTAAATTTTTTTTTTTAGATGCCAGGCACGGTGGCTCACGCCTGTAATCCCAGCACTTTGGGAGGCTGGAGCAGGCAGATCACTTGAGGTCAGGAGTTTGAGACCAGCCTGGCCAACATGGTGAAACCCCGTCTCTACTAAAAATACAAAAATTAGCCAGGCGTGGTGGGAGGTGCCTGTAATCCCAGCTACTCGGGATGCTGAGGCAGGAGAATTGCTTGAACCCAGGAAGTGGAGGTTACAGTGAGCCGAGATCACGCCATTGCACTCCAGCCTGGGGAACAAGAGCGAGACTTCATCTCAAAAAAAATTTTTTTTTTAGATTATTAATTTTTTTTTCCTTTTAGACAGAGTCTCACCCTGTCGCCCAGGCTGGAGTGCAGTGGCATGATCTAGGCTGACTGCAACCTCTGCCTCCTAGATACAAGCGATTCTCTTACCTCAGCCTTCCGAGTAGCTGGGACTACAGGCATGCACCACCATGGCCAGCTAATTTTTATATTTTTGGTAGAAATAAGATCTCAGTATATTGCACAGGCTGGTCTCAAACTCCTGGGCTCAAGTGATCCTCCCACCTTGGCCTCCCAAAGTGCTGGGATTACAGGAGTGAGCCACTGTGTCTGGCCTCTCATGACTTTTCTAAGGCAGTTACTGAAGGACCTGCTCCATGAAAACAAAAGAGTGAGTCAAGAAAAGGAGTCAAGTACAGGAAACAGAACTTCTGACCAGAACAGAGGCAAAAGGATTCTATGAGATGATGGTGAAGGGAAATACCAGCACAACAGGTCTGTCCCCGGGCAGAGGGCTACTAGTGCAAACTGGACCAGGTCAGTGGGCTCCTGAAGAAATTTCTTCAAGAAGATGAAATTGATAAAATGTCTAATGAAACTGATGTCTTGACAAAAGATATAATTGATGAATAATTTAGGGTTCACACTGTTAAGTAGATAGAAAACCAGACCAAATATAATCAAACACAGGGATGGGGGTGGTGGCCTGTCTGTAATCCCAGCACTGTGGGAGGCCAAGGTTGGTGAATCACGAGGCCAAGAGATCGAGACCATCCTGGCCAACATGGTGAAACCCTGTCTCTACTAAAAATACAAAAATTATCTGGGTGTGCTGGCGCACACCTGTAGTCCCAGCTACTTGGGAGGCTGAGGCAGGAGAATCGCTTGAACCTGAGGTGGAGCTTGCAGTAAGCCGAGATTGCACCACTGCACTCCAGCCTGGTGACAGAGCAAGACTCCCTCTCAAAAAAAAGAAAAAAAATTGAACACATTTTTTTTTTCCAGTTCTAGGAAAACAAAAAGTTGCACAAGAAAGGAAAAGTGATCATAGTGTATATTGCCTGTCTCAGACCTGATTAACATACATAGTAATAAAAATGTAAATCTTGGGCTGGGCACAGTGACTCATGCCTGTAATCCCAGCACTTTGTAAGCTGAGGTAGAAGGATCGCTTAAGCACAGGAGTTTGAAGCCAGCCTGGGCAATATAATGAGACCCCATCTCTACAAAAGATTCTCTTAAAATTATTTCTAACTTAAAAAGAGTGTAAATACTGAATATTGATTTCTTTCAAAGTCTAAAATACAACTGGGCTGGGTGCAGTGGATCCCACCTGTAATCCCAGCATTTTGGGTGGACGACCCGGGCGGATCGCTTGAGCCCAGGAATTCAAGACCAGCCTGGAAAACATGGTGAAACCCTGTCTCTACAAAAAATTTAAAAATCAGCTGGGCGTGGTGGCTCATGCCTGTAGTTCCAGCTACTCCGGAGGCTGAAATGAGAGGATCACTTGAGCCCAGGAGACCAAGGCTGCAGAACTGTGCCACTGCAATCCAACTTGGGTGATAAACTGAGCGGAGCCCCTGTTTTTGAGACAAAATCTCAAAAACAAATAACAAACAACAACAACAACAAAAACAACAACAACAAAACCCACTGTACTTAAAGGAGGGTAATAGAAATATGTTGTGGCATAGGCTGGGGAGGAAAAAAGAGCTAAGTGATCATTTTCTAGAGTGGAAAATTCATTGATAATATCTAAAACTAAAAACTCCACAGGCAGCAATTTAAGTGTAATATTAGAGATATGGAAGAAAATACCCCCAAAATTAGCTAAAAAGGAGAAAAACAGTTGCTTCTATAAAGAGGAATCTATAAGGATATGGGTAAGAACATTTTTTAAAATGCAGTTAAAAAATTTTTTTAATTGTTATTGTTTTGATAAAAGAGATGGGTCTTGCCATATTGCCCAGGGTGGTCTCGAACTCCTGGGCTCAAGTGATCCTCTCGCCTTGGCTTCCCAAAGTGCTGGGATTACAGGTGTGAGCCCACATCCCCAGCTCACCAATGTTGACCAAAATAATAATAAGTTAAAAGGTCTAAAAAGTACTTGGAGGCTGGGCATGGTGGCTCATGCCTGTAATCCCAACACTTTGGGAGACCAAGGCGGGTGGATCACCTGAGGTCAGGAGTTCGAGACCAGCCTGGCCAACATGGCAAAACCCCATTTCTACTAAAAATACAAAAAGTTAGCCAGGCATGATGGCAGGTGCCTGTAATCCTAGCTACTCGGGAGGCTGAGGCAGGAGAATCCCTTGAACTCGGGAGGCAGAGGCTGAGATCTCACCATTGCACTCCAGCCTGGGTGACAGAGTGAGACTCTGTGTAAAAAAAAAAAAAAATTAAAAAAGGACTTGGAGATGGAGAAGGGCAGCAGAGTAGATAGAACAAGAAGAGAGCAGGAGGGATGGAGACTTAGGAAGGAAGGAAAGTGGTTGGGATGGGTGAGGGGAGTCTGAAAAGGGAAGGGAAGTGGCTGACATCGGTGGCTTGAGGGGAGAGGAGGAGAGGTGGATGGTGGGAAGCAGGTGCAGTGGAGATCGGGGTTGGACATGGGAAGGCAGGAGGCACTCACCGGGGCCTCGGACATGAGCACGGGGTGCAAGTTTGGCTCAGACTTGACGTGTTTGCTGTAGGTATGATCCAGGATGGCTCGGAAGCACTCCCAGTCCTCGACTGGGGCCAGAAGAGCAGAGTGGAGAAAGGCAAGAGGGCAGGCAGGGGTCAGGGACAGGAAGAAAAGGAGGGAGAAAGGCCAAGCCCAAAGGAGGGTCAGTGAGTCCAGGCCCAGGGGAACGTCCCCTCTTCCCAGAAACCTGCTGGGCCCCTGGGAAGGGAACCCAGCGAGAAGAACCCTGGCAGCGAGAAGAACCCTGGGGCTGCAAGGAAGACTCCTTGGGGAGTGGGGGCTGCTATGTCCCAGATCGTGGGGAGTGGGCTCCCTATCTGTCAGGAGGTGATGGGTGGGGGCCCCTTACTCATGCCATTCTTGAGGGGCGACATGACCTCCGCTCCATCCCGAGGCACGTGCAGGGCATTGGTGTCGATGTGGAAGATCTTCCCTTTCTTCTCTTTGTCCCCCTCCAGCTCCAGCCCGCCCCCCTCCTCCGCGGCCAGCAGCCCCACCGTGGTGGGGAAGTCAGCCTGGTGGGGAAGGGTTGGGGGAGGATCGGCAGGAGAGGGGTCACCCTCTTGCCCCTGTCCAGCCCCACGGCAGGGTCCTCAGCCCGCCCCTGGGTTTATTCCCACATTCCCGCTCAGCAGAGCTTCTGGGCGATCTGGGAGAGCCCTGGGTCACTGGAAAGCCTGAAGAAGGGTCCGGAGCCCCTAGGATTTAGAGAGGAGACTGGAAGGCTCACCTTGGGACAGTCCTCCCCAGCGTACCCAGCGCGGACTGAGAAGGAGCCAATGTCAAAGACCAGCGCCCCCACCTCATCTGTGAGGGGAGACAGGCCTGTAAGGGGACCTCCCCCGAAGTTTTTCCCGCTAGGTAGTTCCGAGAGAAAGTCAGGGCAGAGCCACAGACTCGCCACCTTCAACACCAGTCTGGAGCCGGTGGGAACTGGGCCTGGAGTCTGAGGTCCTGGGACTGGGGGTGGGGGCATCATACCGCCAGGGTCCCTTCTTGCCCACTGGCCTTGCTCAGGCCACCCTCCTGACGGGAAAGGAAGGGGCCGGGGCCAGGTGGAGGTGGGTTGTAAGGTAGAGAGGTTCGGCCCGGTGCGCACGAGAACGGAGCGCAGGGGAGGCGGGAACCCGAGCCTGAGACTGGACCCGTTCATGCGCGGAGGTGACAGGCCCCGGGGTGCCCAGAGCTCGGATGGATGGCGCGGGTTCGGAACGCAGGGGGCCGGAGGCTCGCTCACCTCCGCCGTAGACGCCCCCGCTCATAGTGCCCTCTGCGCTGCTAGCGGCCCGTGGGCGGTGGCGGGATCAGCACCGAGGCGGCCGGACAGCTCCCGGGATCCCTGGCGGGGCGGGGCGCACGGCGACCAATTGGGAGGCCGGATCCCCCGCCCCCAACGGCGCCGCCGATTGGCTGCCAGGCGAGACAATGACCGGACCGGGGGCCGCGGATTTAAAGGGGAAGATACCCTCCGTTAGGCGACCAGGAGGAGATGGGGCAGGGGGCGCCTAGCAGGGACTTAGAGACCGTCGCTAAGGAACGGGCGGCAGAGAGGAGAGCAGGGCAGAGGTGGAGACCAAGACTCTGCAGGACGACTGATGAGGTCCCTACCCCCTTGCTTTTTGTTTTTATTAAATTTTTTGGTGGAAACGGAGGTCTTGTTACGTTGCCCAGGCTGGTCTCGAACTCCAGAGCTCAAGCGATCCTCCTCAGCCTAATAGCAGGGATTACAGGCAGGTGCCAGCACACCTGGCAAATTAAAAAAATTTTTTTTATGGAGACAGGGTCTTGCTCAGGTTGATCTTGAACTCCTGGCCTCAAGCGATCCTCCCACCTCAGCCTCTCAAAGTGCTATGCCCGACCTCTACCCCCTTACTTTTTAAAGCAAGACTGGGGAGAGAGCTCCACTCCCCAGAAGGGTCATCTGTCTTCAGGCTGCTCTGAGCCCGGTTCTGCCACACCCAGGCCTAAATGGAATTGCCGGGAGAGGGAGGGAAGGGAAGATTAAGAGAGGGACCAGAGGGGGTGGGGGTGTGTCTCCATCTCTCTCTGTTTTTTTCTTTGTTTGTTGTTTTTTTTTTTAGAGACTGGCTGGTCTTGAACTCCTGGCCTCAATGTCCCAAAGTGCTGGGATTAAAAGCATGAGCCACCGTGTCCAACTTCCCTCCTTTGTCTTTCGCTGGCCCCTCTTTTCCTTGCCTTGCTCCACCCCTACCCCCACCACCCCAGTACCTGGGCGTTATACATGTGTACACATGCTTACACACATATACATACGTTCACACACAGCCCACCTGGCTTTAGCTTCTTTTCTCCATCTCTCTGTCTCTTCAGCGCCTATTTTCCTAAGGAGGCATTTATCAACAAGAGGGTTTTTGTTTCTTTTCTTTTTGAATTGGGGTCTTCCGTCACCCAGGTTAGAGTGCAGTGGCACGCTCACAGGTCACCGTAACTTTGAACTCCTGGGTTCAAGTGATCCTCTCGCCTCAGCCTTCTGAGTAGCTGGGACTTACAGGTGCACACCACCACACCTGGTTTTTTTTGTTTGTTTGCTTGTTTTAGAGAAGGGCCCTCACTATGTTGCCCAGTCTGGTCTCTAACTCCTGACCTCAAGCGATCCTCCCACCTTGGCTTCCTGAGTCATTGGGATTACAGGTGTCAGCCGCAGCACCGGACTAACAACAGGGTTTTCTACTGCTTGGATCCCAGGTTCTTCTGGGCTCCTGGCACCACAGTTTTGGTAGCAAAGGCAAAGGAGCAGCTCTGACAACTTGGGGTAGCTGAGGGACTCTTATGTGAGGGTGCATGTGTCTGTATGTATGTGTCTATGTGTGTTGGCGTATGGGTGCATGTGTGTACATATGCACATATGAATGCTTGTGTGTGTTGAGTGTGTGCCCATCTACTTGTCTGGGGGCGAGGGAGCTTTGAGACCAGAGATAGCACAGGAAGAGGATACTATGTGAGGTCCGCATGCCCCTGAATGTTCTCTGCTCACCACATGCCCACCCTGGAAGAGACTCCACCCCTCCCCGGCCAAAGGACAGATGGCTTGAGCTGGCTCATGGATTACCTACTGATGACGGTGGCATTTCAATGCCTAGGGTTGGTTCCAAGTTCCAACTTGGCTTCTAAGACTGAAAGGGTCCAGGTTTCAGCGGGAGTGGTGAGCTGTAGGGGAGAGGGCTGACTCAGGCGCTGAGAGAGTGAGATTTTTCCAGAGTGACCCTAGGTCAGTCCATTGAGGCCTGGAGGAATTGGGTGGATTTCTTAAAGTGCTTACATTTCTTTTTTTCTTTTTAAGCCGGGGTCTCCCTCTGTCACCCAGGCTGGAGTGCAATGGTGCAATCTCGACTCACTGCAACATCTCCCTCCCGGGTTTAAGCAATTCTTCTGCCGCAGCCTCCCAAGTAGCTGGGGTTATAGGTGCGTGCCACCACTCCTGGCTATTTTTTTTTTTTTGGTATTATTTTTAGTAGAGACCGGGTTTCACCATGTCGGCCAGGTTGGTCTCGAGCTCCTGACCTCAAATGAACGACCCACCTCTGCCTCCCAAAGTGCTGGGATTACAGGCATGAGCCACCATGCCCAGCCAAGTGCTTGCATTTCTTATCGTTTTAAAATGCTGAGGTGAGGATGAAAGGAATGTTGGGGTGGAAAGTGATTCTGTTCATCTTATCCCTCTCCTTTTGTTGACATTTAATGATGTTGCCTCACTTACTCTGAAGTTCACCTTGCCAATTCCTACTATCTCTTTTTTCCTCTCCACCACCCTAACCATCTCAGATTTAGAAACTTGCTCAGGCAGGGCATGTGGGGACTCATGCCTGTAATCCTGGCACTTTGGGAGGCCGAGGTGGGAGGATTGCTTGAGGCCAGGAGTTTGAGACCAGCCTGGGCAACACAGAGACCCCATCTCTCAAAAAAAAAAAAAAAAAAAAAAAAAAGAAGAAGAGGAAGAAAAAGAAGAAAAGAAACTTCCCCATTCTTGACTGGGAATGGTGGCTCACACCTGTAATCCCAGCACTGTGGGAGGCCAAGGCAGGCGTAACACTTGAGGTGAGGAGTTCAAGACCAGCCTGGCCAACATTGTGAAATCTCGTCTCTACTAAAAATAAAAAAAATTAGCTGGGTGTGGTGGTGCATGCCTGTAGTCCCAGCTACTCGGGAGGCTGAGGCAGGAGAGTCATTTGAACCTGGGAGGTGGAGGTTGCAGTGAGCCAAGATCGCACCATTGCACTCCAGCCTGGGTGACAGAGCAAGACTCCATCTAAAAAGAATAATAGCCGGGCACGGTGGCTCACGCCTGTAATCCCAGCACTTTGGGAGGCCGAGGCGGGCGGATCACAAGGTCAGGAGATCGAGACCATCCTGGCTAACACTGTGAAACCCCGTCTCTACTAAAAATGCAAAAAATTAGCCGGGCGAGGCGGCAGGCGCCTGTAGTCCCAGCTACTCGGGAGGCTGAGGCAGGAGAATGGCGTGAACCCGGGAGGCGGAGCTTGCAGTGAGCCGAGATCGCGCCACTGCACTCCAGCCTGGGCGACTAAGCGAGACTCTGTCTCAAAAAAAAAAAAAAAGATAAAAAATAAAAAGAATAATAAAAAACAGAAGGAAACTTGTCCAATCTGGCCAGGCATGGTGGTGTGTACCTGTAGGGGTTTTACAGGTTTTGTTTTGTTTTGTTTTTTCCAGCTAGAACCTGAGCTCTGTCCTGGATCAGAGAGTCTGCTGGGATCAGAGCCAGGATTAGAACCCACAGCTCTTATCAGCCAGTTGAGCTATGCCTTTGTTTCCTAACATCTCTGTGTTTCTCACCAAGCTGTGCTGTCTCTATCTGTAGAACAGCTGGTGGTGAGGCCCCCATCTGATTCTGGAGTCAGTGTCTAGCTGAAAGCTGGGCACACAGGACTATTCAGTAAGTGTCCCTGTGGATATGTTGAGGCCTTAATATTATTACGCATAACTTGGAAATCTGCAGTCTATTTGGTAATGAGCAGTGAATTTTCTTCTCATGGCTGGGGGGAAGCTACAGTTGGCTAACTACAGGGCAGGACTTGATTTAACTCCCAGTCTACTGTGACCAATTTTCTTTTGTCATGAGATCTTTTTTTTTTTTTTTTTTTTTTGAGACGGAGTCTCGCTCTGTCGCCCAGGCTGGAGTGCAGTGGCCAGATCTCAGATCACTGCAAGCTCCGCCTCCCGGGTTTACGCCATTCTCCTGCCTCAGCCTCCCGAGTAGCTGGGACTACAGGCGCCCACCACCTCGCCCGGCTATTTTTTTTTGTATTTTGTTTTAGTAGAGACGGGGTTTCACCGTGTTCGCCAGGATGGTCTTGATCTCCTGACCTTGTGATCCGCCCGTCTCGGCCTCCCAAAGTGCTGGGATTACAGGCTTGAGCCACCGCGCCCGGCCTTGTCATGAGATCTGACATAAGATTCTAGTGTATTATGGAAGTGGTTAGGGTAAAGCAATTAATACATTTCACTTGTCCATTCATTGATTCAACAAATATCCTTTTTTTTTTTTTTAAGAGACAAGTGCTGGACGTGGTAGCTGATGTCTATAAACCCAGCACTTTTTTTTTTTTTTTTTTTTTTTTGAGACGGAGTCTTGCTCTGTCACCCAGGCTGGAGTGCGGTGGTGCGATCTCCACTCACTGCAAGCTCCACCTCCTGGGTTCATGCCATTCTCCTGGCTCAGCCTCCCCTGTAGCTGGGACTACAGGCACCCGCCACCGTGCCCGGCTAATTTTTGTATTTTTAGTAGAGACGGGGTTTCACCGTGTTAGTCAGAATGGTCTCGATCTCCCGACCTCGTGATCCACCCATCTCAGCCTCCCAAAGTGCTGGGATTACAGACGTGAGCCACCGCGCCCGGCTAAACCCAGCACTTTGGGAGACCAAGGCAGGAAGATGGCTTGAACCCTGGAGTTAGAGACCAGCTTGAGCAACATATCAAGAACCCGTCTCTACAAAAAGTTTTCTAAAAAATTAGCCAGGCACGTTGGTGTGATCCTGTAGTCCCAGCTACTCGGGAGGATGAAGTGAGAGGATCCCTTGAGTCCGAGAGGTTGAGGCTATAGTGAACCATGATCGTGCTACTGCACTCCAGCCTGGGCGACAGAGCAAGACCATGTCTCAAGAAATAAAATAAAGAGACAGGGTCTTGCTTTATTGCTCAGCTGGAGTGCAGTGGTATGGTCATGGATCAGTGCAGCCTCGAACTCCCAGGTTCAAGATCCTCCTGCCTTGGCCTTCCAAAATGCTGGGATTACAAGCATGAGCCCTGTGCCTGGCCAAGAAACATCTTTGATGCCTACTGTGTAGCAGGCACCATGCTATGCATAGGAGGGATACTGAGATGGGTGAGATACAGGATATCCTTGCTCTCAAGGAGCTTGGGTGCAGTGGGAAGCTCAGATATGCACGGAAGAGAGGTGAAATGGAGGACAGGGCCGGTTGCGGTGGCTCACGTCTGTAATCCCAGCACTTTGGGAGGTTGAGGCGAGCGGATCATTTGAGGTGAGGACTAATATGGTGAAATCCTGTCTCTACTAAAAATACAAAAAATTAGCTGGGCATGGTGGCACGCACCTGTAATCCCAGCTACTCAGGAGGCTGAGGCAGGAGAATGGCTTGAAACCGGGAAGCGGAGGGTGCAGTGGGCCGAGATTGTACCATTGCACTCCAGCCTGGGTGACAGAGTGAGACTCTACCTCAATTAAAAAATAAATAAATAAATAAATAATGTAATCCTAGCACTTTGGGAGACCGAGGCAGGCGCATCACGAGGTCAGATGGAGTCCATCCTGGCTAACACGGTGAAACCCCGTCTCTACTAAAAAAAAAATACAAAAAATTAGCCGGGTGTGGTGGTGGGAGCCTGTAGTCCCAGCTACTCGGGAGGCTGAGGCAGGAGAATGGCATGAACCCAGGAGGCGGAGCTTGCAGTGAGCTGAGATCGTGCCACTGCACTCCAGCCTGGGCAACAGAGCAAAACTCTGTCTCAAACAAAAAAAAAAAAAAAAAAGGAGGCCCGGAGGAGAGGGGCTACCTGTCTCTAAGAATCCAGGAAATCTTCTAGAAGTGAAGTTGGAGCTAAATTGTGACGGATGAGGCCATGTACTGTGGCTCATGCCTGTAATCACAGCACTTTGGGAGGCTGAGGCAGGTGGATCACCTGAGGTCAGGAGTTTGAGACCAGCCTGACCAACATGGCAAAACCCCATCTCTACTAAAAATACAAAAAGTTAGCTGGGTGTCGTGGTGGGCACCTGTAGTCCCAGCTACCTGGGAGACTGAGACTGAAGAATCACTTCAACCTGGGAGGCGGAGGTTGCAGTGAGCTGAGAGTGTACCATTGCATTCCAGCCTGGGCAACAAAAGTGAAACTTCATCTCAAAAACAAACAAAACACTGAAGGATGAATAGAAGCTCATAGGTGAAGAAGGTGGGAAAGAGATCCAACAAAGAGAACAGCATGGACAGAGGTCTAAGGACATGAAAACTTCTGGAATATGTAGAAACGGGAGTTCAGTCTAGAAGGAGGGTTGGATGTGAGCCGCTGACAGAGGTCAGTGTCAGGAGGAGATGAGACGAAGTAATTAATGACCAACTGGAGGAGGTCGAGGCTGCAGTGAGCTATGATCACACCATTGCAGCCTGGGTGACAGAGTGAGATACTGTTTCATAAAATTAAATAAAATAAAATAAAACAAAACCAATGGGTTCATGCCTACAACTGTTTCTGTTTATTTTTCTTTCTTTCTTTCTTTTTTTTTTTTTTTTTTTGAGACTGAGTCTCACTCTGTTGCCCAGGCTGGAATGCAGCTCACTGCAACCTCCACCTCCTGGGTTCAAGCAGTTGTCTGCCTCAGCCTCCTGAGTAGCTGGGATTACAGGCGCCCAACACCACACCTGGCCAGTTTTTGTATTTTAGGTAGAGATGGGGTTTCACTTTCTTGGCCAGGCTGGTCTTCAACTCATGACCTTGTGATCCACCTGCCTCAGCCTCCCAAAGTGCTGGGATTACAGGCGTGAGCCACCGCACCCGGCCTTCTCTTTTTCGTTTTAGAGAGAGAGAGTCTTGCTTTGTCACCCAGGCTAGAGTGCAGTCATGCACCACTGCAGCCTCAAACTCCTGAGCTCAAATGATCCTCCCACTTTGGCCTCCTGAGTAGCTGGGACCACAGGCAAGCACCACCATGCCTGGATTTTTTTTCTTTTCTTTTCTTTTCTTTTCTTTTTTTTTGGTAGAAACAGGCTCTTGCTATGTTTCCCAGGCTGGCTTTTTTTTTTTCCTTTGAGACAGAGTCTCGCTCTGTCGCCCAGGCTGGAGTGAAGTGGCGCGATCTCAGCTCACTGCAACCTCCGCCTTTTGGATTCAAGTGATTCTCCTGCCTCAGCCTCCTGAGTAGCTGGGATTACAGGCGTGTACCACCAGGTCCAGCTAATTTTTTTGTATTTTTAGTAGAGACAGTTTCACCATGTTGGCCAGGCTGGTCTTGAACTCCTGACCTCAAGCGATTCACCCACCTTGGCTTCCCAAAGTGTTGGGATTACAGGCGTGAGCCACCACGCTCCGCCAAACTATTTTTTTTTTTTTTTTGAGACGAAGTCTTGCTTTGTCTCCCAGGCTGGAGTGCGGTGGCCCGATCTCCACTCACTGCAAGCTCCACCTCCTGGGTTCACACCATTCTCCTGCCTCAGCCTCCCGTGCGGCTGGGACTACAGGCGCCCGCCACCGCGCCCGGCTAATTTTTGTATTTTTAGTAGAGACGGGGTTTCACCGTGTTAGTCAGGATGGTCTCGATCTCCTGACCTCGTGATCCGCCCATCTCGGCCTCCCAAAGTGCTGGGATTACAGGCGTGAGCCACTGCGCCCGGCCTATTTTTTTTTTTTTTTAAATCAGACCCAAAGTGTCTACTGTGTACCAGGCATTGTTATGAATGCTTTACATACATCACATCACTTAGTCCTCATAACAACCAGACTGTTTTCCCCATTTTGCAGGGGAAACAAAGACACAGAGAGGTTGAGGAATTTGCCCAAAGTCACTCAGCTGGTAAGTGACAGAGCTGAGGTCTGAACCAAAGTATGTGAAAAGTGCTGATCCTGGAGCAAATGTCAAGTTTTCATTCATTCCATAAATATTCTCTATTTGCCTGATAGACACTGGGAATAAAAATGACTCATAGGAAGATGGATGATTAAACAAATCATTCAATAAAGTGATCTGGAGAGCCCCACATTCCATGGCCACGTTCAGGTTGGCCAAACTTGAGCCTGGTGATGATGTCTGAGGTGCTAGGGCCAGGCCTAGGCACCACAGACCCCACATCTTGGAAATGATTTGGAGTTTTGTGAGGGTCTGTTCTTTGTTCCTGAGCTCTCACCCAGGATTCTATTTTTTTGTTTTGTTGTTTCGTTTTGTCTTTTTTGAGACAGGATTTCATTCTGTCACCCAGGCTGGAGTGCAGTGGCGTGATCACAGCTCACTGCAGCCTCAATCTCCCGGAGTCAAGCAAACCTTTTGCTTCAGTCTCCCAAGCAGCTGGGACAACAGGCACATGCCACTACACCCAACTGATTTTTTTTTTTTCTTGAGATGGAATCTTGCTCTGTTGCCCAGGCTGGAGTTCAGTGGCATGATCTTGGCTCACTGCAATCACTGCCTCCCAAGTTCAAGTGATTCTCCTGTCTCAGCCTCCCGAGTAGCTGGGACTACAGGAACGTACCACCACGCCTGGCTAATTTTTGTATTTTTAGTAGATACAGGGTTTTGCCATGTTGGCCAGGCTGGTCTCAAACTCGTGACCTCAGATGATCTACCTACCTTGGCCTCCCAAAGTGCTGGGATTACAGGTGTGAGCCACCGTGCCCAGCCTGACTTTTGCATTTTTTGCAGAGATGAGGTTTTGCCATGTTGCCCAGGCTGGTCTCAAACTCCTGACCTCAAGCAATCCACCTGCCTCAGCCTCGAAAGGTGCTGAGATTACAGGTCTGAGCCACTGTACCTGGCCTTCACCCAGCCTTTGGCCAGATAAACCAAGTGCCTTGGCTTCACAGGGAGCCCCGGTTCCAAGATGGATGGCAAGTGCCCAGAAATACACAGTCCAGTAAAGGCTTCAACACAAATGGAGCCAGCATTGCAATAGCACACAAACAGCATTGTGGTGAAGGAAGCAATATTTAAACTAAGCCCGAGGAAATGGCCTAGGTTTTTCTGGCAGACAAGGAAGTGGAGCTGGAGGAGGGGTGAAAGGCATTCTGAGTTGAGGGGACAAGACCTGGCCTTTGTGTCATGTAAAGAAGTTGACTCTTCTCCTGGAATCCCCTGGGAACTACTGCAAGATTTTGAACAGGAGGGTTATTGATCCAACTGGCATTTTAGAAAGATATCTCTGGCAGCCGTTTGGTAGACTGATTAGAGAGGTACTAAGCTAGAGGCCAGGAAATGGGCAGAAATCAAGGTAATAGCAATTGGCACACCGTAGAAGGGATGGATTTAAGCAGTATTCAAGAGATAGCATTGGGCTGGGCACAGTGGCTCATGCCTGTAATCCGAACACTTTGGGAGGCTGAGGCAGGAGGATCACTTGAGGCCAGTGTTAGAGACCACTTTAGGCAACATATCGAGACCCCATCTCTACAGAAAAAAAATTTTTTTTTTTAAAATTAGCCTGTTGTGGTGGTGTGTGCCTATAGTTCTAGCTACTCAGGAGGCTGAGGCAAGAGTATCACTTGAGCCCAGGAGGTTGAGGCTACCAAAAAAACAAAAAAGAGAGAGAGTGATAACATTGACATGATAGATCCACTAGGCATAGACTGCTACTCTTATACCATTTCCCATTGCCCTTCTTTGTTTATTATGATTATCATCAATTATTGTTTTTTTGAGACAGGGTCTTACTCTGTCACCCAGGCTGGAATGCAGTGGTGCGATCATAGCTCACTGCAGCCTCAATCCCCTGGGCTCACGAGACCCTCCCACCTCAGCCTCATGAGTTGCTGGGACTACAGGCACAAATGCCACCACATCCGGTTAATTAATTATTTTTATCTTTAGTAAACACGAAGTCTCACTGTGTTGCCCTGGCTGGTTTCGAATTCCTGAGCTCAAGCAATCTTTCTCCTTCGGCCCCCAAAGTGCTGAGATTACAGGTGCGAGTCACCATGCCCAGACTATTTTATTATTTTTTACTTTTTTTTTTTTTTTTTTTTTTGAGACGGAGTCTCGCTCTGTCGCCCAAGCTGGAGTGCAGTGGCCGGATCTCAGCTCACTGCAAGCTCCGCCACCCGAGTTTACACCATTCTCCTGCCTCAGCCTCCCGAGTAGCTGGGACTACAGGCGCCTGCCACCTCGCCCGGCTAGTTTTTTGTATTTTTGAGTAGAGACGGGGTTTCACCATGTTAGCCAGGATGGTCTTGATCTCCTGACCTCGTGATCCGCCCGTCTCGGCCTCCCAAAGTGCTGGGATTACAGGCTTGAGCCACCGCGCCCGGCCTATTTTTTACTTTTTATAGAGAGACTATCTCACTATGTTGCCCAGGCTGGTCTTGAACCCCTGGGCTCAAGTAATCCTCCTGCCTCGGCCTCCTAAATTGCCTTCTTTGTTTGTTAATAATGTTTTAGCTGGGTACATGGATAGAGACTACATGTCCCAGCCTTCCTTGCATCTGACCAACTTCTTTTTTTCATTTAAATTAATTAATTTTTATTAATTATTTTTTTGAGATAGAGTCTCGCTCTGTTGCCCAGGCTGGAGTGCAGTGGTGCAATCTCAGCTCACTGCTCTGACTCCCAGGTTCACGCCGTTCTCCTGCCTCAGCCTCCCTAGTAGCTGGGACCACAAGCGCACGCTGCCACGACTGGCTCCTTTTTTTTTTTTTTTTTTTTTTTTTTTTTTTTTTTTTTTTGAGACGGAGTCTAGCTCTGTCACCCAGGCTGGAGTGCAGTAGCCGGATCTCAGCTCACTGCAGGCTCCGCCTCCCGGGTTTAAGCCGTTCTCCTGCCTCAGCCTCCCGAGTAGCTGGGACTACAGGCGCCCGCCACCTCGCCTGGCTAGTTTTTTGTACTTTTTAGTAGAAACGGGGTTTCACCATGTTAGCCAGGATGGTCTCGATCTCCTGACCTCGTGATCCGCCCGTCTCGGCCTCCCAAAGTGCTGGGATTACAGGCTTGAGCCACCGCGCCCGGCCTGACTGGCTCCTTTTTTTATATTTTTAGTAGAGATAGGGTTTCACCGTGTTAGCCAGGATGGTCTCCATCTCCTGACCTCGTGATCCGCCCGCCTCGGCCTCCCAAAGTGCTGGGATTACAGGTGTGACCCACAGTGCCCGGCTGTTTTATTTTTTTATTAGAAATGTAAATAATAGAGATGGGGGTCTTGCTATGTTAACCAGGCTGGTCTCGAACTCCTGCCCTCAAGCGAACCTTCTTCTGGCCTCCCAAAGTACTGGGATTACAGGCGCTGTGTCCAGCTGCATCTGGACAACTTCTGAGTAGGTTAGTGGTGTCCTTAATCAGGAGATGACCTGTACTTCCCACTTTACCCCCCTTCCCACATTCAGATATGATGGTGATTTCTGCCTAGGCCCCGTGGAACAGAGAGATAGAAGCCACATGTTTAAGACGGCAGAGACTGGCCGGGTGCCGTGGCTTATGCCTGTAATCCCAGCACTTTGGGAGCCCGAGGCAGGCAGACTTGAGGTCAGGAGATCAAGACCAGTCTGGTCAACATGGTGAAATGCCGTCTCCACTAAAAATACAAGACTTAGCCGGGTGTGGTGGCACAGGTGATCCACCCACCTGGGCCTCCCAAAGTGCTGGGATTACAGGCATGAGCCACCGCGTCTGGCTCTTCAATTTTCTACTACCAAGATGACTTCACTGAATAAGGAGCTGGGTGTACAATGGGCACTTGTGACCTGGCATGAGCGGATGCCAGCATGCCACTGTCCATGGGCATCTAAGTGGGGATATTCAGTCAGCCGTTGAATGTACACCAAGTCGGCACATGGGGAAGAGACATCTGGGCTGGAGACAGGTTTGAGAGTGTTATGAGCAACTAGCAGGTAAAGTCACAGTAGTGGATGAAGTCACCAATGAATAACATGGAGAGTGAGAAGAGGAGGCCACAGTCAGGATTCTGGGAAAAACAATGTTTGCAGAGTGCCCTGAGGAGGAGGAGAGGCTAAGAAGCCAGAACAGGTAGAGGAAGGAGGCCCTGTGACCCATCAGAGCCACATCCGCCACTTGCTCTCGAGGGTCCTACCTTCTCAGACAAGGTGGCCACTCATTGGTCATTACCTGGCAACTCTGTCCTTCCTTGCATCTGGCCAACTTCTTTTTCCTCTCTCTTTCCTCCTGTCCTTCTCATTACCATCTAAATTAGCTCCAGTAGCTCCCATCAAAAATCAAATAACGGCGGGGCACTGTGGCTCATGCCTGTAATCCCAGCACTTTGGGAGGCTGGGGCGAGTGGATTACCTGAGGTCTGGAGTTTGAGACCAGCCTGGCCAACATGGTGAAACCTTGTCTCTACTAAAAATATCAAAATGAGTCGGGCGTGGTGACGCATGCCTGTAATTCCAGCTACTTGGGAGACTGAGGCAGGAGAATCGCTTGAACACGGGAAGTGGAAGTCGCAGTGAACCGAGATCGCGGCACCACTGCACTCCAGCCTGGGTGACAGAGCAAGGCTGTTTCAAAAGAAAAAAAAAAAAAAGAAAAAAAAAATATATATGTAAAATTTTCCTGTGGAGACAGGGTCTCTACAATTTTTTTTGTAGAAATGGGATCTTGCTATGTTGCCCAAGCTGGCCTCAAGCGATCCTCTTGCCTCAGTCTCCCACAGTGCTGGGATGACAGGCATGAGCCACCATGCCCAGCCTAAAAAATATATATATCTTTTTTTTTTTTTTGATGGAGTTTCGCTCTTGTTGCCCAGGCTGGAGTGCAGTGGTGCAATCTCGGCTCCCTGCAACCTGAGTTCAAGCAATTCTCCTGCCTCAGCCTCCTGAGTAGCCGGAATTACAGACACACGCCACCACATCTGGCTAATTTTTTGTACTTTTAGTAGGTGTCACTATGTTGGCCTGGCTGGTCTCGAACTCCTGACCTCAAGTGATCCTCCTGCTTCTGCCTCCCAAAAACATTGGGATGACAGGCATGAGCCACCACACCTGGCCTAAAAAACCCCAACTATCTTGATTCCATTTCCTCTTCTCACAGCTGCACCAGCTTTGTACATGGTCCCCTACCAAGCTGAGATACCCAAAGTCTGGTCCACATTGTTTTTCTCCACTGCCTCATTTCTCACTCACCCATTGCAAATGCTCTAGGCAAAGCTACAGCGGCTTCTACCCAGTCCTCTGCACACTTCTCAGTGCAGGCTTGCTTCACGTCTCTGCAGCATTCAGCACAGTTTCCGATTCCTTTTTTGGAACCCTCTTTTCTTTTGGGTTCCAGAAGTCTGCATCCTCCTGATTTTCTTCTTAGTTCGCTGGCTTCTCCTTTGGCAATTTGTTCTCCACCTGACCTCTATATGTCAGAGTTCCTCAGAGCTTGGTCTTAGGCCATCTTGTCTTTTCCCTGCACCTCTTTATGACGTCATCTGCTAGAATGTGCCACTCACTCCTGGGGCTCTGTTCCAACCCAGATTTCTCTGCTGAACTCCAGGACTGTGTCTACAGCCACGTATTAAACATTTCTCCTGGATTTCTCAAAGAACTAAAAATAGAACTACAGTTTGACCCAGCAATCTCATTACTGGGTATTTACCCAAAAGAAAAAACTTCTACCAGAAAGAAATATGCACTCATATGTTCCTTGCAGCACCATTCACAAGAGCAAAGACATAGAATCAGTTTAGGTGCCCATCAACGGTGGACTGGATAAAGAAAATGGTACATATATGTTATGGAATACTATGCAGCCACAAAAATAAATGAAATGAAGAAACATGTTTTTTTGCAGCAACATGGATGCAGCTGGAATCCATTCTCTTAAGTGAATTTAGAGCAGGAACATAAAACCAAATACCATATGTTCTCATTTGTAAATGGGAACTAAACATTGGGTACTCATGGTCATAAAGATGGCAGCAATAGACACTGGGGACTACTAGGGGGAAGAGGGAAGAAGAGGGGGCAAGGGTTGAAAACTATTAATACCTATTGGGCTGGGCACGGTGGCTCACACCTGTAATCCCAGCACTTTGGGAGGCCGAGGCAGGCAGATCACTTGAGGCCAGGAGTTCAAGACCAGCCTGGCTATCCTGGTGAAACCCCGTCTTTACTGAAAATACAAAAATTAGCCAGGCGTGGTGGTGCGCACTTGTAATCCTAGCTACTTGGGAGGCTGAGGCAGAAGAACCACTTGAACCCAGGAGGTGGAGGTTGCAGTGAGCCGAGATCATGCCATTGCACTCCAGCCTGGGCAATGGAGCGAGACCCTGTCTCAAAGAAAAAAAAGAAAAACTACCTATTGGGTACTGTGCTGACTACATGGGTGATGGGATCAATTGTATTCCAAACCTCAGTGTCACACAATTTACCCATATAACAAACCTGCACATGTAACCCGTGAATCTAAAATAAAAGTTAAAAAAAAAAAAAAAAAAAAAAAAGAGGCCGAGCGCAGTGGCTCATGCCTGTAATCCCACCACTTTGGGAGGCTGAGGTGGGCGGTTCACGAGGTCAGATCAAGACCATCCTGGCTAACTCGGTGAAACCCCGTCTCTACTAAAAATACAAAAAGTTAGCCAGGCCTGGTGGCGCTTGCCTGTAGTCCCAGCTACTCAGGAGGCTAAGGTAGGAGAATCACTTGAACCCAGGAGGCGGAGGTTGCAGTGGGCCGAGATCGCGCCACTGCGCTCCAGCTTGGGCAACAGAGTGAGACTCCGGCCGAGTGTGGTGGCTGACACCGGTAATCCCAGCACTTTGGGAGGCTGAGGCTGGTGGATTGCTTGAGGCCAGGGGTTCGAGATCAGCTTGGGCAACATGCCAAAACCCTGTCTCTACAAAAAAAAAAAATACAACAAAATTAGCCAGGCATGGTGGTGTGCACCAGTAGTTCCAGCTACTGGGGAGGCTGAGCTGAGAGGATCATCTGAGCCCAGGAGGTTGAGGCTGCAGCAAGCTGTGATCACGCCACTGCACTCCAGCCTTGGTGTCAGACTGAGACCTTGTCTCAAAAAAACAAAACCAAAAACACCAAAAAAAAATTTTCTCCACAGGCACTTCAAACCTGAAACTTCCCAATCTTAAACTCTTGATCTTCCTCCCAGAATATGTTCCATCTCAAATGTTCTGCTCGAAGTAAACAGTAACTCCAGGCCATCAGTACTAATTGTTATTTTTTTGTTTTTGTTTTTGTTTTTTTGAGACAGAGTCTCGCTCTGTCTCCCAGGCTGGAGTGCAGTGGCACAATCTCGGCTCACTGCAAGCTCCGCCTCCCGGGTTCATGCCATTCTCCTGCCTCAGCCTCCCAAGTAGCTGGGACTACTGGCCCCCGCCACCTCGCCCAGCTAATTTTTTGTATTTTTAGTAGAGACGGGGTTTCACCATGTTAGCCAGGATGGTCTCGAACTCCTGACCTTGTGATCCGCCCACCTCAGCCTCCCAAAATGCTGGATTACAGACGTGAGCTACCGCGCCCAGCCTTGTTTTGTTTTGAGACAGGGCCTGGCTCTGTCACCCAGGCTGGAGTGCAGTGGCACAAATTCAGCTCACTGTAACCTCTGCCTCAGGAGTTCAAGTCATCTTCCCATCTCAGCCTTCCGAGTAGCTGGGACTACAGGCGCACGCCACCATGTATTCTTTTTTTTTTTTTGTAACGACGAAATCTTGCTATGTTGCCCAGGCTGGTCTCGAACTCCTGGACTCAAGTGATCCGCCCACTTCAGCCTCCCAAAATGCTGGGATTACAGGTGTGATCCACCATACCTGACCCTAATCCATATTTCACTGTCCATCTGCCTCCTCTATAGATTGCAGGCTCCATGAGGAGGGTGCACCTGTCATTCACAGTTGCATCCTCATTGCCTAGGGCAGTGCCTGATACATCATCAGTATACTGTATATATACACCAGTGTATATATGTACAACAGTGATGTATACTGATATATACATCAGTAAATATCAACGGAATGAGTTAAAACAGGAAAGCTTATTAGCACAGAAACCAAAGCAGAAGCAGCAGCACACATGCCCTCTTGAGATTGACAAAATTGTGCTGTAGTCCTAGGCTGCTGGTTGTTAAGTGACTTTAGGGAAGTCACTGTGGCCATCTGCAGATTGAGGAAATTGACGTAATTATCTCTGAGGTCCCTCCCAAATTCTCATGTGTAGTTGACATCTATTATCTATTGCTTATATGTCACTGAATTGGTAGGTATGCATAAATAGAATTTGCCCCTAACTACGAATGTGATTGTGTATATTTTCTTTTTAAAAAATTGGGCTTTTGTTTCTCATATTGAGAACTCTGTTATGCCATTGTTGAATTTCTCGCAGATTTCCCCCCACCCACCTTCAAACTCTACTTCCTTAGACAGATTTGGCAATAGCTTTGTAAGTGATATGGACATAATTGCCTACAATAATGAAAACCTACAGGATTCTTTTTTCATTTTCCCTTTGGCATGTTTACTATTCCCTGCCCCACCAGGCAGGGAATTCTGAGTGTGTGAGTGTGTGCACCCCTTACAAAGACGACTACTATGTTACTAACATATTGGATTTGGAAAAAACAATTGTAGGCTGGGCGCGGTGGCTGACGTTGGTAATCCCAGCACTTTGGGAGGCCGAGGTGGGCGGATCACGAGGTCAGGAGTTCAAGACCAACCTGGCCAACATGAAACCCCATCTCTACTAAAAATGTAAAAATTAGCCAGGCATGGTGGCACGCTCCTGTAATCCCAGCTACTTGGGAGGCTGAGACAGGAGATTCGCTTGAACCCAGGAGGCAGAGGGTGTAGTGAGCTGAGATTGTGCCATTGCACTCCAGTTCTGGGTGACAGAGCAAGACTGGGTCTCAGGGAAAAAAAAAAAGAAAAAGAAAAAACAATTGTTTTTGAAAAACGATTTGTGGCCGGGCGCGGTGGCTCAAGCCTGTAATCCCAGCACTTTGGGAGGCCGAGACGGGCGGATCATAAGGTCAGGAGATCGAGACCATCCTGGCTAACCCGGTGAAACCCCGTCTCTACTAAAAAATACAAAAACTAGCCGGGCGAGGTGGCGGGCGCCTATAGTCCCAGCTACTGGGGAGGCTGAGGCAGGAGAATGGCGTGAACCCGGGAGGCGGAGCTTGCAGTGAGCTGAGATCTGGCCACTGCACTCCAGCCTGGGCAACAGAGCGAGACTCCGTCTCAAAAAAAAAAAAAAAAAAAAAAAAAAAGAAAAACGATTTGTAATGTCTTTCACAGAGACTAAATGAACAGTATGTTTTGATACTTTTTAAAAAATAATTTTGTCTTTTTAGATTCTGATTCATGTGCACATGAATGTACCCATGTACATGGTTGTATCTCATGATGCTGAAGTTTGGGGTACAATTGATCCCATCACCCAGGGTACAGTACCCAATAGGTAGTTTTTCAACCCTTCCCGCCTCTAGTAATCCCCCGTGTCTACTGTTCCCATCTTTATGTTCATAAGTACCCAATGTTTAGCTCCTACTTATAAGTGAGAACATGCAGTATTTGGTTTTCTGTTCCTGCATTAATCCACTTAGGATAAAAGCCTCTAGCTGCATCCATGTTGCTGCAAAGGACATGATTTCTTCTTTTTTTTCTTTTCTTTTACCTCGCCTCCCCTCTCGTCCCCTCCCGTCCCCTCCCTCCCCCTCCCTTCCCTCCCTCCGCCCCTTTTCTTTCTTTACTTCTTTCTTCCTTCCTTCCCTTTCTTCCCTTCCCTCCCGTCTTGCTTCCTTCCTTCCCTTCCCTCTCGTCTTTTTCTTTCTCTCTTTCTTTTCTTTCTTTCTCTTCCTTCCTTCCTTCCTTCCCTTCCCTCTCGTCTTTTTCTTTCTCTCTTTCTTTTCTTTCTTTCTCTTCCTTCCTTCCTTTCCTTTCCCTCCCTCTCTCTCTTTCTTTCTTTCTTTTCTGCATCCATGTTGCTGCAAAGGACATGATTTCTTCTTTTTACTCTTTCTTTTCTTTTTTGCTTTCCTTCCCTTCCTTCCTTCCTTTTCTTTTCTTTCTTTTACTTTCTTTTCTCCTTTCATCTTTCTTTCTTCTTTTTTTTCTTGAGTCAAAGTCTTGCTCTGTTGCCCAGGCTGGAGTGCAGTGAGTGGTGTGATTTTGGCTCACTACAACCTCCACCTCCCGTGTTCAAGCAATTCTCCTGCCTCAGCCTCCCCCAGTAGCTGAGATTACAGGCCCGTGCCACCACACCCGGCTAATGTTTGTATTTTTAGTAGAGACAAGGTTTCACCATATTGGCCAGGCTCGTCTCAAACTCCTGACCTCAAGTGATCTGCCCACCTTGGCCTCTCACAGTGTTAGGATTACAGGTGTGAGCCTCATCTTGTTCTTTCTTATGGCTGCGTGTTTTTATACTTTCAAATTACAAGGACTCAGTGAAGGCTATTCATTGCCTTGAACTTCCCAAAGCAGTTCCACAATCAATCGGGTTCTCAGTAAGAATCCGAGACTTGCAGGGAAAATGCTGTCAGTACCCCCATTTAACAGATGTGGAAACTGAGGCCTAGACCTACATTCTTGTCCCTTTACAGACAAAGTCCCTGGAGGAGGGGGTTCATCTAGAGGCTCGTACAGATATACTGGAATGTAAAGTTTTGGCTGCCTGGGTTCATACCTAAACTCTGCAGCCTCAGGTCTCTTTCCACTACTAGAAGATGGGGAGAAGGCTGGGTGCTGTAGCTCACGCTTGTAATCTCAGCATTTTGGGAGGCTGAGGCGGGCACATCACCTGAGGTCAGGAGTTTGAGAGCAGCCTGGCCGACATGGTGAAACCTCGTCTCTACTAAAAATACAAAAAAAAAAAAAAAAAAAAAAAAAATAGCTGGGCAGGGTGGCGGGCACCGTAATCCCAGCTACTCCAGAGGCTGAGGCAAGAGAATTGCCTGAACCCAGGAGGCAGAGGTTGCAGTGAGCCTAGATCATGCCACTGCACTGCAGCCTGGGCGATAGAGTGAGACCCTGTCTCCAAAAAAAAAAAAAAAAAAAAAAACAGGCTGGGCGCAGTGACTCACGCCTGTAATCCCAGCACTTTGGGAAGCAGAGGCGGACGGATCACCTGAGGTCAGGAGTTCGAGATCAGCCTGGACAATACGGTGAAACCCCGTCTCTATTAAAAATACAAAATTAGCCAGGCGTGGTGGCACATGCCTGTAATCCCAGCTACTCGGGAGGCTGAGGCAGGAGAATCGCTTGAATCTGGGAGGCGGAGGATGCAGCGAGCCGAGATCGTGTCATGCACTCCAGCCTGGGCAACAAGAGTAAATCTCCGTCTCACCAAAAAAAAAAAAAAAAAAAAAAAGAAAGAAAGAAAGAAAATGGAGAGAATGTTAGCACTTAATTTCCCAGAATTGTGAGACTTAACATATGTCAGCCTGGGCAGCATAGGGAGACCCCACCTCTACCAAAAATTTAAAAATTAGCCGGGCATGGTGGCTGGGGCATGCCTGTGGTCCCAGGTACCAGGGAAGCTGAGGCAGGAAGATCACTTGAGCCCAGGAGATGGAGGTGGCAGTGACCTACCATCACGTTACTGTACTCCAATTAAAAAATAAGTGTGGGGCCAGGCGCGGTGGCTCACGCCTGTAATCCCAGCACTTTGGGAGGCCGAGACAGACGGATCACGACGTCAGGAGATGGAGACCATCCTGGATAACACGGTGAAACCCCGTCTCTACTAAAAATACAAAAAATTAGCCGGGTGTGGTGGCGGGCGCCTGTAGACCCAGCTACTTGGGAGGCTGAGGCAGAAGAATCGCTTGAACCCAGAAGGCGGAGGTTGTAGTGAGTAGAGATCGCACTCCAGCCTGGGAGACAGACTCCGTCTCAAAAAAAAAGTGTGGAACTCAATAAATATGAGTTGTTATTACAGTGGCAAGCCCTGAAAGGGGGTCTACAAAAGCCCAGTGGGCGAGGCTGAGGAAATGCCTGGGCACGACCCTTCTCATGGCATTCCCGGGGCGCCCGCATCAGCCCGTACCCACTCACGCTCGGGGACTTTCTCGGAATCGCGCTTCTTCTTCCAGCCGCCTCAAGGCGGGCCCCGTCCAGCTCTCTTTAGCTCCGCCCCCTGATGAGGGGGCGTGGCCTCCACAGGGCCGGGGCGTGGCCCAACCGGGAAATGGGGCGTCGAACTCCCCTTCCCAGTCTAGAGCCACCCAATCAAGGCGGGGCGGGAGACCGATCACGTGACCCGCAAGCGGTCTCACCCTCCTCATGTGCCAGTACCACCTCCTCCAGTCCCAGAGGGGGGATGTCTTACTCCTTTCCGGGAAGCAAACCCTTTGAGTACGGTTTGCGTCCACATAGCGTGAGGGTGAGATCCTTGGGAGCCACTGGGACCGTCTTTGCCCCCTCGGTGGGGTTTTGTCTCCTGGCTTCCCCCAAGTGCGAGGCGTTGGTCTCGCCCAGCCGGGTCTTGGGCGCGGCGGCGGCAGCCGCGTCACTGGCGGGCGGGATCCCTCCGCTCTGGGGAGGCAGCGCTGGCGGTGGGGTTGGGGCCACTGAGGAAATCCATCCGCGCCGCCGCCGCCTCCGCCGCGGAGGAAGACAGCGCCGCCCGCGCGCCGCCAGCGACCCCGCCGCAGAGTCCCACCGCCACAGGTACCTCCGCTGGCAAAAGGAGTCCTCGCGCCCCCCAGCCCCAATTTCCCGCAGGGGAACCTCTCTTCCTTCGGTCTCCCCGGGCTGGCCTCCTGGGAGCGGACGTAACTCCCCAGACCTCCCCTCCCTTCCTATCTGGCCCCGTCGCTCCCAAACCCGGAAGGGGAACTGGGGGGGACCCTCGCCCCCCACGGTGTGTGCACTTCCCCGCACCATCAGCGAAGTTTTTGCCCGACCCCAGACCCCAGCCCAGCCCCGACTGCCTCTTGCTCCCTTGGAAGTTGGGGGGCTAAATTCGGGGCTTCCTCTAGGCCCCGCCCCGCCCCCTTTCCCCACCGCCACCCTCCCGCCTGCCCCTGGGGAGCACCCCTCGTGTCCTCCACTGTCGCACCCCTGCCGGCCCTCGCCTTGCACAACCCCAAAATCGGGGAGAAGCAGGCAAGGCCGCGCGCCACCCTTCCTTTAGTCTCCACCCTACCCCCGATTTGGGTTCTGCTCGTGGTTTCTGGCCCCACTCCCCGAAACCGGAGCCCTCGGCGCCCTATTCCCTTTACAGATCCCCACCCGAAGCCCAGCTCCCAGGCACCCGCCCCCCGCCCAGCTTTCTTTTGGGCAAAATGGAGGTCGTGGGGGCTGGAGGGCCAGGCCCACTGCGCTTCGCAGCGCCGCACCAGCCCGCGCCTTCCAGCTGCGAGATCCAGGGACCCTCCCGTCACCTCTCCTGGGCCCCGCCAGACCTGCGGAGGCGGTGGCACCCCCATTTCTCTATGGGACCCTGGCTGCTATATCCCTGGAATCTGGGGGCTGCTGAGGGCCCTGCGGGGTGATGGGGACCGAGGGCTGAGAGCGTCGCCCCCGCCCCCAGTTTCTTTCTCCAGCCCTGCTTCCTTCTGCCCTGGGCCTCCGGTGGTGCCGCCAGGCCTGGGCTGCTAGTAGCTGGAAGAGGCTTTGTGCGGGCCTGGGGGTTGGGTGAAGTAAGGAGTTCTGCCTGCGCCCCCCACACCCCGATTTTGAGGGTCACCCCCTGGCACTGGCGTAGAAAGCTGAACTTACAAGGAGGGGAAATGTCAGTGGGGAATAGGAACGCCCTGTGCCTGGGGGAAGTGGGAGCTGGGTGGGGGACGCCTGGGTCGGCCGAGTGCAGTGTGTACGGCCGGATCGCACAGGTGTCCCGCGGGTGGGGAAGGACTCAGGCGCCCGGAGCGGAGCCAGCCAAGCCTCTGGGGCCCGGGCGCGAGCCCGCTGGCTGGGCCCCCCAGGTGTCCAGGGCGCCGGGGCCAGGCCGCCTGGGGCCTCCCGCCCGCGCCTGGGAGAGAGCAGCTCCGCGCCTCGGGGCCGGGGACCTCGTTGCGGAGCCGTAATTACTCGAGAGCGGCTCCCACGGGCTTTCTGCGGGCGCGGCGGGGCGGGCGGTCTCTGCGCTGGAGGGAGCAGCGGCTCGGGGCTGCCTTCCCCGCCGTTGTCACCCCCACCCGCGGCGGACGGCTAATGGGGCGCAGCCGGAGCAGGGATTATCCGGGGTGAGCTGTCCAGAACCTATTAGCTCCCAATCGGCTTTTCCCAAATCCTGTAAACAGCCACCCGGGCCGGTTCTGGGGAGGGGCGGGAGCCTGGGTCGGGCGGGGGCGATGGGGCCGGGGGTGGGGTCACCCACCCTACAGGTCTCAGCCGTGGATGCGGTTGCCTTGGCAACGGGGCTAGGGTGGGGGCATTTCACCAATGAGGTGCTCTCGGTCCGGGTGACGGTTGCCTAGGCAACCCCACGAACAGCCTAGCTTCCCCCTCTGGTCGCTCCCCCCCACCCGCCACCGTCGAAGCTGGGGGTGTGTGTGGAGGGTGTGCGCCTTGTGGGGTGAATTTCAAGAGGCACCTCCCCTTTTAAAATTAGGTGCTTGGGGGGCGGTGCCGGTGCGGGCTGGGGCAGACGCCAGGTCTGTTTTCGAAGGGACACCCCCCCCCCCCAGTTCCTGCCGCGGGTGTCCCGCCCGGGCTGTGTCCGAGGGAGGGGTTTCCCCTGCGCTTCCTCTTGCACTTCCCGCTCCGTTTCCGGGGGGCGGGAGGAAGATTGGGGAAGTCGGCTCTTACTCGGCGACGTCTCGGTTGCCGGAGACCCTGGTTGTGCCGCCGCCCCTCCCCCCTCCCCTTGCTTACCCCTTCCGGGCCGTGCTGCAACCCCGCCTTTCCCCCCACTTCCCCGGCGGCCTCGGGCCTGACGTCAGCCCTGCATCCCCCAGGCCTCGGGCCAGCGGCCAGGAGCTGCCTCCCCCAGCCCCCGTCCCGCGGCCCCCAGCCGCCCCCAACCCCGCCCCACGGGCCCGGCGCCATGAGTGAGCTGGAGCAACTGAGACAGGAGGCCGAGCAGCTCCGGAACCAGATCCGGGTGAGGGCCTGGTGCGGTATGGGCCGGGAGGTGTGTACACCTCCCGGTGCCCTGGACCGGGCTGGGTGAGGGTGTTGGTGGGGGAAGGGGGAGGGAGGGCTCCTTAGTGGCTCAGAATCTGATTTTGTCCACTCCTGTCTTCTCGCCCTCTCCTACCCATCCTACCGTCTCTTGCATCTCTTTGGCTCTGCCATTCCCTATAGGATGCCCGAAAAGCATGTGGGGACTCAACACTGACCCAGGTGAGGGCACTTGGTGGTCAGGAGGTGACTGGGGTTGGAGGGCAAGGATCGGAGGCCGCTGCTCACTGCAGTCCTGCTACCTGGGCCTCCCTGAGCCCATTCTGTCTCTACCTCCAGATCACAGCTGGGCTGGACCCAGTGGGGAGAATCCAGATGAGGACCCGGAGGACCCTCCGTGGGCACCTGGCAAAGATCTATGCCATGCACTGGGGGACCGACTCAAGGTGTGTGTGTGTGTGGGCTGGCGCTGTGGGCCGACTTTCTAGCAGGCTGTGGGAGCAGCCTCCGATCTGGTGGGGTGAGTAGGCCACCAGAATACCCAGAGTATGTCTGGAAATAAGGTGACTCCCAGACATGCCCGCCAGACCTGGACAGGCAGGACCATGCTGGTGAGAACTTGTGGGCTGCAGCTGGAGACTGTCTCTCAGGTGGCTCATACCTGTAATCCCAGCATGTGGGGAGGCCAGGGCAGGATCACTTGAGCTCAGGAGTTTTGAGACCAGCCTGGGCAACATAGTGAGACCCTGTCTCTACTAAAAATTGAAAAATGAGCCGGGTGTGGTGGTGCTCGCCTTGTAGTCCCAGCTATGTGGGGGAAGCTGAGATGGGAGGATCACTTGAGCCTAGGAATTCCAGGCTGCAGTGAGCTGTGATGGTGCCACTGCACTCCAGCCTGGACAACAGAGACCCTACCTTCTCCTACCCAATGGGAAGGGGGTGTGTCTTGCTTTCATGGCATCCTTCTGCTCTCCCTGCACCATTCCCCACCAGGCTGCTGGTCAGCGCCTCCCAGGATGGGAAGCTCATCATCTGGGACAGCTACACCACCAACAAGGTAGGGTGGTGCGGGCTGGGGGGTGGGGCAGGGTCACAGGGCCCTGACTGGCTCTGACCCTGGCGCTGCCTCTGCTCCACAGGTTCACGCCATCCCGCTGCGCTCCTCCTGGGTCATGACCTGTGCCTATGCGCCCTCAGGGAACTTTGTGGCCTGTGGGGGGCTGGACAACATCTGCTCCATCTACAGCCTCAAGACCCGCGAGGGCAACGTCAGGGTCAGCCGGGAGCTGCCTGGCCACACTGGTGAGGGGCCTGGCCCGGCTAGCACCCTTTTTGGGGTCGGGAGGTGCACTGCCCTCCGTGTGGAGACCTGGCTGACCAGCTCCTTCCCCAGGGTACCTGTCGTGCTGCCGCTTCCTGGATGACAACCAAATCATCACCAGCTCTGGGGATACCACCTGGTGAGGCTCTGCCAGGGCTGAACAGTCTGGGCGAACTCACACTTCCTGCCTCAGGGGCCACTGTCCCAGTGCTCAGCACGCAGCGTGCACTGTAGTCTCTCTCTCCTGGTGGGCACTAAGGGGGTCAGGGAGGGATGCATCCCTTTCCCACCTAAGGCTCTGACAAGAACCTCCCTGAACCCTTTCACAGGGTTGGGCTCACGTGGTGGGGAGGGGAGGGCAGGGACTCTGTTCTTTGCCCCGTCTCTTATCTTTTCCTTCTTCCTGTCACCTCTCCAGTGCCCTGTGGGACATTGAGACAGGCCAGCAGACAGTGGGTTTTGCTGGACACAGTGGGGATGTGATGTCCCTGTCCCTGGCTCCCGATGGCCGCACGTTTGTGTCAGGCGCCTGTGATGCTTCTATCAAGCTGTGGGACGTACGGGATTCCATGTGCCGACAGACCTTCATCGGCCACGAATCCGACATCAATGCGGTGGCTGTGAGTTCTGGGGCGAGTTGGGCCAGGCCCTCTCCACCAGGCTTCTGGCCCTGCCCCTCGCCCTCACCCCATCCCGGTCCCGTGTCCTGCAGTTCTTCCCCAACGGCTATGCCTTCACCACCGGCTCTGATGACGCCACGTGCCGCCTCTTCGACCTGCGGGCCGATCAGGAGCTCCTCATGTACTCCCATGACAACATCATCTGTGGCATCACCTCTGTTGCCTTCTCGCGCAGCGGCCGGCTGCTGCTCGCTGGCTACGACGACTTCAACTGCAACATCTGGGATGCCATGAAGGGCGACCGTGCAGGTGAGAGCTGGGGGCCCAGGCTGGGCGGGTGGGGACCTGGAGCCTAGGCCAAATGGGTTCTGACTTCTCCCTTCCTCACAGGGGTCCTCGCTGGCCACGACAACCGTGTGAGCTGCCTTGGGGTCACCGACGATGGCATGGCTGTGGCCACTGGCTCCTGGGACTCCTTCCTCAAGATCTGGAACTAACGGCCCCACCCCTGCTGGGCCCAGGCCGGGAGGGGCCCTGCCCACGCCCACACTACAGGCCAGGGCTGAGGGGCTGGGCGCACTCCCAGCCCCCTTCCCTGGGCCACGGGGCCTTGGGTCCCTGCCCTCCCACCCAGGTTTGGTTCCTCCCGGGGCCCCCACTGTGGAGATAAAAAGGGGATGGAATGGGGGAGAAGGAGGGGCAGGAGGCCCTCATCCTTCTGCTGCCCTGGGGTTGGGGCCTCACCCCTCTGGAGGCCCAGAGGCAGGAGGTGGAAACCCCAGGAGCTGGCTTTTTTAAAACTGGTTTTATTTTAATTTTTATTATATTTTCAGTTTTTCCATAAAGGAGCCAATTCCAACTCTGTACCTGGTCTCTGCCCTTGCTGTGTCCTTGTTTCTGAACTTTGCTGCCTGAGGGCTGCTGGCGGTGTGGGTGGTGGGGAGGGTATGGGGCCCACCAGGCAGCTGGGGCTGGGGACAGGGTCTGCACTCTCCCTCAGAGCAAAGCCGAAACCCCAGCCCAAAGCCTTCCATCCAGAGGTTGTTGGATAAGCAGCCCCCCGCCGTGGTCTCCCCCATCAGGCTGCTGACCAGAGCCAGCCTGACCAGGCGGACCCTGCTCGGAGCTCCTAGTTCCCAACTCTGCGCAGAGCCACTCATCCCCATGGCTCTCCCCAGATAACGAGCAGCGGAGGCGGAACGGGAGAACACACACCAAGTTTTATTGGGAGAAGGGAGTATTTACAGGAGCAGGTAAAGAGGGAAGTCACACAGGGTGGAGAGGGGGCGGGAGATTGTGGGTACAAGGCAGACAGGGAACACGGCGACCCCTGCACCCACCCCAACCCCAGGAAGGGCAGGGGAGCAGCGAGGGCCCAGGAAGACCGGGGCCGGGGGAAGGACAGCAACAGGGTCTGAGTCCCTGGGCAGGGGGGCTCAGGGGCTTGTAAACATTGACCACTCTCAGAAAGGGATGGGGGTGGGAGAGGGCTCCCCCTATACTTCCTCACAGGGTTAAGGCCTCTCCAGGCTCATGGGCCCCCTAAATCCAAAGTCTCTTTAGCTGGGGAGAAGGGGCAGGAAGAGACAGGAAAAGTGTCCCCCTTCCCCTGCATTGGCTGCGGCAGGGGTGGGGGGGTTACATTCAGTCACAACAGGAGTCTCCCCCACACCTGGCGAGAGGGAAGGGGAGCTGGGGGCCAGCAGCAGCAAACACTCCCCCCGGCCCGTCACCCCTTATTGCTTTAGAGAGAATATTGTCTTTTCAGGGACGCTAACACTGTGGGAACCAGGGAGAAGCAGGTGGGGGCCCCCCACCCCGAGGCCAGCTTGATCCCCCAACACTGACCTAGTTGCCACTTTGGTGCAAAAAAAAAAAAAAAACAAAAAAACCCTAACAACAAAAAACCAAACACCATCTTTCTGGGGCTAGATGGGGAAAGAAAGGGGCCACTCCCCACGTCCCCAGGGCAGGAGGGAGAAATACATTCATGGAGGGAGGCAGTGGCGGAGCCTTGCCCTAATACTGCACTCTGAGCAATGAGGTCAATGGGAGGAGCTGGATGAGAAACCCAAAAGACAAAACTTACAAAACCCAAAATGGGTGGAGACGAACCCAAGTAGGGGACTGGGAATAAGAAGTGGGTGAGCAATAGAAGGGGCAGCTTCCCCTGACCCAGGAGCCGCACGCTTCTCTTCACCCCAACCTTACCCAACGGTAAAAAGCGCATCATATCAGACCCGGGAGACCTCCTGCTCCTCTCCCATTTGGTCGGCAGAAGGGTCAGGTGCAGAGCTGGGTGGTCCATACCTCACAAGCTGGCTGCAGGCTGGGGCCCCAGGTGGCAGTCCCTCCACTGCAACCCTAAGCCCAAAGCCACCCACTCCTTGCCTTTGAGGCCCCTCCTCCTGCCCCCTTCACGGGAGAAACAGCTCAGCCTTCTCTCTGCAGCCTCCGGAGCAATCATCCACCCCCGCCGCTCACAGAGGTGAGGCAGGAGCCAGGCAGGGGTGAGGTGGGGGCTTACGGCCCAAAGAATACATTCACGTGGCAAGGCAGAGAGCTGGGGCTTTCAGGTTCAAACCCAGGGTGTCCCCCAAAATGGCAGCGGTGGAGGACGCCCCTCACCAAGGCCAGAGTCAGAGTCCTGCTGCCCCACCCTGCCAGCCAGAGAGGTTGGCACAGCCTGGCCCCTCCCATCTACTCGGCCAGCACAGGATGGCAGCCAGAGAGCTGGGGCAGCTCTTCCAATTTGTGCAACTGTCCCCCAAAGCAGCGAAGCCAAGGGGCTACTTTGGCCCCACCCCGGACACCTCAGCCAGCCCTGGCGAAAGGAGCTGCTCATAGCGGGTCCAGTGGGCGGGGCTCAGACAGGCCTCCTGTGCAAACTGCTGGCCCTCAGCCTCCAGTTACCCCATGGCCCACCTTCCGGGGGGGTAAGTGTGGCCTTGGGGGCCAGGCAGGACAGGTCCACGGGGCCTGTGTCCCCACTGCCCCAAAATAACAGTGTGTTTTTTCTTTCAGCCTCCTAACCATTTTTTTTTCATTTTTCATCTTTTTTCTTAAAAAAACAAAAAAAAAATCCTCTGTGGACCTTCCATCGTCACACCCACTATCCTCACAGCGGGAAGGGGTGTTTAGAGTCTAGTTTTTAACAATATTTTTGCCTCTCCTAACTTTTCTTCAAAGTCGTTTAAAATTAAAAAAAAAAAATAAAAAGAAAACCCCCTCCCCCAGTCTGTAAAGTGCCTCGTGGTGGGTGAGTTAAGGTGCATCGTGTGTTTGTAACAAGTGCTGGGGACCCCGCCCCTGCCTCCTCCTCTGCTCCCTGCGGGGAGCCTGCAGGCTGGGACCCTCGGTCCATGCCGCCGCAGCCACCCTGGCCTACAGCCCAGGGGCTGGGGGTCCGGGCTGGTCAGTAGTCATCCACGCTCTCGATCTCACCAGAAGATCCGTGCAGGGAGTACCCTGAAGCCGGGGAGAAGCTGGGTCTGAGCTCTCTCCTGGGCTCCTCCTGCCCTGTGCCAAGGAAGTCCCGCTCCTGCCCCAGCCCAGCTCACCCAGGATGCTGGGGTCTGAGTGCAGCATCAGTGCCCGCCTCTTGGCCTTGCTGCCCTCCCCGGGGCCGAGTTTGGTGCTGTGGTTGGCCTGGAAGGCCGTCTGCAGGGAGCCGCTGCTCAGCCACGCCTCCTAAGGCAACGGAGAGGAGGGTGAAGGTCAAGAAGTGCCCGGCAAGCCCACCCCAGCTACTGGTGCCGGGTGCCTCACCTGCTGCTGCTGCCGTTGTTGGCTGGCTTTCTGCTTGGCCCTCCGCTCCAGGAATTGTTTGGCAAATTCTTTGGCTTCCAGCGTGTCCCCCAAGCAGGAACGGATATAATCGTGGACATCATAGGGGGATTCCACCTCCTTGAGGATCGCTACAGCCATGGGCACTGCAGGATGAGCAAGGGCTGTCAGGGCCCCCTGGCCAGGTCTGGAGCCCCAGGCCCCGCCCACTTCCTGGGAGCCGCTCACGCACCGTCCAGGCTGCCTGTGGCGCTCAGTGTGTGCAGCATCTGCTCACACCACTGGGTGAAGCCATCCTGGGGCCTGGGGATGCCCTGCAGCAGCTTCAGCAGCTTCTCTTCTTCCTCCGTCTTTTTGCGAATGGGCCGACCTGATAGGTGGCTGTACGAGTCACTGAAGGGGGTGGGTGAGTCAGGGTCGGAAATCAGCTGGCGGGGGGCGGGAGAGTCTGCCACCTTCCCTCCCAGGGCCACCCCAAGCCTCCAGTTGCCACGCCCACCTGAGAGATGGGCTGCTCCGGCTGTTCTTCAGGCCGAGGCCGCGGACCAGGCTCCCGCCGCTCTTGGGGGTGTCCTCCCAGAGCCCCAGGCTGCTGCTTCCGCCCCCACTCTTGTCTGGCCCGCCCCACAGCGGCCCAGCCTCAGACACCCACTGGTTCAGGGGGGCAGTGCCCAGGCCCCCAAGCTGCTACAGATGGCAGAAGATCAGAGTGGCTCAAAGAAAGGCACCCCAGAAAAGCAGACAGGGAGGCTTGTTTAGGTGGCAAAGGGAGAGGGGTGAGGCGAGGGCCACAAGAGCTGTTGCCATCACAGGAGGGGCTGGGGTTTGGGCTGCACAAGTCTGGGCTTAGTGATCCCCCTCCCTATGCCACCCTGGTAACCGCATGGGGGGGTCCTGGGAGGTTCCTGGCCTGCTCACCACTCGGTGGTTGGGGGCCTGGGCCCGAGCTGGCTCCCGAGGTGGGGGCTGTTTGTGCAGCTGCCGCTCGCCCTCCAGCTGCAACTCCAGGAGTGTCTTCATGGACAGCCCCTGCTTGGCCAGGCCAGCCCAGAGTGGGGGCGGGGAGCTGGGCGCGGGGGGCACGGGGACTGCCTGCTGCTGCTGCTGTAGCAACTTCAGCAACAGCTCCTGCTGCCGTACCTAAGAGGGGGACACAGTGAGGGGACCTGACGAGGGCTCTCTCCCCAGCCAGCTGAGGCTCGGGAGCACCCACCTGCTTGCGCCGAAACAGCTCTTCCTCTTCTTGCCGCCGCTTCTGCTCCTCCTGCTGCTGCTGGCGGCGCTTCTCCTCCCGGCGCTTGCGTTCCTCTTCCTCCCGCTTCGCCCTGAGCTCCACTTCTCTGCGCTCCTGGAACTGAGACCAGTGGCTGATCAGGGGAGAGCTGCAGGGGACAGCTTGGGGCCTGCCTTGGTCCCCCCCTTCATTCCCAGGGCCTCAGCCCCAGGATGCCTACTCACTTTATGTTGCAGCTGGAGTTGTTCTAGAATTGGACCCTGAGTCGAAGAGTTAATTGGTATGTCCCAAAGACTGGCCTCACCACCTGCAGGGGGCAGGGGGCAGAGGCAGCTGCAGGTGGGCACTTGGGCCCACTGATCCAGTCCAGCCGCAGCAGTGGGCTCCCCAGCCAGAATGGCAACGAGGGGTGCAAGGGTGGGGAGCAGACCCCAGACCCCAGTTCACCCGGAGACTGCCTTGGGGGTGGGGGCCAAGCAGGCCACACACCTGACTGTGATGAGGCTGAGGTATGTACATCCCAGAGGCGGCCCGAATCCGGCACCGACAAGGACCGGCTCATCGTCGGGAGCAGGTTCTGGTCCCCGCCTCTGAGGAGCAAATCGTGGATTCTCAGGACCCCAAATCCATCTCTGGTCTGCCCCCGTTCCCTACCCTGTATCCTGAGGGCTAGCATGCGCCACGCACCTGGGGGGTTTGAGCGCCTGGAGCTGCTGCAGGAATGCCGTGAGCTGCTGCTGCTGCTGCTGCTGCTGCGGCGGCGGCGTCAGGTCCCCCAGAGCTGCCTTTTCTCGAAGCGCGCATTGTGGGAGCTGGCGGCTGCAAATGGGACAGTGGAGGTGGTGGGCCACAGAGCCAGCTCCAGGCCTTCTCCCAACCCACCCCAGGCCCCCCATACCTGCTGACCAGCTGAAGAAACTGCTGGTGCTGCAGCTGCTGGTACAAGGCAGCCGCGGCCAGCTCCTGCTGCTTCTTCAGCCGCTCCTGGTCCATGTTTCCCTGCTCGGGTGAGAGTTCGGCCAGTGCCCGCAGCAGCGAAGAGGGGACTCTGCTGGACTCCTGCCCACACCCCTTACACCCTGTCCCTCCATGCAGGGGAGAGGCGGCTCACCAGCAGTGGGGGTGGTGAGGGCCCTGGGGCGAAGGGCACACGGCCCCACATCTTGATCACCTCGCCTAGAGGCTGGAAGCCCTCATCACAGCCCCGCTTCACCAGCAGTGACATGGAGAAGTAGCCAGCCTGGAACCACTCTGCCATCTCCTGTGTCGTGAAGGGGCCTGGACAGGGAGCAAGGGAGCAGGAGAACCACTGTGGTCACAGGGTAGGCCAGAGACACCCTGAACCAGAATGGCCCTGAGCAGCCCTCCCATCCCACACAAGTACCTTGGATCTCGCCCTGCGGATCCTTGTAGAACCACTTCCGGGCAGCTCCATGGCTGAGCGGGAGGGCAGTGGCGGCTGCAGAATGGCGTAGGCCCTGGGTCTGCATGGCAGCTGTGAACTGCTCCTCCTCCAAGGAGCTGTCCTGCAGGGAAGCCACCAGCTTCTCCGCCTCCTGGAAGCCCAGGAAGAGAAGAAAGTCTCAGCTGCCAATCTCAGCACCATCAGGATGGGGATGGAGCTTGGGATGGGGATGGAGCTTGGGATGGGGATGGAGCTTGAGCTGGGGCCGGGGCCAGGGCCAAGCAGGTCAGGTGGTCAGGAGAAGTGTGAAGGGTCCCTCCCACTTTCTCAGGCCCCCACACCTGCTGCAGGTGCTTTAAGCCTTCATCATCCTCCAGATCTCCAGGTGGGCCAGCAGGGGAGCCCACCCCAGGACTCAGCTGGATCCCCCGAATATCATCTGGAAGGCATGAGGACAGGAGGTGGAAGGGAGGGCGGCAAGGAGACAAGATAGCCTCCGCCCACCCTCACTCCAGAACACTGAGCTCTTGCCATGGCTCCTCAATGTGAATGCCCTGTGTGCCCACCCCCACAAGAGGGGACCACTTTCTCTCACAGCCCCAGGGCACCCGGGAGGTAGGTCATCCTCCCTTCCTACCTTCGGCCACTGGGGGCTCCTTCTCCGCAGCTTCGTCCCCATCCCCGTTTGTCCCCCAGAGTGGGCCCAGGGTGGGTAGTGGGGACGGGGAGCTGGACTTCTCCTCCTGAGGAGGCAGTGGGGTCAGCTCCTTCCCACCTAGAAGAGGAAGACGGCCAGAATTCAGAACCAAGGGCTGGGCCTGCCATGCGAGTGAGCACAAGCCCTTGAGTGTGTGGCTGGACCCACGGGTCACCCTCCCCCGGGCCAAGTCCACCACTTCACTTGGGTCAACTCAACTAATGGTGGAGCGGGAATGCGGTGCCCTGACCCTTGCCTCCATGTGCCAGACGCAGCAGGAACATATCAACACTGCACAACACCATACAACCCCGCAGACTTCACCCCAGGTTCTGCAGTTTCTTCAAGGGACTTTCAAAGGTCATTCTGATTATGCCTGATTTCTATCTGGTACACTGCCTTGAAGACATGGCTCTGCTAACCCCTGGTTCCTCCCCACCTCTCAACACTCTTCTTCCACTTCTAAGTAGCCTGATCCTACACGTAGGTGGGCAGCAAGTGCCCAGCCTGGCAAAGAACCCCCATGCCAGTCTGGCCCGGCCCCAGGCCCGCTGGGCACCTCACAGGCTCACCCGCCTCAGGCCCTTCCTCCTCTAGCCCTTCGGAAGGCTCCTCCTCCTCCTCCAGCCCTTGGAAGTCCAGCTCCTGCTCCTCAGGAATGGGCTCCTTGGGGCCCTTCTGCATGGGGCAGGGGTCGGGGGCAGAGAACAGCTGGGTGGGTGAGGAGGAAGAGGACCCCAGCAGGGCAGGTTCCCACCCTCACCTCCTCGCAGATACCTTGAGAGGCAAGAAGGCCCCAGAGGCATCAAAGGTGCCCATTTCTTCATCCTCATCGTCCAGGCACCACTCTGGGAGCCCATCCTTGTCCTCCTCAAAGCCGTCAGGCACTCGGCACCGCCGCAGGTGAGAGCTGCCTCCCCCTCCCCGCCCCTCCTCTTCACCACACCCGCCTCGATCCCCTCGCAAATCAAATTCAAACTTGCGCCTCCGTTCCCCATGTTCCCGCCAGCCAGCAGAGCGGGGACCGCCATCTGCGCAGGAAAAGTCAGGGAGAAGAAGAGTGGGTACCCAAGCAAAGCTGGCAGCCCTCTCTGCTGCAGCTCATGGAGCACCTCCAGGGCTGCTGTCCCAGCCACTCCCACACCAGCCAGCCTCTGCTACCTCCCAGGGGCTAAAGGAGCCCACCCTCTCATGACAGTTCCTGCTCCCCACTGCCCTCACCAATGCTACTGGGCCCCAATCTCACCAGGGCTGGCGGAGCGCCAGCGGTCGCCATCTCGCCGGGGCCCTGCCCCAAGCCTCCAGCTGCCCTCCTCCTCCTCCTCCTGCTCCTCCCGTAAGGAGCGCCAGTTCTCGCTGTCTGAGCGGGCATGCTCCTTCCTTGGGCCAGCCCCTCCCTCCTCAAACCCACATCGTGCTGGGAGATGGAAGAGAGGGGCAGTTATCAGAAAGGCAGCGTGGTACCTGGACCCTCAGGAAACGTGGGGAGCCAGCTCCAGGCCCTCCTGCCCCCAGCACCTCTGAAATAAACACCCTCAGACTGGGCCACCCATCTTGATCCTCCCCGCTGCCCCGGCCGCCGCCCTCAGCAACCTCGTACCTCCATCCCGCCTTGCTGACTTCTCAAACCGCCTGTCGCCTCTGCAGGAGGGGAAACGTGTGGGTCAAAAACAGTATAGCCTCCCCACCCACCCTTTGCGACCGCCCCATGCCTTGTCCACTGTGCCCTGAGGCAGTGGAGGGAGGGAGGGGACAGAGGAAACCAGGGGTCAGGAGAACAGGGATCTCTGACAGGGCTTATCTGGTAGGCCTCTGTTACCCTCTAGCAACAGGAACCAGGCCTCCCTCCCTGGCCTGCCCTGCTCTATGCCACACCCCCTCCTGGCCCCACCTGTCATCCCAGCTCTGGCTGCGCTGGATCTCCCGGGGGCTTCGTCCAAAGGCCCCATCACCTTCTTCGATGCTTCTTTGGTAAAAGCAGCTGTCACCGCGGCCACGGCCTAGATAAGAGGCCAGATGCACACTGAAACCTGCTGCACGTCCTCAAAGTCAGGGGCCCTGATCTGCCTGCCCCCGGGACACGCCATCACCCCTCTACCTCGGCTCCGCGTGCTGCCCCTGCCTCGGGAGGTGCCAGTCAGGGGGGGGCCAGCCCCTTTCCCCATCAGCCTCAGCACAGCCACGCTGTTCACTGACAGGGAGAAGTTTCTCTGAGGAGGGAGCCAGGGGCGGGAGTGAGGACCCAGGTACCTGACCACCCCCACTCCCACCCCACAGCACCCTCCCGGCCTATCTCCCCAGCACTGGCCCCTCTCCTCCTAGCCCGACTCACGGCCACCCCTCCCGGGCCCCCGCAGCCTCAGCTCCTGGCCTGGCCCCACCTGTTCCTCCTCAGTCAGCGGCTCCAGGGCCAGGGGCTGCAGTGGCTCGTCCTGCAGCACCGCGGCAAACTCCTTGTCCTGCAGCTCTTCTGGGACCTGGCGGTGGGGTGGGACAGCCAAGACACCACATGCTGCCAGATCCCCTCCATGGGCAGAGACCACCGCCGCCAACAACCCTCGTCCACGCACCCACCTTGTTCTCCTTGACGTAGAGGGCCAGCATCTCCTCTCGCCCATAGCGGTAATCAGCCAGCTTGTATTTGGGCATGGCAGGGGATGGAGGTGGGGAGGCCACGCTGCCGCCCCCAGACAGGGCCCTGAGCCTGGACACGACACAGAGAGAAGACGACAGGTCAGGGCAGCCTGACTGTGCTTTCCCGAATCTCCACGGCAGCCGAGGCACATGTGACTCACCACTCAGGCCCAAAGTTGAGTGTCTCTGCTGCCATCGTGGGGCTGGGCGTGTTTCTGAGAGGCCGGGGGTGGGGAGGAGGGGACCTGGCGTTCACTCTCCAAACACCTGTGGGGGAACGGGGCCATGGAGAACAGCACATGAAGGACACCTTTCAAGTGCAGGGAGGACACCCCGGGGTACATCCTGGTAGGCATGGCAATGCGCCCCGGACTAGCTGGTGGGTCACCTGGGGTCTAAAAGGACTCACCTGAGCCAGCCACGTGGCCACTCACACCATGAGTTACCCAGAGATGAGTCCAGACGGTGAAAGACCTGGGGGAGGCGAGGAGATGGGAAGCTCGAGTCCTTCCGGCCTCCGTGGGGCAACCTCCCTCGGCCCAGGGCTCACCTGGCAGCCTGGCCCAGGAAGCAGGAGGGCAGGGGCTGGTGCTGGAGTGAACGAGGGTCCCCAAGCCACTGGGAATAGGTCTGGCCTCAGTAGAGCCTGGGAGCGACCTTCACATCTGGGAAAGACCCTTAAGGAGAGCAGGGGGGAGGAGATAGGGTTCAGGACAAGGCTCTGCTGGCAGCCCTGCCCTGCCCTGCATGACGGGAGAGGTCCATTCGCCGGGTGGTATCTCTGGGCATCAGCACCCTCACCACCCTCTCTGGGAGGCTGAGACAGGAGGTGCAGCGCAGAACTCAGGGAGGGAGGCAGCCGAGGCCAGGATGGATGTTCAGGGCAAAGATAAAACAAAAACAAGCAAGCAAGCAAAAACTCACTAGAGCCACAAATAGCTTACGGAGAAAAGGTCAGTTACGGAGAGAAGGATTAGAAATAAATCTAGGAGCAAAATTCTTTCCTTTATGAAAAAAATCACAGTTGGCTGCTCAGAAGCTCAAATCCAGGGGCTTGGTCTGGGGAGAAACCCAGTGAAAAGGAGCAGGAGGTGATTCTAGGGCCACAGACGGGTACATGACGAGGCTCCAGGCAAGCCTGAGCCAAGGCACCTCGGGCTGGTTTCCCCCACAGGAATCACACCCAGACCACCGCCCCCCAATCAAGAACGGAGGCTGAAACAACCAAGCCACCAAGGGAACGAGGATCTCAGGATACCGGCTGGGAAGCAGCCTCTGGCACCATCAGGTGGAAATAAGGTCAGGGCAATGGAGGCTGGTGGGGGTGCAGCGGCAGCCTGTTCCTCTAAGGGACGATGGAGGGGACTCTCAGGAGGAGGCGCATCCCTGGGGACCCGGGCAGAGGACTCAGGCGGGTGGGCGGGGTCCAGGCGCTGCAGAGCTGTTGTCACTGGCTGGGAGGGAGGCTGGCCCGGCTTGGTGCTGCAGCTCCCATCAACTCCAGGACGCCACAGTCTGGGAAAGAAGAGGAAGGGGGTTCCACCAGGGTGCTAAGGGGGAAAGGCCATCAGCCCCAGCTGAGCCAGCAGCCCATGACATGCCGAGGCCTGCTCAGAGTCCCAGCACCCCAGGGGGAACCACAGGGCTCAGAGGCAACCCAGGGCCAGGGTGGCCTCCCCTGGGGCCTCTCCCTCCTCAGCCTCGGGTGGATGCTCCGGTGGTGGTGTGCTCCACGCCACGCAAAGCCACCAGCCTGTCGCTGACTGCAGGTGGCCTCCTAGAGCAATCTGGGGACTGGATGAGACTTGAGGACATGATGCTAAGTGAAACAGACCAGCCAAAAAAGGAGAGTTAGACCTTACTTCTCTTTCATGAGGTCTCTAGAGGAGTCACTCACTGAGGGAGGAAGGTAGAAGGGCAGTCACCAGGGGCTGAGGGGACAGGGAACTGTTGCTGAAGGGCCCAGAGCTTCAACTGAGGAGCAGATCCTGGGGCCGCTGGTAGTCAGGGCCAGACACCAATGTGAGTGTACTCAGTGCCACAGAACAGCACAGTTAGAGACAGTTAAAGTATCCAAATTTTGTTGTATATTTTACCACAATAATCACTTTTTAAAAAAAGCTTTAGGGAACAAAAGGTATCTGGAGATAACCACCGCATACCTAAGTTTTCCCCACTCCAAGAAAAACACCCCACATTCCTTCAAATCAGCCTCAGGAGAGGCTGTTTTGAGCCTCCTCCAGTTCATTCCTTCTAGAAGGCCAGAAGCTCATCCTGCAGGCATGAGGGTGGGAGAGGGCAGAACAGAAAAGGCACCACCTGGCCAGCACAATGGCTTATACCTATAATCCCAGCACTGTGGGAGGCTTGAAGAGAGAAGTCCGAGACCAGCCTGAGTAACAGAACAAGACCATGACTCTACAGAAACAATTCTAAACATTTTTTTAAAAAGAAAAAGCGGCCAGGCGTGGTGGCTCATGCCTGTAAACCCAGCACTTTGGGAGACCGAGGCAGGAAGATCACCTGAGGTCAGGAGTTTGAGACCAGCCTGGCCAACGTCGCAAAACTCTCTACTAAAAATACAAAAATTAGCCAGGCCTGGTGGTAGGTGCCTGTAATCCCAGCTACTTGGGCGGCTGAGGCAGGAGAATCGCTTGAACCCAGGAGGCGGAGGTTGCAGTGAGCCGAGATCGCGCCCCTACACTCCAGCCTGGGCAACAGAGCAAGACTGTCTCAAAAAACAAAACAAAAAAAATCTTAAAGTGATGGCCTCACACTGCCCCCTGCCAGGCGCAGCAAGGGCAGCTCTCCTGGGTTCCTCCGGCTGGAGTCCCCCATCCTGACTGTGTCTTAGCTGCAAGGGGCACACAAAAGGGGGAGTGGCTCATGCAGCCTGAGGACAGCGACACCAAGACAAGGGAGAGAGCAGGCCCAGAGCAGGAAAAAGCCCATGCCACCTGCCTTCTTGGGAAGAAACCAGGAGACTGAGGTTAACTCTCTAGGTGCCCCCACAGCAGGGTCTGGTGCTGGAAGCTGGTAGTGCCTGGCCCCATCCTTGGACTAAAAGAACTAGTGGCGCAGCTGCAGGCTACCATGGGGCTCCCACCCTCCAACAGGTTCTGGACTCAGGGCCCCTCTGCTCCTCAGGGGGCTCCTGGCCAAGTCTGGAGATATTCTGGGCTGTCACCACTGGGCAGGGGGTGCACAGGGCATCCCCACAGCCAAGAACTATGTGACTCCAGATTCCAAGCACGCCAGTGCTGAGATGCCCTCCTCTGCGCCACGAGCACGGGCAGAGCCCTCGGGGGTCTACTGGGCCAAGGGGAAGGCAAGGGAAGCCAGGTGTGTGCAAAGCTGGGTCACTCTCCTCTCTGAACAGCAGGGATATCATTTCCTAATTACACTGTCCCACGAGGGAAATCTGAAATCCTGCCAGGAGGAAATCTTTGAGAAAAGAACAGATTTTTTTTTTTTTTTTTTTTTTTTTAAGAAAAACTGCCTAAGTTTGTCTATTGCAAGCTCTCAAAGCCAGGCATCTGATTCCTGTCCAATGAAGACAAGAGCAGGAGGTGGCGGGGGGGATGGGGGACCGCCACCTGCCCGCCTCAGCTTTTCCGGCTGAGCTTTCTCAGCTCAGGGTCTCCTCCTCACAGGCCCCTTCCAGCCTGTCCCCCGCCCTGGCCCTTCCCTCAAGCCTCGCCCCCTCCCCACCCCTTCTCTTTCTCAGGCCTGTCTACCCTCAGTCCCCCAGCATCTGAATCAATGCTTTTGAAAGACTGCCCCCTGCCGGAAACAAGGGGCGAGGACATGCTGGGCCTGGGTGCTCCAGCAGGCACCAGGGCGCGGGAAGGGAGCCCGCTCTCTGGGGCTCAGAACTCAAGGGAGAAGGAAAAGACGGAGAACAGGCGGTTCCAGTGCACATTCAGCTAAGAACATTATCTCCTCACTCCATCACCCCTAAAATTAGCTCCAACACGGAGCACTGTGCCTTGGCACAGAACAGTGCCACTTAAACAGAAGCAGAGTCCCCAGTTCCCCAACACTGGAGCGACCGCCCAGCCCCAGGCCTGCTGGAGGGGACCTGGGCCTTTCTCAGGATGGAGATTCTCCAAGCGTGGTAGGATGAAGACGCTGAGGCTTAAAGAAGAGATGCAAGCCCGCATTCCTGGCGGCTGGTCAGTTATCCCTGCTCTCTCCTCTCTGAGCCATCCCAACAAATCACACCACCGCTTGGCAACTGCCTACAAGTTAACAGTTTTTAAGCATTTTCACTCTTTACCTCCTGTGATCCCTTTTGCCCACTTGCCCAGCCATGGGCTCCAGCCAGGGAAAACAAGGAGGAAGCTGCTCCGACAGTGTGCCCCGACATCCTCGACACTCTATGCAATACTGGAGGTGTGCACGGTGGCAGTAATGACCATCCCAAACTCTCAAGCGTTACTCTGTGAGTTTGAAGCCATTTCACATTTGTTAGATTTTCAACCTCCTTCATCTAGCCGCCTCCTCTCATCTTCTCTCCTCTATAGTGGGCTATTTTTCTTTTTTAATTCCCAAATTCTAATAGCACATGTAAAAGTTAGGGCTAACGCATCAGATCACGGACACAAGACTGATGTGTCCAACAGGAGAACAAGCTAGTTCATAAGTTTAAGCACATGGTCCACTTGACTAACCACCCCATGGGACCCTCAGGGCCCCTGGTTCCCAGGCAATGGCAGGGACACCAAGTCCAGGTCTACCCCCAAATCCTTCCCAATGACACGAAAGACCGCTGGGGTACCAAGACCTACAATCTAAGAAAATCAGATTAGAGCTGGCTAGCCTGGTGGAGGGTGGCTAGCCTAAGTCTGCAAAGGGCACAGGAAAGATGGGAAGGAGAAAGAACCCCAAATCCCCCATGTCGACAGCAAAGAAGAGACCCTTACTGGTACCACCGATGGTGTTTCCATGCCAAAGGCCAGGGGTTGGCGGGGTTCTAAATCGAAACTGCTATATGGACTCGAAGGGGCAGTGCAAAGAGGATGGGAAAGCTGACGATCTTCCAGAACAACACTTTGAAAGGCAAGAGGGAAGTAAGGCTTGGGTGATTGGAAAAAAAAAAAAATTCAATCCAACTAACAAGTCTTTATGTAGCATCTCCCAGTTCCTGGCACTAGGATACAACAGACCTAGAGTCTCACCGGGAAAGCGAGTAATGACTGTGTAACAGAGGAGACAAACAAGGGGCTCTTAAAAAGTTACTTGGAAATTTTTTTTTTTTAAGGCAAGGTGTGAGAGCTGTGGCCAGGGAGCTGCTGCACCGAGGGTCATGAGCTGGGAAGGGCCTGGCCTGGGACGGGGAGGGAAAGCAGTCTCTACTATGGAAGGTGTTTCCCGCGGTTGTGCAACTGGGAAGGAGACCCCAATGACCCAGCACTAAGATCGCCGGAGCGAAAGGAAACGGAGGTGAGGAGGACTCAGGCGAGGTGCCTGGGTGGAGGAGAAGGCTTCCATGTTGGCCAAAGTCGTGGAAAGCTTGGACTTGGGGAACTGCAAGGCCCAGCTCCTTCCGAGGGGAACCCAAAGGCGCGCTGGGGAGAACTCCGGGGAGCGCGGGGCCCGGACACCTTAGGACGCTAGGGTCGGGGGCCCCCAGGCGGCCCACAGCAGGGCTTGGCAGAGGCCCGGGGGCGACCGTTAGGAGCGCGGGGGTGGAAGGCGGCGGGCCGGCCCGGGAGGACGGCGTGCCCTTCAGGGAGGGGCGCCAGGTGCGCGGGGGTCGAGCGGTCGCCCCCCAAGCCGGGCGCCGGCCTCCTGGGGCCTCCCCGAGGCTGGCCGGCTCTGGGGGAGGGTCCCGGCGGCGGGGAGGGGCCGGAGCGGGCGGGAGGGCGGGCGGACGCACCGGGCGGCGGCGGCGGCGGCCTCGGGGAGGAGACGGGGGAGGGTCCTCGTCGGCGGCCCGCGCGCTGGCTCCAGCGCTTCGCTAGCTCGCGGGCTCGGCGCGGCCGCCGCGGCGTCGGGGGCGGGCCTGCCCCGGGGCCGGGCTGTGAGCTGGGGGCCGCGGGAACGCCGGGCGCTTACCGCGGGCGGCGCAAGGGTCCGGTCCGGGGCGTGGGCGGCGCGCGGCGGGCTGGGGCCGGGGACGGCGGCGGCGACGGGGGAGGGGACGCTGGCGCTCCCGCGGCGGCCGCTCCTCTGTGTTTGTGTTTGTAGCAAGATGGCTGCCCGCCTCGCACCACGTGACGCGGACGCGGGGCCGCGGGGCCGCCCCCTCCTCCGCCGCCGCCGCCGCCGCCGCCTCCCTCCGCGGCTCCGGCCTGCGCCGCCTCTCCTCGTGCGCTCCTCGCGTGCCCCGCGCGCCGCTGTCCGGACGCCAGTCGCCCCCGACGGCCCCCACCTTCCCGCCCCGGCACGTGACCCGGGCGCCCGGCTGGTCACGTGACGTGGGCCCCTAACTGCGGGCGGGGTCGGCCCCGGAGCGGCCCCTTCTCCCCCACCTCCTCCGACCCTGCGACGCGCGACCCTTGGAACCGAGGCCGCGGCCTCCCTGGCGGTCCAGTTTCCTCCAGGAAGCCCACCTGGATGACAGGAGACAATAAAATCCAGAACCCTTCATCAGGCGTCCTGGGATGTGTGAAATAAGTGGCTCAGGCAGATGAGTTGACTCTCAAGAGCCTCTTTTATTTTTTTTTCTTATTATTTATTTAATTATTGAGACAGCGTGTGGCTCTGTCGCCCAGGTTGGAGTGCAGTGGCGCGATCTCAGCTCACTGCAACCTCCACCTCCCGGGTTCAAGTGATTCTCGTGCCTCGGCCTCCCGAGTAGCTAGGATTACAGGCACACACCACCAAGTTCGGCTAAATTTTTGTATTTTTAGTAGTGAAGGGGTTCGCCATGTTGGCCAGGCTGGTCTAGAACTCCTGACCTCAAGTGATCTGCCTGCCTCGCCCTCCCAAAGTGCTGGGATTACAGGCGTGAGCCACCGCGCCCGGCCTCTGTATATTTATTTTTTTGAAGCAGGGTCTCACTCTGTCACCCAGGCTGCAGTGCACTAACCCGATCTCGGCTTACCGCAACCTCCAACTGCCATGTCTCAAGCGATCCTCACATCTCAGCCCCCGGAATTGATGGGACTATAGGTGTGCATCATTGTGCCCAGATAACTTTTTTATTCTCTGTAAAGATGGGGGCAGGTGGCGTGTCTCACAACATTGCCCAGGCTGGTCTTGAACTCCTGGCCTCAAGGGATCCTCCTGCCACAGGCTCTTGAATAGCTAGGACTACATCCGTGTGCCACCACACCCAACTAATTTTTAAAGTTTCTTGTTTGTGTGTTTTCCAAGACAGAGTCTTGCTGTCACCCAGGCTGGAGTGCAGTGTCGCGATCACAGTTCACTGCATCCTCTTGCCCCCTGGGCTCAAGCAATCCTCATGCCTCAAGTGCCCTGAGTAGCCAGGACTACCAGGGCACACCACCACACCCAGCTAACTTTTTTTTTTTTTTTTTTTTTTTTTTGTAGAGACAGGTTTCCCCCATTTTGCCCAGGCTGGTCTTGAACTCCTGGACCCAAACGATCTTCCTCCCAAAGTCCTGGGATTACAGGCATGAGCCACCATGCCTGGCCTCTCAAAAGTCTCTGTTTCTCTTACAGAAAGATGTTAACACTGCTCTGCGCCCCACCCCCGACCCCCAACTCCACACTCTTCAGTGAGTGCTGTAAGAATTAAAATAAGTGAATGTGAAAGGCTTTGACAAGAGAGAAACTGCTATGCAAATGTGAGGTGACTGAAACCCCCTTTGTTTAAAAAGAGGACTTTTCAAGAACGACTGGCTGAACTTTTTCAGAGCTGCAAAGTTCCGCGTATGCTTTCACCTTTTTCATTGGAAGTTACTCCAGAATGTATACCTTACTGCTGTCGCCCAACACAATGTAATCCTCAAAACAAGGAAAAGGTAAGTTCATGACCTGGAATTTGAGTGCCTGGTGTCTTGCCATGATAGAGTGTTGACTTCAGGAACTATTATACCTGGAACAACTTTTGTTTCCCCCACCAAGTACCACTAGGCTTCTCTGCACTTGGCGTTTTCCTGTTTTCCTTTTTTAACTGTTTTATTTATTTAAGAGACAGGGTCTTGCTCTGCTCCCCAGCCTGGAGTGCAGTGGCACAGTCATGGCTCACTGGGGCATCGACCTCCTAGGCTCAAGTGATCCTCCCTCCTTAGCCTCCCAAGTAGCTGGGACTGCAGGGAGTGGCACACCACTATGCCCAGGTATTTATTTATTTATTTATTTATTTTGAGAAAGAGTCTCACTCTGTTGCCCAGGCTGGAGTGCAGTGGCGTGATCTCAGTTCACTGCAACCTCCGACCCCAGGTTCAAGCCATTCTCGTGCCTCAGCCTCCCAAGCAGCTGGGATTACAGGTGTGTGCTACCATGCCTGGGTAATTTTTGTATATTTAGTAGAGGGGGTTTCATCATGTTGGCCAGGTTGGTCTCAAACTCCTGAACTCAAGTGATCCACCTGCCTCAGCCTCCAAAAGTGCTGGGATTACATGTATGAGCACTGCGCCTGGTCTGGCTATTATTTTTCACTTTCAAATTTTTGTACAGACTGAAGTATCACGATGTTGCCCAGGCTCTTCTCGAACTCCTGGGCTCAAGGAGTCCTTCCATCTCGGCCTCCCAAAGTGTTGGGATTATAGGCGTGAGCCACTATGCCTGTCCTGCTGTCTGTTTTTATATTTTATTTAATTTTGAAATTTTTTTCAAGACAGAGTTTCGCTCTGTCGCCCAGGCTGGAGTACAGTGGCGTGATCTCAGCTCAGTGCAACGTCCATCTCCTGGGTTCAAATGATCCTCCCAACTCAGTCTCCTGAGTAGCTGAGACTACAGGTGGGCGCCACCATGCCCAGCTAATTTTTGTATTTTTAGTAGAGACAGAGTTTCACCATTTTGGCTGCCTCGGCCTCCCCAAGTGCTGGGATTACAGGTGTGAGCTGCCACACCCGGCTAATTTTTGTATTTTTAGTAGAGACAGTGTTTCACCATTTTGGCCAGGCTGGTCTTGAATTCCTGGCCTCAAGGGATCCTCCCACCTCAGCCTCCCAAAGTGTTGGGATTATAGGCATGAGCCACCGTGCCCTGCCACCTAGCTTCCTTTCTCAAAGAGGGAGTTCATAGGCTTTAATTTCTGGTGACGTCAGCATCAGTATTCACACTTTACAGTCGGTGGGGATTACTTGTCCAAAGTCACAAACTGATGTCCAGGAGATCCAGGGAGAACCCTCTAGTCTTCTACCCTGGTTGTATTACTCAGTTCTCATGCTGCTAATAAACCTTGTCCTTCCTTGAGCCCAGAAAGACAAGGTTGTGCACTCCAGCCTGGGCAACAAAGTGAGTCCTTGACTCAAAAAGGGAGAAAAGTGAAAAAATAAAGAGGCGGGCCAAGGTGGGTGGATCACGAGGTCAGAAGATTAAGACCACCCTGACCAACATGATGAAACCCCATCTCTACTAAAAATACAAAATTAGCCAGGCGTGGTGGCTCATACCTGTAATCCCAGCTACGAGGGAGGCTGAGGCAGGAGAATCGCTTGAACCTGGGAGGCTGAGGTTGTGGTGAGCACAGATTGGGCCATTGCAGTCTGGGCAACAAGAGCGAAACTCCGGCCGGGCGCGGTGGCTCAAGCCTGTAATCCCAGCACTTTGGGAGGCCGAGACGGGCGGATCACGAGGTCAGGAGATCGAGACCATCCTGGCTAACACAGTGAAACCCCGTCTCTACTAAAAATACAAAAAACTAGCCGGGCGTGGTGGCGGGTGCCTGTAGTCCCAGCTACTCGGGAGGCTGAGGCCGGAGTATGGCGTAAACCCGGGAGGCGGAGCTTGCAGTGAGCTGAGATCCGGCCACTGCACTCCAGCCTGGGCGGCAGAGCGAGACTCCGTCTCAAAAAAAAAAAAAAAAAAAAAAAAGCGAAACTCCGTCTCAAAAAAAAAAAAAAAAAAAATCACTTGGACCTAATGTGTTTTTGTTTGTTCAGGTGCTGCTCTGTAAAATGTCTTGGTCTGTGTTCTAAACTTGCAAACTTTTTAACTAAACAAAGAGATTTGATTAGAAGGTTAATGGAGATGAAAGAGTGGTCTCACGCAAAACCAAACAGCCAGCCTCTACCTTTTTTTTTTTTTTTTTTTTTTTTTGGAGACAGAGCCTTGCTCTGTTCCTCAGGCTGGAGTGCAGTGGTGCAACCTCCGCCCCTCCGGGTTCAAGCGTCTTGTATTTTTAGTAGAGATGAGTTTTGCCATGTTGGTCAGGCTGATCTCAAACTCCTGACCCTCAGGTGATCCGCCCGCCTCGGCCTTCCAAAGTGATGAGATTACAGGCATGAGCCACCATTACTGGCCCCTTTCTTTTCTTTCTTTCTTTCTTTTTTTTTTTGAGACGGGGTCTGCCTCTGATGTCCAGGCTGGAGTGCAGTGGCGCCATCTCGGCTCACTGCAAGTTCCGCCTCCCGGGTTCGGTTCACGCCATTCCCCTGCCTCAGCTTCCAGAGTAGCTGGGACTACAAGTGCCCACCACTTCGCCTGGCCAATTTTTTGTATTTTTAGTAGAGACGGGGTTTCACCGCGTTAGCCCGGATGGTCTCCATCTCCTGACATAGTGATCCGTCCGCCTTGGCCTCTTAAAGTGCTGGGATTACAGGCAAGAGACACCGCGCCCAGCCCCCCCGCCCTTTTTTTTCCGTAATGGCGGATTCCTCTTCTGTGTTTTCCATCGATGAAATGCAAGGAGAGGGCTGGATGCGGCGGCTCACGCCTGTAATCCCAACACTTTGGGAGACCGAGGCAGGTGGATCACGAGGTCAGGGGTTCCAGACCAGCCTGGCCAACATGGTGAAACCCCGTGTCTACTAAAAATACAAAAATTAGCCGGCGTGATGGCGGGCGCCTGTAATCCCAGCTACTCGGGAGGCTGAGGCAGGAGAATCACTTGAACCTTGGAGGCGGAGGTTGCAGTGAGCTGAGATCGGGCCACTGAACTCCAGCCTGAGAATCAGAGCGAGACCCCGTCTCAAAAAAAAAAAAAAAAAAAAAAATGCATGTAAGGGGATAAGGACTATCTTGTTGTCAGATCGGTTTATTGTCAAATTGGTTTATTTCGGAGCTTGTCTTCACCCACTTAAATTGCGAGCCTTGATACTCATCTGGATATCAGAGTTTGCAAAACATATTTTAAGTACCATGGAAAGACATACGACCTGAGTAATGGAGTGATAGCTCATAAACAGTGCTTTTTGTTAATTATGACATAATGGGCCTTAAAATTAATTTATTGCATTCAGAATTACTTTTGACCCTGAGCTAAGTTCTTTGTTCAACCAAACATAACTGCGTTGTAAGTCACCAATGACCTCCACATTGTGAAATCTACTGGTCCATTATCTTATATGACCTGTTACCAGCCAGTGACATAGATGGTCACTCCCTCCAGAAATGCCATCTTCACCTGGCTTTCTGGATGCTATATTCTGTTGGTTTTCCTCCCACCTCACTAGCTGCTATTTCTCAGACTTTTACTGGTTCCTCCTCTTCTCCCCATCCTCCCAGGGCTCAGTCCTTCAACACCTCCACATTGGAACAGGATATGGGTAGGGCACAGTGGCTCACATCTGTAATCCCAGCACTTTGGGAGGCTGAGGCGGGAGGATCGCTTGAGCCCAAGAGTTCAAAAGCAGCCTGCACAACATAACGAAACCCTATCTCTACAAAAAAATAAAATAATTAGCCGGGTGTGGTGGTGCGCACATGTAGTCCCAGCTACTCAGGAGGCTGAGGTGGAAGGATTGCTTCAGCCAGGGAGGCGGAGGTTGCAGTAAGTGAAGATCAAGCCACTGCACTCTAGCCTGGGTGGCAGAGCCAGACCCTGTCTCAAAAAAAAATGAATGGGATATAGGACATACTGCTAAACATTCCTGTCTCTGCCTAATCATTACTTCCTCTCGGAAAACCCTGGATCCCTCAAGATGATATTGGCTGTCTCTCCTTGGGAATCCACCCAATCCTATTCATGTCCCCTCCTGTTAGCACAGGTCACATGATCATGCTTACCTTGTCTTGCACACTAAAATATGAGCAGGTGAGCACAGTATTATGTAATATAACTGGTATGTTCGCAGCCTAACAGGTCACCTTGATCCATCCCTTATAGCTGTGTAATATTCCATGGGATGAATGTGCCATAGATTGTTTACCTTGCACTGATCAAAAGTTATCTGGAGGTCGGTGGCTCACACCTGCAATCCCAGTGCTTTGGGAGGCCGAGGCAGGAGGATTGCTTAAGTACAGGAGTTCAAGCCCAGCCTGGGCAACACAGGGAGACCCCCATCTCTACATAATAAATTAATATGAAAAAAAAGCCATCTGGGTTGCTTCTGGTTGGGCTATTACAAATAAAAATGCTATGGATGGGCTGGGCGCGGTGGCTCATGCCTGTAATCATAGCACTTTGAGGGGCTGAGGCAGGTGGATCATGAGGTCAGGAGTTCAAGACCAGCCTGGCCAAGATGGTGAAACCCCATCTCTACTAAAAATACAAAAAAATTAGCTGACATGGTGGCACGCGCCTGTAATCCCAGCTACTCGGGAAGTTGAGGCAGATAATTGCTTAAACCTGGGAGGCAGAGGTTGCAGTGAGCTGAGATTGTGCCAGTGCACTCCAGCCTGGCCTGAGTGACAGAGTGAGACTCCATCTCAGAAAAAAAAAAAAAAATGCTATGGATGTTCATGTACAGGTTTTTAAATGCTGAGAAATACTCTTGCTGGGTCATTTGGTAAGTGTACATTTAATTTTAGAAGGAACTGCCAAACTGTTTTCTAGGATGGCTGTACAATTTTATACTTCCACAAGCAGTGTATGAGAGATCCAGTTTCCCTGCATTCTTATCCACACTTGGTATTGTTAGGATTGTGTATTTCAGCCATTTCAATGCATGTTATTGGTAGCTTGTCATGGTTTTCGTGTGTATTTCCTTAATAGCTAGTGATATTGAACATCTTATGATGTTCTTATTTACCATTCTTATACTGTCTTTCACTGAAACGTCCGCTTGAGATTTGCCCATTTTCTTTTTCTTTCTCTTTTTCTTTTTTTTTTTTTTTTTGCCAGAGCCTTGCTCTGTCGCCCAGGCTGGAGTACAATAGTGTGATCCTGGCTCACTGCAACCCCTGCCTTCCAAGTTTAAGCGATTTTCATATCTCAGCTTCC